>NC_051854.1:80869504-81494504 GCF_905115235.1 Hermetia illucens | reverse complement strand
AGATATGCCCTGCAGTATAGATAGATCCTGCAACAGTGTTTGATGTGGTTTAGTAGCAATCAACTTTTGACACGCAGCTAGTACCTAATATTTTGGAGTTAATCGATGGATCCGTGTAGTGAATTATATTCGCCGAAATGTAAATTTGGTCGCGATATGTTCACATACTTGTCCCAGGAATTAATTTCTAATTTATGTAACATGTATTATAACATTTAAGTAACATGTCGCTGACCTTCCCTTCAGCCAGATTTTATCCACTACCCGATGGCCGCGATATCTCTCATAAATTTCATCAATATATAGTCGATGGATTTGGCTATCCCCTGAAAGGGTCGGAAATATTTTATGGATAGTTTCACCCTAGCTATGCTATCATTGGCGGCCGTGAGGTCGACAAAATCGTTGGTCGTATTCCAACAGTATTTCCATCGGTTTAAGCACAGAGAAAATCTGCTCCGTTGCTGATTTGCCTGGAGTGAAGCCTCTTTGGAACGGGCCGAAGATGATGTTTGCTTATGGAACTATCGGCCTGGGCAGAAGAGAGAAAGCGGGCAATATCATGTTGATAGCGCTCAGCATGATAACTCTGTAATTCCCAAACTGAGTCTTCTTCTTTTTCTTTAGTCTTTGTCCCCTTCACAAGCGGGGTTGGCTCGTAGTGATCGGTTTCGCCATTTAACTCTATCGAATTGCTGATCTGATCAACGCCACTAGTCCAACGCAACATCTTCGTCTCCATTACCACAAGACGCCGTTCATTGTCTTTTATAGTCGGCCAACACTCAGAACCATAGAAGGCGACACGACGGACGACATTGCGGTAAATTTTAGATTTGAGACGTTTGTTGATACGTCGATCACAAAGGACACCAGATGTGGAATGCCACTTCATCCAGGTTGCGTTAATGCTTAAAGCAAGATTATTGCAGCTGACAGTGATTGTGCCTGTTTTGTTCAGAAATTCAGTTTCGTTTAGATTCAATCTGAGACCGTGTTGCATGAGGCGATCATTCCATTTTTGGACAAGGTACTCTAGATCATTTTTGCTATTAGATGCTAGGAAAACATCAACTGCATAAAGTAGTGTGTGGGGCGCTGACGTTGGATATTCTGTGTGACAGTGCCCATAACAAGAACAAAGAGGAGTGGTGAGAGAGTGCTTCCTTGATGAACACCAAGAGAGACATGAGGCGGTTTTTATACACCCACTATACTTCGAACTTTACTTTTCAGATCATTGTAGAGCAATCCAAACCAACGTACGAGCTCCTCTGGCACTAAGTGTTGTCGTAAAGCATACCAGATGAGTTCATGTGGCATACGGTCAAACGCTTTCTCTAGATCCAGAAAAGCAAAATAAATAGGGCGACCCTTTTCACGGTGTTTCGCCTTGAGCAACCGCGCAGCATGTATTTCGTTAGTAGTTCCGCAGTTTTTGACAAATCCGACTTGATTCACGGTTATTTCAACGATTTCGTGAATACCGTTGTCAAGAATGCGTTCCAAAATCTTCATGGTATGGGAAAGTAACCGGATCGGACGGTAATTTAAACATTCTGCTCGACTTCCTCTCTTTTTCCATATTGGAACAGTGGTACTTTCTTGTCAGTCAGATTGTGCTCTACCTTTCTGAATAACCCGATTAAGGAATTCACTGAGCCACAGTGCTGGGTCCCAGCTCTTCGCTTTCCAGAGCTCAGATGCAATGTCGTCAGATCCTGTGACTTTCCCCGATTTCATTTGTTTAATTGCCTCCTCGACTTCAGTTGCGCTAACAGGTGGAACTGGTCCAAATATTGGCAAAGATTGTGGAAGTGGAGGATGAGCAAATTCTTCAGTTGAAATCTGCTCGAAGTATTCTCGCTATCTATCCGTCGCGGACCGACGGTTGGTAAGCAAAGCACGGTTCTTGTCATTACCGCAACAGAAGTGTTCGATATCTTATGTACGTTCGTTACGGCTTTTAGTAAATCGATACATTTCTCTCTCTCCCCATCCCGAGTACCCAGTTGATTGTAAAGATTTTTGTAATGGTCCGCTCGGGTGACAGCGACTGCTTTCTTTGCTTCCCGGTTGGTATTCTGATAAATTTGCCAATTGGCCTGCATTTTATCGAGAAATTTGTGTTAGAGGCGTTTATTTTCACGGACTTTCATTTCAGCATCGTCATTCCAAAGCCAAGTATCTCGGTTGATGTACCGCTTACCCGGCTTGATGACCCCGAGGGTTGCAGAGGCCGCTTCGTGGATGGTGTCTTTCATTTGGTTCTACGATTCTTTTACATTCGTAATGGTCTGTAATCGTGAACTGAGTAATATCTCCCTTTTTATTTATGAAAGACTTAGCACCTCGTTGCCAGTCATCACTGTCCCAAACTTTCAGCATAAGTTGATAAACTACCTGGTATAGTTAGTTGCCTCCATACTTAAACAGTTCGGCCGTAATTTCATCGGCTCCTCCAACTTTTAACTCGATGAATTATACCGACAGTTCCTTCCATGTTTGATGGTGGCAGTATTTATCCGTCGCCTTCACTTGGAGGGATCTTTAATTCGCAATAATGAAAAGAAATATAGTGGTATCGACGAGGGATGACACGCTTGCTGGACTCCAAATTCCCTTCAGGTTTCGCCTTGATTTCGCCTAATTGACCTCCCTATGCACGCTGTTGAAGGCTTCCTGGAAATCGGCGAACAGGCGAACCTAAGATCTCAAGTCCGTACACTGCTTCAAAGTGACCCATGAAAATCCATTCAAGCGCTCGGTCGACATGTGCTTGCATGCCTCTGTGTAGGGGGGGGGGGGGTCCTTTGAGCTCTTCGATCCCTCACGTGCAATTATACAAAATTCACGTATCTCTACCGATGCGTGGGATGCGGAGTTTGAAAATATCCACACACAAGGGGATTCCCGCAAGCCTAATGAGATAATTTGTAATGAACAAACAGGAATTGAGGGTCAAAATGCCATCCTGAGTGGCCGTCGATGACCCAGAGCAGAGGGAAGTGCTATCCCAAAAACCTAAATAAATGCTAAATTGACCGCGAACTTCCACCCGCAAATACTGAAACTCAATCCAAGCGCTATATCCACACGTGCTTGCACGCTTCTGTGCTAGCTATGCTTGCAAATATGGCGGGGGGGGGGGGTCTTTCGAGCGCTTCGACCCCTCTCATGTCATACAAAATTCACGTATCTATACCGGTGCGTGAGTCCGCACCGGATCCTGAAACTATCCAAGTAAACAAGGGGATTTGCATAAGCTTAACGAGGTAAACCAAAACGTGAGTCAAAAGCTTCGAACCTCCCTTACTGAACTGGATGTTAAAAAGGTTTGGGGTCAAACAGGCTGGCAGCTCTACTACAGAACTTCGAGTAACTATTGGAAGTGACTTGTAGTCTACGGCATCTTCATTTGAATCGTAGATGTGGTGCCATATTTCTCAAATACATTAACGCATTGCACATTTGCTAAAATGATATCAACACACAATATCAACGCGTAAGGATCGGAACTATTAGAGTATCTCTTAGGAACTGCACTGCGGATCCTCAACTTGGGTAGTGAATCCACTTTCTTCGACATAGTCAACCGTTGTCGAAGAGGGGTGAGTACCAAACGACATTACGCTCACGGATCACAGGCGCATCGATTTTGTGATGTGTATAGATCCACCTCCAACCAGTCATATTAGGAATCCGCAGAAGACATATTAGGCGATGTTCAAATTAGATAAATTAGACCGCTCGAGTTACGACCCCTAGGATGCTCATCAAATCCATTTACCATTGAGGAAAAAACCCAGATAATCGCAACTAGTATGATAGTAGTTTTCAAAGAGAGTCGTCCATTCAATACACCAAAAAAAAAGTAAGACATTATGATGGAACTCGGATTTGAAAAAAAAGAGGCGAGTGATAGGGGTACCTACCTTTTCATTTTGATTAAAGTTTCTGGATAAATTAATTAAAGTTTCGTCAACAGCAAACTCTCTGGCGGCATCACAGTACTTTTCGAAGGGCGCACAGTCAAACGCCATTTCAATGTTAGTAAGCAGAGGCAACTATGACGTTTCCCCTCTTACCGTTAACTTGGTATTGTGAGTTAACTGCAACAAGGTCCTGGGAACAGAATTGTCTCAGAACGGTTGCCTCTAACAATTTCGTCATTAGAACACAGGCCGTCTATTTCGAAAATCTTTCATCGAAGAAGAGCCTAGCCCCCTTGACTGATCCAATACCACAGATTCTGTTAAAACGAAGGCATGGCTCTTCAACCAGAAATATATAAGGACAGTCCTGCAACGTTGCCAACCTTGCTACCAGTAGAACACGCTGCAGGTCTTATGTTTGTAGACAATATGACAACCGCTGCTAACTAAAAAGTCTGCTGCATTTAGTGTGGATTTCACCGGAGTTCCCAGCTTGTCCTCGTCTTCAACTGAAAGTTCCGCTTCACACTTGGTGGAATAGCAACGTCCATGTCCTCATTCCCAAAACTTCGTCTTCTTTCGCAGTTGCCTTCCATTCTCGTCGGCTGGGAGCCCTCCCGGGCTTACGGTGTCCGGACTGCATGGATCTGTTTCCACATACCAAAATTAGATCAGTTGCGTTCACATCACCAGCTTCTCTTTCTGCCGTTTTTCCTGATAGAGGCGGAGAAGGACATTCTGGCAGGCAAGCTTGAAGTCCCTTCTCTTTTGCGGCAAAAGTTCCCTTTTACCGAGCCTGCCTGTCCCGTTTTTTGGAAAAGTTAGGCACTTGTGTCACCGACAGGCCGGCCGTAGTCCTCTCATTAAGGGAGTTGCTGAGTTACCTTTTCTTGCTAACCATACCGTACACACCGAGTGCAGGTTTTCCTCTGAAGTGGAGAGCCTGTCTTCCACAGATTCATAGGCTTTTGGACACCTTTAGTGTAATAGTAAACTATCACAGGCTCCCCGACCACGAGAAGGTGGTTTTCGAGGAGGAGTGAGGTCCAGGTACTGGTCGGAGAGAAGTCTATTAAAGCAGGATGTCTTAAGGCCATAAGGCCATAGGAAGGTGTTCCCTCTCCTCCTTCCTCTCTAGGTAATGAACCCCTTGCTATGACTCCTGGACTTCTCCAAACTAATTTGGAACCACCGTATCCAAGAAGTGTATCAGAAATCCTGCGGATTGTTCTGGTACTTAAGGGGACTTTCACCACGATGGATTTATTGGATGTTTACAAGTATAATGAACCTCAATCTATTAGAGGTGAAACGAAAAGTAGCCAACGACGCATGTAGGCTTGATACCATTGGCAGGCGGCCAATTAGACGGTCATGTGTCCATCTGAAAATTCCTTGACACACTTCAGGTGGTTCTGATGCCTGCCAATCCTAATGGTTTCCAGATTCTTCTTTGAAAATAGATACTCGTCATAACCACCAGGAAGGAAAATAACCAATAAATGGCCACGAGTCTTTGCGTATTAAAGGAAGACGGATCCGTTGCAGAGGGTTTTCGGAATATACCATTATGGAAATGGTCTGACCTCTCGGAAAAATTACGACCATGTTCCAGGACGAGAGATGGAAGCAGAAGAATCTTTTCGCTAAAATGGCACCATTATCAGCAATAAACAGCAACGACATATCAAGCCAGTTTATGTGGAGGAGCCAGCAGCTGCTGCATCGCTAAGGGACTGGATTACACAATGGTGAGGTCAGGGCCAGCTTTTGGTAAATCGGCAATCCACTGTCACGTGTACTCAGCAGGGTGAATTCACACAGTCAAATGTACCAAGAGAGTATGAAAGCAGAGAATGCTTTGGAAGTCTACAAACTTTTCATCGTTGTTGTTATGGTCATTCCGATGTCTCTCTGTCAGATGTCCGAGCATGTTGTCAGAGCGCGAGGATTTAAATCACGCATCATAATGACAATGTTGTTGCCGGGTGCAAAGAACCTGCCAGAAATCAGGTCCCAGGTAATGAGAAGGTGTCTTGCTGTAGTCGTCAGTAACTGTCCGACACCGGATTCAGATGTGCTACCTTTTGAATTTTCAGAGTACAAAGCGCAATGTTGTAGTGGGGGCGTTGACATTATTATCAAAGAGCGTGCACCCGTTCCAGAAATCAAAGGTAGTAGCCGTAAAATCAGTCATTAACCGAGGCGCTGTTAACGTTTCTGCAATAAGAGTTTGGGGGTTATTTGCACTTATCCAACCTCTTTATTCGTCCTTTACTACAAGCAGTGTTATTTCTTACACCTACCCGACTTCCAGATTAAACTTCAGAAAGGAGGACCTCAAGAATATTTAAGTTGATGTTTCGCAGTAAGTCATTAAAATTGATTATCCTTTCTGCATATATACATATATGTGGAGTAGAAACATCTGAAGGAACTCCAAGTACAATATTGGCTGGAAAGTTTTCATTCTTGATTGGTACCCAGCAACAATGCTCCCTCTCCCTGCTACTTCTTTAATATCCAATGCAGATGGTACTTATGATTCCTGCGTTTGTTAATTTTCATGTATGTGTATACAAAGCGGAAAGTTCCCAGACGTCGACGTTGTTAACCGGCCAAGTGAGCAAATTCTGTAACAAACTTCTAAGGATGACGAAATCGAATATTTTTTCCATGGTTAAGAAGTAAATGTAGTGGAAAAGCATTTTTAAGGAAAAAGAAAATCAAAAATTGAAAAATCTTTCTTGCAATGCTTAGGAGACCAACTAAGGCGAACAGTCTGGAATTAGTGATGTATGTGAAGATTCGAGATAAATTCTGTCTAATTCGATATAAATGATTTTTGTTGGGTTCGTCTAGACGACCAGCTGAGTTCCAATTAAATCAGCAAAAACAAGTCGAGCACAAAATATTCGAATATTTCCGTTGGTTCAGAAAGTCTTAAGTTGTACTGCTTACAAGGACCCATCTCTTTTTTCGGTTATCATTATCCTGATTGACGTGCTATTTCTGAAAATCCATCCTCAATGTCCTAAGTATCTAAGCTCAGACGACGCCACTTATGGGAAAGACAACTGGACAGTGTAATCGGTGGTATTTCATTGTAGTTGTCAATCAGAGGGTAACATGGTACTTAAATATTGGAGAATTACTACTGCATTGTGAGGATTTATTTTGATATAGACCAAAATATAGCATTTGGTCCCAAGCCCAGATAAAGGAGGAGGGTTTAAGGCAATGTGCTTCGTAGTATCATTCATAAAACAAAAGTAAAATGTTCAGATCGAAGAAAGAGATAAATAAACTATGGTAGAAGTCACATTCTGTTGCTAATTCATACTTGATCCCTCTTGGTGACAGGTCCGGCCATAGGCCGACCATCAAAAGGTCTCGGAGAAATGTTACGGCCTCCACTTTAGTCGGCGCCGACCGTTCGGCTTCGGCCCTGACGAGAAACGAGCAAAGGTTTTTGACGTGAGAATGGCGTCAAGACGTAAACGAATTCTTCTTCTTTTGTAACACTACAGTTTGATGTCACTCCATACCTTTCCAAGGTCTTCGTTTCCATTTCGATCCAGCGACAGCGTCCTTCAATTTCGGAAACCAAACAGGTTGTAACTTACGTTGTCCACTAAGTGCTCAAATCCTGTGCTTTTGGCGCCTGGGAGTTCTTCTATCGTCCATGCACTCTATATAACCTTCCCACTGCAATCATCGAATGTTACTAAGGATGCTGATTTCTAGTTCCACTGTTGCATGGTATTCGCCATCCTCATTGGGCGTAAGATTCCCCAAAGTACTCTGGTTCATCGCCTATTTCTGGGTGTAATAAATCAGAATTTTATTCTCCTGTTTACATTTTATATAATATATATAGTCACCATGCATGCCTTAGTGGGGTATAGCGCATCAGCCACACCTATCCGTCATCGTTCGTGGTTACCTGAAAATCACTTCAGCTCCCCCCCAGGACTTCCCGAGACGCTTACACTCGTCTTCTACTGTTCTGCGCTAAGTTCCCTTGGGGCGACACACTCCGCGACTATCTTAGGAGATGGCGTAGTCCGCAATGCAATTATCGCCCCTTCTTAATGTGTGGCTTATCCATTGCCACTTGCGCCTTACGTTCACAGTAAGTATAGGTGCCAGAGCTATGCTAACACCCAATTCTTCGTTTGTGATACTATCAGGCCAACGAATTCCGGCGATTCGATGCAGAGAGATGTTCTCGCTGGCTTCGAACTTTTGGATAAAAGGGGAATTTACTTTCCATGTGCTACACCCATATAGCAGCACAGAAAGGACACTAGCACAGAACAGTCTCAACTTAATATTGGTATTGATATAAAGGCATTTGCAGATTTTAATCGGATCTAGCGCTTTTAATTAGTCCGGCGACATTGAGTTCGGTGCTAACACGTTTCTTAGATGTACAAATTGATCGATGTCTTCGATGGCCTGACCATTGAAGCAGATAGAGGAAGGACGATGACCTGTCAAACTGATAAACTTGCTTTTTTGTTGGTGTTTATCTTCAGTCCAACCCTACTTGCCTTTCTTTCGAAATCCAGAGCCATTGGGCCAAGGTTCACCACCCGTTGAGAACAGTGAGAGAGCAAACAGATGGGATCAACGTAGTCGAGGTGCTTGATGAAAGATGTTATCGCCCAATAAATTCCACCACGTTCTCCGGGCAAGGCGGCATGAAGAACATCACTGGTAATAAGACGATATAATATCGGTGACGGGATGCAACCCTGGCGGACTATGCTATAGACCTCAAAACCGTCCGAAATTTTACGTTGGTGCAGTACGTGACATTTTTCGTTTCTCTGGAATGCCGCTCCTACGTAAAGCGCTCCTGATACATTCCCCGATCACGCTATCGAAAGCTTTCTCGAAATCGATGAAGAGCACGTGTAGCGTAAGGTGTTGATGTGGTCAATACAGGAGAATCCGGAGCAGGAACCAGTCTGCTTTCTATGAAACAAGCTTTCGAGATGTTCGTCGATCCGTTCCAGAATTATATTAGTTATTATCTTTGCAACAGCAAGGAGAACTTCTTTGGGATCTTGACGATTATCCCCTTCTTCCACTCTCTGGGAAAAGTCTCGGATTCCCATCATTTCTCAGGAACTGCAGGTGCAACTCTTTAGGGAGACCGTCAATTCCAGCGGGTTTACTCCAGTTGAGTCTATTGATTGCTGACATGATTACTCTTTTGCTTGCAAGAACAGTCTGTATCCGCATGTTTCGGTGACAAGTCATTTCATCCACAAAAGCAGAAATCTCACCGAATGTGATACAGTTAAGAACTGCGATAAAGTGTTCTTCCCACCCCTGCATTTGTTAATTATCGTGGATGAGAAATCGACCTATGACGACCAGGCCCATAAAAGGATTTGCGACAAAATGTAACTTCTTTCGTTATGCCGCATACACTTTTGACATCGCTGTGTTCTGCAGTATCCACTATCTGCATGACCAGAGCAATAACAAATTCTCTTCTGTCACGGCACACTCCATGCTGAAATTCTCGAGACTTCGCTCGGTATCGAAATTCGAGGGCGTCACGCCTGCCATTGCTTGCATCGGTCAATAGACCCTTTAATTTCTTCTGTTCGTCGATCCGCTTCCACAACTCCGTAATCAGCCAGATTTTATGACATCCTTTCGATACGACGACCTGTGCGGCCACGTATCGAAAGGAGCAGTTTCATGGTGGCCCAATGCTCAACGATATTCTCAGGCGCGTTACTCAGTAGATCACCCGTTCAATAAGCAAGATAGCTGTCCCACTGACGAGCAACCACTAGATCGTACAAACGCTCGATGCTGAACTTAAGGGGTCGCAGCTCCCCAACCCTGCGAAAAGTGGCGGACACAACACGCAAGCGAACGTAAGCGACCATTAGATGGTGATCCCTTTTATCACCACTGTCAGCGCCTCTCTTGTAACGCACCTGAGAGAACTCCCAAATCTACTGTTGATCGTGAACAGGTCGATCTGATTTCTTGTATTATGTCGGTAATTTAAACCCCAACTGACCTAATGGCAGGTTGGGTACTCGAACAATGTGCCACCAATGACGAGGCGGAGAAAATAAGAAAATGGGACGCATAATGAGAACATGCAACGCTGCTATGCTGAGGCGGCGAAACCTCGCAAAAAGGTGGCTAAACTAGTTGCGGGCTGCATTTTTTCGAGCTAGAAGGATCTGCCAATGATCTAGAGGAAGCACAGACTTCGACAAGAAACACAAGTATATTTGAACCTTCGAGGTAGGCATAAATAGCCTGTACGGACCAACAAGCGAGAATACTTCAAGGAACTTTGCGTAGAGACAGACCAAAGACCCTGGCGAACATCGTACAGGGTGGTTATAAAGAAGATGAGAGGGCGAACACCGCAACTGACCTGCCCGCATTTTATGCTCGATATCGTGCGCTCTTTCCCCCGGATAAAGGGGAACGCAAAAAAACATAAACAAGCATTGGACATTCATACCATACTTGCGGTAACTAAGGAGGAGCTTGCGTAGATTTGCCGGAGAATGACAAAGCTCCCGATCTGGATGCTATTTCTAATAGAGCTCTGAAACTCGTTGCAAGAACCAGGCTCGACTGATTTATCAGCGTACTTGAAACATGCATGGTAGAAGGATGGGTCCGGATGGCGCAAGTGATAAGGGCGCTGGGCTGTCGTAGCGGAAGGTCGCGGTTCAAATCTCCTTGGTGGCAAAGGGATTGTTTATCGTGACTGGATGTCGGATACCAGTCGACTCAGCTGTGAGTGACTACCTGAGTCAAATTATGGTAATAATCTCGGACGAGCGCAGTGCTGGCCACATTGCCTTCTACAGTGTATTGTAGTGTACCGTTACGGTCTTGTATGAAGTGCTCAAACACATTTCAACGTCCTGATCCAATATATACTGTTGCGCCAACGATTATTATTATCCGGGATCTCACAATCTCCGCAGATGTCGGATTTTACCTAATACTACCACTAAGTGTCACATATTTAGGCTCGGACGATCCTACCTACTTAAATCATAAAGGGGCGTTGATAGTGGTAGCCAGTGGTAGGTTAATGGAAGAATCGGCCAAGAACTCCCCGTAATATCGAGCATGTATCCAGAATGGTATACTTCTGGATGGTTTGAACCATACTGTGTGAGAGTCCCTGGACACCAAGGGAATCCGTGCGGGATTTAGGTATAATATCTGTAGCTGACAATATTACAGGTACTACAACCATCCGATCCAGATGCCAAATTTCCTCGATTTCCCGATCCAGTGGCTCATAATTCACTTTCTTCTCGATGTATATCCGCCCGACTTGCCAAACTTGCCGGTCCTAACACATGCTGCCAAGAGAGCTACCAAGTACTGCTTGCGGCTCATATCGGTAAACTGGACATGTTCTCGTGATCAGTCCATACTTGTATGCAAGGTTTTGATGAATCACCTCACATACAGCATTATGTCTGTTCGTGTATTGCACCGGTGCCATTACAGTGCAGCTAGATATGGGATCGTCCAACGTGCATTGCATTGGTCGTTCGCCATCCGCACCTATATTATGAGCTTTTAATAACCCCATGTGGCGATCATGCCGTCCTGAATGCACCCATGAATCTCTCCGTCTCAGCAAAGAGTTCCCCAGCACATAGCCATCTGTTCGACAAATGGTTGCCAAAGACAATTCGCATGCTTACCGTGCAATGCCTTTGACTTCCATTCATCAATCTGCTCTTGGTCCGACTTCACCCCACTCAGAGGATTGAAAGATCAATCCTTCAAATCAAGTGGATGCAGCCCACAATCTGCTTTACAGGCAGTCATATGGAAGCGACTTGCCTGCCCCTGCTGTAAAAATAAAGGCGAAGTAAGTCGACTTTGCGATGATGTTGTGCCACAACGTCAACATCGCTCCCACCTCCGATGTCACGAGGCAGGTTCATCCACTCCACGGAAGAGTCTGGATGATGCATTCGGAATTTTGACATATTAGTCCGTATCCGCTGCTGGACGTTCTTCAGATTGGTTTTCGTCCACTGCAATATTCCAAATGCATAAGTCAGTGAAAGGATGGCGAATATATTCAATGCGCTTATTTTATTCTGCCCCGAGGGATGCGATTTCAGTACCAGCTTTATACGTTGCAGGAATTCAGAGAGCAGAGCATCCTTCAGATCATCAACTCGAACATGGGTTCCTTGCAGAATTCCTAGGTGTTTACAGAAGTGTGTCTCGGTCATAGCTTCGATGCGGAGGTCATCCATGTCTAGCTATGTCCGCTTGAGATGACCTTTCCGGGTGGCTTGAATTCGACATTTGTCTAATTAAAACTGCATCCAAATATCACGGCTGTACATGTCTACTATTCGCAAAAGACTTCGTGGTCGTCAGTACCAGCATACAGCTTGATGTTATCAAAGTACATCATGTGTGTCGGTTCGCACTTAGCACGTAGGCCATACTTTATTGTAAAGCCATGCCCTCTAGCATCATCCAGTGGCCATGAAAGGGGGTTCAGTGTTATGCAAAACCAAAGAGGACTCAACGAATTCCCTTAGAAGATGTCATCCGTATACGAAGGGGCTGTGAGGATTTAGCACCCCGTTGTGTACGCGTTGATAAGGTGGTATGCCACCCTTCCATGACTGTCGCCAAAAACTCTATTAGTTCCGGATCAATGCGGTACAGATGTAAGACATCGATTAGAAAGGCATGCAGGATGCTATCGAAAGCCTTGGCATAATCGATATAGCAACTAAAGAGGTTTCTTATGCTCCTAGTTGCTTGTCCTACAACTACCGAATCGTTAATGAGTTGCTCTTTGCGACTCCTTGACCCAACTCGGCAGCCCTTCTGCTACTCGGACAGAATGCTGTTGGTCTCGAGGTGCACATTGATCCTTCCACTAATAATAGACGTTATGAATTTGTAAGCAAGTAATCGGTCTTATACCTACGGCGGTGAGCCACTCAACATACTCAGCATACTGGGTCGGTAACGCTTACGCGCGCGTTACCGAAAATTATACTGTCTGGACGCTCTGTTGGGATTCGTTGAGAGATCTGAAAAAGCTCTGCTGGTTCTTCACGTAAGTTGCATTCTGGACACGTCTGGAGTGACTTTCGCCATACCGTCTTAACCAGCATATGACAGAGAGCTAGAGTGTGTCTAGATTTTCGCCTACGGGTGTCTCATTGGGGATTGCATAGTTTCTGTAAACCCTCTGCACTTTATTTCAACCCATCTGTAATCGCATCATTGATTTAAGATAGAGCTCTTGGATTTACTGCAGATGCATAGAGCCTGAGGATACCTGGTTTATGCAAAGGATCTATTTCCGAGAATTCTATACATGCTCTATGGAATTCGTCCGAACCTTAGCAGAAGCTTCAGCTGGACGCCTGCGGTGCGGCGTGGTGTGGTTGATGCCTCAACCCCCATTGACCCTCGGTCACCAGTTTCCGCGATGACCTCAAGTCGAACACGCTCCCTGATGATGGCCGGGCTTGTGCAGCTGCGAGTTATAAAGCGGTGTTGGTATGCGACTCACTGCACAAATTGCGGGACATGCTCTACAAATCTCTGGTGCAACAAGGGATGGCAAATGTTATACCAAATGTTATTTCGTAGTAGGAGCGGATGATGAAGAGCTTCATTTCTCGAGTCCAATCCATGCACTGCCTATGTGAACCTGCTGAAATGGCTTTCACAACTTGTAATGAAACAGCTGTAGCAGGCGGAGCAATGCTCCAGGTCGTCGTGGCGCCTAGATGTCGAACCGCCCAGCGATTAGCGGTCGTGGGGCTCAATACGGAGCCCGACCCAGTCACCAAGTCAGACGATTTCCGCCGGTTATCCGTACCGGACTTCAAGTCTCTCCTCTTTCTCATTAGATGGATTTGCATTTTACACCTAACTCGCGAGTGTGTTGACAGCTTCCTTAGTGAGTAATCTAAAAGACTGCAAAGTTTCTGCACTTTTTTACCAACCTGCTGAGAATGAAGTTATCCATCCCTCCTCCTTCGCAACCGGACTTGGGACCGGCTACGGCGGAGTAAATTTTATTTTCTTTTTCTACTTTCATTCCCTTCCATTATTATTTTTTTATTTGTATATTTTTTTTCTTTGAATGTCCCCATAGTGGTTCTTTGTTAGTGAATTTGCTTGTTAATTTAATTGCATGCATACAATCATTAATATAAACTAACTCTCTCTTCAATTTAAGGACTCAATGCTTCCCTTTCCTCTTTAACCCCGTAAGACTATTATACAAATAGGAACATCCTCAAAGATCATGGCCCGATGATGCCAAGGAATGGCGGGACCCTTTTTTTCGATCGCGGCACTCAGTTTCGGAGTTTTACGCCTCCACGAGCACAGTCGAACCATTTCACCAAATGCCTTGTTGAAAGAAGAATATTTTTCTTTTAAATAAAGCAATTTTCATTATTCATTTTCTTCTTAGATATTCACAGACGACTATATACTTATATTTCTCTGTATATCTTTGCATTTGAAATGCTTAATCTAGTTAGCCTCCGTTGCTTTGATCCTTTTAGTTTCTTTTCCCATTTCAGTTGAAGGTTATCTTATAAAATCACTCAGTAGATTATCTACACGTTCTGCAGTCGTACACCAGTTTCGTTTTGCAATTTATGAAAATAAATTGCCTGCGATAACTGAAAATCCAATCGTAGCGGGCTGGAAAAGGCGCTATCAGAGCATTTGCCCTCTGAGACTCTTCAAAAATGCATTATCCTCCGAGCAAATTATCTTATTGAAATGCATTTATAATACTTATTACAATTTTTATTTCATGAAGAAGAAATACAACAAAATGCAAAGAATTTCACTATCAGATAATAGATTCAAAGCAAAGACTCCTCGTAGGATTGCGTCTCAAAAATTAAAAGCGTAAAAGTACTTCCATCAAGAATTTTTTTTCTTTTACGTTGGGGAGAATGCAAACTGCGACTTGAAGCAATATTTTTATTGGTTTGATAAGTAGAATCAGTTTTTCTTTCCCTATCTTGTATTTTCTATCTTTAACTAACGCACTACAGTGGCGGGGAAAACGTGCTCAAAGTCTGAGTGTAATTATGCGGTGTTTCCAGCGATTAATTATTTGAAATAATAAAAAACTTGTTTTTCTTATTCGTTCAAGACATCAAGACGAGGTCGAGCAAGATAAGAAGCGCAGTAGAGTAGAGTGGGCAAGAGGTCAGACTTTAAGCAACATTCGAAGAAAACTGCGCAGCAACCGTCAGCCGACGGGCCACGAACTGCGAAGCCCTTCAGCAACGTGGCCACGAGCCATAATTCTGCTAGCGGCAAACTAGCGCCGGAAGCGCGGACCAGTGTTGAGGCCAGGCTGTCGGGCATGGTCTTTGAGCATCTCCTGGAACCAGAACACGCGGGACTCATCCCCTGCTTTGATTTGATCTCAGGGGGCCCGTGGGTTCAACGTTATAGCTTGCATGCACCAATTCTATAGGGACTTTCTCGGTTTGTGAGTCGCTAAGATCAGCAACGCGTCGGGGGGCGTAAAGCTCAAGGTCATCCCTTACGACAAGATTCACAGGGGACCGGTCGCTCGCATCTGGTTGCCAAAGATCCACATGGATAAGAACAAGCTCGTTCAATTCCTGCGCCTTAAAGACTCCGGTATTCCCATGGACGACGGGGTTGTTATCAAGGAGGACGATCCTTAGACAAACAGCCAACCTTTACTATTCCGACTATAAAAGGTAGTTCGGAGTCAGCAATGCAAAGGTAAAACTGTTCCGCTCTGCAAAACGGGACGACGACCTAGACCCACTCGAAGGTGCCAACGAGCTGTTGGAGGAGATGACGATCGACGGTTCGACGAGGACTAACGAACCCCCCACGCAAGCAGATCATCCTGAGGGTAACGCAGATAAATCTGCAGCACTCGAAGTGCATCTCGGCTAATCTGTTTGTCTTCTTAGAAGAAGAAGACATCGACATCGCACTAATACAGGAGCCCTGAGTCGGAGGCGACCGAAGCATCAAAGGGCTCCAAAGCAATGCAAAGTCGTGGTGAAGCTGGAGCAGGGGGGAGGGGGGAGACAGAGAACGTGTATATTTGCTCGGCTTACATGGCTCACGACCGATCAGCTCGGCCAGAAGATTTACAACATCTGACGAACACCATAGCTACAAAGAAAGTCAACCTGTTGATAGGCTGCTCGGGGCAGCTCGGAAATCAGCGAGAGAGGTGAGCCATTCTTTGATTTCATTATTTCTTCAAACCTATCGGTGTGTAGCAGGGACAGTACACTAACCTTCCCTTTCCCCTACTCGGAGAACTGTGACGGTTGGGAGATGGTCCTTGATAGCACCCTAATAACCGACAATGGAATTCTTAGGGTGGAGGACTGGATAGTGTCTGATCAGAGATCCTTCTCTGAGCACAGTTGGATACTTTTCAGTATAGATCTCGCAGGAGAGGTCTCCAAACCCTTCAGAGACCCCAGATGGATCGACTGGGGAAATTTTGGTCAAGTAATTAACAACAAACTCTCCGGTGTGCAAATTGGTAAGATTGGCACACCAGATGAACAGAAGCCAAAGGTCGGAGCTCTAGAAAAGGCATTCGATACCACCTTCAAAGTCTCGCTTCCTACTAAGTACAACAAAAAGACCTTGCACCCGTGGTGGAATGAAGATATCTCTACCCTCTGGAAGCTGACCAGAGAAATCGTCACTATTTACTACAAGCAAAAATATTGGCAGCCATACAAGGACTGCCTGAAGAAATACAAGTCGGCCATCAGGACCGCCAAGACGCGGTCTTGGTTGGACTATTGTCAGAACATCGAAAGCACCAGTGAATCCGCGAGACTCAGTAAGATTCTGCTCAAGGAACATAAGAGCCCATCCTTTCTTAAAAAGTCGGAAGGTTCCTGGACAGAATCTTCTAGTGAAACCTTGGAGCTGCTGGTTCAAACGCACTTTCCCGCCAGCGAGAAGGACTGTCAGTCAAAACCTTGCTTGAAGGATTTACAGCCACCCCAGCTGTGCGAGACTATCAAATCGGTAATTACCGAGGATAAGATCGGCTGGGGTATAAACAGCTTCTCTTCATATAAATCTCCACGCCCAGATGGCATAATGCCAGTCATGCTACAGAAGCAGAAGGAAAGGGTTGTGCCGTGGCTTGTTGAGATTTGCCGGAGCTGCATCTCTTTAGGATACGTTCCACAGTCCTGGAGGCGCGCACGAGTGGTTTTCATACCGAAAGCGGACAGGCGCGGTCATGAAGGACTTTCGACCAATCAGCCTGAGCTCTTTCATGCTGAAGGCCCTAGAGGATGTCTACGGACGATTATGGAGAGAACGCCTTTCTTTAAGTCCAAGCACGCCTACCTCAAAGGAAAATCCTCAGAAACCGCTCTCCACGAGATAATTGGCAAAGTTGAGCGGTCGCTACAGTACAAGCAGTATAACCTAGTTGCCTTCTTTGATATATAGGGAGCTTTTAACAACGTTAGTACCAACGCCATCGAGGAAGCCTTGACCGGCATTGGATTGGAGGGGTATCTCACGCATTGGATTATATCCGTGCTAATTATCAGGATAATCCAGTTGGATCTGGGAGTCAACCACTTGACCAGTGCTGTGAACAGAGGCACGCCCCAGGGTGGCGCCATCTCGCCGGTGATCTGGTTAATAGTAATGGGCAAAATTTTACGTACATTCGACAGCAGTGGGGTGACGATGGAGGCGTATGCCGACGACTTGGTGATATTAGTATCAAAGATGTTTCTGTCCATTATGAGCGACATCATGGAAGAAGCGTTGCGAATGGTGTGCCTGTGGGCCGCAAGTTGCGAGCTCAGCAGAAACCCAACCAAAACGCAACTGATGCTATTCAACACCAAGCCAAGGATGCCTGAATTCCACCTACCACGGCTGAAGGAACAAAGATTGGTTCTTTCCTCTAGTGTAAAGTAGGTGGGTGTAATCTTGGATCCAGAGCTAAATTGGAAATTGAACAAAGAACTGAGGGTTAAGAAGGCCTGCAGAGCCTTCCATGCCTGAAAGAGAACCTTTACAGAGAAATGGAGCCTCCAGCCGAGGATGGTTTTCTGGACGTACACCGCTGTTGTGCGTCCAATCCTAACGTACAGCTCTACAGGCTACAGGCTTTGAGAAAAAAATGCAATAGGATGAAGCTTAATAGGATTCAAAGAACCGGGTGTGCAGGTGCTATTGGGGCTCTACATCCTGCCCGGCAGATACTCTCAATGTACTCCTGCATCTCCTTCCCCTAGATCTCCACATTAAATACGTTGCAGCGTGCAGTTCCGTCAGACTACGTGAGTCCGGATGCTGAGCAGCAAAGTCCTACAATCACAGTAACATCCTAGACGAAGTACCTCGGGAAGTCTGGGCATTCCCCACGGACTATGCCACACGCAAGTTGAACTTCACGGGAAACTTTGCTGTGGACTTTCCAACCAGGGCAAATTGGAAGACCGGCAGCGTGTTGCAAGGTTATGACTCAGTATTTTCTACCGACGGATCAAAGATGGCCTGTGGAGTCGGTATGGGGGTTTTCTCGAATATACACGGTGTATCCAAGTCATATGGTCTCCTAGGTTTCGCCACTGTATTCCAGGCGGAAGTACTGGCGATATTGGAAGTCTGACGATGGCTGGAACGAGATTCGAGCCACAAGCGTAACATAACCATTCTGACAGAGAGCCAGGCGGCCATCCAAGTCTTGTACTCAACAACAACATCTTCCAGGCTGGTGGGGCAGTGCAGAGACGCACTGAACCATCAGGGTTGCACGCTCAAGGTCACCCTCCACTGGGTTCCCTGGCATAGGAAAATAGAGGGGAATGAGCGGGCCGACGAATTGGCCAGGCGAGGTTCTTCTCTTGGCAGTCATTCGGCGAATACAGTCGGTGTTCCGCTTGGGGTTGTCGGGGGCCGAGACTACTCTCACTACCTAGCAGCCGCGGGCCTAAAATGGCGAGCGCTTACGAGCCCGCTTATAACATAGCTCGATCATGAGAGCCTCTGTGCCAGACGCGTGCAAATGCCTTCACGATTACGGCGGTCTGCACGGAGCACTGGCCCATAGGGGACCATGCCGTTAGGTTCGGCATACCCTACAATTCGCATTTCCGAAGCTGTGGAAGGAAGGGAAACCCTCAGGCATTTTCTTTACGATTGCCGAGCTTTAGCTGGAGTCAGGCTACGGACACTGGCTAAACCATTCTTTGGGGACCTCAGGGAGATTTCTAGCTGCAGGGTGGAAGAGCTGCTTTCTTTCGTGAATACTATGGGCTGGCTCTGAAGATCTGAACCGGCTAGACTCTGCCTCCCTGCTTCCATAACAGCAGTCACGGTTTTAGAAGTTTGTGGCATCAAAACGGCGCACCACAGTGCTAATTGGGCTCCTCGGGGCTACTTGCCTACTTACCCCACTTCAAACTTGTCTTCTTCTTCGTTCTAGTTTCACTTCGTGTTTATTTTGAGGACATTTACACTGATTTGCCAAAATTACTACCATGTATAAGGCAAGTGAAGTTTTGAACATGAGGTGAGATGATCTGAAGTGGGTGTGTGGTTGATGGAACACTTCAGTTGAGTTGCACCTAAATCCTGGTGGACCTTCGTGGTTAAACGGTTATTTTGTTCCACTTCTACGTTTTTAGGATAGCTCTTCCCTCGTCACCATAGTTGAGGGTGTCCCTAGCATCCACGCTTAGCTTATTACACTTAGTTTTGCGAGAATACCTTTGACGACACTAGGGTGCTGGGGTCCAACGGAAAGGGCCAATTGCCATGTTTGGTCCCATCGTACTTTACCAGTCGGAGTCAAATAGGGAGAATCTATACCATAGTACATAGTCCTCTCAAAGATGGCGATATATGATGCAGTATGATTGCCACTTTGAGAATAGATAACACGTCCATATAAAGGTTCACCAGTATCTTAATCCGAAAGCCATAATAGGGTGCACTCGGTGGTAAACAAACAAATGAAAAACAAATTGAAGCAGAGGATGTCCTCTTCCTTTTTAAGAAATTTTCCTGACAATTCAACATTCGAATTTTTTTCTCGAACCGTACTTGGCCTATCAAAAGAAAAACTACGAAAACAGGATCCTACAAATGAAGCGATTGGATATTGCGAACTAAGCTTCATTGATTTCACTGAATACATGGCACCACATTCATCACAAAGAATACAGTCATTAGGGATGAATGACTCATTCAACGTGACCCAAATACAAACCCCTCGCCAGGCGCATCTCCCAGCTCTGTCTGCTATCACAAACTGAAGAAACAACTAATTTTATCCTTTATGAAAATTTGGCTGTTTTGAATAAAGCATAAATCCATTTAGCCGGAGCGAACTGAAAAACAGCACAATGAGGTATGGAACGGCTTCACATCGCTGCAGGTCCTGTGACCTCCTTGCAGCTCGTGTCTCTTCCATGCTGCGTTCGACACAAAAACGTGAAAGTGGCTGCAGATTGAAATGGCACCGTTCCAAAAGCGACTATGTCCTTCCATATTTCTTAAATCTATTTGTCTTCTCTTCCGCCTTCAGCTTTTCGCTTTTCCGTTTTCGCTATTGTCCTCTAAAGAGCGTGAATATGTGAATTATTCGATTTTACATAATTCAATAAGGGTAAAGGATAACAAGGAGAATAAGTGGTGCTTGATCGTGATGTGTAGTTCCCTGGAGGTCTCTCCGGCGAATTCAATTTGTTCGCCATTATTCCCAGCTCGGGTGCGGGACGGGGCCAGGAGGGATTTATGTTGCATTGTCGAGAACAAAGTATTCGCAATTATTTTATATTATGGGGCAAAGTGGATTTTAAGTAGACTTTCCAAGTTGGATGGCAAGTTTGTTTTGATATCCGCACACATGGTAATGTAGACAGGGAAATGCTAGCGTGAGGATATATCCTTGTTCAAGGAAGTGGAAATGCTGTGTTGTTTTCGAATTATGGTTTCCGGAGATGAAGTTTAATGTTGGGGAGCAGTAGATATCCACATGCTTTAAGGGTCGAAGATGAAGTATGTGCCGTAATGAAACATTCCTATAAAAAGCACAAGTACTGTACACGACAAACGCTAAAGGACGAAGGCTTAGAAGAAACGCCAATGACGGAAGGCATTCCTAGAAAGTTGTTTTAACTTGTTATGATCGTTGCCTGTGGGAAACAGAAACATTTACGTTATCAAACTTCCAAACTTTCCAACTAATAAAGATTCATAGGCAAGAGCTGTAGACACATAGGATTAGTTTATGTCGGGGCAGTAAATAATATTACAGCACAAGCTCGTAAAAGTATCCACTCTGAATTTCAAATAAAATCACGATGGACGAACAAGGACTGGGTTCAGCCGGATGTTTGCTGGAATTTTAATGGAGTCGGCCTTGCAAGCGAGTTACTCCTTTTCCTATTGCGATAATAAGAAACTAGGACGGTGAATTCGGGAAGACGAAAGAAGTATGCTTTTAACAAACAACAATCAGCACCACTTTGTAATTCAAATCAAAGTGAAAAGAAATTCCTAATTGGAAGGATGACAAGACAAAACTAAGGCAGTCGACTCTCTAACAAGAATGATACATAAATAAAAAAAAAGTTTGAGCAAATTTTTAGGGATGATGATGTTGTCCTTAGAGCAAAATAAACAAATAGTGAACATCTGTAACATACTTACATGACCCTGTATTCCACACCTGCCTGAAATTGATTTCCCTGGATGCAAGGCTTGTTCAACGTGTCTTCTCTATGCGACATCTATTGGAACAAGTAAAGTTTTTTATACATGCTTGTCATTGACCCCTAAATGCGAAAGTGAGAGTAAACTACGCCTAGGAAAACGTCTTCCAGTTCACTAAAATGTGCTCCAACCCCAGCCCCCCCTCCCCCGCCCCATTTAGTTCCGGGAAGCTTACACTTATTCTCTCCAGTCCTGCGGAATATAGCCCAAGAAAAACCTACTCGCAACAGAGTCTTTGCCCTTCTTAAAGTGTGGTGCATCGACGACAACTTCTGCTTTCTGTTCGAAACGTCTTCCGCCGACAATGTTTTTCGTTTCGGATTGTATCAAGCCAAAGTACACCGGTGATGCTGGGGAGACGAGGATTGGTTAAAGAGTTTCAAGTAATGGTAATGGTCTCTCCTTCTTCTTATTCCTCAGTCTTTATTTCGTGCAGAAGCGAAGTCGACTCGGCTTGATTGGTCGCACCATATTTGTCATGTCAAAGACCTGATCTGGATGCAATCGCAAGGCTTGCAAATGACAACCAGCTTATCAAACTACCTTTTTTCACCCTTTCGGTCGTTTCCCATCGATTTTGATGTTCAGGCCAATCTTGGCATATGAATTCTCCTTAGCTCGAATTACGTGACCATACCATTGAAGGCATCTCTCTCGCAATTTTCCCACCATCGTTGCAACCTCATTTCGATCGCTGATATCTTCATTTCGAATGTGATCGTGGTACTGGTTCAACTCATCACCTCTGCCTTCATTACCGCGAGGCGCCGTTCATTGCCCTTTGCATACTGGCAGCGCTTAGAACCATCGAGGACGACACGGCCAACGACTCTGCGGCAAATTTTGGATATCTGACGTTCTTTGATACGTCGATCACAAGGAACGTTAGATGTGGAACACCACTTCATCCAGATTACGCTATTGCCTGAAGCTATTTCATAATGTAGTTCACCATTGACCGGCAGCATCCAAACATTCAAATCGTTCAATTCTGGGCAGGCCACTGTCGCTGACAGTGATAGTGCCTATTTCATGGGGATCGGCCCTCAAAAATTCTGTTTTATTCAGATTCAATCTGAGAACGCGTTGCGTGAGGCGATCATTCTATTTTTGGACAAGAGGCGCCAAATCATTTTGCTATAATGCATGTCCCGTGAGACATTGTCCATAATAACAACAAAGAGGGGTGATGAGACGGTGCTTCTCTTATGAACACCGTGGTAGGACAATTTAACCAGCGCACGAATCCTACTGGTACTAGATGTTACCTCCTACTGGTACTATATGTTACCGCAAAGCATGCCAGATGTGTTCGGGGGCATAAATTCAAACTCCTTCTCTAGATCTAGTAAAGCAATATAAAAAGAGCGATGCGTTTCAAGATGTTTGTCCATCGGTAAGCGCATAGCGTATATCGCATCAATAGTTCCGCAGTTCTTGACGTGATTCACAGTTTTTTGAACAATGTCGCGAACACGGGTGTGAAGAATGCGCTAAAACATCCTTATGGTATGGGACAACAATTTGAACATTATGCTCGACTACCTCTCTCTTTCCATATTGCTACAGTGGTGCTTTCCTGCTAGTCAGATCAATCCTATCCTCTTCAATAACCCGATTGAAGAACCCAGCCACAGTGATGGGCCCCAGCTCTTCGCTTTCGAGAGCTCCGATGCGATATCATCAGGACAAGTAGCTTTTTTCGATTTCAGTCGCTTTGTCAGTTACGTCTCTATTGCTTTACGTGAGTACCTGTAGAGTTGACTTAACCCCACAGTCTTCCTAAAACTTTTGTGACCATAATAGTACCAAATAGTGCATGGTTCAGTTAATTCATACTGATGGATGCCAGACTTACCTAAATCCCATCCAAATTAAGGAGTACAGCACAACACAAAGCCAAGTCGACACCCAAAGTCCTCTGTTCGCTTGATTGTAAGTACAACCCCTATGGAACTCCCATTAGAGGGCGAACCGCTATAACCGTGCTGAACGCACATAAGATTGGAATTCTCTTGAGACATGTGATTTCAAGGTTTGATCTGGGTTCCGATACTAAGGTTTCGTATCTTGGTAATAAGTCGCATGAGTCTCCATGCAGACTCGTGTCCTTCGGAACCTTCATCTACTGCATCATGGCCAGCAAACCATAGCGAATATAGCGTATGCCGGCCAAGCAGTACATTGCAGGATATACTGACGCGGAATATAGCTCCCTGAGGCCAACCTATCTCTCTTTGAAAGTGAGATAGGAGTGTTCTTCTGTGTTACTTCACGAGAGTAGCATATGGTAAAGTGAATTCCGTTGTTACCCACAAGCTCAAGGCCTTGGTCAACAGCTGTTTGCATCGTATCGTCGGAGTACTCTGGCCTGATACTATCACAAACGAAGAATTTGGTTGATGCACAGGCGTGCACCCATACTCAATATGGTCGGAAGGCAGTTAAGTCTTTGAGGGTTTTACGTGAGCACCTGTCTGGAACACTTAATCCCACGGTCTTCTTAGGACACGGATTGATTTTGTGACCACAATCAAAAATCTGCTGAGACAAGCAACAACGGTACCAGTCTATATCAAGTGCATGGCTTAGCATTCATACTGGTGGATGCAAGACCTACCTGAATCTCGACCGAACTAAGAAGTACGGCACCCGTGTTGAAGCGCAAAACCCCGCCGAGGCCCGCAGATCTCTTTTCGCTTGAGCATAACCACAACCCCCATGGGACTTCCACTAGGGGGCTAACCGCAAACAACCGAGCTGTACTCACATACAACGGGAGTTCACCCGAAGTATGAGAGTCCAGGGGCTATCCCGGTTCCCATGGTACCAGTATACCCCTCGTAAGGTTTCTTGACCAAATTGCCACTTCAGAGGAGTTCCCGTGGAGACTCGGGTCTGATCGCCCTGATTAGACTTTTGGAGCATTCGCCTACTGCATCACGGCCGGCAAACCAAAGTGAGTACAGCGTCTGCCGGTGCCACCACTATGGAGGTTCTCCTCAGCCACTTGGTTTTGGTTTGGCCGACAGGGTTGCCGCCCCGTCTTCCTCACCGCCACCACTGAGCACCTGATCGGAAGGCAGAAGTGGCAGTAGGTAAGTCACACATTAAGCAGGAGCGACAATTGCATTGCTGGCTTCGCCTTACAATAGAACTCCTCCAAACAGGCCGACGGGTGGGCGGTCCCAAGAGTGCTCAGCGCAGAACAGTAGAGGGAGAGCGCAGCTGTCTAAGGAAATCGTGGGGGAAGTTGAAGCGCATTGATGCCGCGTCAATGTGTTTAACCCGCTATACCCCATGAAGGGGTAAATGGAAAGAATATATTTAGGATGTCGATCAGCGCAGTACACGTAATGAATCTAAATACTCAGGAGTAGCCAAAAAAAGGGAGGTGATAATGCTGAAATCATTAACAATTGAAAAAATAATTATTTTCAGTTATAAGGGGAAATACAGGGTGCGGCAGCATAACTTCCTTTTTTCAAAACTCAATAAAAACTATTGCATGCATCGGAAAATATTTATTTATTTTTTATAATGTAGGTACATGTCTAAAGTTTTTATTTACATTGTTTCGAAGATCAAATCTGTTAGGTGACGTCCCCCTTTCTCCATACATTGCCTAAACCGATTTCTGGCGTTTGTCATGACTCTTGTTAGCATAGCAGGTGTTATGTTGGCAATTTCTTCTTGGATGTTGGTCTTCAAATCTTGTAGAGTTCTTGGACGGTTAACATAAACACGGGATTTCAAAAAACCCCATAGAAAAAAATCACAAGGGGACAGATCGGGAGAGCGTGCCGGCCATTCCAAATCGCCTCTAATTCAGATAAGGCGCTCTGGAAAGTGTTCCCTCAAAACAGCCATCGATGCTATTGAAGTGTGTGCTGTTGCACCGTCTTGTTGGAACCAAGTGTCCCCCAAATCCAAATTCCAAATGCCAAATAGTCGTGGGAAAAAAAAATTCTGTAGCATGTTTACATACCGGTCCGAATTCACTGTCACTGTAACCTCATTTTCCTCAAAAAACCAGGGACCAATAATTCCAGCTGAGGAAATTGCACACCACACTGTGACTTTGGGTGAATGCAAAGGCTTTTGATGCAATTCTCGAGGGTTGGTGTCAGCCCAGTAGCGCATGTTTTGTTTGTTAACCGACCCACACAAATGAAAATGGGCTTCATCGCTAAAAAAAACAATAGCACCCTCGGGAACGACATCAAGAAGAAGCTCACACGCGTTCATCCGAGAATTGAAGTCACGTTCTGAAAGTTCCTGCACTATCGCCATCTTATAGGGATGAAAATGAAGATCATCACGAAGAATTCTTTTCACAGAACGATCGGATAGTCCAAGGGCAGATGCGTGTTTGCGCGCAGAACGCCGTGGCGATCGCAACATTGACGCTCTCACTGCTTCAATGCTCTCAGGTGATCTAACGGGCCGAGGGACTCCAGTTCTTCCTTTTGTCGCACTTGCAGTTTGTCTGAATGTAGTGACCCATGTAACAATTGATTTGCGGTCTGGGACGGGAGCCAACGCGGCTAAATTAAAGCGATTCCGAAATGCACGCTGTGTTGCAATAACCGAACATCCGCTTGAAAAGTAAACCTCAACGGCAAAGACACGCTCCTCACTATTCTAACGCATGATGGCGACTGAACCGTGTCAGGAGAAAACTTTACAGTATCGCCTCTTGAACGAGACCACTAGCGCTCCGCTATGACATCAACTAACTGAGTGGCGCGCATTTTAAAAAGGAAGTAATGCTGCCGCACCTTGTATAACCTAACTAAAACCAATGTTAAAGTCCCAACTATTTCGGCCGCATTAAAACAATCAGGTGCAACGTAAACTAAGTTCCATATATAAAATGAAACCAAAGGAGTTCTCAAAAATTGCACGAAATAGTTCAAACCTTAACTCCCGGAAATTCAAATTCATTCCTTTGTTCAACAAATTGGAAGATACAACTATTTACAATGCAACAAGTAAACATCATTCAAAGTAATCCTCAACATTACGAGATTCCTCTCAGCAACATTCTTCTTCAACTACCTGTAATACAATTTGTTCGTCTCAAACAGGATCAAGAATAACAAAAGTACTAATGAAATAGACCATAATAAGCAAAGGATAACCCTGGATGCCATAATTTATGTAAGTGCACCCTAGAGTGAACAAACGGTATCGTTTCATTCGGTGTGTCTATTTCCTCCTAGAAAACCGGCAACAATCCCTAATTCGTATAAAAAATTTGCCCTCAGGATACAGAATACCGTAATTTCTGGTAGAAGAAACATGTCTATCCACCACCAAAGGAAACCTGTTCCGGTTTCGACGAAAGCTTTAAGAAGTTCTGGGAAGTACTACTCATCGTCTTTCTGCAACAACTCACTACCTCTAGTTACGAGTATACTCGTACAAGCGGATGTGAAAGTAGCTATGAAAAGTGTGTGCCATGAAATATCTATTTTGCGGGAGTTACTCGTACTTGGGAAAGGAAGGTTTCAGGTTTTGGAGATACTCAAATCCTTAGGTTCAAGGGTCTAAATACAAGCGCCTATTTTTGAATAGTACGTTGTATATAAGCCGAACGACTGATTACCCCGGATCTCCAAAGGACGATGTAAATATAGGGGAACGTTTGCGAGCACAACATCCACTTTCGATAGAGGCAGTAAACTTGACATATTTTATCCTAACGTAAATCTTCAAATACACCCAGAGACATTGGAATCCTTCTTCTTGAAATCCCCATTTTTAACACTGCCTGTGTTATCCTATCTGACATCCCTAAACATTTTTTTCCGAAAAAGACAAGTCGGATTCGGGGAGGACTTTGTATTCTGTATCCGGTTTCCCGCTTCCGAACGCCACAAAAGGTAGCTTGCTCACTACCCACGATGATGAGCAATTATCTGTTGTTACTTCTTCCTCCATCGTTTGCTCTAACTTTATTACCCGACCCCTTGAACTGCACTTTGATGGCACTTAAAAGGGGTAGCTCAACAATGTCGCATCGATTTTCATCCTCCTCCACGAAAACTAGGTCAGTAAGGACACTTCGGTTGTTGCTCGCTCGCAGTGAAAGCAAACGTCAATGCTTTTAATGTCGACACTTTTATCCACTCTTGTCGCTCTGCGAAATGGAACCGTAGAAACAAAACTTAGTTAACTGAAAAGTGTAACGTTTGCCGCCATAAATGGGTTTCGAACATGACAGCCAAACTTTCCGTAGGTGGCAAAGGATATTGAGCTGAGCAAACGAAACGTTGTAGGAAGCGGCTTTGTCGGGAGCGCCCAACCGTTCAAGAAATATTCATAGTTTGCCTTTCGTTTCACAACAATTCTCGCCTTTTGAAATTCCGACCTATTTTTACAGTGGCAACTTACGGGAATGGATACACTAATGGAGGGATGAACGGATAGACAGGACCAAAGCCAGAATATTCAGAGTCATAAAACTCTACCATGGCAGCGTTATGAGATTAGAGAAAATCGAGTTCCTGCGTCCCAAAGTTAAACGATGTCCTGGCTAAGGATGAGGTATACTCGCTGTCCGAGGAATGAAAGTTAGGCTCGAATGCCCAGGAGACCGATGACTCGATTGCACGTTTCCAATTAGAGATCGAACTATCGAAAGTGTGGGTTAGAATTTTAGTTGGTGGGAGCTAGGGAGGTAGGTATTCCTGAAGATCCTTAAGTTAATAGTAGTAGTAGTCCGTAGTACGTAAGGAGAAACAACGTAAAGTTAGTTAGAGATGAGATGCAATAGAAACCCGATACAGTACCATGACAAAGTGTTTATAATTCCCTTATGAGAGGCAAAATTGAGAAGGGGACAAGGAATCAAGGTCACTTGCAATGAGAAAATAGTCCTTGTAACAAACGAGTGGAGTAGGACTACAAGTGAGAATGAAGGAAATGTATATCTCACCCAATTGGAAATAAGTGTTCTTCCAAAACAGGAATCCTTTATAGCCATTTATTCCACTTAATATATCTTTGATACCTTGAGAAAAACTTATGACCAAAGTGTAATAATGAATGCCATGATTGGCCCGCTATTAACTTTAAACCTTGTATGAGAGCGACGGTGTTCTTAGGTTAATAGATTCTGCCATCGCCTTGTATGCCAGTTAATTTATTTATTTAATTAACGGACAACAAACAGATAGAATTCCAATTAATTATTGTCTTCAGAAGGAGGAGGAGAAAGCAGAAAACTTATCCTACGTTTAAAATTACTTAAAGTAGGGAAGTTAAAAGGACCAAGCTGTTTTGCATTATAATTTCGGCAAAGCCTGGGAATCGGGGAATGAAAATAGACTTCGAGCTCCGCGAAGGGCACGTTGAAAATATCTGCGTTACGTGTGTCATAAGACGAAGGACGGCAGGTGATCTCGTCAGCGGCCGAGCAGTCCATCAGGCCCGAGGAAAGTTTAAAGAATGTGCATAGATCCAGATAGGATCTACGCTGTTGTAGGAAGGGAAGGTTTAGAAAGCGGAGGCGGGAGGGATAGTCCACACGAGGGAAGCTTTTCTTAAAGAAGAGAGAACGGGTGAATTTACGTTGCACATTTTCAAGGGCAAGACAATCGCAGTTACGAATGGGTGACCAGATCACGGAGCAATACTCGAGGGTATTCCTCACAAGGGAATTGAAGAGAGCTAAGGAGGGTTGGATGGAGTCAAAATCAGAGGAGGAGCGAAGAATAAAGCCTGACAATTTTGCAGCTCGATTGATGACATCGAGGCAATGGGTGTCAAAGCGGAGCTTATTGTCGAAAGTGACTCCGAGGTCTTGAGTGTAATTTAAGCAGGATAAGGAGTGTCCGTCAAGCGAGTAGGAGAAAGAAGTGGATGAGGATTTTAGGGAGTAGCACAAAGAGTGACACTTTCTGACGTTTAGCGCTAAACCATTAGTCGAGCACCAACGAACCAGAGTGTCCAGGTTATTCTGAAGGGAAACACAGTCTATAGGCGACGATATAGCGGAAAACAGCTTAAGGTCGTCTGCATAGAGCAAACAGGGACAAGTAAGGAGGGGAGGAAGGTCGTTAATAAAAAATAAAAATAGCAAAGAACCCAGAATAGACCCCTGTGGGACGCCAGAAGAGGGGGAGAAGGAGCGGGAAGTACAGCCGTCAAAAGAGACGCGGCAGGATCGGTTGGAAAGGTAAGAGGTAAGCCATAAAACAAGTGGAATGGGACGAGAGTTTGGATAGAAGTATCTTGTGATTTACAGTGTCGAAGGCTTTCGCGAAGTCAGTGTAAATGGTATGCACTTCTTGCCGTGAATTTAGACATTTGGCGGCAAAGTTGCTAAAGTCAAGCAGGTTGGAGGCAGTGGACCTACGTTTAACGAAGCCGTGCTGTTCTTTCATTATGTGATGGCCAAAGTGAGCGGACAACCAGTCGCTGACATATCTTTCCAGGATTTTGGAACGGGAGGAGAGGAGGGAAATGGGACGGTAATTCTCGGCAAGCGAACGATCGCCACTTTTGTGAATGGGGATAATGAGAGCCTCTTCCCACAAGCTGGGAAAATGATTCTCTTCAAGGCTTTTGTTGAAAATAAGAGATAGGGGAAGGAAGATGGACTTACCAGTTTTAAGCAAAAAGAGGTTTGGAAGACCATCGTGGCCAGGTCCGACCTTGGCATCAAGTTCGCCAATGAGGTATTCGACAAGGATAGGGGTAAGTAGGGGAATGGTAGGCGATGCGGGGCAGGCTACATCTACTATCGGGAGGGATTCGGAGGAAGGGGGAGGAACATAGACTGACGAAAAGTAGGGACAGAGTAAATCACAAGATCGTTGGGGGGAGTTAGCTGAGAAGCCAGAGAATTTAATGGACGGAGGGGATAACTGGGCAGGGCAGCGGGAGTTGCGAATGTAGGACCAGAAAGGTTTCAAATTTCCGCGCTTTGATGAGTCTTCCACGCTGGACAAATATTCGTGTCTGGACTTACGTATTAAAGATTTGACCGAGGAACAAAGGGATTTGAAAAAAACTAAGTCAGCAACGTTTTTAGAAGACAGGAACTTCTTTCTCGCAGTCTGTTTTTGACGTAGTTTTTTGTGAATTTCAGTGGTAAACCAGGCGGGGTAAGAGCGTAAGCACTTAGGAGAGGAGGGAACGTAACAAGGAAGAAGATCAGATAAAATGGTATAGAAAGTGTTGAGTGCTTGGTCACATGTAAATGGAGAGAGCAGGGGGACCCAGTTGATTGACGTCAGGGCTGAGTTCAGACCTTCGAAGTTCGCCTTACGAAAGTTGAACTTGGTAGGCTTGCGAGCGACAGGAGAGTGGAGTCGGGATATCTGAACATCGAACTCGAGAGCAGATGATGGGCGTCAGGGGCAACGTAAGACGGAGCATGAAGAGATTGGGAAAGATAACGTACAGGAAGGTTAAAGAGGACAAGGTCAAGAGTGCGATCTAAGTGATTTCTAGAAAGGTTAAATTGGAGGGCCCCATAGGTGTACATGAAGGTGGATAGAGGAAGGGAAGAGTGGGTTGAGTTATTAGGGAGGGAGGGAAGGCCAGGAGTAACGGGCCAGGAGAGCATAGGAAGATTAAAGTCACCACAGAGGATGAAAGGAAGTGAAGGAAACAAAACGGTTAGGGCCTCTGATAATCTGTCGAAGAAATCCTCGTACAGAGAAGGCGGGCTTAGGCAGGGAAAATATACACACGATATGATAAAGGGACATACGTTTGGCGGAAGGACACGTATGGTAACAGAATCGTGGGAGGAGGAGGAGGAGGAAAAGATGATTTTGGCACGGAGAGGGGACTTAACAGCTATTAGGGCACCTCCGCCAGTTGTCTTGCCAAGCGCAACGCAGTCTCTGTCACAACGAAAGACAGAGTAACCTTCGAGGAGCTCAGAATCTAAAATTCTGTCATCCAGCCAGGTTTCAGAAATGCAGATGACATGATGTTGGAATGCTAAGGCAGACAGTTTGAAATCCGACAGCTTGGTCCTTAGACCCCTTACATTTTGATAAAATAACGTATAGTTATTGGAATCATTCAAGTTCGGCGAGGCAGGCGGGCGGGCCGGAAATTTTCGCGAATCTTAGACCTCTGATAAGGCTTAACGAAGACCCCCTGTGGCCAAAAGCAGGATTGGACGATAGCATCGAAGTCATGGGGATATGTCACTTTGAAGGAAGCTATCACTCGGTCAGGAGAGCCATCCTTCGTCAGCTTTACACAGGAAAGAGGTGACAAAGTTGAGTTGCTTTTGCTTCTGATATAGGCCAGAATTTCGTCGGGCGTAGTGGAGTACGCTAGCCTTGACACGAACAGCTGTTTCGATGGCGAGGCGACATTCAATTGGGGGCCCCTCGGATGACATGAGGTCGGAAGGGCCTGCGGTTCAGCGGTGGCGGGCGTCGATGATACACAGGAGGAAGCGTGCGGTGGTGCTAATGTAGCGACTGTAGTATAAACGTCAGAACTTCGTAGCGCATCCGATGTTGCGTAGGGAACTTGTCCCTCGGATGGAGGATTTTTCAGTAGGCTAGCGGACGTCATTGGGTTGATACCATCTTTTATGGACACACTGGAATAGAGCGAGGCAGATGGAGGCAAAGAATTAGAATTAGTCGACCGGGGCGACTTAAGTATGGCGCCAGTTTTGTTGGCTGCAGTCGCCGGCGAGGTATAAGCAGAGCCAGTCAGCGGCATCTCAGGAACTGAAACTACGTTGGTGCTCGATAAAGCAGCAGCTTGCGGGGGCAGAATTGCCGGCGATTTTGAAACTGCAAGTTGAATCGACGCCAAAGTCGCCGTGTGTTGATGCAGCAGCTGAATTGCATCCGGTAGCGTGGTACCGCAGCAGGCGTTACAACGGTAGGTAACGTTAGGGGAAAATTTAGCCCGAATGTCTATAAACGCGCCCCAGGGAATACCCAAGCGTGGAAGGTCGCACCACAGTACCCATCGCAGTCTAAAAATTTGGAGTGAATAGATTCCGGCTCCTTACAAATGGCACACAGAGTACCATAAATCGGTGAGGAAGTTGCCATAATAAATTTGAAAAAAGGTGATTAAACGCACAAGCCACGGGAGAGTAGTCACAATAGTGTATCGATAATAGTAATATGAAGTTCATTTGAGAATGAAATTAAGGAGAGTAGCTGCTGCAGTTCGGAACCCGGGTCTCACATATATTGAACACATTGGACCATCCCTAAATGACTTTTTAAAACTTTTTTAAATTTACCAACGCCTTCCAAACGGAAGGAATGTCACAGAAGAACCTTTCGTAGACATCTGCGTTTTGGATCCGAGGAAACGATTGAAGATTATAGTGTCGGTGGTTTTTCAGCATCCGCATTATTCAGTGACGAGGGCATGAGAGACACATTTTCGTTTAACTCCCTTCAACATCTTAATTTTCTTCCTTACAATTTCTTATACTCTAACCATACATTTACTCATTCAAATATAAGAATTCAAAAATTTAACGTAACCCTATCACCTCTTCAATATCCAAGAAAAACCTAAAATACCCTTAAAAATATCAAGCCTAATGTAAAAACATGTTGTTATTACTGTTTGATCATAGATTTAACCATATTGTATATTTCGAAAACCATTGCTAACGCATGTTTCTGGCTAAAGGGATAAGCTGACGATACCGCTGTTGCTGAAAGTATTTCCGGAACAAACACTGATTTGTGAAGAGCAGAAAATAGTTGCGGGCCTCATTGTCATGGGAATGTATAAGAGCTGATGAAGTAAGGAGCTCGAGCTTTTAGACTTTCGATCAGGTCTTATGTTAATAGACTGTGCCACAGAAGACACGGTGGATAGGCTTAGGATTATAGTCTCTAAACTACTACTACTACTTGGAAGAAGCATGCAGGTCATTTAGGATTCCTCTCGTAAAAAGCCAAGAACTTGTACTATTCTAAAAAGACACTTAAGATACCTATATCTTTCAAAGTTGCTAACTGGAAACTTGCCCAAAGCTCACTAGAAGCCGGGAGAAGAACTCAAGAACCAGTCGTAGTGGTTCCTGTTCACTCCTTTGTGGAATATAGGGCATTCACACAGTCAGATTGAGCTTCAGTTTTGCTATCATAAGACTTCACTCTGTGCAAGTGATAAGTTCAGAGCAGCAGAGGCAGTCGTGGCATCAAAATATTTCCCAGAAGATGATACTCGGGCCCCACAGGAATTAATCGTTAGATTGGCTAAGTTCTACGAGGGTCTACCGTGAGGTCTAGGGAAGTAATCAACAATACCATCTGGAATTTATCCTTGGAACTAAGTTAGAAATAAAAAACGTTTATGGAATATGAACATAGCCAGAATGAAAAGGGAGGTGTGAAAACTTTGGCGGAGGCACAAAAACACTGACCGCGTATCGCAACGCGATCAGGGAAACAAAACAAAATAGCTTCAAAGAATTCTGCGAAGGAATAGAACAAATGACAGAAATATCCAGGCTTTATGAAGCTATAGTTAAAGACAATGCAATAACTTTTGTCAGTCTGTTTGAAGAAGGAAAATTGACGTTTACTGAGAATGAGGAGAACAGGGTACATCTGGTCCTCACAACCCTTTTCCCGGGGTCCTACCACACGACGGAAAGAAAAAACATTCTGTAGACACACATAACAATGGAAACTAGCGAAAAATGTATACTCGGAAGCCGGAGTCAGATGGGTAATGGGGACCTTTAGACCACTAAAATAACTGGGAGCAGATAACACAACGATAATACGTCGCACACAAAGATACAAGATGTCCTAATCCGCAAGAGAGCGGGAAACAGCCTGGTCTTCTGGATGGGCAAAACGTTTGAGAGTAAAATAGAAGCAAATAGAAGTGCAGAGATAGGTATCAATGGCCGCTCCGAGGAGCCCAATTAGCGCTGTGGTGCGCCATTTTGATGCCACAAACTCCTAACACCGTGACTGTTGTTATGAGCAGGGAGGCAAAGTCTAGCCGGCTCGGATTTTCAGAGCCAGTCCGTAGCATTCACGAAGGAAAGCAGCTCTTCCACCCTGCAGCTAGAAATCTCTCTGAGATCCCCAAAGAATGGTTTACCCAGTGTCCGTAGCTTGACTCTAGCTAGAGCTGGGCAATCGCAGAGAAAGTGCATGAGGGTTTCCCTTCCTTCTCTGCAGTTTCGGCAATGCGAATTGTAGGGTATGCCGAGCATGAACCCCTATGGGCCAGCGCCACATGCAAACCGTCGTAATCTTGAATGTATTTTCAGGCGTCTTGCACAGGAGCTCTCGTGATCGGGCTATGTTATAAACGGTCCAAATTATCCTTGGCTTGGCACAGCTTGTAAGCCTTCGCCACGTTAGGCCTGCGGCTGCTAGGTGGTGCGAGTAGACTCGCCCTCGACAGCCGCCAGCGGAACACCGACTATGTTCACCGAAAGGCTGCCAAGAGCAAAGCCCTGCCTGGTCAATCCGCCAGTCCGCCAGTACTTCTGCCTGGAATATACTGGCGAAACCCAGGAGACCATACGACTTGAATACACTTTGTGTATTCGAGAAAACAGCGGCGCCGACAGAGAGGTACAAATTCTATTGTCTCCTAGGAGAGTTAACAAAGACTGCAAAATAGAAGAGAGAACAGAGAATAGAATCCAAATGGGAATACGAATCACGCGTAAATGGTGCGGGCCCCAGCCGCAAGAAAAGTCGAAACGGCTGGTGGACGATGAATGTAAGCTGGAAATGGAACGGAAGAATGCTACCTACCGAGTAATGTTGCGTTCTCAAAGAACGCGGGCACGCACGGAGACTTATCACGAACTCGGTCGAACCGTTGAAAATTTCTCCTATCTATGGTTGAGAATTACAACCGATAACAGCAACGACGATAAAATCCGCGCACGGTTGTTGGCAGCCAGCAGATCCTATTTCAACTTACAAAACCTGTTCCGCTCGAAAGTCTCACGTCAGGGTCGAAGTTCTTACTGTACAAGACAATGATCTTGCCAGTCCTTATGTATTCTTCACAAAACTGGGTGCTTAGATAAAAAAAATTGCTAACTCTGTTTTTGGCCCCCAACATGAAGATCGACGATTCCGTAGCCTACATAACGACGAAATCGATGAGCGATACCACGACAGGCTGGTTGTGGATAAAATTCGGCCCAACAGGTCGCGCTGGGCGGGTCGCTTAGTCCGTATGGATGAGGATGATCCAGCCCGGAAAGTCTATAAAAGCAATATCTGTGGCAGATAAAGACGGCGAGGCAGACCCTGCCTGAGATGGAACGATGGAGGTCAGGACGCCAGACAGCTTTTAGAGATATCAAATTGGTGGTCGTTGGCGCAAAACTGGAGTGTCTGGAGTTCTTTACTAAGGCAGGCCTAGACCGGATGTCGGATGAATGATGATGAAAAATAAGGACGTAAACTCTTGAGCTAGACAGTGCATCGCGCTCTAGAATTGGAAGATCAATCAGCGTGTAAAAAAGGAAGTAGGCGCATTTCCTCGGTCGACCAGGCGCTTCTACACCATCAACCTCAATATCATTGGCTCTTTGCCAGACTCGCACGGATGCAAGTATTGCATCACAATAATCGGCAGGTCTACGCGGTGGTCTGAAGCAATACTTAAGATTGACATTACAGCAGAATCTTATGTCGAGAATGGATCCCGCGCTTTGGTGTATCAGCCGTAATCATCCCGGACCAGGGAATCTAGTTTAAGTCTACTATTTTCTCGGAGTTAAGCAAGCTCTTTAGTTCACAGAACCACTGCATACCATCCGCAATTAAATGCGATGCTGAATCGTTGGCACCCGACACTAAAGGCCGCCTTAATGGCTCGGGGGTATCCAAAAATCGATCGTTTGTCCCGATCATGAGAATTTTCCCTTTGCCTGCTTGCGGAAATCCATGTTTTGAGTAGCGAGGAGTAGAGCTTCCCTGTCTCAACCGCTGAGGCTTTGGAAAGGGTAAATCGTCACCATGTGTGCCCCTGTTATGCCATCACCAGCACATGTCGAGAATTCTGTTCTTTCATCTTGCTGGTTTTGAAATTGTAGTCCTAACCCAGCCTGCCATGTCTTTCGTTGTGCAGTTTACAAGCATAAAAGCTAGTCGAAAACGTATGTTGGTAAATACTACCCCTTACTAAATTCCTCACATATCTCCATGACGATGAAGTCCTCAATTATTTCCTGCTCCTCATGAGTGAGTATTTGTTCCGGAAATACTTTAACGCATTAGCACAGCTGACGGCGGGCCTCGTGGTTCTTGCCTTCATACCTGGCCCCGAGTTTTCCCCTTTCTTGGGCTCGGATTTAAATTTCTTTGGAGCATTACTGATACTGAATGCTTAGGTCTGTCCTGAACCTCCTTAATGGCCTCTTCTAGTTTTAGGCCTTCTTTCAGATAGGGTAGATACCATCTGTGTCACTGAAGCCTGTCTCTTTCTTGACGCGTGTTATCCTCACATCAGACGTGCTCTTGCTCGCCCCTGCCTTTTGAGCAGGGACCTTTGTTAGTTACGGTTCGCAGTAGACCAATGTTGACCTCAACTCCACTGTTTTACTTCCCAACTTCTTCCTTCTTGGGTGTAGTCACCTGCTCTTTATGTTGCGGAGATTTGCCTCTCCTGATGGGCTAGTTTGTGTGCAATACGGGGTTCACTTACTTTACTTACTTTACTTTATGTCCGTTTTGTGCCTTTATTTTTCGAACTTCCGCAAGTATGGGGTTTAGATAAGGTTAGGCTTACTCACTGAGGTGATCAGGTGTCAGCGAGGCTCCGCTCGAATACAGTCCGTTACCCCCGACTGCAAATTAACCGACGAGAACGGTTCGCATAACACCTTCGATTGCGGGAGGTGTTTTTTGACTTCTTAATCTAGATAGGTATCGTTTTGGCTGTCACCACCCAATAACAGTCTTAGTAAAAGACAGCCTTAGCCCTTGGGGAGTCACACTTCAATCCGATAGATAAACTGTTAAGGTAGTTCCTAAGCAGCATTTTGTTTAGCTTATCAGATTATGAAAAAATGTCGTTTCACTTGAAGCCACTTCAATCAAGCTGCTTCTACGGCAGAGGTGAAGCAGCATCTGATGAGTTGCATCTGTCCGGGATGAAACGGGAAGTCTTATACCCGTTATATACTTTTGTGCAATCATATTCTGTACTTTTATTTCAATTCATCTAAAAAAGCAGAACAAGATATCAGGCTATCTTGAAAATCAAATGGTGATACTTCTTTTCTAAAGGAAGCCAACATTAATTATTTTTACTTTGAAGCCGAGCCCACGACAATTAAAGAAAATCCTATGACACATACTTACCTGTGCCTTACTTGGGCAAACTAATTCAAACCAAATTCTCAGCCGAGCTACAAATAGATATTTAATTAAGGATACGACTCGCCCAAGTGGATGACAAACACCTCCCAATTTCAAGTTGAAATTATTTAATTTTTTCCCAGGAATATTCACCAAGGTGTCTTCGTCGACCTACAATCCATTGTTATAATATAACAGCAATAAAAGTGGCTTTCCCATTCAAAGTTCCACCTACTACCATCCTTCCACTTGTCCGCGCCTGAAATGCTATCTGCTGTTTTCCCTATGCATCTGAATGTAATTAATTTTTTATTATCCTTCAGCTCGAAACTTCACCGTCAGTAATTGGCTTTCGGAAGAAATGGTAAACACTTGGCTCCCATGTGGTAAAGTGAAAATACATTTGGTTTATTCAATTTGCGCTCCGAATTCTCACACCGTAAATTTTTATTATCTAATTTTTAAAAATCTATAAAATTATAAATGAAGAGTAGCGCAGACGGCGTTCCCTGGTTTAATCCTCGATGCAGATCGAGGATATTTCCAAAACAGTTCTCCCACAGTGAGTTCTATTCGCAAAAATTAGTAGATTTAATGGAGGATTAAATTTTATCTTTTCGCTTTATCTATTTGCGGACAAAGTTTCCTCCTCGGATACAACTGAGGAACTAAGCAAGGCGGGACTTGCGAACGTGGAGCATGATTATGCAAATTCTCTTCCACAATAAATTCTTTCCACGGTCCTTGAATTAAGTTTGTGACTACTGGGAAATTGAATACCGTCAAGTTTTCCCTCACGACAAATGCAAAAAATAATCAAAATCACGCTAGAAAATGGAAAAGTTAGCACATGAACAAAGAAGTAGGAATCAGGCGCGAACCCGTGGAAGGGTCGGAATAAGGCGAAGTGATTTAAATTTACGCTCGTCTCAAACCGTTTCCAGGACGATGTTTGTCTTAGGAAATTCGTCAAGTGTCATTTCACCAATATCCTCATTTCACTTTCCTGTTTAGATAAGCCTAATATTGGGATTCGGAAGCCGTGAAGGCGACAGTTTTAGCGTTACAGATGTCTCTGTTGATTTTATAAGACAGCAATCTGTTATCCAGTTGACTGGCTCCAATATGTGATTGAAAACTTGGGCTTACTTTCGAGGACAGCCTGAGCAGAATGGATGCGTGTATTTAAATTTTGATGGAAGGCATTTGATGATTCAAAAGGAAGTTCTGTTGATGTTGAAAGTCAATCAAAAGAAATGAAAGTATTTCTTAAGCAGAGGAGGGTTGCTACTGAAATTTCTCAAGAAAAGATCGAGTGCAATCCAATTCAGATTACGAGCTTGAATGCTTGTATGTTATCTGAACGAAATGGATTTTTTTATCTGCTTAGTATAATTTCTTTGTGAATCTCACAAAATAATCCAATAGAAGGGATGGAAAGCAACTACAGTGGAATTTTAAGAGGATGTAAGTTGGGGTACTAATATAATTCACTCGATACACTGTTAATTGTAAAATGCGACTAGAAACGACAAAAATTTTGTGAAGTTCAACCTACATATTTCGAAACACTGTTCCTAACGAAACTTACTACTTCTACTTACTCGGTGAAGAGAATTCAATGTATTAACTACCTTTTCAGTAATAGTGCAACTGCCTTGCTCAACACCTAGACACTCACTTTCTCTGTGAATCTGACACAATGAAAGAAGACATGTTACGCGTCTTCTGAGTGGTGATCCCAGTTGGACAGATGTCTGTGATATCCGCAATGCTCCTGGAAAAATTGTGTAAAATTACGTGAAAATTCTTTGTCCTACTCTTCGTCCAGATCCCGAATGTTCGCAATCAGTCAATCAGTCAGTCAGGTTCAATTTTTCAACTTCTCAATCAATCTCTCCATAGTTTTGCAGTCACAAATGCCACCTCATTCGCCAATACGTCGAGCTTCATTATTTCACCACCATTCGGTGAGGCAGCGTCTGATGAGTTACCTCTGCCCTAGACGAAACCGCAAGTCATACACGGAAGAAGTTCCAGTTCCAGTGGAACATTCATCAGAGCTATCAATGGAGGTAATAGTAGGATGTGATGCCAACGACCACTACATACACCGGAGAAGTTCCTTCATGATATAAATGGATATCCAGATCCTCTATTTCGGCAATAAACGCATTTTTTCAACGTGGTCAGGCGAGATGTCATCGGCATCACGGCGGCATCCCCAAAGATAGCGACTCTTGTCGGAGAATATCAAACGATATCACACTTTTGGATCACAGGCGCTTTGATTACTTAATGGGCATGGATCCATCTCCAACTACTCCATTTTGAAGTCCGCGTAAGGCAGATAGGGCGACCCGTAAAATAGAACTGAGCGCCCAAGTCACGATCCATGGGGGCGCATCAAATCTATTGCTGGAGTTGAGAGAGCAACCCAGATGTTCGTAATCAGCGTGAAAGAAGCTCTCAAAGAAAGCTGTTCGCTCTAGACGCCAGAGAAAAGTAAAACACCACGGTGGAGCTCGGAGAACGACAAAGGTACTCCTCAATCGTGCTCTGAAATCTGATCAAGTCACTGGCTGGAATCAGATTAAGGAAGCACAGAAAGCTGTCGGCTAAACAATAATAATGGAGACGCTTTCGCGAAGACAGTAACTCTCTTGATGCAACCACAAAGCTGAAGCGGATCCTTGTTAAAGATCGTAGCCAGAGGCCAAATCATTTGCTTGAAGTGCACTTCCCAGGCAGCATCAAAATCTCATTTCGGAGCCAAGATGCGAGCGAGGAAAATAGGCATTTAGTTCATTCCATAGATACAAGTTTATAGGTCCAAATGGTATCATTCCAACACAAGTAAGAGAGAGAATGAATAACCTTAATCCTTAATACATACCGTGCACGCCTAGTACATGCTTATATTCTAATTAACTGTCTTGATGTAATATTTATTCCCAAACCAGGGAAACCTGCTAGTTTAACGTCCTTGCTACTTAGAGGACTGGAAAAGCTAGTTCATAAGGGCTACAGACATTCCTAAGTGACCACTTCACTATAGGTAAGTCACCTGCCAAGAAGGCAAATCTACGGAGACAGTACGGTAAGACAGCGTAGAATCGATCCGCTGTTAACCATTTAGATCCGTCACATGCTGGAGCGGAGAAAAGTCCACATTTTGGTCGGCCAATAGTCTATTGACACAATATGCCTTGGGAACTGCCCACAGGGTTCTCTCCTGTCTGTTATTGTAATGAATACCTTGTGTATGGCTCCTGGAGTACAAACAGGTCTTCATCGAAACATTTGCGGACAACTTAGCCGTAATAATAACGGGGAAGTTTGCGGACATAGTATGTGACTGCGTTAGCAACTCTATATGAAATCAACAGTTGGTGCCTCCGCAATGGACTTACGGTAAACGCTAGAAAAACTGGACTTGTTATGTAGGAACGTTGGATGGGACAGCTATACGTTACGCACCTTAACAGGGCGGATATCCTGCTGGTACAAGCAGTCAAGTGTTTAGGAGTATATTTCGACTCCAAGCTAACGTGAAAGTACCATATCCAGGAACAATACCAGAAATCCTGCAGATAGCCCTGGTGCTGTAAGACTGTGGTAGATAGACTTGGAAACTTTCGCCAAAACAGATTCATTGGATGTATATATCCATAACAAAACCCATTTTGATGTATCATTCATTATCTGGCTGCCGAGACTAACAGTATGAAGCTACTGACGGAAAATCAGAGGCTCGGTTGCGTAAGTATTACTGGAGCCGACTGCGGCACTCGAAGCTACCCTGAATCTACCCTCCATTCACTCAGGGGTGAAACCGAAAGCAGCCAACGACACATGGAGCGTGAAAATGCGTCAATCATCATTCAAAAAATTCCTAATGTGGGTGCCAGAGCACTCGAACATCGCTGGTAATGAGGAGGCTGACAAACTGGCTCGCTCAAGGGTCTGGATCCACGATGGTAGGGAAAGCACCAGCTTTTGGGATCCAATCATCCGCAGTCAAATTTATTCTGAAAGGTGAAAGCGGATGGAACTCTTGCTGGCAGGCTGAAATCATTTTAAAAAAACCTCGGACATCGAGAGCAGCATTTTTCTGTCCCATCAGAAGTGGGATATGAAAGCCTTATTAGGGCTTTTAACGGGATACTGTTCCTTAACCTAGCATATAGAAAAAATTGGCGGGATGGTTGCGGCTATATGCTAGTTATAGGTCAAAGAGATTACGTCAGGGCGTTTGACAGCGTACCACTTACCTGGCTAATCGATGTTCTACATTTGTAACGTCTTGATCGCAAACTAATAAAGTTTTTGGCCACTGTCATGGAATGGTGACATATCACCTTGCTAGTGTGTTCATCGGTACCCTCAGATGGTCGTTAGTATCGGCTATATCGACTGCTCGACAACCCCGTTGCGTGTTCCAAACTTATGACCTTGCCGCCTGTCCTTCCGCACACATGAATTAATGTCACCGGCAATAACGGTGTAGTCGTTGACTGGCACATTACAGATATGTGTTGCAGGTTGCCTTGCTTGTGGCGCATATGTGATAAAGAAATTAATGTCGGGGCCAGTTTAAATAATGGTGCGCTTCATCAGCCGGTCATTTTATAGCCTCAATTTTTTAATGCCGTCATCGAAATCCGCAGAGATTATGAGCGCTTCCATCTTACCAGTGACGGTACCAGCCTTCAGGACAGGGCATTCCTTTCCCAAACGGTGGGAGGGGACGGGGGCCAGAATTTAGAGAACTGTTTCTTCTAGTAATCTTCTGCCATTCAGTCCCTATATCGGTCGAGCTCTCTCTTCTCTACAACAAGAAGAACCCGTTTGTAATGTGTGACACGATTCTGTCAGCGCTCCTCAGCATCTTCCTGGCAATATTTTCTAGAAAGACTCCCTTGGGTTTGAATGAACTTATTGGTGAATCCCATCCCACCCTCCACAAGAAAAAAAGGTGCTCTCGATTCTGCGACGCACCTAACTGGCCAATGAGCCATGCAGATTATTTGTCCCTTGTTTCGTTTTGCAAAGGGAGTTGCCACTCATTAACTGTAGCCACCTTGAGGCTTCTCCCTTGCGCTGGCCCAAAATTTTACGTCCTTAACAACAGAGGAAACGGAAATCACTCCGGCGATTACAGTCGTCGTCGGTTCAGACAGTGCGATAAAAAGATATCACCAGTAAAGTTTCCTACCTCTGCACTTGAGCAAAGCTTTTATGATACACTGCCTTTCGAACATCGTCAGCCCACACATCCGCATTTTACAGCAGAACACACTGCGTTGCACTTACTAGAAGATACCGCCTGCTAGATGTAAGACCTTCAAAGTTTACCATTAGCTGCAGCTTTCATTTTTCCGAGAAAGCTCATCTTCGAGTTTCCCGTCAATGCAAGGTTCTCAATAGTTGACCGACATGAGACGCGGGGTGGAGATTCTCTTTTTGGTCACTGCAGTCTTCTCCAACGCAAGGGGAAACCATCAGCAGTTAACAATCTGTTTAACCGACGCATGCCTGCTCTGTGTGTTGTGGCTTAAGAATACACTCATACTACTTTACATACTCTGCCCTGTTTTTCGTAGGGGGCGACTAAAAGGGATAGAAATTTGTGGGCTAGCAACCTGGGTTTTCAGAATGCCCGCTTTTTCTAACTTGAACGGGAATTTCAGCAATATAAGCTAGACATTCTGGCCCTAAGCGAAGTTAGCTGGTGGAACTCTGGAGAGTGCTCCTCTGCCTCTTGACACACTTATGCCAATGTGTTTTTGTACTTTGGAAAGCCAAGTGGTAGCAGACGAGAATCCGTTGTCGGGTTGCTTTTGACGGTTACAGCAAGGCGCCCTCTCTTGACCAAGGAGCCGCTTTCTAACAGACTTCTGACTGTCAGATTCCGTTCCAAGCTAAGGAGTATCAACATTTTATAGTACTACCCACCAACAAAGAATTTCGATATAGTCGAGAGGGATGCTTTCTACGAGCAATTTAAAGCAGTTGAGGGGAGGCTTCCTTCCTCCAAACTGGATGTCGCTCACGCATTAACACGCTAGATCTAGATCTTCCGTGGCCCTATCTAAAATCTGTCAGTGCAGTTATCTCAACACTAAAGCCAGTTTGAGATTGGTCTGTGCTAGTGTTCTTTCTGTGTTGTTATATAGAAGTAACATATGGAAAGTGAACTCCACTGTCACCCAAAAGCTCCAAGTGTTCGTCAGTACGTGTCTGGGTCGTGCCATCGAAGTGCGCTGGGTTGGACGCTATCTCAAACGAAGAATTTGGTCGGTGCACTCATACACACTGTGATTTGAAGACGGAACTTTGAGTGAACAATTGCATTGCAGGCTACGCCATGCAATGCAGAGATCCTACCCTAGAATAGTTCCCTGTGTTACCCGCAACAGGATCCCCATCCTCCGCTCCTCTAGCGTATCATAATGCGGAGTGCTGTTTCTTAGGTGATTCCTCAATATCCACAACCGGTAGTTTGGTACGTTGAATGAATTATCCATTGTGTCTTTAATGGCTGGAATTAAAGGCGTTTCTGACGTCACAACGGCTGTACCTTTGCTTGATAAACCGCATCCACCACATGCGTGATAGAATACCTTGGAAATAAGTCCCCGGTAGTACGTATCGCTTCTGAAAATCTATTTCTCATGTGATTTTCGAATACTTTCCCCGCGTGTCAAGCATGAAAAGTGGTAGATAAGGAGACAGCAACTCAGGATCTCTTTCCCCTTGCCGTTCCTCACCTGTGAGCGGGGAGGAAAAATGCTATCATTCTGGCAAGCGTTGAATTTGCCGAACAGTGGCTCTGGTGGTGGAACACCAGTTTTTATACCTCTATCAGAACACTATCTAGCCCTGGCGGTCAGGCCCTGAAACCTATTGGGTTCTCGACCGGACCCGGGCCTTTCTTGCGTATCAACTCAGAGGAATGCTCTAGCATTTCTCCGAGTGTTTTTAAATGGTATAATCATTTTTGTGACAAAGTTTATTGCGCTTTCTTGGTGGGCCTGTCGCGGAACCTGCCACCAAGGAGATGAGGTAGGATGTAGTGGATGAACTCCAGCTCTACGTAATACATTTCTATTCCTGAGTTTAATTTTACTGAGTAGTCATATTTTGCCTCAAATCCTCCTCCTTTATCCTGACCTATTAAATACATGTGAGCGATATACAAATGGAACCATCGGGCACCTGAATATTCTTATATAGAAAATTCGCCAAGTGTTTGATACCTGGAACGTCGAGCTTGCGGTTTCCAACCAGGTTATTAAATGCATAGAATTCCATCTTCGTTAGTCACTAAATAGTGAAACATGCAAATAAGGTTAATCGAATTAATGGGTTTTCAGGCACTCTCGCGTGAATGTGTTTTCCTTTCTTACGAAACTTTTCTGATCATAATTTTAAATTTTAACGTTTATGGAGGACAAACACATTCTCCATGTAGTCGTCGATATGCCAGGATCTCGTGGCATCGTTCCATGGCTACGAGTTTTCCGAGGGCAAGGTGTTGATATCAAACATTCAAAGGATTTTTTCTATACCCCTTTAAGGGCGACGAAAATCTTAAACTTTGGGTAAACGATGATTTTGATTATGGTTTATACCTTACTTTAACCTCTAAAGGGTTTAATTTATTTGAAGATACAAGTTGCATAAAAGTAGAGCTGAGTGCTCTCCGTAAATAGTCCTGGCAAACTTGAAATTAAATTTGCAATATTTACCTGAAGAAGACTCCCCGACTTCTCCGTACAGCGAAACGTAAGCCAAAAGGGTATCCCGGTTCACCATTAAACGCTCTGCACGTCTGCCACCTTGCACAGGGAAAACTTGAAATCAAATTATTACAGCCACCAAGTGTAAAACTCAGTCTGATAACTTTTTCCATATTGTTATAACTTTCACATGCAATTTTCCACGCTCTCTCGCCTAAACGCGCTGATAAACATAAACGAGACCATTCTTGTCACAATATCAGAATTGTAAATTTTTGGCTGGAATGAAGAAGGTTGTGTGCATCGAAGGTTTGCATAATGCTGGAACTCAGAGGACGCCCAGTTTAGGCAGGGGTGGACAAGGTGGGAAAACTGCCGCAATATTTTAGCGAAGTTTCTCTAAAGTGATTTTCAATGAGTGCACAGCATCCTTTCTTGCCTGGCAGGTGTGGGAGTATTTATGAGAGGTGCAGGTAATGGGCTTTCGATATCGGTGCCAACATTTCATTTCTGGATGATAATGGAATCCCGATATTGTCGTATACAGTGCCCGAGGCGCAGTTTAGGGTTGGTTTCGTGAATCGTGCTGGCAATGTGGCAAGTTAAAATCCTGCATACAACTAGAGAGTATGAGTTTTGGAAAGATCTTGGGAAACTTGGCTCGAAAAGTGACACTAATCGAAATTTGGCATCACCATCAAAGGATTCACTTAAGGCTACATGTTGCAAATTAATATCTAAATATTTGAACTTCATTACCCAAGTTCTGTTCACGTAATACAGTACATTTGTCATGACACTAAATTCTAAAGTATTTAAAGCAAAATTCCCCTATATAAGGATAATATCACTTTATAGGTAAAAAATAGTACGTTAGTCACACTTCCATTTGCTATCAATTCAGTTTCGCCCGGGGTTAATTTAATATTCGCAATGCCGCTTTCTCCCACATTTCTTCTCCCTCGACGATTACCGGGAGCTTTGTGAGCTCAGTAAGGAAGATCCTTCAGGAAACGGGAGATGACACCTGAAGCCAAGCATTAATCAAAAGCCCAAGGCAAGGTTTGATTACCCTGCCGAGGGCTGAATGGTCACAGGGGTTAACATGTGGCCGTAAACGGTGAACTTTGGGTACCAGGCGACCCTCAATTTCAACTAGCCTTGTTTCAGCAAAAAGGGGCTCTGCCGAGATCGACTTACTTTCCGCGATAAAATTGAGGCCATGGCAGCCAATTATGAAAAAACAAAAAAAAAAACAGAAACATAAACCTGTTAAGCAGACACAATTAAACCTCGATCGTGACGATCCAACCCCGAGTGAAGGAGCAACCCTAAGCTCATCGATGGAGAACCTGAGTTTAGGTTCAGATTCTCCACTTAGTCAGGTAGGAACCAATTCAATTGGGGCCCAGTCCTTAACGGACGAACCGAAGCAGGTCCCTTCTGTCAGCACTCCTGACCCCAGGCTCCAATCGGCGTCACCTGCTGAGGCTAAAGTTTTACCCATGGATAAGCACCTGTCCACGGACAGCAAACAGCCTTCGGGCAAACCGCCTTCGGGTAAACCGTCTTCGAGTAAACCGCCTTCGGGCAAACTGTCTTCGGGCAAACCGCCTTCGTGCAAACCGTCTCCGGGCAATGCATAACCCAAGAGCTGTGCCAAGGTTGAGGGGAAAGGAGCCGGCTACGATACTGAGCAGTGCGAACAGCTTAGGAAGAAACTCCTCCTCATCCGCGCAAGGCATTAAGCTGTATACCGTAAAATGTTACGGCTGAACTTTGCTGCAGACACGAACTATTGGCGTAGACAGTACTGCTCCTCCCATAACAATGTGTGGGAGGGTGCACTCACTTTTCTCACTATCGGCGTTCTCGAACCTGATGTTAGGAAGGTTCAGGAAAAATCGGGCTGCCGGATTATGGGTTAGAGGCCGTTACGTTATAAGTGTTGGCTCCTAAAACCATTGAAGGGGACCTGCAGCCCTCGTCAGCTTCATCTGTAGATGAGGTGCCACATTTCCCAAATAAATTTACAGCATTGTGAAGCGGGGACCGCACTTATCAGTCGTCGGATCAATAGCTGCAAGACATTTATATACCTCATACAAGAACTGTGTTCCACGCTAATCGTCGTCGTCGTTAATCAAGACCTATGTGATGACGACACCACATCAGCTAAGTTAACCATTAAAAATCAACAGGGAAATAAAGAGATACTATGGTGCTCTGCATATTTCCCGTATGACGCAGAAGACGTTCCCAATGGAACATTCATCAGAGCTATCCAATATGTCAAAAGTAGAGGCAGGGGTAATAGCAAGATGTGATGTCAACGCTCACTACATATGCTGGGGAAGTTTGAACATCAATACAAGAGGATCGAGACTAGTGGAGTATCTAGCAGGAACCGATTTGCAGATCCCTAATTTGGGTAATGAATCCATTTTTTTCAACGTGGTCAGGCGAGAGGTCATCGACATCACGGTGGCATCTCTTGATATCGCGGCTCTGATCGAAGAGTGGAGAATATCAAACGATATCACACTCTCGGATCACAGACGCATTGATTTCGTAATGGGCATGGATCCACCTCCACCCACTCCATTTCGGAATCGGCGGAAGACAGATTGGGTGATGTTTAAAATAGAATTGAGCGCCCGAGTCAAAATCCCTGGGAAGCGCACCAAATCCATTACTGAATTTAAGAAGACAACCCAGATGATCACAACTAGCATGAAAGAAAGCTTTCTTCGAAAGTTCTCCACTCAAGATGCCAAAGAAGGGTAAAACACCATGGTGGAACTCGGATTTTCCAAAACAGAGCAGAACGTCAAGGATGCCCCTGAATCGTGCTCTGAAGTGTGATTCAGGCGCTAGCTGGCACCGCTATAAAGAGGCACAAAAGGCTCTAAAGAAGAGCATAAGATCGGTTAAACGATCATCATGGGGACTAACTCTTTTGAGGCAACCTCAAAGCTGAAGCGGATTCTGGTCAAAGCAAGTATGCAGAAACTGGGTTATGTTCGTTTACAGAACGGGAGGTACACAGAAAGCGACAGAAGCAGTTCCCAGACAGCATCCAAAATCTAACCTCGGGGCCAACAGGTGCCTACAGCCCTCAACCGAGAGACTGAAATCTGGCATGCAAAGTACTATCACTGGAGCGACTAAAATGGGAATTTAACTCGTTCCATAGATACAAGTCTGCAGGTCCGGATGGCATCATTCCTGTGCTAGTAATAGAGGGAATGGATGCCCTGGGTCTACATATTCGGATTATATATCGCGCAAGCCTAGCACACGCTTATATTCCAATAAAATGGCGTGATGTGAAGGAGTTATTCATTCCCAAACCATGAAAACGACCGATCAGTCTAACATCCTTTCTGCTAAAAGGACTAGAAAAACTAGTAGATCGGTTCAGAAGGGATACACACATTCCAATTACCCATAGGCAACACGTCTACCAGAAAGACAAATCCGCAGAGACAGCACTCCATGAACTTACGGCAAAAATTGGAAAGACGATGTTCGAAAAAGAATACGCCTTACGCGCATTCATGAACATCGAAGGTGCCTTCAATTATGCCTCATTCACGGCAACTTGTGATGCAGCAAAAGGCAGCATCGAATCGAACCGCTCCTAGTCAGTTGGATCCTTCATATGCTAGAGTGGAGAAAAATCCACATATCGGTCGGCCAGAAGTCTACTGAAGCTGGATGTCCCAGGGGCTGCCCACAGGGAGGGGTTCTCCCTCCACTGTTATGGCTCTTGGTGATGGATACCCTGCTGTGGCTCCTGGAGTACAAAAAATTCTTCGCGCAAGCATTTGCAGACGACCTAGCGTAATAATTACCGGCAAGTTTGCGGACATAGTATGTGACCGCTTGAATGCAACTCTGCATGAAATACACAGCTGCTGCCCCTGCAATGGACTCTCGGTGAACGCTATGAAGACTGGACTAGTTATCTTCACTGGGAACGTCAGGTGGGGCGGCTATAAGCTACCAACCTTAGCAGGGGCGGAAATCCAGCTGACACAAACAGTCAAGTACTTAGGAGTACATTTCGACTCCAAGTTAACGTGGAAGCACCATATCCAGGAACAATATCAGAATTCCTGCAGATTGCTCTGGTGCTGTAGGAATGTGATAGGTACGACCTGGGGACTTTCACCCAAACGGATATACTGGATGTATACATCCATAATAAAATCCATTTTGAAGTATGCATGCATTGTCTGGTGGCCAAGACTGAACTTGGTAACAGCAGGAAGCTGTTAACGCAGATTCAGAGACCTGGTTGCCTAAGTATTACTGGAGCAATGAGTACTACGCCGACTGCGGCACTTGAAGCTATCTTAAATTTACCCCCCATTCACTTGGAGGAAACGGAAAGAAGCCAACGACGCATATAGGTTCGATACCATTGGGGCGTGAAAAGGCGACCAATCACACGGTCATGTGTCTATCTGGAAATTTCTTGAAAAACATCCGGTGGCCCTGATGCCGACCGATCATATGGTTTTTTTGAAAAGACATACACTGTCGTAATCATCGAAAGAGAAAAATTGTCGACAAATGGCCATGAGTCTTTTCAGATTGCAGACTTAATAATCTTCGCCGACGGGTCAAACATGGAGGGTGGATCGGGCGTAGGGGTGTTCTCGGAGAATCCGGTTATAGAACTGGCCCGATCCCTCGCAAAAATTACGACCATATTCCAGGCGGAGATATATGCCATTTCATTGGCAGCAGAAGAATGTCTGCGACAAAAGTTAAGGGGTCGCGTACCATTCGAATCTATTTCCATAGTTGGGCGGCATTATCAGCTCTAAATGGCAAAGACATATCAAGCCAGTTGGTGTGGAGTTGTCATTAGGTACTGCTGGAACTTGGCCGACTGAACGAAAGATTCCTGATGTGGGTGCCGGGGCACTCTAACACCGCTGGTTATGAGGAGGCTCACAAACTGGCTCGCCGAGGGTCTAGATCAAAAATAGTGGGGCGCTCAAGGCTCAAGGCCTGGGTTTTCTAAAGGCCGTCATCCGTCCTATAAGAAATAGCTGCCCAACATGATGACCCAGATCCCTACACGAATGTATTATATGATTAAAAAGAATGAAATAACTTGGAAATAAGTCTAGATGAGGCGGAAGAAAGTTACGGAAGGGGAAGCCCTGAAACCTCGACAACAACCCACCACAAAGCGTCTCCTGTCCTGTGGAAAAAATTTGGAGCCTTTTGATGATTCGGTCGATTCTGATCCAAGGCTCCTGTATTAGTGTGAATGTTCGCCAACCAGAACGGCCTGAACACGTCGCTGAAGACTTTCGTAGTTCATGGCTCGTTGGCTGGCTATTGCTGCTTACCTTTCTACAGAAGCTGTTAAGCGTCCGAGCCATTACACACCCTGCTCCGGTTGTATTTTTGTGCGACCTCGTCTTGAGATCCATTGCGTTTGAGAGCGTTGGGCTTTGCCTTCTGCTCTGCGAAGCGCTTTTTGTTATATTCCTCAACAATCGCCTGGTATTTAGCGAAGTGCTTTTCATTCCGGTCATCGACAAAACCGGCGTCCTTATTTTTAGCCAATCTTGCCGAGAATATGCATGGCCTTCTGGTACTGGCTCTTGAGCAGGACTCTAGTGGGCCTTCGCTTCTTAGCCAGTTTACACCCAACTTGATGGCAGTAGATTCCAAGCTGGAAACGACTCAACGTCTCGCATCCGGAGGTCGCTGCGGTTAGTTTCAGCACAGCGTTTTTAAGGCTGGTACCGATTTTATTGCTCTCGATAGCTACTATCGTCTGGTAGGATGCCAGCAGCTCGTCCTCCGATGATGCGCCTGGCATCAGCATCACCTCTTCTTCTCTCGTCGGTTTGTGATTTTTATTTTTGTTTATTGAGTTCATGTCCTACGAGTAGTCCGAGAAGAATGTCCCTATTGGCCACGCAGCCCTCGGCATATGGTGTTTCTTCTTGACTTAGGGTCTTATTAGCACCTTGTTCAGTGCAGGGGGACGATCCCCACCCGACATATTTCCAGTTTAGCTTAAACATAGCTTACTTTTCCGCCTGCAACCGGCATAAATGAGAACTTCTGTATGTCTGTCACAAACATCATGCTCAGTGGAATAGAGTAAACCGGCTTTGCTAAATTTTCATTACATTTAAACAAAAATCACAGATATTATTTTTTCAATTGGTTGATTACGTTGATATCTCAATAGACTTAAAAAAGTCCTCGGATTCTCCAGAGGAACTCAACATTTTTCAATAGAATCATTACCTTCAGAAAGTTGAGAAATCTCATGATTGGAGTGTGGAGGAAATAAAATAGGAACCCACTCTGAAAAAAGTTCCCACATTAAAAGAAAATGCAACATACAACTGAGCACTGAAGACAGTACCTTGACTACGTGAATGAATCAACTTACATTTACTTTCCCCACATGAAAGTGTTCCGATGTTGCTTAGCAATTAATATTGTATTAGGAGCACGTTACGTTCCCTACGTGACATGTTATCCAAGCGGAATGCTCAAGTCCTGATAACCAATTTTCATAAATCAAAGAGTTCGCTCACATGTTGCCAGAGCTCACAAAGCTGACAGTGTAATTTCTTATACGTGACGTACCAATAAACTAAGACGAATGTTTCATTATTCTGCGTTAGCCAGTTGCCAGTGAAACAAGATGAGGTGACTTATTGTGTTAAAAATAACCCGACGTTAATTATGTTTATGTTGCCATTTTCCGAGGATGTGCTAATGGAGTCTCTCTTAATAGGGAAGTAGATAAGGTCAACTTGGAAGTGAACTCCTCCGCCTTTTTATCAAAGCAGACCTTTCTGAATGAGGGACTTTAATTCCACTCGAGGCTAAACACATCTTATTAAATATTGTTCTCGAAACCAATCAATTTAATTCGGAGCTTTGGAAGTAAAAAATGAGCACCGTCTCCATACAACGACCTTATCCGAATTTATTTCTACCAAATCAAGACCTCATTCCTCGTCATTGACCCACATCCTCCCGGTGACAGTTGCTTACCACGTACCACGTGCGAATTTACATGATCATTTATTCCTTCAAGAGCCTTCCTTGATTCTGACTACAGAATTTCCGAGAAGGACTTCCAGTTTCGCCATGCCTCGTATGCGGGACTATTCTTGCATTTTCTGCACAGGTCCTCACCTCTCACGACTTTCGGCTAAGCTGTGAATATCTGTTATATAAAGTGACCTATTTTTGAACTTGGGCGTAAGTCCGTAATGGAATTACTCCTATTCAGGAATATTCCAAAGTTTCACAAGAAATGTTTCTTGAAGTCTTCTTTTAAACAGACACTCAGGCTAAGAACAGCTCTACATTCAGGACATTACAGAGTCCTCCACGGGTTGTGGAGGACGCATGGAAAGTTGCTGAATGGGAGCAGGGGGAAATTCTATTGAAATTTTAATGGGAATTAAGCTTAAGATTAGATTTTAATTCTCTTTTCCCATGTAATGCTTTAGAATTATAGTTTCTAACGCGCGATGTATGGAGAGCACCTAAGAGAACTTCTCAGATTCAGGTAAAATTTTTCTTATACTTATATGTGCGTCATTCAGGATATTTCATAGAGAGCTCTTAACAAATGTTACAAAAGCAACGTTTCCTATTAAACTAGTACTCAGTTGTCCTTTAGCGCGAAAAGTAACGATAAATGCCTACATTTTTTATTTTCCTAGTTTAAGGGCACTTGCTATAAGGTCGTTATTTGACATGCTGTCAATTTTCCATGAAGTTTTTTCTAGATGATGCTATCTACTTCACAACCCATCGTTGTGATAAACGACTTTAAAATCACTTGAAAGGGGAGAAAGGACGGTTTCTGCACCCCGAGCTGTTTAAATTAATCAACTCACGTCTTACGTCTTTTTATAATACATTACGAAATCCAGCCACTTTAGGGGTAGTATGTCATCAGTGTTGGCATTTTCTGTGGGTGCATCTGCATAAGGAGCGGCGGAGGCTCTTTTTCAATAAGCTCTGACTCGGTGAGGATATTGTACAGCTACCAGCCTGATAAGACTTTGAACCAGATAAGATTTTGATGCATTCATAACGACACCCTGGAAGATGGAGTTGTCGCCTTTTCATAGGGTGCTACCTACACACTGTCGCCCAGTTTAGTTCCCTCAACCGTTCCTCTTCATTTTTTTATGTCATAGCTATGATTCCATAGAAGGATTCTGACCCGTGTAAAGTTGCTCTTGCTCCCGTCTTAAATAGTTTGTCCGCTGCCCTATTGCCTTCTAATCCAACATGGCCTGGAACCCAGAGAATCCACACCTTGTTGAACGAGCTGAGTGTATTCAGTGGTATTTCCATACCAGTTTAGAGTTCACCTGATTACACCTAAGTGCCTTGACCGCTGCTTCGCTGTCAGTCAGAATAGTGTTCTTCCACCTGTAGTTCCTTTGAAAATTAAAGGAGGCACATCTGTCTACGGCGTATATTTCCGACTGGAATATGCTAGTGTGCTTACCCACTGGTTCCAAGTACATTTTCCTTAGAACAATAACTCCGGCACCCGCTCCCTCTGTTGTGAGGGATCCGTCAGTGCACCAAGTGATCAGTTTATAGTTTAAGCCGTAGGTCACAGCTACGCTCTCCCAGTTTGCCTTGTTACTCCAATGTGATTGAAACTTCTTATCGGAGTGAAACCTCGTTGTCATGTTATCTATTTATATCAATAATTTTCGGTATCGCTTAGAAAGAATATCAATCCTTCTTCGATTTTGGCAACTCTCCTGAAGATTGCCTTCCAGTATTTATTAGCACTTCCAGGAATTCGTCCACTATCATACTTCACATACGCGGCGATAGTACCCAGCCCTGTGGACAACCTTGAGTAGTATTCATCGCAATAGAATTTGTATCTCTCGGTACTTCTATTTGCCTTTTCTCTAGCATTTTCCCCATCGAAAAAGCCAGGGTGTTTCCCACTCCGTTACGAATACTCTTTCTATATTCAAAAACCCACACTGTGCTATTTCTTTTGTTTCTATGACATCCCGGAACATATCCTGCCCGATAAGCGGTTTAATACTGATGTAGGGTACTACGCTTTAGAACGTTAGTTTTAATATAGTTTTCTATTACCATCTCCATCGTTTTGGGTGCGAACGTTGTTAGACAAATTGGTCTGAAAGATTTAGGGCGAAATGTATCCTTTTTACTCGCTTTCGAAAGAAAGACCACTCTTGCCGGCCTCCATGCCCTAGGTATAGATCTCAGGGCTATGCTACTCCTCATTACTCTCAAATTTCTAGGCCTTTCTGGATTAATACTGGGAAGATGTCATCTAGTTCGGATGATTTCAGTAGTTTAAAAGTTCCCACTGCCCACGTTACCCTAGTTTCTAAGCATACCTCTTTTGCTAGTTTCCATTTCTGCTCCTTTCCCCTTTTTTTCCTTGTTGGGGTGTCAGGCAGAATGTTGTCTCCTGCCGTCGTGGATTAGCACTCCGGGAAATGAGTTCTGAGAAGCAGGTATACTCTGTCCTGTTCATTCTCGGTAAATGTCCATCTTCCTTCTCCAAACAGACAGAAGATATTGTCCCGTCTTTGGCTACAGCTGTGTTAAGCCTGATTGTTTCTGTGGTTTGTTCGATCCGTTCACGGAATTCTCTGAAGTTGTTCCATTTTGCTTCCCTGATCGCGTTGCTATACGCAGTCAGTGCATTTTTGTACGTCGGCCAGTCCCCGGTTTGTTCTGCTCGGTTGAAGGGTTTCCATGCCTCTGTTCTCATCCTGCCTAGGTTCCTGTTCCACCAGGGTACATCCCTTGATGATTGAACTGCCTTAGCCGGACAGCTGACCTCATATGCGTCAATGACGACTGTGGCGATATTTCCCATCGCTGTTTCTAGTTCTATATTGTTGCTTAGGTACGTTGCATGGGAATCCCAATCCGATCACCAAGGATTCCTTATTATTCCTTTTATTTCTAAGTTACCCTCAATGTGATCAGATATAGAGGGCTCATCCGACACTCTCCAATTCCTGATTTGCCCGTTCATTAGAGTGTTCCTTAGATTTATATCCCGTACCTCCTGTCTAGTGCTGGTCACAAATGTAGAAGGGTTTCCTAAGTTATATATTTCTTACTTATTGCTAAGAATAAATTCAAGAAGGTACTCACCTCTTCATATGTTGTCGCTGCTTCCCCAGACTTCGTGATGGGTGTTGGCATTGCCGCCGAGGAGAAGTAGTAACGCCCTCTTCTCACAATATTTCACCAGTTTCACGACCTGTTCCGGTGGAACCCGGATATCGTCTGCTGGGAACGATGACACGAGTGCTCCTCCTGTCTTCCAGTAAGACTTGGATAGTCACAAAATACCTGGTCAGGAACTCTGGAAGATATATATTTCAAATTACGTTTAAGAACTATGCAAGCTCTTGGTTTTTCACAAGAGGAGCCCCAAATTACTTGGATGCTTCCTGCTTGCAGACCGCAAATTTCCCCCGGTACACCCAGGGTTTCTAAACCGGCACTATTCCAATGTTCTCCTTGGAACTTGTCCTTGCAATTACCGCAGTTGTAGCTTTCGCATTAGGAGGGCCACGAGATTTTCCGTCTCTTGTTGCGGCTTTTGGGAGAAACATTGCCACCGCGTGTGCTCCTGATATATCATTGCCAGCACATGTTGACAGCTCCGTACATGCACTTTGAATTTGAGTCTATTGTCGAGCATCCTAAGTATTTTACCACCTTCTTGCTTCTTATAGTCTGACTTCCAACTCGAATTTTGAAGTATTATCTGGGTCTTCCGGCTTGTTATTAATGTGTCTTCTGTTTTGGTATCCATGACCACTAGTCCGGCAGTTTTCAAAAAATTCTTGATCTTCCAGATCCCTTCATTTGCTGCTGCCTGCTTCCTGAATGTGCTCTGCAACTAAAACCATAGCAATATCGTCAGCGAAACCTATTACTTTTACTCCTTCTGGCAATTGCAGGCGAAAGACTCTATCATACATGATATTCCACAAGAGTGAACGCAGTACCGACCCCTGAAGGACTCCAGCTGAGACACGGTATTAATGTGTGCCTTTGTCGCCCTCGTACTTTAGCTCCCTGCCTGTAAAATAGATAGACACTATGTTTCTCAAGAATCGTGAAATGTTCATTCGGATCCGTGGCGTTTTGATGGCTAAGCAGTTTACTGCTTTGGTTCTGCCAGAGAAAGCTTGGTATGTTTCTGATTATGGGAAGCTTTTTCCTAGTTTTTGATAGCAGTGTTAGCAATGCTCCTGACACCCCAATTACTGGTTCTGGTCCGGGCATTTGAGAAATGGGACCCACTTTTGCTAAAGCATCCGAGATTTCATTTCCCTCCACACCACAATGGCCGGGTACCCAGAGTAGATTCACTGTATTGAATCTAGAAAGAGAGTTCGATCGATTTCTAGATTCTTGAACGGTTTCTGACTATTGCTACAGATTGCGATGCACCTGCCCTTCAACCGCTAGTTAATTATCTAGGTTGCCACCCATAGTATCGAATAGAATTCAGCCTGGAAAACCGTTGTATATTGTCAGAAGGGAAAAACCCACTTCTCGTTTTATTTGAGGGGCAGATGATGTCGAATGATCTTGAGGGTGATCCTGCTGCTTTTATCTGGCCTCGCACATTGGTCAGGATCAGGCTGGTCACAGCATTCTCTAATGGCCGTGTATAGTTTTATCCTGGCTATGCTGTCATAGACGGCTTTAAAGTCGATGAAGAGAGGGTGCAAGTGATATCCATCCAGTTTTTCCATCGCCTGCCGCACAGAGAAAATCTTATTTGCTGTTTTGCCTGGAGTGAAGCCTCTTTAGTCTGAGCCAATGATGTTCTGGGCATATGGGGCTATGCGACCTCTCAAGGTAGTTGAGAATATCTTATAGATGGTACTCAGCAACGTGATACCTCCATAATTGCTGCACTGCGTGATATCTCCCTTTTTAGGCATGAGACAGATAATGCCTCTTTGCCAGTCGTCAGGAATTGATTCGCTGTCCCACACCTTGAGCACAAGTCAATGAACCACTTGGTGTGATTGGTCGCCTGGTAACTTATGATTTTCTATACGATACTATTCTATACTTGGTGGTGGCAGTATCTGCCCGTCGTCTTCAGTTGGCGGGACCTTGAACGTGCCGATGTTCTGGTTGTTCAGTAGTTCATCAAAGTACTCAACCCAGCGCTCCAATATGCCCTTCCTGCCGGAACTCAGATTTCCCTCTTTGTCTCGGCAGGATGAGGATCGAGGTGTATAGGGCTACATCCTGCTGACTTGTTGGTAAAATTCCCACGCCTGATGCGATTGCTTCCAGTATTTTTGAGTTCCCAGACCTATGGGCTCTCCCAGTCTTTCTTTTTCCGTCTGTGAAATCGCTTCTCCGCTTGCCGTGCTTTGAGAATGCAACATTACTCAGTATGCAGCATTCTTCCCTTCCGTTGCCAGCTTACATTCATCGTCAAACCAGCGGTTCCGACTCATTTTGTGGCTGGGGCTAAGTATGTTTACGGCCGCATTTATGATAACGATTTTCAGCTGATTGTGAAGACCATTTGTTGATGCTTCATCTCCAGGATCTCTGTTCACTGCGGTTATTGCGGCATCCATTTGCCTCTTATAGGTGTTACGGAGGGCTGTGTTGTGGATGGCTTCAGTGTTAACTATCACCCGATTATCAGAGGGAATTCTGGGTGGTGTTGTTATTCGAGCTCGGGACGCCATGCCAACGAGATAGTGTTTCGAGTCTATATTACCCCCCCCCCCCCCCCCTATATGTTCTGACATTCATCAAGGCTGAGAGGTGGCGGCCTTCGATCAGCTTGCGGTCAATTTGGTTGAAAGTGGTCCCGTCTGGAGAGGCCCACGTTTGTTTGTGAAGCACTTTCCGCGCACACCAGATACGTCTAACAATTATTTCGTATGACACTGCCAATTGAATGACCCGCAGTCCGTTATTATTTGTTTTTTGATGCAAGCTAAGGAAGCCGACGTATCGCCTGAATACAGTCTCCGTCCCTACTTGGCTGTTGTGGGAAAATGCGCAAATTGTTGTTCCTTTTCCGTTGGCGGGTTTGTCTTTGTGTTATTCGTCCAGTCCGAGGCTCCTGTTGTGGCTTCGTAACTTCAGTTTTCCGTATAGGGTTGTCAGCCCTACCCAACCCCCAGCCTGGAGGACCAGTTGATACAATATGTCCCGTTTTTAGGCGCGGGAAACTCGTCTTCATCCTTCTCCATCTGCAACTTTTCGTTAAGAAAGAGCTCCCAGCGGTCACCGCGTAGAGGTGGGGATAGGGTCTGGTAGTAGAGCTAGGTTCTATGCTCAATCGTGGGTATCCATCCACGTTTTGCCCTGGGACCTATACTACCCTTTGACCAGAAATATATAAAGACAGTCCTGCAATTTTGTCAGCCTTGCTGCCTGTAGATAGGAAGAGACTTTGTCATGCTGCAGGTTAATTTGACTAACCTTTATGTTTAGATGTAAGTGCACTCTAATATGAAAATCGTCGCTCACTAAGAAATCAGCCTGGATCTCACACATATTACCAGTTTGTCCTCACCTTCCGCCGAAAGTTCTGTTTTCTTGCGTCCAATTTCTCTGGATATCACCACACTTGGTAGTGGGTGTGGCAACGGCCATGTCCTTATTCTCGAGAAACTTCGCTTTTGCAGTGCCGCCCATTGTCGTCGGCAGGAAGCTTTCCAAGTTTTCGATGTCTAGGCTTCATGGATCTGTTTCCCCATGCCGGAATTAGACTAGTTGCGTCCACATCACTATCTTCCCTTTCTTTCGCTTTTCCTGGTAGAAGCGGCGGATAAGATTTTGATAGGCAAGCCTGTGGTTTCTACGATTTTGCGAAGTTTCCTTCTGCCAAGCTTTGCTTTCCCGTTTTCAGGAAGAGTTAGACAACAGTCTCCCGGCAGATCAGCTGCAGTCAGGTTTTCAATTCCTTTCACTAAGAGAGTGGCTATCTATCCTTTCTATCTGACCGCGCCGTAGATATCAGGTACAGATTTTCCCCCGAAGTGGAGAGCCTGTTTTCTACGGATTTCTTTGTGGAGGAACACATCTGGTGAGGCCCCCAAAATCTGTGCCTCGGCCACGACCTGATTTCTCGAGGTCGTGAATGAGTGTATATAAAAACTTGGTCCCCTTACCTTTCTCTAAGAATTATTGCCTTTGGTGTTCAGCAAGACCATGCTCCCTTCAGAAGTTACTCACAGTTACTGGCTGACCTGATCCTTATTTCAGTTATGTTCGAACTAGTAGTCATGATCTTTCTATTCAGTGTCATTATTCAAGCTTTAAGATATATCAAAATTTAAACATTTTCTTGAATGAATTACGCTCAGCAGAATTATGTGCACTTCTGCATAGCCTAAGTTTTGCAAAAGGAAATATTTTCCTCCATCTAGGATTTCATGGCCACGAAATCTGCAACTTTTCTTCGAGCAATCGTAGATAGATGCATACATACATATATTTGAGTCTCCACTCTATACCATATCGCATAATGGTCGTTGTGCATCTTGAGAAGAAGTTCCATAACAGCGAGCGGCTAAATGAATATATTCAGCTGAAACACTTTTAGCCATTTTGGTCTTAATGCTCAACTTCCGCCTCGCAAGAATTATCCGCTTCTCTAAAAGCAACTTCCTAACCATTTCTTTGTTTACTTTTGTCGCAACTGATATAAGAGGGTTTCGCATTAAGATGGTTTCATCTTACTATTCGATGGCTTCGCTCCACATGCTCAAGAGTGTTGCAATGCTGATGGGTTTGGCTTCCAGTTTGGCTAAAGTAGTCTAGCATGAAGTGTTCGGCATCGGATTTCGAGCCGCTCTAACCTGAAATATGAAACCTATTCGAACACGAAATTAGAGCTTGTAAATGGTGGCAATAAGATCTCTACCTCTTCACGCTGCACATTCAGCAACTTAACCCAGAAACCGGCAACACGTCCTTTGGAATAGAGAGCATTCCAAATGCATCCAGTACACGAAGAAATGAAAACAAAGAGTTGCTCCATTTTCCTCGAGGAAAATCCCTAGATGTTTTCCACCAGCAAAGTCGGTCCCCTGAACATGTCGTAATAACGAACAATTACAATAGCTGGAAGACAAGACGATTCTTTCGACGCTATGTCGTAGGGAATTAAAATTAACTGCGTATTAAACTTTTAAGATAATTTCAAATTAAAAGAAAATGTTCTGCTGAGATACGAGGTCAGGATGTATTGATGTTGGTTCGTGTTTTGTGGGTTGTGATATGGAGAGATAACGTCGACTGACTATACATCGACCCTGGTACCGTCCGAAAAGATCCATGAACTATCGTAATTCCCACAAAACTCCGAATTTAAAAACTTATTCGCTTGCTCAAAACTTTCCTCAGCATTTTACTTCTAACTGATTTATTCATGAATATGTTGTTGGAAAACTCTTACCATTTTCGCACAGTACTTTGTACTGAAGCCAACTTTTTATAAGTTCAACAATGCAAAAACTATCCTTGAAGTTATTGTGCTGTAGTGTTAGCGAAGTTTTAGTTTGGAAGAGAATACTCTTATAATCATACGAAGTCAAAAATTTGATCGAAAACCTTATAGAAAACTTGATCAAGGCTTGGTTTGTTGTTAATATCTAAGCGATGATTGAACAAGAAAATTGAGAAGCTGCCGGAATTACTGCAACATATTTAGCAAGAACTTTTGAGGAATAAATAATTCATTTCAAAACTTCAGACTTCCAAACTTTCGAACTTGAATTTCTATCCAAGCCCAGACTCAGACACCTCTATGGATTGGGACAAAATTCAGAAACTAATAATTTATTGATCCTGTTAGTAATACATCCTTTTGAAAGAAACCGCACTCTTTTGTGTTAAGATAATAACTCACAATGAACTTATAACTAATTTAGGGACTCCGTTACTAGTTAAAATTAATCAAAGGTACAAAATACGGTCTAATCTATCTATCTGTCTACGTTATTGCTAAAAGTGGAAGGAGGAAAGCTTCAGAAGCTACCATTGGCTCTTCCAGACGGTTATGTGGGGCTCCTACCTGTAAGGTTACCTCCTCCGCGGAACTACCATGTAGTGTTACATGACCGGGTTGCATTAGAATTAATCCTGCACTGATATTCACGTTCGTTTTCCTATCACGTCCCTTCTTTCGATTAATTACCTGATGCCTGCGCTTCTTATGGATGCCTACCATCACCTTTTCGGCTTCAGCCCCACGGCTGTTAAGCGCTCCCCGGGTGTAACGTCCAATTCAACCTTCTAAGCGACGAATTTTGAGCATTGAAAAGGGTAGTATAGGTCCCAGGGCGAAACGTGGATTGGTACCCAAGAGAGAGCACAAAAACTGCGAAACGCCTGCTCAACTAGCACCAACAGCTCTACTATCAAACCCTTTCTCCACCTCCACGTGGTGACCGCTGGGAGCTCTTTCTTAATGAAAAGCTGCAGATGGAGAAGGATGAAGGCAAGTCTCCCGCGCCTAAAAACGGGACAAATTATATCAACTGGTCCTCCAGGTTGGGTAGGGCTGACTACCCTACACGGAAAACAACTTGTTACGACGCCTCAACAGGAGCCTCGGACTGGACGGATTACACAACGACGAATAACGATTTGTTCATGGAACGTTCGCTCCCTGTGCACACCAAATACTGCTGAGCAGCTAGCCGATATCCTGTCCCAATACTGGACTGAGACTGGTTTCCTGGAGAAGGGTCGCTATACGATATATTATAGTGGCCATCCTGTAAACCATGTGCTCGGAGTAGAACCGAAAAATGAAACCTGCTGTTTGCTTTGAAAACATAAGCGAACGGCTATGCACTGTTGGCTGCGTTCCTCTCTCGGTCGTCGCTACTGGCTTCTCTCTGAACTTGTTTTACTTGTTCCGCCAGTAGTTGGGTTGCCTTACTTGGGAGCACTTGGCTTCTGGGATAGTAGCATCGCATATTTTCATCAACCATCGGGTGATTTGGGTTCTCCAGTCGTACCATCCAAGGATATATCACGCTTCAGCGACGCACAAAACGTGTCCCCCTCAAAAGCTTTCGCCGTCTACCCAGAAAACCACCCGCCATTCACGGCGAAGACTCTTTTCGAGTTCGATTTGCCCTTGATTTGTCGCAGATTTTAGTAGTCCTGATTGATTTGCCAAGCAACTCTACTAGATAAAAACCCCCTGAAACTGCATGAGGTCCCAAAATTCGCGACTAGCACGTATAACTCCGCAAATACTGCGAGCGAAGTATGTCGTCTCGCATTGGCTGTTCGGTTGCCCCATTCATGAGCTCTCGTATTAAAATCACCTGCAATCAGTATCGGCCGATGTCCTCTTGCATCCAAAATTAGAGCGCTCAGTATCTGCTCATACTTGCAATTGTAGCAAGGTGGAGCAGAGGAGCGAGCTGTAGATGTGAACTCCTTTCACCTTCGTGATGATGAAGCTTTCATTCACACATATTGCTGCTTGACCCATTTGGTCTTTAGTTCTCTCGTTCACTAATTTTCTCGCGGATGGTTGGCGAGAGTAGATCCTGCGTCCCCTCGAAGAAGTTGAGGTTGATTTCTATCAATCTTGTCTGGGATTCAATGTAGTTTGGGTCAGCTACACCCCCCCCCCCCCCCCAGGCCTCTCCTTCTACAAGGACGCAGGAATTTTGAATTGGTGATCTGAAGGCTATACTCTTGCTCGAATGCCTACGACCTGTACAGTTGGTGTTGAAATCACTTCTCGCGGGGAACAATAAAATAGTCGTAATGAACGTATTTGCTATCCCTTCAAGGGCATATGCATTCGGGATATCGCGTGCCTGAAGATCGATCTGAAAAGCTGTAATGAACTTACGGGAAATAGGAGAATCATCTTGATTGGCCGAGAGCGACCTAGAGGGAAGAGCTATCCCAGAAACCTAAAAAGTTGGCGAAATTAACTGTGAAGGTCCGCCCGCAAAGACTGATGTTCCATCAAAGTGCTCGGTCGATACGTTCTTGAACGCCACTTTGCCAGCCAGACTCGAGAATGTGGGGGGTCCTTTGAGCGTTTTGATCCCTCACGTGTCATTAATACAAAATTAACGTGTCTATACCGATACGTGGGTCCGTACCGGATTTCAAAATAGACAACAAACGAAGAAATGCGCGACGGCCTAACAAAAGAAAAACGAGAACGCGAGGTAAACTGGAAAATAAAAAAAACGGCTCGACCACAAGCGTGGAGTCGTAAGTCTCCGGACCCAAGCGCCGCGATCGAGAGGGAAGATCCACGACGGATCGCAACCCCGATCATACTTTCTTCTGCCTCAGGTACGTATTGAAGCGCGGCCCCTGAGGTTTACTCCCATCCTTGACATCATCAGGCCATTATTTCAGAGGTATAAAGGTTTTGCGGGGACAAGGAGGAAGAGAAGTCCACAAATCAATAATAATTATTCAAAAATTCATTATATATTGATCCACTTCAAACAAAAAAACAATTCTATAGAAATAAAGCAAAATTGAAAATAATAATATACAAACGAAAAGAAAAAAATAAAATGAAATAAAAAAAATGAAAAAAAAAGAAAGAAAAATGAAATCCAAGCAAAAAAAATTAACACTTACACCTTGAATCACTCCAAGCTCGACGTGGTGTGTATTTATGTTGTTGCTGATTCTGCTGTGGATTAAAAAATATTTATAATGTTAAAATATGAATTTCATAGTTATATAATTTACTACTTAATTTTCCTTTTCAACAAAAAAAACGCTTTGGGAGTTCGGTTGCTTCTATGGCTGCGCACTGGGATTTTCTCCGGATCGGGCTGCGAAAACGACACTTTTGGTTTGCATTGTGATATCACCGGAATAATTGTAACACCAGAATGTCCATCGATCATATATAGCAACGGTATTCACATCAACTGAAATGAATTTTCGAGCAAGGAAAATATCCAAAATTGAAATATAGTACTTTCCTTTGGATTTTAGAACTTCTGCGGCAATTGATGCACACAAGTTTACAGGATTTGTAATAATGACAATTAAAGTCTTTGGACAATTGTCCGCAATGGCAGAAGTCAAATCGCGAATGACACCAGCATTGGTGTTGAACCAATCACATGGAGTCCTTCCAGGTTTATGTGGCACGTCCGCTGGGATAACAACTCCATCGGCGCCTTTAAAACAATCAGCAACTTGCTCGGCTCCAACATATCCTATTACATTCCTGGCTCTCTCGATGTGGGAGAAGATCCGCTTCCGCAGATGCTCCCGCGAAAATTCTTCGAACGTCACCTCCCGTCTTCCGGCTGTCTCCGGTGCCAATCCAAAACTTTCTCCTTATCTCACCGGCCAGTCCAGCTGTTCAACCCAGAACCGCTCCATATGCCGCTATGCTCGCCTTGAATTCTGTTGAGTTCATATTGCAGCAACATGCGCGTGTGGCCATGGATGCGGCAAATCATTCCCCTCTGTCAAGATTAATTCGCCCGAAAACATTCAATAATGTGCAATCTGCGGCAAACATGAGGATAATTGTACATTATGAAATGCATTATTTGAGCAAGTTAGTTCAGAAAAAGGCGAATGACATTTCGCTCCCGTCACGAAGCCGCGATCACTACAAAGCGTATGTTCCGAATACAACACCCAAAGTCAGCCGTCAAGTGGATGAACCTGCATCATGAGACGGAGGGATCTATGTGTACCATTTAGAACGGCTTAGTAGCTAACCGAGCTTTTAAAAAGTTCATAATAAAAGAGCGGGTGGAAAGCGGCCTGTGCAGAATGTGTCTTTCGGCGCTACAGACGTTGAACCATCTGATTTCTGGCTGAACTGTTATGGCGCCCGTGCAATACATGAACAGACGTAACTCTGTATGTAAGGTGATTCTTCAAAACTTGCCTCAAAACATGGGATGATTGTGTGAACATGTCCGGTTTGCGGTAAGAACTGTTGGCAGTATTTGATAGTTCCACTGGCTCGGAAAATCAAAGAAATTGGGCGTCTCGAGATGTTCGTTGTAGTTTCGATAATATTTTCAGCAAGAGGTAGAGTACTCAAATCCGTCAAGGCTTTCCTTGATGTCCTGGGACTCTCACATACAGATTCTTCCACTGGCCACCACCATCAGGGCCTCTTTATATTTATTTTTAAATATGTAGGATCGTCTAAGTCAAAGCGCTTGGGACTTAGTGCTGGTATTAGGTAAAATCCGGCATCTGCCGAGATTGTGATAGCTCAGAAAAGATAACAGTTTTCGTTAAATTACTGCATAATTCAACAGGTACACAGAATCGCGAATCTAACAGAAAAGGCAATAAAAGGAATGCAGGTGTGCTCCGTAATTTTTTTCGATATCGCCCAGGCATTCCATAAGGTGTAACATCAAGGTATGCTGTATAAGTTTCTTTTCTGTGACAAAATCAAAATTATGACAATTGCGGATGACGCTGCATATGAGAATAACGTGTTACGAGATGACCGAAAAGAGTAACGCTGAAGGACATGCTATCATGAAAGACAAACTGCCTAAGGACTATAACCTCTGAGGAACAGCTTGACAACAGGTTGGTCTTGCCCCGAAGTGGAGCTGAAATATGCAAAGGAAGCAGCGGTTAGATAGATGGGACCCTCCTTTAGCGTACCATAACGAAGAGTGTCATTCATCTGTCGCTAATAAAACACCAGTTCACAAGCATTTGCATAAACTTTTCAGAAACTTCTGGCAACAACTAAAGTCCATAACTAGAACCATTTAATCTTTAAAGACGAGAAACTTCTAATAATTGAATGTGTACGCGGATAACATTTGAGAAATAAACTTTATTTGCGAAATTAGAAATGGAAAACTCTCTAAATAGATGCCATGGTGGTAACTACCGCCAACCGTTATTAGCGTTTTGATCAAAATATTATTACTCGCCAGCTACTCCTCACTGTGGCGTAAATTCCGAAGTCCCGGGTAATTAGGAGGAAGTTCTAGGATTTCGCTTTTATGCAGGCTTATCGGACGGTGCAAACTACCATTACTGTAATTAGCAGCATCTATCGTTCTATTCATCGTTGAACTTTCCCAGCCGCGGATATATTTTATAAACATAATGATGGTTTGAAATAGTTTCAGGTCAAAGCACAAACTGAATATTTGAACTCTTGCAGTTGCAGTCAGGCTCTAGTGGGAAAAGCCTACAATGCAAATCGCGCTCCTGCAGCCACGAAACATTTCCAAATTCTCTAGATTCAGAAAGTGCACTCTTGCATGCACTAATGAAGCTTTAATTCGCTAAATTCCGGTTGCTGTGCTTTGCGGTAATTCTATTCAAGTTTCATTAAACAGGCATGCAAATATGTAGATTTCCTGAAGATAATCAAGTCTGGAATGGAGTTCAAAGTTCAGCTGCCCACCAAGGGAACTGCAAACGGATACGATGTACCGCTCTTCTAATATGTGTTTCCGCAACACCGTATGCATATGTTCTTGAATATTGTGAATCTATTCGATATAACGACACTATCGGGATGTACAGTTCTAAATCACATTTCCGAACACAGGGTTAAAAGGATGGCAACAGTTAAGTAGGACATGTTATGCTTGTTCCGTCGGAAGTTTCCCCAGGTTGTCAATATGTCCTTGTTACAAGTGGGAAATAGTTGAATCCTTCGCTTAGTTTTGTGCAGATGTTTATTAGAGTGAATGTGACCGTTAGTTAGCACTATAATAACTAGATAAACCCCATAAAGCCAGAATTACTTGGAGTGTACTTTCATATAGTTGGCCTTTCTTCCATTAGCCAACCAATCTGCTCCAACTATGATAAATCAAATTTCAAATTTATTAATTTATAAACAAACTCCGCTAGGGTCTATCCGTGAGGAACCCTCCATATTATCCACCATTCATTTAATATATAGTTTCCTCAAAATTCTCGTTACAAGTCTAGTAACCGCTAATGCGCTGGTCTACGCCTGATTATCTTATAGTCAACCCGGGCAAGTTATCTGACCCAACTGTGTTCATCATTAACCACCAGGCCCAATAAAGGGTGTCCGGCCTAGGACTGTTTTGGAAAGATATTTCAACCATGCTGGCGGTGGTGAAAGAGTAGTATAGGTCTCAGGAAGAAAAGTGGATGCAGCGTAAAATATAAACATAAAAACGCCTGCTGAACCAACACCAGCAGTTCTACTACCAAACCGTATCTCCACTTAGACGTGGTGATCGCTGAGAGCCCTTTCTTAATGGAAAACTATAGACGGAGAAGAATGAAGACGAGTACCCCGCGCTTAAAAACCGGAAAAATTGTAACAACTAGTCCTCCAGGTGGAAGGTTTGGTAGGACTGGCAAGCAACTAACTGATAGGTAGTCTACTACATGTTAGCACTGATCAACGGAACAAGTGGTTCCCGAAATATAGGAATTTGCAAATTGAATATATCAACATCAGCGAAAAAGAAAAAACAAGTTTTTTATCATTTTAAATCAAAAAATTTAGTACTCCTACGATGAACTTAAGGGGGCTTTTCCAGTAAATTTTTAAAAGTTGGTAATACACTGTTAGTTAGTTTATTTAAGCAAATATCGGAATGGGGCATATTTTGCCCCCTACAGAGAAGACTGCAGAGTCGGAGAAGGATACCTTCTATGAGGCAGTAGAACGAGCCCTCGACCCCTGTCCCAGATATGATATTAAAATCATACTTGGGGATTTTAACAGCCAAGTAGGGAAGGAGCCCATGTTCAGGCGATACGTTGGCTCCCATAGCTTACACCAAAATACAAATGATAACGGAGTGCGGATTATTCAATTAGCAGGGTCACACGAAATGGTTGTTGGAAGTACCTGGTTTGCGCGGAAAGCGGTCCACAAACACAAGTGGGCCGCTCCAGACGGACCGCTTTCAATCAAATTGAGCATGTGCTGATCGAACGCGCCACCTCTCAGCCTTGATGAATGTCAGAACACAATGGGGGGGGGGCCAATATAGACTCGAATCACTATCTCGTTGCCATGGTGCTCCGAGCTGTTATTCGAGCTTAGCACTTAGAATCGCCTCTGACAATCAGGTGAGAGTGAACACTGAAGCCATCCACGACACAGTCCTACGCGACACCTATAAGAGGAAAATGGATGCCGCAATAACCGCAGTCAACAGAGGACCTCGAGATGAAGCATCAACCAATGATCTTCACAATCACCTGAAGAACGTTATCATGGATGCAGCCACAAACATACTTGGCGCCAGCCGCAAAAGGAGTCGGAACGGCTGTTTTGACGATGAATGTAAGCTAGCAACGGAACGGAAGAATGCCGCATACCGAGTAAAGTTGCATTCTCATAAAACGCGGGCACGCGCAGTGGCTTATCACGAACTCCGTCGAGGGGAGAAGCGACTTCACAGACGGAAAAAGAAAGCCTGGGAGAACCAACAAGTTTGTGAACTAGAAAAGTACAGGGAGCAACGGCACCAGGCGCACAAGTTTTACCAACAAGTCAGTAGGATGAAGCCTTATACACCTCGATGCTTATCCTGCTGAGACAAAGAGGGAAATCTGATTTCCGACAGAATGGAAATATTGGAGCGATGGGTTGAGTACTTTGATGAGCTACTGAACAACCAGAACATCGGCGAGTTGGAGTTCCCGCCATCTGAAGACGACCGACAAATACTGCCACCACCAAGTTTAGGAGAAACAGTCCGCGCAATTCATCGGCTAAAAAATCATAAGTCGCCAGGAGCCGATGGAATTACAGCCGAATTGGTTAAATATGGAGGCGACCAGTTACACCAAGTGGTTCATCAACTTGTGCTCAATGTATGGGACAGCGAATCAATGCCTGACGATTGCCTACGAAGCATTATCTGTCTCATACATAAAAAGGGAGATATCACACTGTGCAGCAATTGTAGAGGTATCACGTTGCTGAGTATCATCAATAAGATATTCTCCGCTATCTTGCTAGGCCGGATAACCCCATACGCCCACAACATCATTGGCCCATACCAAAGAGGCTTCACTCAAGGCAAATCAGCAAGAGATCATATTTGCTCTGTGCGGCGAGCGATGGAAAAACTGTTGGAATATGGACAACAGTTGCATCTATTCATCGACTTTAAAGCCGGCTATGATAGCATAGCCAGGGTAAAACTGTACACGGCCATGAAAGAATTCGGTATCCCGACAAAATTAATAAGACTGCCTAGGCTGACCCTGACCAATGTGCAAGGCCAGATAAAAGCAGCAGGATCACTCTCAAGTCCATTCAACATCAACAACGGTCTACGACAAGGGGATGCCATATCATGCGTCCTCTTTAACCTGGCCCCCCGGGAAAGTGATCCGTGATGCTGAGGTAAATGCAATTGGTACGATCCTCTTTAAGTCCACCCAACTACTGGCCTATGCTGACGATATCGACGTCATGGGAGGAACGACCCGAGATATACAAACTGCCTTCATCCAGATCGAGCAGACGCCGATTGATGTGAGATCTTGGGCTGCACATCAATCAAAGCAAGACAAAATATATGGTGGCGACGTCAGCACCGAAAACGAACCATCCAACAACATCAAACCGCACTGGTCAAGCAGGAAAAATAAGGACAGGAGAATACAACTTTGAGACCATTGACAATCTCTCCTATCTAGGGTCGAAAATCATAACCGGTAACAGCTTCGATGATGAAATCCGCGCACGGTTGTTGTCAGCCAATAGAGCCTATTTCATCTTACAAAAACTGTTCCGCTCAAAATGTCTCACCATAGGGCCAAAGCTCTTACTGTACAAGACTATGATCTTGCCAATCCTCATGTATCCCTCGGAGGCTTGGGTTCTTAGCAAGAAGAATTGCAAACTCTTGGCCGCGTTCGAGAGAAGAATCCTCCGAAGAATTTTTGGCCCCCTACATGAGGATGAACGATTCCGTAGCCGGTATAACGATGAAATCTATGAGCGATACCATGACCGTACGATTGTGGATAAAATCCGTCTCAATAGGTTACGGTGGGCGGGTCACTTAACCCGCATGGATGAAGATGATCCAGCCCGGAAAGTCTGTAAGGGCAACATCTATGACAGAAAAAGAAGACGAGGCAGACCCCGCTGATGATGATGATATTTTGAGACCTAGATGTCATCTAAAAACGGCTCGGCCGCGCGCGTGGAGCCGTGAATCTTCGGACCCGAGTGTTTTGATCGAGAGGGAAGATCCACGATGAACCACAGCTCCGATCATTGCTTCTTCTGCTCAGATAGTTATTGACGCGCGGCCCCTGAGATTCCCTCTCATCCTTGACATCATCAGGCCATTATTAATAGGATGTCCCTAATAAGGTTTTGCGAGGTCAAAGAGTAGGAAAAAGAGAGGAAGTCCTGAAATAAAAAAAAATTACCTCAAATTCACGGTATCCTATAAAATAAATTTTTTTTACATAAAACAAAAAAAAAAGATAAATATAAAAGGAAAATGAAATCAAAGAAAAATGAAATCGAAGCAAAAAACTTACACGTTTTTTTACACTTCGAGCTCGACGTGTATCGGTTGTTGTTTTGTGTTTTCTACTTGACTCAAAAAAAGGAACAAACATATGTATACGGAAATACTACCGATTTTAAAACAAAAAAAATATACCGAAAAAAAATGTTCGTTTTTCTTTTCCTAGGGATTCTTGGAGACTGCCAATGCGAGCTTCTATGGATGTCGTACACTCAATGGGGAAGGTCTCCCACAGCTCGAAATTAAAGCTTCAGCACGAAATCACTATCACGATTGCTCCCGCGAGAAACTGAGGAAATTCGCATTAGCGGCAGCAAAGCAAGCTCCTCTTTGACACCCGGTTCGCCGTTCGTTAATTATGTCCTCTTGGCAGGGAATGTTTTCTGTGGCTTTTTACCCTGCCGCCTCACGCCCATTCACAAATTTACCAAAACTTGATTAATGTCTTAACACATCAAAACTATGACTTTCCGACTACGCCTCCACGACATCCATCCCTTTTCTCGCCAACTTCCGTTCCGAATCCCAGCGTTTTTCAATTACCGTCTCATGAAAAAAATCCATTGGAATCCAATTTACTTAATGCCCGAAGCTGAAATTAGGGAGACCAATAGATCACTTCCAACTCCACTCTATATGGCTCCAGCACAAAACATCATCATCAACGGCGCAACAACCGGTGTCCGGTCTAGGCCTGCCTTAATAAGGAACTCCAGACATCCCGGTTTTGCGCCGAGGTCCACCAATTCGATATCCCTAAAAGCTGTCTGGCATCCTGACCTACGCCATCGCTCCATCTTAGGCAGGGTCTGCCTCGTCTTCTCTTTCTACCATATATATTGCATTTATAGACTTTTCGGGTGGGATCATCCTCATCCATACGGATTAAGTGACTCGCCCACCGTAACCTATTGAGCCGGATTTTATCCACAACCGGACGGTCCTGGTATCGCTCATAGATTTCGTCATTGTGTAGGCTACGGAATCGTCCATCCTCATGTAGGGGGCCAAAAATTCTTCGGAGGATTCTTCTCTCGAACGAGGCTAAGAGTTAGCAATTTTTCTTGTTAAGGACCCAAGTTCCCGAGGAATACATGGGGACTGGCAAGATCATAGTCTTGTACAGTAAGAGCTTTGAGCTTTAAGGGGACGTTTCGAGCGGAACAGTCTTTGTAAGCTGAAATAGGCTCTGTTGACTGACAACAACCGTGCGCGGATTTCATCATCGTAGCTGGTATCGATTGTGATTTTCGACCCTAGATAGGAGAAATTGTTAACGGTCTCAAAGTTGTATTCTCCTATTCTTCTTCTTCGTGTTTAACCAGTGCGGTTTGATGTTGTTGGTTGATTCGTCTTCGGTGCTGACGTTGCCACCATATATTTTGTCTTGCCTTCGTTGATGTGCAGCCCAAAATCTCGCGCCGCCTGCGCGATCTGGATGAAGGCAGTTTGTACACACAAACCATGAAACTTTTAAATCCCACCGGCCGTTGATCAGCTGTCCACCCACGAACCGGTCGCCATGCCGTTACGTTCGCCTTGAACTCGATTGAACTCCGAGAATCCATGTTGCATCAACATGCGCGTGCGCCTACGGATGGGGCAAATCATTCCTCTCTGTCCAGATCAATTCGACCGAATGCATTCAATAATGCACAATCTGCCGCGAAAATTAGGGTAATTGCAAATTATGAATGCATTATCTGAGCTAATTAATTCAGAAAAAGGCCAATTAGATTCCGCTCCTGTCGCGAAGCTGCGGTCACTACAATCTTTTATCGGATATTCTCAGAATGCTGTTGGAGAATCAAATTAGGCTTCTAGAATTTAAGTGTCCGTTTCTATACTGGAGTTCATGAAAGGGGGTCTTCCAGACTATTTCTATGGATCAAAATTGAAAAGTTCTATTTTAGTGCGGGCTACTCATTCTTGAAGAGAATACTCCTTGGTTTGCTCCTTACTTTCATTTAATCTCCCTCTTTCAAACTACCTATGTGAAACACAACGATTCTCACTGATTTCGAAAAACCACCCTATTATCACCAAAGAAAGCCGTCATCTCTATATCAACCAATTTCTTGACTCGTAGCATCACTGTTGATCCCAATTTATTATTTCAACAGTATCGATTACGAAGAATACTGGCATCTACTTCACTATGGATCGCTCAAATTGGAAAATGGCTTTCTAGCTCCTCTATTAGGACAACACATGTCTTTGGAATCTTTGTTTAACTGAAGGAGGACTCCAAGTCATAAAGACATTAAGTATTTTTCATTTTCTTACAACAAAAACCAGAAGATTGTTTGCTTTCAGTGTCGGGTATTGATTTTTGGAAGAACACAAAAAGCTGGGACCAATTCACTTGAGCGTGAAATTTTGTTTTCTGGGACACTTAACATGCGATATCATCGAGAGGACCTATAAGGATACTTAGAGCAAGTGGCGCCCAACACTTTATAGATAATTTCTTCATAGTTCCATCCAATAAACTGAAGAAAGGTTAAACTGTAAACGGACCTATAATATAGCACACTTACTTACAAATAAGTTTATAATACTTCTGCACTGGGTGCTGCACGAGGGTTGCGTCTGCATGTAATAAGGACCAAAAGCAACGGAAACGTTTCAAGGAATTTCGTTATAAAAGAATGGAAATACCAAAAATCGCTTGCTATACTATACTTACATATTCAGTTGTTACATGGACAGACATTTGAATGTGTAGTTCGCATCCACCATCCAATCTGTTTCCAGACTTCCTGGAAAATACAATGCAAAGAGGATAATATGAATACACGTGAGAATGCTTAGGATTTTCGTTTTGCGGAGCTCGAGAAACGGAAGATGGTTTCAGCTCGAATGGAACAATATATGCGGTGAGAAAATTTTTCTTTATCTGTGGGAGGTATCCGGAAATCCAGGAGGGTTTCATTCAGATACATAAAGCGTAAATAGCACTTTATCAATGCCACGCGAACGTTATTTCAAATGAGCTTCCAAGTGCTAACATTATTTACGTATATCGTGTTCTTATAACATGGTTAATTCCACAAGATTTATCTTCACGCTTTTTTGAAGCAATAAGATTTGATCATGAAAACACGGATAAATGTAACATCGAATTTTGTAAATTCGAAGTACAACTACTAAACAGTATTGAGTGGAGCGGGAAGAATTTTGCTATGTAGGTTTTCGAAAGGTAAATGACCGCAAAATCGCTCTCGTTACAAGATACTAACTTCTCCTGTTGGAAAAATCGGCCGAAACAGTATTGGAAAATTTTTATCGTTATCCGTTTTGTTAAGCTCCATAAATATATAACCATTTTACCATTTGATGTGGACTTAAGATCCCTCAATCCTCAAACGGAGAACCATTTTACATTGATACGCAGATAAATGTGGTCAAGTTTCACCGACCCTTTTAACCTCGCCAGCGTACCTTGTACGTACGAGTCGATCTTAAAACTGGATGAGTCATAGATATGGCAAAATTTAGCAGCCCATTTGGACCCATCAGTATTTGTGAACGAAAGTCTGGCTACACGGCATCGGCAATGGAATTACTAAACAATAGCTAAGTAAATGGTAACATCAATCTGAACGCTCAAAAGGTATCTATAAATAAGCAGCACTACTTAGGGGCCCATTCAGAACAACCTTAACAGGTCATTATAATTTCACCTCTCACTAACGGAATACAAGGTACCTTCACAAGTTGAAATTACATATTTCATCCGATTCTCAAAATTGCAATGAAGGCTCGGAGGACTTCAAAACTCATCTACCTTCATTGTCGGAGATATATGAGCAAGAAGAGGAATCTGCAAAAAACTATACGAGAACGAGAAGATGTCGGAAAACCCTGTTACGAAGAAATTTTGGAGAGTCATTGAAGAATCCTTCGGAGGTCACCCATAGGTGTTGATACCTGAAACACTGAATGCGAAGCCAATAAAAATGACTGTAAACTACTCTACCTTGGTAGCCTTAACCGCCAATAGGTCAAGCTCGTCACTAATCATCATCAACGGCGCAACAATCAGCATCCAGTCTAGCCTGCCTTAATAAGGAACTCCAGACATCCGAGGTCAACCAATTCGATATCCCTAAAAGTTATCTGGCTTCCTGACCTACGCCATCGCTCCATCTCAGGCAAGGTCTGCCTCATCTTTTTTTCTACCATAGATATTTTTGCTTATAGACTTTCCGGGCTGAATAATCCTCATCCATACGGATTAAGTGACTCGCCCATCGTAACCTGTTGAGCCGGATTTTATCCACAACCAGACCGTCGTGGTGTCGCTCATAGAACGGAATCGTCTATCCTCATGTGGGGCACCGAAAAATCCTTCGGAGGATTCTTATCTCGAACACGGACAAAAGTCGCAATTTTTCTTGCTAAGAAAGCGGGTCTCCATAGAAAATATAAGGACTGTCAAAAGATCATAGTCTTATTCGGTAAGAGCTCTGACCATATGGTGAGGCGTTTCGAACGGAACAGTTTTTGTAAACTGAAATAATCTCTGTTGGTTGCCAATAACCAAGCGCGGATTTCATCATCATAGCTGTTATCGGTTGTGATTTTCCAAGAAGCTCATCATTACCTCAGCTGATAGCACAATTCGCTATTTTACCACATAGGCACTGATTTCTTCTTTTCCTTGAGTCTTTGTCCCGTTCACAAGCGGGGTCGGTTCATCGTGGTCGGTTTCGCCATTTTATTTATCAAATGCCTGCTCTGGATGCAATCTCGAGGCTTTTAAATCCCCATCCAACGTATCAGGCCACCGTTATTTCGGCCGGCATTTTGGTCGAACTTCAGAACAATTTCGGCAAATGAATTCTCGTTAACGTGAATTACGTGACCATAGCATCGAAGACGCTCCTCTTGCAGTTTCTCCACGAACGATGCAACCCCATATAGATCGTGGATATCCTCATTTCGGATATGATCAAAACGTGTCACGCCACTAGTCACCTTCGTCTTCATTACCGCAAGAGCCGTTCATTGTTTTTGATAGTCGGCCAACACTCAGGCAGACGACAGGAAGGACGTTATTGCGTTAAATTTCGATCACAAAGAACACCAGTTGTATAACACCACTTCATGCAGCTTGCATTAATACGTGAAGTGATTTCATAGTGCAGTCCTCCATTGGCTGATAGCGTTAGCCCGAGGTATTTAGATCGCTCACTTCTGGGCAGGTCACTGCCGTTGGCACTGATTATGCCTGTTTCATGGGGATCGGTTGTCAAAAACTCAGTTTTATTCAGATTCAATCTGAGACCGTGTTGCATGAGGCGATCATTCCATTTTTGGACAAGTTGCACGATATCATTTTTGCTATTAGACGCTAGGAAAACATCATCTGCATAAAGCAGTGTATAGGGCACTGGACGTTAGATGTCCTGTGTGATAGTGTCCATATCAAGAACAAAGAGAGAGCGCTTCGTTGATGAACACCAACAAGGACACGAACCGGTTGAACCCACCGCACGACTTCCTCTGACATAAGAGTCGTCGTAGACCATACCAGATGAGTTCGTGTGACACACGGTCAAACGCTTCCTCTAGATCCAGAAACGCAATGTAAAGAGGGCGATGCTTCTTACGGTGTTTCTCCACCAGTAACCGCGTAGCATGCATTGCGTCAGTAGTTCTACAGTTTTTGACAAATCCGGCTTGATTTCCGGTTCGGTTCGGATTTACGGGTCGGACGGTAATTTGAACATTCTGCTGGATTACCTTTCTTTTTCCATATTAGAACTATATCTACCTTCCTGAATAACCCGATTGAAGAATTCACTGGACCGCAGTGTTAGGTCCCAACTCCCCATTTTCCAGAACCAAGATGCAATGTCGTCATGTCCTGTGGCTTTCATCGATTCATTTGTTTTCTTGCTTCCTCGACTTCAGTTGTGGAAGTGGAGGATGAGTTGAAATCTGCTCGAAAGATTCGCACCAAGTAAACAAAGTACCGTTCTTGTCATTAACGCAATAGAACGGTTCGATATCCTATGTGAGTTCGTTTAGGCTTTTGGCAAGTCGATACAGATCTCTCTCGCCATCCCGAGTGTCCAGTTTATCGTAAAGATTTTTCTAATGGTCCGCTCGGGTGACAGTGACCGCTTTCTTTGCTTCCCAGTTGGAATATTTTATCAATTTACTAATTGGCGAGCGTTTTATCGTCGAGAAACTTGTGGTAGAGGCGTTTCTTTTCACGGACCTTCATTTCAACATCGTCGTTCCAAAGCCAAGTATCTCGGTTAATGTACCGATTACCTAGCTTGGTGACCCCGAGGGTTGCAGAGGCCGCTTTGTGGATCGTGTCTTTCCTTGATAGGCGTGACTAATTGACCGAGTGACGAGAAAGACGACTTCTGTCATCTACTCGGCACATATTGTCATTGTACGTGATCTTAATGTCGGCAAAAGGGCAGACAACAATCGATCCCATCGAGCTAAAGTCCTCAGCACGCGCAATGTGGATGGTGTGCGTATCGTTCTGCCGACACTAATGACCGAGTTTTATTAAACGATTGTTACATCTTCCTTCACTTTATCGTGGGAACGATGCAACATGAATAGGCTCTAATATGATCCCAACCCAAGGTGAAACAGTATACGACGAGGGTTATCTGAATAGCTTGGGCACTGGCAGTTTGAATTAAGACCCTTACCTTGGTAACCGGACTTGTTAGATTGAGCATAGATAGGAAATTTATAAAAAAGATGATAAAAGAAGAGAGAGGCAGCTGATATCCACCCAAGAGATCGTGGCTATCGATGGCAATACCACAGGTGTCAGATATAGCACTGCTGTTGTGGAATCAACAGCAGAGGCTTATGGGAGCGGATCGGCACACGGACTGGCGGTTACCACTATGGAAACCACTCTCGTCCAGGTGCATGAGGCGAGCAGCAACTATGGTACTTTTGTCCCGAAGTTGTCAACGTAATGCATACGTGGCAGTGTGAGAAAACCAATCAAACATGAGGCATATCCAACAAAGAGGCCGGTACTCTTGATCGATGAAAAGGGCATCTTTAAATGCCAAGCCTTTGTTAAGAAATTTAATAAAAAACTCCTAAAAAACCAACGGAAAGCAAAACCTGTCATCTTCAAATGTGGACAGAAGAGCAAAAGGAACGGAATTTTACAACGACAGGAATGGCAGGTAACGTCTGCAGTAACAACGAGCCGACAGGCATCACTTCCGAGTGGCGTTGGCAATTGAGAATTCTGGTAGCGCCACACAGATGCCCGAGGTGTATACCAGCGTTGGAATGAGTCTATCGGACACGGTCGTCGAACATCTCCTGGAGGGCAACGGAAAATAAACACGTGTACCCCGTGCTTTAATTCCTCTCAGGTGGTGGATGAGTAATTTATAAAGGTATGTGAGAACCAGTTCTCCGATCAGCCCGCCGAGATTTGCAGTAGGCCGCATCTGGCTCCCGAAAATCCATATAGATAAGAACAATTTGGTGGAATCCCAGCAACTTCGTGACCTTAGCATTCCCACGGAAAACTGTGTAGCAATCAAGTAGAAGGAACCAAAGGAAGACTAGCTGTACCTAGTTGATGCCAGCCTATTCGAGCAGAAAAAACCAGAAAAAAACTACCATTTGGTAGGTATCGACAGTTCCCCCACGTTACTGTGTACGTATGCAGACCATGCAGATTGCAGCGCAGATAAATCTGTAGGACACGAGGTGTGCCTCGACTAACAGTCGATGTTTTTCCGGAAGGAGCACACCGACATCACACTAATACAGGAGCCGCCCTTCGACTTTATTATCGGTAGGTAAAATGGGCAGTGCACCAATCGTCCATTACCTCAGCCAGTGAAATTTTGTTGGCTCGGAAGATTTGTTTGATATTATTTTTCTAACTGACAATTGGATTTTGAAGGTAAAGAACTGGAGAATTTCTGATCAAAGGTCTCTCATTTTTCAATCTATAGAGAATTCTGATCACTTCAGAGATAATAGCAGGTACTTTCAATGGTAATATCCGCACGACAGACAAACTAGAGTCAAAGGTCGCGGCTCAAGAGAAAGCATTTGAAATCGTCTTTAGAGTCTAGCGCCCTGCAAAATACAAGAAAAAAAGGCATTCTACTGTGGAGGAATGAAGACCTGTCTAACAACAGGAAGCCCATTTCCCATTTGCTGTAGCTGAAATACTACATGACGAGTAATAAGTCGGCCAACGAGACTGCGCAGGAATGGTCTTGGCTGGATTACTGTCAGAATATTCAAAGTATTAGCAATTCTACGCAGCCTAAGATCCTTGCCAAGGAACATAGGAGATAATTTCCTTCCTTAAAAGTTCGGACGACTCTTGGATGAAATCTTCTGGTGGCACTCTTCAGTTGCTAGTCCAGACACACTTTTCTGACAGCCACCAAAACGGCGAGTCAGACCCAATCTGAAGGTTATGCCGTCCCAGTCACTTAACAATATTTAATCTGTGGTCACTGAAGATAAAATGAGTTAAGCTGTAAATTATTTCTTTGAATATATGTAAATTTGCGGGCCCAGGCGGAGTAATGCCAATCAAGCTAATAGGACTTCGCTCTTCTCCAAATCTGCCACAAAGACAAATCTACAACGACCGCTCTTCACATGATATTTAACACGGGTGAGCATTCATTATAATAAAAGTAAGAAACCTTGCTGCCATCCTGGATATACAAAAATCATTCAACAATTTGAATAAAAAAAGTCATTAAGGAGGTCCTAGTCAAAACAAAAATGAAGGAATGTCTTATTCAATGCTAGTATAGTCCCCATTAACCTTTGGTAGGTTATAGCGCGTCAACCACATCTACGCACCATAGTTCAGCTAATAATATCTACCGCTGAATCCTCCCTTTCCGGAAGGTATAGGTACTTCCGATATTAGAAAGAACAATGTCCAGCGAAAAAAAGCTTACAGCAATATGAGCCGTCTGTTGTTAGGAACCTTGCTTCCTCATTCGGTAAACCATGCGTTGAAGTCTCGCGCGATGACAATTGGGGATCGTAAACTTGCGTCTAACGCCAGTTCATGTAATATTCGGTCAAATTCCACGCTTGTTGCACTTGGCGGAGCGTAGTAACTATAGACATGAACACCTTTCACTTTAGCTCTTTTGAATCCATTTCCAGGCTTTGCAGTTATTTCATCAAACGGTTTGTCGGTGGTTTATACCGCGTTACCTTTTCCTCTGTATGGTTCGCTAATAATCACCACGTCCACATCGAGCTGTTGGACTAACCAGCTTAAAAGATCGTGTCTGGCCTCACAATGGATGACATTTATCTGAATAAATCTCAGTTACTCTTTGCTTTTGGTTCCCCCCTAGACAACGGGCATTTTCCCCTTCCTGTGGTGTGGCCCTTATCACCAAAGCAGGATCTTTCTCACAATTTCATGCCAGGTGTCCTTTTTCGCCACACCGCCTGAACCGGCCAGACCTATCGTGCTTGCTTCTGCAAGATCTCGATAAGTGGCCATACTCTAGGCACCTAAAACACATAACAGGAGTTATTTTCTCCCGAATCCTACACACAACCCATTCGATCTTGACTTTGTCAGCTTCCAGCAACTTGTTTGCCCAAGCAGCTGGCAAGCTAATGATTGCCTTTCCCGTACCACCGTATGCTTTCCGTAAATTCTTTATTGAAATTGCCGCACCAATTCTCTCCATATGTCCTCCTTCGTCGTGATGTCGTCAAACTCCCTACACTCGATAGTTCTCTCGTGGAAACTAATTTCCTCACCTAAGGCTCTACCAACCAAGTTGTGGTACTTCAGCATCCTTTCGTCCTGCGTCTTCCGAAGCACCAGGAGTAGTTCTCCTTTCTGCGTTCTTCTGATCCGTGTGACATTGTCTCAGTCAGAATCTAAGCGTAAGAGAGGTTACCTCTGCTTTCGAGAACAGTTGCATCCGGACGGGGTCTCCTTCTTTTTACCTATTGCCTTGGTCCAAACATTTGCTCCCATTTCCTGGGATTTCATCTGCGGAACCGATTTGAGCTCCAGACATTGCACTTCCTCTGTTAGTGTTTCCTTGGACCCTCGGCTTTTCTTTGGTACTCTGCTCCTCTTTACCCCTCTGCACCTTTTCACTTTGGACTTGTTTGAATGGCTCGTTCCACCCTTTTGGTAGCTGTCTGCCTCTCTATCTGTCTGTCACATGTGTTTTCCTCGGAGGTAGCTGAAGCGATTGGCACTAAATTTAATGAGAAGGTGGGAATTATGAACGCTCCCGCATACAGTGAATTACATAAATCTACATTGAATTTAAGGGGGGCGGGTCCCCCTACATGGAAAAAGGGAAGGTAAATTTTGTTTTCTTCAAATATAGTAATGTGGGGTATCCAATGAAAGATTTCGATTGGTACTTTGGATTTGGTTTGGCAAGAGGAAAAGTGGGGAGTGCGGGGGTCGAAAACGATCATTTCTCTAACGGACCCATCCTCAGAAACTATCCAACCGAAAAGTCTGAAAAAATTAAAAGGCTGCCAGTATATGGTGCCTAGACTCCGAAATATCTTTCACACCGATATCTGTTCAAATAAAGTTAATAATAGTGCCCTACTATAATTTTTAGTAATTGGTGAGAGACCCCCTTCATCCTAGTACCAAGGCTATAACATAGACCATGAACCTACCAAGTTTCGTGCAAATCGTACTATTACTACCAAAGTTATAATAGATCAAAGTTGTCGCTTCTATGCAAATTCAACGCTTTGGAAGTTAGTATCACGCGAAAGCGAATATCCTCATAGTAAATGCATATATTACCTGCTAAGTACTAATGGGATAAATGTCCACCCAAATGTCTTTATAAAAGGAATACACAAAACCTTTCATACCTGAAGCGTCCAGCTACCGGTTTTCCCACTTGTTGTATTTCATCTGCAACATTTTACTTAGTATTGAATAGAAAACCTGGTACCACTTATGCCTCCTTAAATCTAAATAGGTAACTACCCTTTCTTTAAACGTCAGATGCACTGCTATTCTGTCATTCATAACATACCATCAAGACGGGCCTGCAAAATACAAACCTTTTAAAACTTTTCATAACTTTGAGTGTTTCAGAACAAAACTTTTCATTTACAGAATGTGTATTTATCTTCGCAACCATAGCATATTAAAGTTGAATAACTAATCCACTCAAATCTCTTCATAATCTGGCAAAAAATTTGGTTTATCACGAGGAAAAATGGAAACAAAAGTAGCGAAAATAATGGCAACTTCAAATGGAATCTCTCGTCATAGAGCAAACTTTGTAGCTAACTAGAGCGATGCCAAACAACAGTTATATTCTTTACCATAAATGGGATAATAAAATCTAAAAGCGTCCGTCCGTACGTCAGGCCGTCCGCTTCTTCACTTTCTCCTTTCTCCCATTTCTCTTTCTCCGCCGAGGATTATTTGAGTCGGCCTCATCATGGACGCCCAGAACTCTTTCGCATAAAATATTCAACACTGTGTGCTTTCCGGAAAGGAAAAAATAAGTTGTGAAGATTTTTTCACAGTTTCCCTCTCCAGAAACTATAAAACGAAATTGGAAGGCGGAATGGAAATAAAGATAACTCGGAAGGGCACTTCTTGTTTTTCTGGTACCACTTTATTTGCTTTATAGTGCTCCTTCTAGTTCTCAACTTTCCTCTGTTTATGCATTTTGGGTAACCATGAAAAGTTTTTGTCTATATTTCAAGTTTTCACTTTTTTGCGGAAAAGTCGGGGTAGAGCAGAGTCGCCACATTAAATTTCCCTTAGACTCTGTTCTAAGATAATAATGATTATGGGTTTTGATTTTCCACTTTTCCAAAGAATAGGATTGAAAACAGTTAGTTTTAGATTCAACCTCCGATGCCACGGTATCTTACATCCATCCGCTGCGTTTCCTGGAAAAAGCTTAGGGAAATCACAGCCTTGGAAAAATTGATGTTTATTTTCTTAAGATGTGTAAATTTTATAGCGATGGCAAAATTAATGCAAACTTCCCCAATTTCTACCACTTGAGCTACTAATGCTCAGGAAATACACCTGAAAGATTAAGAGAAATTATAGACTTCTATCTGGCTATGCTACCCTATCGACTTTTCTCTAGAATGATCCTCCTAGAGTTATGCTCCGCGTGGAGCTTGTTCTCTATTCCAGATAATGTTTAGAGCTGTTTTAACTGCTATGTAAAAGGAGGCCTGCGAGGAAGCGCAAGTACAAAAAATATAATTATTAAATGCTTCCTTGAGGCCAAAGTTCTAATTTAATCCGCATTATGTATCTTTTTAAAAAGAAATAGGATTTATCCTTCGTTTTCAATTTATAATAAGACTAGCTGAGCAGACAGACGTTGTTTTGTCTAAGTATGGTTGCAAAAACTGCGGAAGAAGCAAGCAAATCAGATGATACACTTACCCTTGCACTTTACCACCACGTCCTGAAGGCAGGCCACGGAGCTTACCGGAGGTTATCTGGTACTAACCTAACCGGGATGGCATCTAATGCATATATTTCAGAAGAATTCTTGGGGGAGGTGCTCCAGACCTGATTATTTGCGGTTGGCCTTTTGTTGGAGTTTCAAGGTTGTTATGCCCATATCGCGAGTAGAGCTCCTTGTGGACCATATTTTAGAGTTGCGCTGTACAACTCGGGCACTATCTGAATTGGCTTTTGTAGCGTGTAAACACAAAACCTTATTAAAATCAATTCAATTACAATTACAATTACAATTCTGTCTATCTGTCTGTCTTACCCAATTTACTCGAATACGGCTAAACCAATTGTCATGAAATTTGGTAACATTGTGTGATCTATAAAACCCTTTACATATAGCCAGTGCCGCCATTTTGTCTTGAGTTGGCTCACCATACATGTGAAAGGGGTGTAACATCTTTTTTTCACCAAATATGGTCTTGTGGGGTATTAAATGAAAGGGCTCAATTACATAGTACTTTTCGAAAATGGTTTTGTTTCTGATATTGGGTGAAACATAAAGCAGTGGGGGCTCAAAATGTGTGCGCCAAAAAGTGAAGCAGGTCTCGTTCTCAGAACCTGTACAGGCGAAAAATCTGAAAACAGTCACAGTGGGGCATCTCTACGAAATCTACGCCTCAAAATACATCCGGTTCCGATATCTGCACAAATAAAATTAATGATATTACATTTCAATATTTTATAAATTTACCCGGCAACCCCCTTAAGTTCATCCCCGAAATTTGCCTGTGGTATAAGAGATGGAGCTGCCAATCGCCGATACCTGTCCCAATATAGCGCTGATGTAACAGCATTATAGGAGATGCGTTACACAGGGACCGGTTTCCTCAAGAAGAGAAACTACACCATATATTATTGTGGCCATCCAGTAAACCATGTGCTCGGAGTAGGTTTCTTAGTTAGCCAAAAAATCAAAGCTGCTGTTATTGGCTTTAAAAACATAAGCGAACGGCTATGACCTCTGCGCTTACGAAGCAAATTTAGAAATATAAGTTTCATTAACGTTCACGTCTCTACAGAGGAAACTGCAGAATCGGAGAAGGATACCTTTTACGAGGCAGTTGAACGAATCCTCGAAGCCTGTCCTAAGTATGATATCACAACCATACTTGGGAATTTTAATAGCCAAGTAGGGCGGAACCCATATTCAGACAGTACGTTGACTCCTATAGTTTACGTAGGGATACCAATGATAACGAACATCGGATTACTCAGTTAGCAGTGTCACTCGAAATGATTATTGGAAGTACCTGGTTTGCGTGGAAAGCTCTCCACAAACAAACGACGGCCTCTTCAGATGAGACCACTTTTAACCAAATTGTTCAATTATTAATTGAACGCCGCCACCTCTCAGCCTTGATGAATGTCAGAACATATAGGGGGCCAATATAGAATCGGATCACTATCTTGTCGGCATAGTGCTCCATTTCCGAATAATAACACCACTCAGAGCTCCCTCTGCTAGTAACCACACACAGAGATCCTGGAGATGAAGCATCAACAAATGATCTTCACAATCACCTGAAGAACGTTATCATAAATACGGCCACAAACATACTTGACCCCAGTCGCAGAATCGGAACGGCTGGTTTGACGAGCAACTAGCAAGCTGAATGCCTGGGAGAACCAACGGGTGTGTCAACTTGAAAAGTACAGAGAGCAATTGCACCAGGCGCGGAAGCTTTACCAAGAAGTCAGCAGAATGAATCCTTACGCACCTCGATGCTCTTCCTGCGGAGACAAAAATGGAAATCTGATTTCCGACAGAAGGGACATATTAGAGCGATGAGTTGCATATTTTGATGATCGAGTCGGATAGCCCCATACGCCCAGAACATCATTGGCCCATACCAAAGAGGATTCATTCCAAGCAAATCAGTAACAGAGCAGGTTTTCCTTTGCGGCAAGCGATGGAAAAATTGTTGGAATATTGATACCAGTTGCATCATATTTTGATCGACTTTAAGGCCACTTATGATAACATAGCCAGGGTAAAACCGTACACGGCCATGAGAGAATTCAGTGTCGGACGAAATTGATAAGATTGACTAACCTAACCCTGACCAATGTGTGAGGCCTGATAAAAGAAACGGGATCACTCACGAGACCATTCGACATTAACAGCGGTCTAAGACAAGGGCTTGCCCTATCATGCGTACTCTTTAAACTGGCTCCGGGAAAAGTGATCACTGACACTAAGTTAAATGCGAGCGGCACCGACCCTTCAAGTGCACCCAACTACTCTCCTATCCTGACGAAATCGACATCATGGGAAAAACGAAGCGAGACGAACAAACAGCCTTCATCCAGATTAAGCAAGATCTTGGGCTGCATAATAATAAAGGCAAGACAAAATATATGGTGGAAACGTCAGCGCCAAAAACCAAACAACGAACAAACGGGAGAACAAAGATAGAAAACTAAAACTTTGAGATCATTGATAATTTCTCCTATCTAGGGTCGAAAATCCAACTGCTAATAACTACGACGAGAAAATCCGCGAACGGTGGTTGGCAGCCAACAAAGCCTATTTCAGCTTACAAAAACTGTTTCGCTCGAAACGTCTGATTATAGGGTCAAAGCTCTCAAGACTATGGTCCTCCCAGTTCGCATGTATTTCTTAGAGACTCGTTCTCGTTAGAAAAAGAAGAGGAGGCAGACTCTGCCTGAGATGGCGAGATGAGATGAACGATGGCGTAGGCCAGGACGCCAGGCAGCTTTTAGGCATATCAAATCGGTGAACCTTGGCGCAAAACTGGGATGTGTGGAGTTCCTTATTAAGGCAGGCCTAGATCGAATACTAGTTGTTGCGCCGTTGATGATGATGATGTGAAAAGATAGCATAAAGCAGAATTTAGTCAAGTTTGAATCCAACTATTATTAACAAGGCTATAGAGGATGAAACTTTGCAGTTTCTTATGAATATGATACTTTCTCCAACGTGTATGACGTCATAATCACATATCAATTCATCCATACCAGAACAAAGTGACCTGGTATGAATGGGGGGTCGCAAAGAAACATTTTGTTTTAGTTTTTTAGTTATTTTTATCAATTTCAGTTACTCCAGACACACATACGTGTGTATTTATGTAGTTATATGTACCTGCCAATGACCTCTGTGGAGTTGCCAAATCTACCGTTAGGCGCGCCCCTTCGTGCGGATAAGGGAACGCTCGCGGATGTATCATGGGCATGCACATGCACGGATTCGAGGATGTGTATGAGCATGCTTATTCATAGGCCGGGTAGGTGGGAATAAAAATGCCTACCCGTGGACAAAACTGGCTATGGGAAGGATACGCAAAAATAAAACCAAACAAGGAAGAGAACAATAGAGGGAAAGTTACAGTACAAGGCTTCGGAAACCCAGTACCAGTGGTTTTTGGGAGTAGGCAAGTGGATTCCAGGCCACCGCTATCCAACGACCGCATTGCCGACGTAGTGGGAACCTTGGCTACTATGACATCAAATGTTACAAGCGCGATGAATGGAGTAGAATTGATTCCATTGACGAACCCGTTCAAAAGAAGATCGCTTTTTCGTAGATGCCCCCCATTACAGGCACAAGCCCCCCCAAGGTGAAAATGCTACTCCTAAGAGGGTGGATCTAGCGGGGTACGAGAAGGAGGAAAAAAATTCCGGATAACTACTTGAGCGACATAAGTTGCAGCGACAAATCAAGAGCTGCCTTGATCGCACTAGGTGGTAAATCCTAGAACTTTGCGAATTTATCAAGGAATGCCGGAATATCCATCAAAGTATAAGCGCCATGAGGCATTATGTTGGCGTACAGCAAGACCCAGGATGAAACAGGAGTGAAGGCATCGGTTGAAAAATTAAGCCACGCAACGCAAGTGACGCCCACAAAAAATTCGGGAGAGCCGAATGGGGGGAAGAGGCATCTGGGAACGGTTGAATGAGTCAGCTGGTCAGCGATCCCCTAAAAGAAAAAAAGCTCAACTCCCAAAAAGTGGAGAAACTAAGGAGGAGTGTTCAAGCTTCTGGAGGATCCCATGTAGCCGCAATTTCGGAGAGAGGGTGCGAACTCCCTAAAGAGGATACGATCGGAGGTTATCATCATCTCCAAGTGCGTGGAAGGGTTACCCGAAGGCATTCTCAAGAGAGTGAAATCAGACCCCGAACTTACCACTTTGGAAGATTATATTAGTCACATGAGACAGAAATGAGTCCTGATGCTGAAGCTCAAGAAGTCCAAGGATATAACGGCGAATAAATTCTCTACCCAAATTAGAAAGTCCCTAGGACAGGAAACTGAAATTAGGGTTAGCAGACCGGATATCTTTATTGTCCGCAAGGATATAGATGTGGTCACCGCGAAGGAGGAGGTTCGTGAGACTTTGGCAAAAGAGTTCGACCTCATTGGACTTCAAGAATTAGCGGTAAAGACGGTACGAAAAGCCTGCGGTGGGACACAAACCGCCACCATCAGTCTACCAGTGGAGGCAGCACTAAAACTGCTAGTAGTAGGGAGACTAAAAATAGGCTGGGTTATGTGTCGCCTTAGAGAGCTGGTTAAGCCGAAGCGGTGCGTTAGATGCCTTGGTTATATCGCGAAAGCATATACTAGTACCAATGACAGGTCGAAGCTACGTCGAAGATGCGGAGCGGAGGGCCACAACAGCAAGAACCCTCGCGCAGTTCCAAAATGCCTACTGCACAAAGGGAAGAAGGGGGTGGACCATCGGCACATTGCAGGCAGCAGCAGAGGCCCGGAATACAGGAGAGCCCTTACTGTGTTAAGTCGTAGATGAGGTTGATACAAATCAACCTAAATAACTACCAGGCTGCGCAGGATTTACTCTGGCAAACCACCCCCGAAAACACATCGATGTAACCATAATAGTGGGGCACCCACAGGAGGCCTTCATTAGAGAGAAGGTGAAAAGCGTCCACATCTACAGCCGCTAGCTCCACCCAGTGCAACACTTGTCGAGTATGAACAGATGCTTGCCGCTCTGATTTTGGATGCGAGAGGATGTTAGCCGAATATAATTGCAGGCGACTTTAATGCGTGGATTCTTGAGTGGGCCAGCCGCACAACTAATGTGATTTGATGTGTTCTCTTCGAAGTATTTACGGAGCTAGATGTGATACTGGCGAAAGTTGGGGTCTATAGTGAACCTAACATAGGTGGGTACCATTTTATCCAGTAGAGTTGTTTGGCACGTCAATGAGGACTATACCCATAATGACTACCATCCAATCTGCATGGAGATCAAGGGCGGATCGAGCTCGAAAAAGAGTTAGAATACCGGGTGGTATGCTTGGCTGGGCAACGAAAGCTATTTTCGCCCGCGCTCAAAATTTGACATATCCCTAGATGAAACGGCTAGAGAAAAGCCACCCAAATCATCCGATGGATGACGGAAGCATGTGACGCTATTATGTACACAAGGCGATTGCTCCCCGATAGGCAAGTCAACTACTGGTGGAACAACGAAATAGCGAATTTGCGAGCCGCATGTTTCCGAGCAAGGAGGCTTTGCCAGAGACTCAGGGGAAAACCTGGTAGCGACGGTCGAGAGGAGAAAAAGAAGCCATTCGGAAGAGCAAAAATAACTGCTTTAAACAGCTGTGTGACCATGCCGACATAACCCTTTGGGGCGGGGCCTACAGATGAATGGAAAGCTAAGGAGATCAGCCCAGGAAACCTGTCCACCCCTCCTGAAACAAATTGTTACCACTCGGTTTCCTCATCTCGAAAATAGGGGAAGGCAGACGGTTCTCCAGCTAAATGAGGGCATAATACCTCCAGTAACTGTAGAGCAGCTGCGGGAAATATGTGGTAAGATCGGCAACAACAAGGTCCCAGGTTTGGATACCACCCTCAGCCAAACTTTGAAATGCCATCACTTTCGAGGCGTGCCTAAAAGAAGAAATATTCCCTGTCCAAGGGAAACAACAAAAGTTGTTGCTTCGGAAATCTGGCAAGCCACCTGGAAATTCAGCGTCGTATCGTCGCTTCACATACTGCATCATTCCAGATATTCAAAGATGGATTGGAGGAAGTCACGAGGAATTAAATCACGAACTGATACAATTTTTGAAAAGAGAAGATTATCGTGCATACCTACATCGATTTGGACACCACGATTGGTCATTTGTTTGATGTACCCATCGTAAATAGGCGCTGGAAATATTGTAGAGTTCATGCGGAGGCTTGGGAACATTAGGAAAAGGAAGGGCGAGAACCAGAACGAGCCGCAGTTAGGAACTGATCCAGCTCCGCGACGCAAGGGTTTAGAATACTCCCGTGGGGAGAGTGTAAAGAGAAAGAGGTGGTTTTAATGAGTAAGAATCTCATATAACTGAATGGCACGAGCCTTCCAGCTTTGAAATCAAAAGAAGACAGACCGACACTCGGACATACACACAGACAGTACACCGACTTTAATAAGGTTTTGTTTTATATAATTAGGAAATTCGCTTGTTATGGTATACCATCGAAGTTATTCATCTCATTTCATTCAAATAACTACAGCACTAAAGCCTTTAAAGTAACCTGATCATCAAGGAAAACTGATTTTACCAATCAATTATCATTTTGCTCCTAACTGGACGAACTAACAACAAAGCGGAAATTAAATGGTACAATAAATAATTATTAACCCACGATCTCTCAGAATTGATTAAACCTTCCTTTGTAAAACGCAACTAATTTGTTTACGACAGTTCCCATGTAATTCGCCATTTCTCTTGCTTGAACCCAATCAAATAACATCCACCTTCATCAAGATCAGGAGTCAGATAGGATGTTTCCGTGAGTGGCAATGCCTTCAACGTAATCAGATTAGCAACTAAAATACACTCTCCACTATCCATGCACGCCGGAACTAGCATATCCTTGTGTCTACAACCCAATGTACATTTACTTAAGAAGCCAAGGCAATAAATTTTACGAGATTAAACCTGACAAGAAAAATTAACTAATATTCCGGTCGCCATAGCACGAAACATGTAATAATTACTGCGGACGGTTGATTTTGCAATGAAAATATAATTAAGAAGGTAAGGCAGACGTTGATGAGGGTTGCGGGTTCAATCTGAAGCGGGAGTAAACAAATAACTTGCATTCTTACCTTTCGTACTTAATATGCGATTGTCCCCATTCGGGAAGAAACCACCAGTTTGGATTGAATTTCCTATGTGATCCGTCTCATTGCCTGCAGAAGCGTAGCTCCACTACTTTTAGAAAATGCATGGAATATTGCCGACAGTTCTTTATTTATTATTGAATCCGGGAAGCCTGCAGTGTTGAATTTGCACTTCGAATTCCTTGGAAATTCCAGTCGTGCTTCAAGGAGGTAAAATATCCGAAGAATCTGAAGTTCAAGATGGAGTCTATTATTACAGCATTCTATCACCGACACTATTTCTTATTACATTCCATCGGTGAAGTATTCCACGATATCTTGTCTAGAGGATATAAAGGATTTCAATGGACTATTGGATCACTCCTTAAATATCTTCAGAATGCCAATGGTATTTGTTCGCTTTCTTACCAAGTCAGGGAAACACAGAGAAAACCTATTGATTCCGAACTTAATACCAATAAAAGAAACGTCCTCATTTGGACAGATTATTTTACTTTTTCGGACGCATTCATGACCAGAATCTTGAAGGGAAGGACCATTTATACATTACAGTCAATATTTCTTGGTTCCTTTAGTATCACCTCAGCACCAGCATTAAACTCAGGGTGCTGTCTTGTTACATAGGAGCAACACTCGGAAACCGGCCGTCATTATTACTTGAAAGTCCTTGTCTCTAACGTAACGGGCCCTACACTATCTTAAATGAACTTGCAGATTATAAGTGGAAGTGGGAGTAGACTAGTTACATGAAGGAATGGCGATGGTTCTGTTATTAGATATGGCAGGGAGTAGGCAGAGCCTTATTAATAGTATTCACTACTCACCTAACGTATCCTTACCCCACTGAGATAGTGACTCTCCCCTGCTATAAAGAAAAGAAAATAAAAGAAAGCATTCCGCGCTTTTTTGGCGGTTAAAGAGGTGAAATGCATTTACGCACAAAATACCGGACTCCTATAGCAGAGAAACTACCGGCTAGAACACCCCCCTGGAGCATCCAAGACTCTGACCCTGAACCGTTTGACACATTACCTCAGGCCAGACCTATTCTATATAGGAGCAAAACCCCGCGGATTCAGGGAGCCTAAGTTACCCTGACATTTCTCCTATCCGTCAAAGCGATAGCTTTGTTATTGCCCTCGTCTTTCCTTAGCTATATAAGCCTCTGCTCGGCAGCGGGAAGAACGATCGGATTAACTCCCGCTATTATCATTACGGTTGGCTCTGAGACGGTGCAATAGGCAGACACAAATCGCAGAGCCCTTCGTTCTTATACTTGGTTGGCTGGAACTGCCCTTCGCCTTCTTCTGCAAATAATCCATCCGAACTTCATTTTCCCGTTATGGAGAAGTTAGCTCCTTGTTTCCTCAGGGATAGTGACAATTACTAATTTTTGTTTTCTAGAATTGACAGACGTAACTCAAACCTTAAGGTTGCCCACATTTGAGTAATCCGTTTTTATCGTCTCCTCTACTTCTTCCGTATAAGCAAGGCAACCGTATAAGCAAGGCACCCTTGAAATATGGAAACATATATTACAAGGGTGCACACGGGTTCAACGCGGGAAACCACTGGTTTCGTGCCTAGAATACATAGATAGATAGATAGATAGGTTTAACACTTATCCGAGCGTCTTCTGTTGTAACGTTGTTGTTGAAAAACTTTCGCGAAAGATCTCCCTGCTGTCGTAGTGGACTTCAACTTTGCTTTTGTTGCTGAATTTTCCCCTGATTTCGACCCTGCTTGGTCCGCTTGGTTAACAGCTTGAGTAATTCTTCCTGCTGCGTCCTCGTCGGTAGAACCTCGCAGTTTTCCTCTCGCATGTGAAAGGGTGGTATCATTTTGAGGTTTTATGTAAAAGACAAGCTCATTAAAATCGTTTTACTGTCTGTCTGTCGGTCTACCACAGCCACTTTTCTTAGAAACTTGTAATGACAAATTAATATTGTGATGGTCAAAAGGTTATCCTGAGTGGCCGGAGAATACCAAGAGGTAATAAAAACATTCAAGCTCCATTGAAGCACTGCTCGACATGTGCTCGCACGTCTCTTGCTAGCCAGGCTCGGAATTGTGAGGGGGAAGGTCCTTCGAAAACTTTGATCCCTAACCTGTCATTTGACAAAAACTCACGTTGGAGTTTTGCGTGAGTGGCCTCCCGCAAGATCGTAAAAAAAATTCAATCACAGAGATTCGCATGCACCTAACGCCATAAATACACGCGAGCCAAATCTGAAAATAAAATAAAACAAGTCGGGAAACCGGAAGCTGGACGCTTCAGGTATGAAAGTTTTTGTCTATTTCATCAAACTTGAAACGATCATGCTATATATTATCATCATCATCATCAACGGTGCAACAACCGGTATCCGGTCTAGGCCTGCCTTAATAAGGAACTCCAGATATTCCGGTTTTGTCCCGAGGTCCACCAATTCGGTATCCCTAAAAGCTGTCTGGTAACCTGACCTACGCCTCGGGCAGGGTCTGCCTAGTCTTCTTTTTCTACCAGAGATATTGGCCTTATACACTTTGGGGGCTAGATCATTTTCATCCATACGGATTCAGTGACCCACCCACCGCAGCCCGTTGAAACAAATTTTATCCACAACCTGGCCGACATAGGTTTCGTCGTTATGTAGGCTACGGATATTATAGCTGACATTACTGTTTCATGGTTCTAAGATGAACCTAAAGGGAGTTTTGGAGCCAAGAACTAAAAATTATAGTAACATACTATTATTAACGTTATTTGAGCAGATATGTTTGGAACCTAGGCATCATATAGTGGCAGCCTCTTGATATTTTTGAGATTTTTCGATTTGGTAGTTTCTGAGAATGGGTGTGTTAAAGAAATGAGCACTTTCAACCCCGCGCGTTACCCACCTTTCATTTAAATGTCAAAATTAACACCGGCTCCGAGTACTAACTGAGATTTTTCATCTGATACCCCACAAGACTATATTTGATGAAAAACCAATTCACAACCCCCCCAGCTCGAGACATTCAACGCCACACGTCCCCAACTCAATCAAAACCCTATTCAACACCCCCACCTCGCAATTTAGCCATGTAATTCAGCTTCTTTCTCTCCTACAATAATTCTCTTTCCTCGCGAATAGAGAAGAAGCTAGAACCGCTCTTTTTTCTCTGCCACGGATATCCGGGTAGAATCCCTGAACATCAATTCAGTAATTAATCGATAGAAAAAATATGAGTTATCCAACTTCTTTAACATTCACTAGGTCAGTCTTCCACAAGACATCGAATCCCAGCTAAATCCTAAGCATAAATTTTGGATCTCCAACTACAACACCTAGCGATGACCGTGTTGACCATTAAAGCGAAGGAATCCTATATTGTTAGCAAATGCTCTTGACGCCTAGCCAATCTTCATCTCCAACAAAATCGACCCATCTCTCTAGCTGCCCGTCGTCAGCACGCACTCTTTCATCATATTCCCTTCTCGTCTGACATCTCCAGTCTAACCTACCACCTCAAATCCCTCCCAGTTAGCCAAAATAAATGTTTGTCCCTCATAATAAATAGCGAATGCCAAACATAATGCATGTTATAAGAAAACCATGAACCTCAATGGCAAAAGTTTAGCCAACTAGTTCGGAGAACACTGCAACTCTTCGAATTAGCCCTGCATGTTAACCAACACTCATTCCACAGACGAAATATACACTCCGATATCGAGCTATTCCTTGTAAGCAATCAGCTATTCCCCTATTTCCCTCAAGACCCCTAACCCATCACAGGCCTGAGTAACCATGACGGTGTCGCCATGAACATCAGGACTTCCGATTGCCTCCCCAAAAGCCCAACCCCCAAACAATGCCACTAATTTGCCCCTGCTCATCCGCAAAGTAGCTGACGATTTGTTGTCCATCTACATCCCAACCAACCCTCATCATCATCATCATCAACGGCGCAACAACCGGTATCCGGTCTAGGCCAGCCTTAATAAGGAACTCCAGACATCCCGGTGTTGCGCCGAGGTCCACCAATTCGATATCCCTAAAAGCTGTCTGGCGTCCTGACCCACGCCATCGCTCCATCTTAGGCAGGGTCTGCCTAGTCTTCTTTTTCTACCATAGATATTGCCCTTATAGACTTTCCGGGCGGGATCATCCTCATCCATACGGATTAAGTGACCCTCCCACCGTAAACTATTGAGCCGGATTTTATCCACAACCGAACGATTATGGTATCGCTCATAGATTTCGTCATTGTGTAGGCTACGGAATCGTCCATCCTCATGTAGGGGGCCAAAAATTCTTCGGAGGATTCTTCTCTCGAACGCGGCCAAGAGTTCGCGATTTTTCTTGCTAAGAACCCAAGTTTCCGAGGAATACATGAGGACTGGCAAGATCATAGTCTTGTAAAGTAAGAGCTTTGACCCTATGGTGAGACGTTTCGAGCGGAACAGTCTTTGCAAGCTGAAATAGGCTCTGTTGGCTGACAACAACCGTGCGCGGATTTCATCATCGTAGTTGTTATCGGTTGTGATTTTCGACCCGAGATAGGAGAAATTGTCAACGGTCTCAAAGTTGTATTCTCCTATCCTTATTCTTTTTCGTGTTTGTGTTTGACCAGTGCGGTTTGATGTTGTTGGTTGATTCGTCTTCGGTGCTGACGTTGCCACCATATATTTTGTCTTGCCTTCATTGATGTGCAGCCCAAGATCTCGCGCTGCCTCCCACAGAAATTGAATCCGCCTTGGAAGAGTTCGCGAAAATAACAGAAAGAGTGTGTCACCTAACCATCACCCTCAGACATTTAAACTACCCGAATCTAATCATCACCTCCCCACGCCCCAAGCCTTTAATCACATAAAATAAAAAGCCGTCAACCCCGACAGGCACGTCTTCTATTTGTTTAACCACCTTAAATCGCAGATATATTCCTTAACACCTAATCCAATCATCGAAGAGTGCGGTATTGTACGCAGATCACTACCCCGGTGAACATCCGGACATTTCTCTCAACTAAGGGACAACTCCGAGTCAGCCAAACAATCGACAGCTAATGTCCTTCCCCACAATATTTCCCCCAAAACGTCATCATAGCCAGAAACCCCACCAGCAAATCTGTGAGATTCAGCAGAATTCTGTCCAAGAAACATAGGAGCCCATCGTTTTTTAAAAAATCGGAAGGGTCCTGGACAGAATCTTCTGATGACACCCCGGAGCTGCTGGTTCCGACGCATTTCCAACAGCGAGAAGTACTGCGAATCAGAGTCTTTCTTGGATGGTATGCCGGCCTAGTCTATTGTAGCTATCAACTCGGTAATTAATATAATAATAATCGTTGGCGTGAAAATCCAGTTGGATCAGGGCCTTGAAGTCTGTTAGAGCACTTCATTCAAGACCGAACGGTATACTACAGGATTACCATACCCTATAGGAGGCAATGTGGTCAGTTATTATTACCCTGATTTGACCCAGGTACTCATTCACAGCTGAGTCCACTGGTACCCGACGTCAGATCACGATACGAATTCGACTGCCATCAGTGATATTTGAATCGCGACCTTCCGTTCGATACCCTTGTGCTGTAATTACTCAGCTATCTGGACACTAAATTGCTAATTACCGAGGATAAAATCGGCTGGGCTATAAACAGATTCTCTGCCTATAAATCCCCGCACCCCAAATGACATAATACTAGTCATGATACTTTAACGGAGCAATATCTCTTTGGGATACGCACCACACTTCTAGAGACGTGATCACATGGTTTTCACACCAGGGGACAGTCGCTGCCATAAATTTGGAGGATGGCTATGATTTTGGAGGATATCCCTTTTATAACATGAGTTCTGGTAGTCACATTTTTGTTCCAATAATTTTCCCCCAAGTAATACTAAAACTGAAGAGTGAAAAGTGTTCAATAATTAAAAGAAAAAAAAATTAAGGATTCACTTAATCTTGTTAATGTTACAACTTGGAAATTTCAATCAAATGAATCGCTGTGGTTACACTCTTGGAGGATTCTTCAATATTTCTTTCCCGTTTTCTTCTTTGCCCTTCTTTAAGGAATTCCTTAAAAATATGAATTCAGTACGAAACAGATTCAACAAAAAAAAAATGCTCAATGACGGTCAAGACAAAGTGTAATCCTGGATCATGGCAACCGCGAAGCAGCCTAGCTAGCAACGCAGTTGCATGGGGTTAGCGGCGCTAAACTATTCCTCCCGAATTCTTCCGTTACTATCATTTCTTCTGCATTCAATGCCCAAGAATCGCTGTACACTCTTGAATGTGGAAAACTAAGCGAATCTATATTTTTACTTTCCGCTAAATTCCCTGCGCGGAGCTCTTTCCGTTCTCAGAAAAATCAGAAAAAAAGTCAATATGGATGCATCAAATCGCAGCGCTCGCAATCTCCTTCAATAGGCCTCCCTCGGATCATATCTGATGTTCACAAATACTGCAAACTAAACATTATTTTTCAAAGCTCACGTTTCAGTAATTCGCGATTTTCTTTTCTTACAACCTCCAATAATGAATCAACTAATTCAACCCTTCTATGTAGTGTCTTTTGACCCAGTTATTATTATCATCGAATTGTTTGAATATGAATTTACCTGGTTAGAAAATGTGACCGAATGGTCCGCAACATACTGAATTCATAGTGCGGGTTTCTAAATTTACCAATACGGTACGTACCACGTATTTACTGCCGGATGCATGTTCACCGCAGATGATTTCCCAGAACTTGGCTCCAATCTGTTTTCCGCATTAACCGTTTAAATATGATCGATTTAACTACTTTTGACTCACGGATTTATTTTCACAACATTGCAAATTTTCAAACAACGCACGCACTTTCTCTGAAATTTAACTGCACTCAGAAGACCCGCTTACCAAATGACGACTGCCGGCTCAGCTCATCAGCTGTCCATAGATCAGCCGGTCTCATTCCCGCTAATTTAGGTCCCGGTCCATTGCATTGAACTTAGAAGTATATGCTGCGTCAACAGCAACATATAATGCCAAAAATTAAATTGAAATGAATTTGAACTATAAAATTTAAGGGAAAGGGATCAATTGTTGTATTGTTTTAATCATAAAAAAATTTAATTAGTTGAAGTGTTAAGTATTGTATAATATTTAAATGAAGGAAGGGATGGGAATTGGGAAATAAAGAAGGATAATTGGGACAACTAAAAGGATAGAAAAAATGTGAGAATAAAGAGACTATTGCACATTATTGAATGCATTAATTGATCAAATTGGCCCCGGAAAAATCGAATGGAATACACCTCCTATCGCTAAGCCGCGGACGCTACAAACGGTCATACTAATTGACACCAAATTTGGTGGGGAGGTGGGAACTGTAAACGTTCACGCATCTAGTGGGTTACATAGTTCTTTGTGGAACTTAAGGCCATGTGAAGTATCAAATAAAAGATTTCGATTAGTACTTTTCAACACTGGCCTTAGTTTTAATGGTTAATGGAAAAGTAGGGAGGGCGGGGGTTTGAAATTGGTCACTTCTCTCATAGACCCATTCTCTGAACCGATCCAACTGCAAAATTTGAAAAAAAAAAAATAATGAGGCTATCCCTATACGGTGTTTAGGCTCCGAGATATCCCTCTATCTCCATGTTTAAATAAAGTTAATAATAGTGTATTGCAATTGACTGTGAGACAACACTTAAGTTGATCCTAGAATTATGAAATTCTGCAATAAAATAGTTTATGATCCTACCAAGTTTGATGGAAATCGGACTATCGCTAACAAAGTTATAATAGGTAAAAGTTGTTGCTTCAGTGCAATTTGAATTGATATTGAATGTCCGTATCACGATAAAGTGAATATTCTGACATAATAATAATGTGTTGGATGCAAAAGGGACAAATGTCCACCCAAAAATGTTTATTTAATAAATACAGAAAACCTTTCATACCTGAAGCGTCGAACTTGTTAAGGTTGTGTAAAACAAAAAAAATCGATTCTCTGTCTGTCTGTCTGTCACACGCAATTTTCTCCAAAACCGCTGAAATTTAAACGGCGGCTCCCCATATATACAAAGGGGGATTTCAACATTTCATTCATCGGATATAGTCGCATAGGGTATCGAATGAAAGGTCCCGATTAGTATTTTCCGATCTGGTATTAGTTTTGACATGTATTGCAAAGTGCATGAGTAAAGAGTCAAAATGTACACAGATAAAGTGAGACAGGACTCATTTTCGGAAGCTGCCCAACCCAAAAATCGGGAAGGTGCGCTCAGGTGAAATCTAGGCCTCAAAATATGCCCCATTCCGATATCTGCTCAAATAAACTTACAAATAGTATATTACCAACTTCTAGAAATTGACTGGAAAACCCCCTTACGCTCATTCTAGGAGTTTTGTGTAAAACAAAACCTTATTAAAATCGATTCAATGTCTGTCTGTCTGTCTGTCACAAGCATTTTTCTCCATAAAGGGGGGCTCCCCATACATGCAAAGGGGGGATTCAAAAATTTTTTTCACCGGATATAGTTGTGTAGGGTATCAAATGAAAGGCCTCGATTTGCACTTTCCGAAACTGACATTAGTTTTGGCATAAATTGCAAAGTGCGTGAGTAAGGAGTCAAAATGTACGCACTTGAAGTGAGACAGGACTCATTTTCGGAAACAACCTAACCTAAAAATCCGAAAAAAATCAGGGTGGTGCGCCTAGATGAAATCTTGGCCTCAAAATATGTCCCATTCCGATATCTGCTCAAATAAACTTACTAATAGTATATTACTACTTTTTAGAAATTTACTGAAAAACCCCCCTTAGATTGATCCCAGCACTTCCAAATTTTGTACCAGCATAGAGGACAATATTTCGTATAAACATGCAAAATTTCGTAGAAATCTGGCAATTAACGCCAAAGTTATAGCAGTTCAAACTTAGCAATTTCGCGGGAATTTACCGCTTCCAAAGCCATGCAAATCAGATGCTGACCTCATAATTACCCGGAATAATTGACATTCGCGTGAAATATTAAAGTCGCATTTATGAAGAATCAACTTATCTGCAGCCCTTTTTAAGATTTTGTGTAAAACACTTATGTGAAATCTAATCTTCGAGAGATGTCCTATTACGGTATCTGCTCAAAAAATTTACTAATAGTATATTATCAACTTTTAGAAATTGACTAAAAAACTCCCCTTAAGTTCATCCTAAGTATACTAAATTTTGCACCTACATAGAGGACAGTCTCGGGCATACACACGCCAAGTTTCATGAAAATCCAACTATTATTGGGAAAGTTGTAGCAGTTCAAACTTATCAATTTCGTGCTAATTAACAGGATCCTAAGCCATACAAATAAGATGCTGACGTCATAATTAACAAGAATAATTGAGATTCGAGTGAAATATTAAAATTCCATTCAAGAAGAATCTAATTCTCCCTAGCCCTTTTTAAGGTTTTGTGTAAACACAAAACCTTATTAAAATCGGTTTACTGTCTGTCTGTCTGTTTGTCTGTCCGTCACACGCATTTTTCTCGAAGACAGTTGTAGCGATTGGCACCAAATTTGGTAGAAAGATGGGAACTGTGAACGCTCACGCATATAGTGAGTTACATCATTTTACGTCGAATTTAAGGGGGGGTTCCCATACATGCAAAAGGAGGGTGTAAATTTTTTTTTCATCAAGTATAGTCATGTGGGGTATCAAATTAAAGGTCTCGGGTAGTACTTTTCGAAGCCGTTCTTAGTTTTGGCACTTGTTAAAAAAAAGGGAAGTGCGAGGGGCTGAAAATGACCATTTTTTTAACGAACCCATTCTCAGAAACTACCCAACCGAAAAATCTAAAAAAATCAAGGAGTTGCCACTATGTGGTGTCTAGGCTCCGAAATAGCCGCCATACCGATACCTGTTCAAATAAAGTTAATAATAGTACATTACTATAATTTTTAGTAATTGGCAGGAAAACTCCCCTTAAGTTCACCCTAGAATCACAAAATTGCAGCGATATAGACTACAGCATAAAGTATAATCCTGCTAAATTTGATGAAAATCGCACTATTACTAACAAAGTAATGCTAGGTCAAAAATGTCGCCACTCTGCAAATTTAAGACTATGAATGCCAATATCACTTGAAAGTGGATATTTTCCCATAATATATGCATATTTTACGTGCTACATGCTAATGGGACAAATGCACACCCACATTTCTTTATAAAAGAAATATACAAAACCTTTCATACCTGAAGCGTCTAGCTTCCGGTTTCCCGACTTGTTTGTATCTTCGCATTTGCTAATAATATTAAACTCAGGGTGTGAAGCGTGTGAGGTTGACTATTATCAATACAGGATTTTTCCTGAAATGATTTATTTAAATCGCATTCTGAAAACTAGAGGGCAATAAGAATTTTTAGCTATGTGACACAGAGCTGTCGTGCACTCGTCGCCCTTCAATCTTCTTCTTTTTCTTCACTCTTTGTCTCGTTCACAAGCGGGGTCGGCACGTCGTGATCGGTTTCACCATTTTATTTTATCAAATGCCTGATCTAGTTGTAATCGTGAGGCTTTTAAATGCCCATCCAGTGTATCAAACCACTGTTGTTTCGACCGACCTTTTGGTCGCTTACCATTGACTTCGATGTTCAGACCAATCTTGACAAGTGAATTCTTGTTAACGCGAATAACGTGACCGTACCATCGAAGACGCCTTCCTCGGAATTTCTCCACGATCGGTGCAACCCCAAATCGATCACGGATATCCTCACTTCGAATGTAATCAAAACGTGTCACGCCACCAGTCCAATGCAGCATCTTCGTCTCCATTACCCCACGACGCAGTTCATTGTCTTTTATAGTCGGTCAACATTGAGCACTATAGAGAGGGGCAGACGGACGATATTGCGGTAAATTTTGGATTTGAGACGTTCGCTGATACGTCGATCACAAAAAACACCAGTTGTGGAATGGCACTTACTCCAGGTCGCATTAATTAATGAAGGAATTTCATTACGCAGTTCTCCATTGACTGATAGCATTGACCCGAGATATTTAATTCGCTCAGTTGTGGGCAGACTACTGAAGCTGACAGCACTGAGCAATTAAAATATCTGGAGTCAACGCTATCAGCCAATGGAGAACTGCGGTATGCTTCTCACAAAACGCAAAGGTTCAGGTATAGAAGAGTTAAGCTTCCGGTTTCTCGACTTGTTTGATCCTTCCATGAGCAGTAGCATTCAACTCTTGTTCAAAGGACATTTATCCTAATTTTACTCTTGAATTTCATATAAAGTGTAATTTTGTCTACCAAAGATAGCACAATGAACATGACTCCACTTTTTGTTCTCCACTGGAGCACCATTTATCATTCCCATAATAATCATCTCCAAAAATGTTGGTGTGATTTATGTTTGCAGTTACAATGTACACCATTACATAAGGGAATTTTCGAAATTCGTACTGCATTGAATAGATAATTATATCCTCATTAGAAATGTGTAAGCGTATATTCTCACTGTGCATATCTTATATATGGTATATCTTAATTCAGTTGGAAATTTATTCCAATATTCGGAGCTGGTGAAGTGAAGGGTGTAGCCTCAGAATGATAATGAATGAGTCTAGTCGTAAATCATTCAAAACCGTCAAGATGTGAAATTATGTATTCTCAGCATATTTGGAGTGTTCAGGATAGAAGTTTGGAGCAATAGATACAGTAATAATAAATAAAAGCAATTAGTGCACTAGTCCGAAGAAGATACATTGAAAACAGATAATTTCATTGGGAAAAATTAGTCACTGATATTTATGAATCACTAGGAATATAATCTTAGCATGAATTGAACTGGTTTGCCAAGGAATTCAGGAATAGACAATTCTTTGAATTCATCTATCTATAATATGACTCGCTGACTCGCGAGCAGAGCCTGAGAGTCTCGAAAGTTGGACGAATGTGTCAGCCATAAGGGCTGTGTCTTTTCTTTAATAAGGAGTTTACAAATTTTTCTAATTTCACCCCAATCAGCACGGTAGATTGGAAAATATTTAGGCATTGAACATCGTCGTTTTTTACCGCAGATGGGGCAAGTTAACTGACCAGGCACAAATTAGTTTTCCCATCTTCGTCAAAGTGTAGTATCTGAGAATTTGGCCCGCTTATAACATAGCCCGATTACGAGAGCTCCTGTGCCAGACGCGTGCAAATGCATTCAAGATTACGGCGACCTGCACGGGGCACTGGCCCATAGGGGCCATGCCACTAGGCTCGGCATACCCTACAATTCGCATTGCCGAGGCTGCGGAGAAGGAAGTGTAACCCTCATGCACTTTCTCTGCAATTGCCCAGTTCTAGCTAGAGTCAGGCTGCGGACACTGGGTAAACCATTCTTTGGTGACCTCAGAGAGATTTCTAGTTGCAGGGTGGGAGAGCTGGTTTCTTTCGCGAATACTACGGGCTGGCTCTGAAGATCAGACCCGGCTGGACTCTGCATCCCCGCTCCAATAACAACAGCCACGGTCTTAGGAGTCTGTGGCATGAAAACGTCGCACCAAAGCGCTAATTGGGCTCCTCGGAGCAGCCACTGATACCTACCTACGCTACCCATCTTCACATCTTGGCCGGCATAAAAGAGGAACAGGCCAACCAACAAACAATTGGTGAATGAATATCACTACGTATTGTTATAGCGACTATTGGATCGATTGCGGTTCATCCACATTTTTAAAGTTTTACGTAACAAACAAATTAATTAAAATTAGTTTAGTGCCTGTTCGTCTGTCTGGCTGTCCTTTGTAAAGCCTTGTGTAAAACAAAACTTTACTAAAATCGATTCAATGTTTGCCATACCCGTTTTACTCGGAAACTGCTGAACCAATTGTCAGGAAATTGACATATAGTAAATGGCGCTATTTTGCATTGAGTTTGACTGGGAGGGACTGGGAGCTTCTCATACATGCGAGAGGAAGGTGTACATTTTTTTCACAGTATATGGCCATTTGGTACATCAAATGAAAGGGCTCGATCAGTATTTTTCAAAACTGGTCTTATTTCTGATATCGGGTAAAATACAAGAGAGTGAGGGTTCATAATGTGCAGCTCAAAAAGGGAAATAAGTCTCATTCTCAAAACCTATCCCGGCGAAAAATCTGTAAAAATCCACAATGGTGCATCTATATGAAATCGACACCTCAAAATACATCCCATTCCGATATCTGCTCAAATTAGAAATTTGTCCGGAAACCTTCCTTCATTTCAACCTAGAAGTACAAGATTTGGTATTGTTATAAAGGATAAGATAAGACATAACCTCGGATTGACTGAAATCCAACTACTATTGACAAAGCTTTAGCAGGTCAAAGTTATGCATTTCACGTAAATTTCTTGCACTTGAAGACGCGTATGACGTCATCATGAAAAGTGAACTTATATGAACGGCAGGTCCAGAGGGCAACTTAGTTTTTTCTTTTTTAAGGTTTTGTGCCACCATTGTTTCTGTTGGCCTTTGGGTCACTTACCATTGACTTCGATGTTCAGACCAATGTTGGTAAGTGAATTCTCGTCAGTGCGAATAACGTGACCGCATTATCCAAAACGCTTAACTCAAGATATTTAAATCGCTTAGTTCTGGGCAGGTTACTGCGATTGACAGAACTGAGCGATTTAAACATCTCGAGTCAATGCTGTCAGCCAATGGAGAACTGCGTTATGCTCCTCACATAGGGAAACACCAAATCTTTTATACCTGAGGCGTCAAGTTTCTGGTTTCCTGACTTGTTCTTTTACTGGAGACAGACAGCTAATTAAATTTGCGGGTAGTCTGAAATAGGATAGACATGTTTGTACGCTAGTACCAGTGGTTTTTACTTAAATACATTCTTCCGGTTAAGCCATAATATAGGATCTGCTGCAGACATGAGCATAAACTGCTGATATGCACGATCACACTCGCACATCCACAGCCACTCACCCCGCGGAACTGTCGTTAGATACTACTTTATGGACCCGGTTATCAGTTACGCTGTCATTCCTGTATGATTATCGCTCGCCTTTCCGCTCGGTGATGTCCGGATAGCTGAGTGGTTAGAGCGCAAGGCTGTCGTACGGAAGGTCACGCTTCAGATCTTACTGGTGGCAGTGGGATTTGTATCGTGATTTGACGTCGGATATCAATCGACTCAGCTGTGAATGAGTGCCTGAGTCAAATCAGGGTAATAACCTCGGGCGAGCGCAATGCTGGCCACATTGCCTCCTAGTGTACCGTTACGGTCTTGAATGAAGTGCTCTAACACACTTCAAGGCCCTGATCCAACATGGATTGTTGCGCCAACGATAATTATTATTATTTCCGGTCGGAATGTTCGTTCTCCACTCTGCGAAGCGACGGCAGTAGAATATTTTATGCTCTGCGTTTTCCTCCTCGCCTGGGCAGGTTGGGCATGGTAGCGAGTCGCCCTGACCAAACCTATTTGCCGTACCCACTGCGACCAAACAGAAACTGCGCTAACTGGTAACTGCATGGTGCGTGCGTGCTTATGGGTCCATCGACCTTTCGTTGAGCTATACCATCCGTTAGGTTCGCCAATATTTGCTACCATTCACGTCAGTGCTGCCTATTTTCGACGTACTCTGCATGCACTTTCAATTTGGGTCTATTTTCGGGCATAACACCTAAGTATTTAACCACCTCCTTGTTTCTTATGAAGTATTTCAGAAACTTCCGGCATTTTATCAAACCGGTTTCTGTTTTGTGATTTGCGAACACTAGTCTGGCATTTTCCAGCCAATTGTTGAACTTTCAAACCACTTCATTGGTTGTTAACTCAATCTCGTGGATGTGCAACATCGTCGGCGAAACCCCTTCTGGTAAATGCCGGCGGAAGGCCGCATCATGCATGATGTTCCACAAGAGTGGACGCAGCGCCGTGTCCTAGGGGGCTCCAGTTAAGACCCCTTAACACTTTTTGCCTCTGTTGCTCTTGTACATAGAGTAATTAGACACTATGCCTATAAAGTAGTTAGACATCAGGTAGCATAGGGTCTTCATTCGGACGTAGGGCGTTTTGAAGGCCGACCGATTTACTGAGCCTGGTTCACGTCCAGCGTGACCACTGTTCAGTACTCTTTTGAACCCCATCACAATTTCTCGCCTCTATTGTAATCTCTACGATGTCTACCAAAACCTTTTTTGCATCGACGGTAAACTGACTTTCCTGAATCAGAATTACAATTATTGGCATTTATTCCCTCCAGTATGCTCCCCATCGTATCTAGAAGGAATATTGGGCGATATGATGACGGATCGCCAGGTTGCATGTTCCCTTTTGGCAACAAAACCAAAGACTGTTGTCTACCGAATACTGTGCAGCGATTATATAAGATCTAATATATATAAGACTGACTAAGCTGACTCTGACCAATGTGTGAGACTAGATAAAAGCAGCAGGATCACTCTCAAGACCATTCGACATAAACAACGGTCTACGACAAGGGGTTGCTCTATCATGCGTCCTCTTTAAGCTGGCCCTCGAGAAAGTAATCCGTGATGCTGAGGTGAATGCAAGAGGTACGATCCTCTTTAAGCCTACCCAACTACTGACCTATACTGACGATGTCGATATCATGGGAAGAACCACACGAGACGTACAAGCTGCCTTCATCCAGCAGGCAGTGCGAGATCTTGGGCTGCACATCAATGAAGGCCACACAAAGTATATGGTGGCAATGTCAGCACCGAAAACCAACCAATCAACAACATCGAACCGCACTGGTCAAACAGGAAGAATAAGGATAGGTGAATACAACTTTGAGCCGTTGATAATTGCTCCTATCTAGGGTTGAAAATCGCAACCAATAACAGCTACGTTGACAAAATCCGCCTACCATTGGCAGCCAACAGAGCCTATTTCAGCTTACAAAGACTGTTCCGCTCGAAACGTCTCACCATAAGGTGAAAGCTCTTACTGTACAAGACAATGATCATGTATTCCTCGGAGACTTGGGTTCTTAGCAAGAAGAATTGAGAACTGTTGGCCGCGTTCGAGAGAAGAATCCTCTGAAGAATTTTTGACCCTCTACATGAGGATGGACGATTCCGTAGCTTATATAACGACGAAATCTATGAGCGACCGTCCGGTTGTGGATAAAATCCGGCTCAATAGGTTACGGTTGGGGTGTCACTTAATCGGTATGGATGGGGATGATCCAGTCCGGAAAGTCTATAAGGGCAATATCTATGGTAGAAAAAGAAGACGAGGCAGACCCTGCCTAAGATGGAGCGATGGGGTAGGTCAGGACGCCAGAGAGCTTTTAGGGATATCGAATTGGTGGGCCTCAGCGCAAAACCGGGATGTCTGGAGTTCCTTATTAAGGCAGGCCTAGACCGGATACCGGTTGTTGCACCGTTGATGATGATGATGATACATAGGAAAAACTAAACGCCTGATAACAACTAGATAAGTTTACAATAGGTCAAAGTCTTTTCCGTGTCAATTTACTGCAATGAAAAATATTAAATATGAATATCGCATTAAAGTGATTATTTGAACATACTAAATACACAATGATCACGTGGACATCCTGGATTCATGTGGAGCTGCACCCATCATAGTAAACTGAGAGAGAAGCATCTTTGGTGGTATGACCATACAATTCGGGATGACGAATTACGAATGAGTTGCCTCAATCGATGATAAAGAACCAAAAAGCCGGCCGAAAGGGCATTTGTTTTTTATGATTGATTTGAGATCATCTCGACTCCTCCTGTACTGAGAAATCGGGGTACAGGTTAGGTACGAAAGGTTCTGTTAACATTTTATGTAATAATATTTGAGTCCACGATGGTCTCATTTATACACTACTCATTGTGGATATCCGTTCAATATACCGGATATTCAATTCAATGTGGTATTGACATTTTATCTTTTAGGGAGTACCAATTTGACTCGGGAGAGGCAACTTTGACTTACTGTAACTTTTTTAATAATGGTAGGATTTCCACCAAACTTTCCATTAGGATGCTACATATTAAGACCTATATTAATGCAAAATATATTAGTATACTATTACCTTATTTGAGCAGACATCGGAATGGGGGGTATTTCGGGGTCTATGTATCATATAGGGTTATCATCATGACTTTTTCCAGATTTTTCTGGCGGGTGGTTTCTGAGAATGGCCTCTTTACACTTAACCCCTTTATAGCCCCCACACTCTCTCGTTTCGCAACCGGTTTCAGAACTAATACTTGATTCGGAAAATCAAGACCTTTCATTCAACACCCGACATGAATATATTCGGTGAAAAGAAATTTTATATCCCCCCTTTTATGTGTATGGAAAGCCCGCTTTAATTTAAGATAGAACGATGTAAATCATTGCATGCGTAGGCGTTCTCAGTTGCTGCCTTTCCAGCAAATTTCATAACGGCAGTTGTAACCATTAATGAGAAAAGTGCGTGTAGGCAGGCAAACAGTAAACCGATTTTAGTAAAATTTTGCTGAAAACCAAACCTTAAAAATGCCGGACCCCGCTACCACTAATGGGACAAATGATAAAGAAGAAGAATTGGCAGTTGAGGTCTACTTTTCAATAAAAGTTTCAAATGTCGATGCAAGTTGTTAAAGATAAGGACATAAAATTATCGGTGTTTTTTGCTCCTCATCATATACTTCAAATATCAAACAAATATAGATTTGCTCTCGCAAGTCCTTATTCCAATTAACAATTCACTTAGCACAGGACATTACTCCAATGGACGCATACATTGGTATCTAGTAATTTTGTAAATTCAAAACCATTTAAGGACTAAGCTAAGCCCATACAGGAATGAACAACTGAATATGTTAAGCCTTTTGGATGACTGAAATCTAATTTCTCAAGGAGTCCATAAATATGCATATTGGGAAAGGCGAAATTGCTGGCGAATGTCTTGGACTGGTGTATGTCTGTGTTTCAAGCTTTGCATAGCATGAAGTGCATAACTGAAGAAAAGCAATTAGGGCTGCATGTCTCGAGCTCCTCTTGACTGACTAGCATATGAAGCAAAGTACATTTGTTAAATGAGCAAACTGAATTTCATGGTTCACTTAACTTCATTTACATTCAGAATTCATATTCAGAAAATTAATGGCGTTAAGTAATCGAATTAGTTCAGTCTTAAGAATTCAAGATGTGAACACTGAGCCAGGTTTTTAGGAATGATAATGTCAGGATTGGGTGTGTGTGTCAGGATTGGGTGTGCAAATACTTTGCCTTAGTCAGCAACTTCAGACTTTCCGGGTTGGATCATCCTCATCCATATGGATTAGGTGACCCGCCCACCGCAACCATCCCGGATTTAATCCACAATCATACATTTCGTTGTTATGAAGGCTTCCGAGTCGCCCATCCTCTAGTAGAGGGTCAAAAATTCTTGGTAGGATTTTCTCTCGAACGCCGAACCCAGTCCGCAATTGTTCTGGCTAAGAACCCAGATCTCCGAGGAACACATAAGGACTAGGAAGATCATAGTCTTGTACAGTAAGAGCTTTGATCCTATGATGAGACGAGCGAAACAGTAAGCTGAAATAGGCTCTCTTGACTCACAACAATCGTACGTGGATTCCATAGTCGTAGCTGTTATCGGTTATGATGTTCGACCTTACATTGGAGAAATTTTCAACGGTCTTGTTGTAGTCTCCTATCTTTATTGTTTTCGTTCAACCAGTGCGATTTGGTGTTGTGGATTCTTTGTTCTTTGTCGCTGGCCATGTACCTGATCTTACCTTCATTAATGTGCAACCCAAGATGTCGCGCTGTCTGTTCGATCTAGATGAAGGTACCGTCGGCCTAATCAGTTTTATATATTTCCTCGGGATACCGAATTCTCTCATGACCGTGTACAGTTTTACCCTGACTATGCTGTCATAGGCAGCCTTGAGGTGGCCACATTCAAGCGGTTTTTCCATCGCTTGCTGCAGTGTAAAAATCTGATTTGTTGCTTATTTGCCTCGACTGAAATTGGCGGGACCTCCAACTTGCCGATATTTTGGTTGTTCAGTAGTCCATCAAAATACTCAACCCATCGCTCCAATATGCCCATCCTATCGGAAATCAGATTTCCATCTTTGTCTTGGCAGGATGAGCATCGAGGTGTGTAAGGTTCCTGTTGATTTGTTGGTAAAACTTTCGCGCCTGGTATGGTTGCTTCCGGTACTTTCCTAGTTCACAGAGTTGCTGGTTTTCCCAGGATTCCTTTCTCCATCTACAAAGTCACTTTGCTGCTCGTTGGAGTTCTTTAAAAGTCTGCGCGTTCCCGTGTTCTTTGAGAATCCAACAATACTCCGTATGCAACATTCCTCCATTTCATTGCTAGCTTACATTCATCGTCAAACCAGCCGTTTTGACTTTTCTTGCGTCTGGCGCCAAGTATTTTGCGGCCGTATCAATGATAACGCTCTTCAGGCAGTTGTGAAGATCATTTGTTGATGCTTCATCTCCAGGACATCTATTAGTTTGGGCTATTGCGCCATCCATTTGCCCCTTATATGTGTTACTGAGAACTGTGTTATGGATGGCTTCATTGTTAGCTCCCCCTGATTGTCAGAGGGGACTTTAGGATCAATCAACACGTGGTCAATTTTGTTGAAAGTGGTCCCATCTGGGGAGGCTGTGGACCGCTTTTCTAACTGAATAATCCGCGGTCCATTACCATTGGTATCCTCATGTAAGCTATGGGAGCTTACGTCTCGTCTGAATACCGGCTGCGTCCCTACTTGACTGTTAAAATCTCCAAGTGTGATTGATTGATATGATGTTGCATGAGAAAATCGTGGTTCGTTTTTCGTTTCCGGGTTCGTTGTTGTAAGATCCATCCTATCCAAGACTCTTTCCGTGGCTTCGCAACTTCGGTTTTCCGTGTAGCGTTGTTAACCCAACCCAACCTCCAATCGGGAGGGACAGTTGGTACAATTTGTCCTGTTTTTAAGCGCGGGAAACTCGTCTTTATCCTTCTCCGTTTGCAGTTTTTCATTAAAATCCCAACGACCACCACGTGGAGGTGGAGACAGGGTTTGTTAGTAGAGCTGCTGATATTGGTTCAGCAGGCGTTTCCCAGGTTTTATGCTTCATCGTAGGTACCAATCCCGTTTCGGCCTGGGAACAATGCCACCCTTTGTCCGCCAGAACCAATTAGCAGAACCAAATATTTACTCTGCCATTGCTGGAACTTCCGCTAACGTTGCTTATTCCTTTTTCTTGCTTGCTGAACCCTGATAGTTTTGTGTGTAGGACTAGAGCCAATATAGTCTGCCGAACTATTGAAAAAGAAGATGATTCTTTGGAGTTTGCCACCATCGACTTCAATGACTACATTATATCTAACATAAGAACCTCAATATGTTCTTCTAGGACATCTAGAATCTTATCTGCTGCCATGAATATGAAATAAAATTTTTCTATTTTCCGACATAGAGACGACCTCTTTCGAAACTCTCTAGTCCCAACAAACCTATTCATGACAGTATTCCCTGAAGTAAGATATTGCACCTCTTACCTGATTTCAATCAAAAATGTTTACGAACTTCTTTCGTTTTCTCGTATGTTTCTGGCGTTTCACCAAGGATAAATTAGAAAGGGTACTCACCCTTGTGATTGGTATCATCGCTTTCCCAAATCTCATTATGTGGTTCGCATCGCTCTTGTAATACCTCACCAGCCTACTAAGAAGTAGACCAATGTTGTCATTGTGCCATGAGTGCTCCATCCAACTTCGGCAAGAAGTGTTACAGATTATGATGTAACTGAGTTTCTTAAACCAGTACTATTCCAGCTTCGTGGTTGGAATTTGCCCACGTCATTACTGCGGGCACAACTTTTTCATGAAGGTGCTGTTCCTGGACTACACTCTGCTTGTGTTCTTTCTCTAAACGATTTCCACGTCTCAATGTGGAGACTTTTATTTAGCGCAATCACGAGGTTCCTCTGTTTCGCACACATGTGCTCCTGCTGGATGTCCTCAGCACAGGGCAAAAATTTCGCTTCCTTCTAGTCTGACAATTTAGGGGCTATCGCGTTAAATAATTATACTGTATTTTCTGTCACGCATTTTACCAGTGTCAGACCCCGGCTGCCGAACGAAAACTGCTCAATGATAAGGATTATCCTCATTACGAGTGAGCATTAGCTCCAAATACCTAACTCCAGGTCTCTATCTGGGACTTAATTTGTTATGACGTCTTGAATACACTTTTGTGACTTTCATATTTTTGTCGCTAATCCTTGAAGATTATAGTCTTCGCGGCAGTCCAACGTTGACCTTCGCATCATTACTATGCACTACACAAATGCAAAAATCTTAAAAGAAACTTTGGCACGTACACTTAATTGTTTTTTACGATTCGTTTCCATCAGTTTAAGAAAAATAATAACATAATTCAATACCACGCCGCACTGCAGGCAACAGTTTCAGTACTCTTCTCCACCGTCCAGCTGAGGTTTCCGCTGAGCTTCGGAATGATTTCCAAAGAGCACGTATAGAATTCTCGGAAATGGACCCTTTGCCCAGGTATTCCCAGGCTCTATGCACTTCCAGCAACTCCAGGAGTTCTACCTTAAATCAAGGATGAGATTGCATTTCGGCTGTGTGCTGATATTTATCATAGGTGCGGCAACCACAATCACTTGCGTATTGTGGTGCATTTACGGCTGTCAGAAGGTCAGAAGATTCGCTTTCGTGTTACTGGTTGAAGTGACCGAAGAGATCCACCATGGAAAATTCGTCTGGAACGTCGGTGGGACGCATTAAGGTAGGACATTGCTAGGCGGCTTCAAATCAGATCTGGAAATACCAGCAGACCGGTGAAGAATAAAATGTAGAGGGTTTACAGGAACTGTGCCATTCCCAGTGAAACACCCGTAGTTGAAATTTTGGACATACTGAAAACTCGTATGAAGTCGATTACGACGGTATGGCGAAAATTACTCCAGATGTAACCAGAATGCAATGTAAGCGAGGAACGAGCGAAGTTTTTTCAGATCAACGCCGAAAGCACCCGCCATGACACTACGCCTGGCATGAATTTTGAGGATGTCACCAAAGAAAAAGTTCGACGAGCCATAAATAACTCAAAGAAGTGGACGGGCCCAGGTCTGGACCGGGTGCAGAACTTATGGTACAAAAAGTTCACCAGTATACATGGTCGGTTGGCACACAGCTTAAACTAGGTCATGACCCGGCCGGAGAAATATCCACCCTTCCTCACTGCGGGGATTACCCACCTTATCGCTAAAAAGAACACGGTGCATGACCCCGCGGAGGCAACACCGATTACTTGTTTACTTCTATAAATTCATAACGTCCATCATTAGGGGAAGAGTCAATGCGCACCTCGAGACCAACGACGTTCTGTCCGAGGGGTAGAAGGACTGCCGAGTCCGGTACAAGGAGTTGCAAAGAACAACTCATTATCGACTCGGTAGTTGTAGAACAAGCAGCTAGAGGCCACGTTGCAGTATGGATTATGTCAAGGCTTTCGATAGCGTTCCGCATACCTAGCTGATCAATGTCTTACATCTGTATCGCATTGATCCCAAACTAATAAAGTTTTTGGCGACAGTCATGGAAGGGTCGCATACCTTACCAGTACCTCAGAGCCTATCCATATACGGAGAGAAATCTTCCAGGGGGATTCTTTAAGTCCACTTTGGCTATGCATAGCACTGAACCTCCTTTCATTGCACTGAATGATGCTAGAGGGCATGCTTTTGCTGACACATGCGATAAAAGGGTTCAGTGGCCGACTTATACTTGAATCTAAATTGCAGCCCCTCGCTGCTAACTCTCGACATTCCTTTATATTGAAGAATGGAGATTCTCTAGGGCCACGATTTCCCCCATCTTCATTCCGATGGGAAAATATGATAGATGGTCACTTAGTTTTTGGTAGCGCACTTATCCCGACGTCCCATGTGACCCCGTTAATGTCATTGACTAACTCCAGCCAGCGGTATGTTCTTCGCCTGTTGATTTCGTGATGGATTTCATTTTTCGCTCTTTGGATTCTCTGGATCTAAAAGTTATCTCATTTTGATCTCTATACCGATGTGTAATCCGTCGCAGCCTGAACTTGCAATTTCAGCTGTTCACTAGTACATAGTTGCCTTCCGCATACGCATTTTGAATCTCGTTCTCCAGGTCGGATATAAATTCGTTCGGTGTGAATTAAAGGCTGCAGAAAGCCACTCCTGTACCATGATCATCCCTTCGACCATGACCCGGCACTAGCAAACTGACCGTATTTCTCATTATCATGGTGACAGTGCACGGTATACTGGCATGTGACGATAGTGAACTCCTATCTCGGTACTATTCGCAAGCCAAGCCTGTCGTTCTTTCTGGCACCACCTACCCCATTAGATCGTAAGCAGTTGCACTTGCAAGATGCAGGGTCATAATCGTTGTTTTTTCACTTTCTACTACTCCTCCTTGAAGACTTACAACCGGAAACTTTGACTACGGTTTTCACAAAAAAACGCAGCATTTTCCACCACACAATACATTGTGTTACTGTCCTGCCCTTTGCAAAACCTGGCTATGCGCCTGTAGCACAGCACTTAAAACAGAAGGCTGACACTGCCTCTCGCCTTATCAAAATGGAGTGACTCGTCAGATCTCTATTTTTCCCCAATTAAGAAGTTAGCTCGCTGTCTTCTCAAGGACGTTAACAATCGCCAGCCTTTGTCTTCTGGAGTTGTGAGATGTAACTCTCACCTTCAGATTGCTCTCATCAGAGTAATCCCCTATCAACGCCTCCTTCACATATTCTCTCATATTCTCTGTTTATGAGACAGTCCAGATCTTTGATTGCGAATGTGTGCTAGGGTTCTAGGCTATCTTTTTGTCTGCAAAGCTTTAAACTGTCTCGCGAAATCTATTCTTCTTGTCATCCTTCGACCTAAGTTCAACACCGGTTCGAGTCAACTGGATCGCTTTGGGGTACGTCCTCTGGTGCGAACTTGCTGCGAATATCTCAAAGAATTTTCGCGAAAGACTTCCCTTCATTCGATTTGATGGGAAGGGAATCTGATCGTGGTTTGTCCTTTCGCTTTTTCTTTGGCACTGACGTTGTAGGCGTAGTTGACCTCGACCTTGCTAAGGTTAACTTTTTTAATGATGCTTGGTCTCACTGCACGGAATTCATTTCCCCTTATGAATTGTCTCTTCACCTTCTGGCGGGTTGAAGGCATTGCGTTTTTCGCAGCTAGGAGCTGCCATTTTCGACAATCATAGAAAAGTTTCGCTGGTCAATGGTAGTGGCCTTTATATTCTGTAAGACCACTTCGCACTTCTTAAAGTAGCCCTTGTTCGTCTTCGCTTGCCTTTCAGATGAGATCACATGATAAGGTGAGATGACGACTGATTGACGAGTTCTCCAAACTTCTTTTCCGATAAGAAAGTGTCAGGTAATTCGGAACTCACAATATATGCAATTTTCGCCACTAGAACTCTTACCTCCCACGGTGCTACTCCCTCTTTCACTACTAATCCCTCTACTGAGATAGTGTTGTCTATCTCAACTGAGGCTGCATTGCCAACTTAATGGTGTGACGGTACCTAACTGGGGGTAGCAATAGAGAGGTTGAGTTGACTTGGTTCGGAAAGGACGAAGGGTTGTTTCCATCTTGGCTTCTTCCTTGTCCTTCGCTTATTACATGTTCAATGCACCTTCGCCACAAGAATTACGTATATATGCAAGGTATATCATTATGCAAATGCACCAAATATTTTATGTCACCTTCACATGCTCTACGTTAAATAAAACTATCCATCAATTCCAGGAATTCTTTTCCACAAACTGCAGAACAACTGACCTCGTTTCAGAATAACATGATAATCACTTATCCTGCCGCCAGGTCCTTTTTACATCACTCTTACAATTAAAAACAAAAGGATGCAAAGGATAATAAAAAGTCGTACAAGTTAATGAAATACTCTACGTCCGTAGGAATTAGTACTCAGAAATAAACCGGTACCCCTTCCCCGGTTCACCCTCGGTTACTTGCTTGTAAAACAACAAAAATCCTTGCTCATTTCATGTAGCGCTTTAACCGTGTCCTTGTTAAAATATGAACGCCAGCGGCACTCACTGCCTACACGACATTTTTTCCTGTTGTCTCCGTTTTTTCCTGCCTACGGTAATTTTTTCCCAGTCGATAATGGTGAGGAAAGACGACAAGGACTGAAGTATGACTTAATTGAATGAAAACATGAAATCAGAAACAAGATTCCGCCTGTATTGAAAAATCGGATTATGTAAAATTGTTCATTGTAATGCGAAACGGTTTCAGGCTAAAAAAGATGTACATTTTCCGAATTTTCATATTGATTTTCTATAAAGGATTCGATTTTGGAGGCAAATTCGGGGAAATCATTTGTTTTCCTTTGTTAACCAGCGTTATACCTATGCCAGAGTTAACTTACTAATCATCTTGTGACATCAATACGCGAATCCATTTGAGGCAGACTTCCTGAAGGAAAATTCTGCACAGGAATTTTAATTTCCCTTCCATTACGAAAAAATGTTTCATAGACGAAAGCGGTTTCATTCATACTCAGACGACTCATAGATTAGATCATCCTTTCAATCTTCTTAATGAAATCATCTTAAAAATTCTTCTCTGCAGATTTTGTGCAAGGATTCGATTTTTTGGTATCTCGAACCATTGAATACGTAAAAAAGATTTTTAAGTTGAACCAGCGATAATAGTAATCGAATATAATTTCAACGAAATGGAATGAAAATGAAGTTCTACCGAAGAAGGTATTATTGATTCCTTATTGTAGAAAGTCAAGTTAACTTATTTCATTAAGGAGGAACATTGTGCCTGCCTCCGTTTTTCACTAAACCCATTGCCATTGAATACTTCTTTAAGGAGCAAACATGAGGTGAGGTAATTATTGGTGATCTCAAACATAATCTCATGTGAATCCATCTTCCATTATACATTTAATTCGTCCCAAATAATCTTCTACCTCATGTACCTCCTAGGTTCTAATGCTAAAGATACAATTTCTTCTTGTTTATGGCACCGAATTCATAATAATATAAATTTCAGCCGTAGCCGGTTCCAAGCTCGATTGTTTAAGAAGGGGGGATGGATAGCTTCAGTCTAAATGGGTAAAGACTATCACATCGTCGCGTCGTGTTAGATTGTGAAAGTGCAAAAACTTGATTTTTAAACAGAATACCACCAAGGAAGCTGCTACAACCCCTGGTTCGATTCCTCTTGGGTAGTCCAAGAGTTCTCATCATCCCATAAAACGAGATCCCTAGGGAGCCAGTTACTCGCAGCTGGTTCATGGATAAGGCCAAGCTCTTCCAATCCCTATGCCTTCAAAACCTCAAGATTCCAATGGACGACTGTATGGTCGTCAACGAAAAGAAACCCCTGGCGAACAGCCAAACTTTTCTGCTCCGTATAAAAAAAATATCTATTGGCAATGAAAAAGGCGGATTAGCAATTATCGGAGTGAAGAATACCAAGGTGTTGCCCTGCTCGAAATCGGACCTGAATCTGGTCAACGCTGTCAAAGAGTTGTTGTAGAAGGTCAAGAATGACGGTCCGGTAGCGACAGGCGAACTGCAGATCGTGATGACGGTAGCGCAGATAAATCTGCATCACTCAAATTCTTCTTTCTCTCTTCAGCCTTTGTCCCGTTCACAAGCGGGGTCGGCTCGTCGTGATCGGCTTCGCCATTTGGCTCTATCGAATGCCTGACCTGGGTGCAATCTCGAGGCTTTCAAATCCCCATCCAGCGTATTAAGCCACCGTTGCTTTGGTCTGCCTTTTGGTCGCTTACCATCGACTTCGATGTTCAGACCAATCTTGGCAAGTGAATTCTCGTTTGCACGAATTGCGTGACCATACCATCGAAGACGCCTCTCTCGCAACTTTTCCACGATCGGTGCAACCCCATAACGATCGCGGATATCCTCATTCCGTATGTGATCTAAACGTGTGAGGCCACTAGTCCAACGTAGCATCTTCGTCTCCATTACCGCAAGACGCCGTTCATTGTCTTTTATAGTCGGCCAACACTCAGAACCATAGAGAGCGACAGGATGGATGACATTGCGGTAAATTTTAGATTTGAGACGTTCGTTGGTATGTTGATCACAAAGAACACCAGTTGTGGAACGCCACTTCATCCAGGTTGCGTTAATGCGTGAAGCAATTTCATAACGCAGTTCTCCATTGGCTGATAGCGTTGACCCGAGGTAATTAAATCGCTCAGTTCTGGGCAGATCACTGCCGCTGACAGTGTGTGCCTGTTTCATGGGGATCGGTCGTCAAGAATTTAGTTTTGTTTAAATTCAATCTGAGTCCGTGTTGCATGAGGCGATCATTCCATTTTTGAACAAGTTCCTCGAGATCATTTTTGCTATCAGATGCTAGGAAAACATCATCTGCATAAAGCAGTGTGTAGGGCGTTGGACGTTGGATATCCCGTGTGACGGTGTCCATAACAAGGACAAAGAGGAGTGGTGAGAGGGCACTTCCTTGATGAACACCAACAGAGACACGAAGTGGTTTTGATACACCCGCCATACTTCGAACTTTACTTTTCGGATCGTGGTGGAGCAATTGAACCCAGCGCACGAGTTCTTCTGGCACGAAGTGTTGTCGTAAAGCATACCAGATGAGTTCGTGTGGTACACGGTCAAACGCTTTCTCTAGATCCAGAAAGGCAATGTAAAGAGGGTGATGCTTCCCACGGTGTTTCTCCATGAGTAACCGCGCAGCGTGTATTGCGTCAGTAGTTCCGCAGTTCTTGACAAATCCGGCTTGATTCACGGTTATTTCAACGATTTCACGAATACGGTTGTCAAGAATGCGTTCAAAAATCTTGATGGTATGGGAAAGTAACCGGATCGGACGGTAATTTGAACATTCTGCTGGGCTACCTTTCTTTTTCCATATTGGAACAGTGGTACTTTCTTGCCAGTCAGATGGTGTTCTTCCTTCCTGAATAACCCGGTTAAAGAATTCACTGAGCCACAGTGTTGGGTCCCAGCTCTTCGCTTTCCAGAGCTCAGATGCGATGTCGTCAGGTCCTGTTGCTTTCCCCGATTTCATTTGTTTTATTGCCTCCTCGACTTCAGTTGCGCTGACTGGTGGAACTGCTCCAAATGTCGGCAATGATTGTGGAAGTGGAGGATGAGCAAATTCTTCAGTTGAAATCTGCTCGAAGTATTCTCGCCATCTATCCGTTGCGGCTCGACGGTTGGTAAGCAAAGTACCGTTCTTGTCATTAACACAACAGAAGTGTTCGATATCCTGTATGCGTTCATCACGGCTTTTAGCAAGTCGATACAGATCTCTCTCGCCATCCCGAGTGTCCAGTTTATCGTAAAGATTTTTGAAATGGTTCGCTCGGGTGACAGCGACCGCTTTCTATGCTTTCCGGTTGGGATTCTTATAAATTTGCCAATTAGCAGGCGTTTTATCGTCGAGAAATTTGTGGTAGAGGCGTTTCTTTTCACGGACCTTCATTTCAACATCATCATTCCAAAGCCAAGTATCTCGGTTGATGTACCGCTTACCCGGCTTGGTGACCCCGAGGATTGCAGAGGCCGCTTTGTGGATCGTGTCTTTCATTTGGTTCCATGATTCTTCCACATTCGTAATGGTTGGCAATCGTATGAGTGAGACCGTTTCTTCTTTCTTCTCACCAAATCGCCACCATTTAATGCGCGGCGGGCCAGTGCGTTCCTCACGCTGTTTTATCGGTGGCTTAATTCGCAGGGCTGCGATCAACGGCCGATGTTGAGGTGCGATGGTCTCATAGCGAACGACTTTACAATCAGTGACAGTGGTAAAATGTTGGCATCTTATGAGAATATAGTCGATTTGCATTTTATTGTTCCCACTATAAAATGTGGGAAGATGAGTCAATCGTTTGATGAACCATGTATTCATAAGTACAAGGTCATGGGTGTCCGCAAAATCGATTATACGCTCGCCACCTTCATTGCGCGCTCCGAACCCCTTTCCCCAATGGCACCTGTTACCGTCTGCCTTTTCACCCACATGACCTTTAAGGTCGGCGGCAATAATTATGTAATCGTCAGCAGGCACGTGACAAGTCTTTTCATCGAGAAGTTGCCAGAAGGCATCTTTCAGGTCGACCTGTCTGTGGTGCATACGCGGTTCCTGGACTTGGGACTCACTCAAATTGTTCGTTAGAAATTCTATCTAAAATTGTATATTTCGGCTCGTGATTCTTTGGTTTCGAAAATAGAGGATGCAACTTTGAGGGGGGGGGGGGGTTTGTACGTGGACATTGAAGGGACGTTTGACTGTGCGCCTTTTCAGAGCACATAGTGTTGATGATGCTTTCGTTAAGTGGATCTATGTTATGCTAATGCGGAGTTGCAGTTTCCTGAAGTAGATGTTAGTCGCTGCCCAACAGGAGGAGCAACTAAAGGATGTGTGCTGTTGTCACTTTTGTGAAATACTCACTACTATGCGAAACTCAAAAATTTCTCAATAAACGTTTAAGCTTATGCGCATGTCGTGGCTGTGCTTGCTGTTGATCGGGATCTTGGAACAGCATTTAGAAATATAAAACGTGCCGTTGATCGGATAGACAGTTGGTGCCCCAGACATGAACTTTCAGTTAATCCCAATAAAACCAGAATGGTATTATTTACAAAAAAGAGAAAACTGGATGGACTTTGCATTCCAACAATGAAGGGTACAACCCTTCAACTCTCAGAAGAAGTGAAATATCTGGGGCTCACTTTGGATAAAAACCTAAAAAGGTAAAATTGAACGAGCTCTCATAGCTTATGGGCTGCGCAACCGCGGACCTCTGCTTTGCCATGGAGACTCAGAGCTCATGTAGTAATATGGGTATATGTTGATATCATTAGGCCGATGTTCACTTATGTATCCGCAGTGTGATGGATTAAGGTGAGACAAAAAAGTCTTCAAAGTAAACTATTTGAAAACCGGTTTCGAAGTGATGATATAACCACCAACACGAATATTAACCGTATTCCCCGTCCTACGGTTGTTAATCAAGACCGCCTTCGTCATTTGTTTCTCAAAATCAAGCCGATCATCTCCAGCCAAGCTTTTATGGCGCTAATGGTTTCGTCAACGTACACTTGAACATCTTCAGGTTGTTTCGCGATGACAACCACAGCTAGATCATCTGGGAAGGTCAATCACCCCATTGGACATGGTGTTCCACAGTAGAACACCCAACACTGCGCTCTGTGGTACTCCTGCGGTGACGGTGTACTGCTTGGATCCGTCATCCATGTCGTACCAAAGTGTCCTCTCCGAGAAGTAACTTTCGAGGTGCTTAGTTAAATAACTGGGGACACCCATTTTAGCCGGTGAGCTTTTCATCCACTCCCTGCTAGCGCAATTGAACGCATTTTTGATGTCCAACGTCACCACGACACAGCATTTATTAGACGACATCGCGTCTCGAGCCAACTTGATAACAACGTCTACGGCGTCGATCGTTGAGTAGGCTTGTCGAAATCCAAATTGTCGCTCCGATAGTCCGTCCTTATATTCAATGATGGGGAGCAGTCTATTGTAGATGGCCCTTTCTAGCATCTTTCCTACCACGTCGGTGAGGCAAATCGGGCGGTATGATGATGAATGTTCTGGGTGCTTATTCAGCTTCGGCAGCAAAACTAGTTTTTGCTTGTCGGGGAAAACTTCTTCTGTCAGTCAGGTCTGGTCTTAAAAGCGAGTTTATGAGCTCTATTGGGGGCAGCATCCAGACCGGGTGCTTTGTTATCACCAATTCTACTGTGAATTTTGAAGTTCCTCCTCGGTTACCGCAGGTAGGCGTCCAGTGCTCGCTTGTGTTGTTTGCGCTCCCCTTTATCCGGGGGAAGAGCGCCAATACAATATTGAGTAGAAGATACGCGCCGGTCAGTTGTGGTGTTCGCACTCTCATTTTCTTCATAATCATCTTGTACGCTGTTCCCCAGGGAACTTGGTCTGCCTCTGCACAAAGTTCATTGAAGCATTCTCGCTTGCTGGTCCGTATAGTCTGCTTAAGCCTGCCTCGAAGGATCACATATACTAGCCGTTTCTCGTCGAAGTCCAGTCTTCCTCTAGATCGTTGGCTGATCCTTCTAGCTTGAAAACATGCATCCCGCAAGTCCGCGATCTCTTCATTCCATCGATAGTTTGACTGCTTTTTTGCGAGGACTCGCCGTCTCAGCATAGCAGCGTCTCATGTTCTCGATATGCGTCCCATCATTTGCTCTACCTTTTCTGTAGCCGCACCACCGGGATTGTGGCCTTCCAATAGCTTCTCTATAAATGCATCATCTTAAAACTTTTTCACGGACCAACGCTGATTTCTAGTTCCGCGGGAATACACATCAACGCATGGCTCATATTCGATCTGTTGGAAAATTTCCTGGTGGATGCTGTGAGTATAATGTTCACTTACAAACCATGCCATTCTCCTTACCAATGTGATACTCACGAAATGTGGAAACATTTCCCGCATTTGCAAGCATCAACTCTAGCTCCGCGAAAGCCTCGAGGAGGATACGGCCCCTTTTGTTCGTAATGCAACTACCTTCTCCCCCACATTTTCTACAACTTTTTGACCTGTCACAATCACCAGTGCATTTCGCCGCCATGTGGCCAAATTCCAGGCATCTAACGCAACGCTTAAGGACGGCAAACGACCCAACCTATTTTTACTTTACCAGCCGCCAGCGGTTTGAACGCTGCTTCAGCTGGTAATCTTATGGCTGCCGTTTTTTCAGCCGTTTTGCACGCAGACTTTTTCAGCACTCTCAGCATTCTCTTCTCCAAGGCCCATCAGCTCAGGATCGGATTTGACCTTCCTGAGGATATCGGCGTAAGTTATTTCACCTTTTTTGGAGATGATAATTAATTCGCGGCTGTAATCTTCTTTTATGTGTTGCATTTTTCTTTCCGCCAACCTTGGTCCATGCTTTCTTGGTTCCTTTTTGGGGCTTTACCTCCCTTGGGTCGATTGGAGCCGGCGCCGCAGTTTTCACGATTTTGGTACTATTGTACAGTACACGAATGGGGGGGGCGTGTTTTTGATGGCCTGGTGCACGTTATGTTTGTTCCTCTATAAATTCGGAGAACTCTACTATTTTTCCTCCGAGTAAGGTAAACGATGATTCGTCCATATTCTGACACTGCTCCTCTACTTGGTTCTGCCACTGGGCATTTCCGTATTTATTAACCCTCCGGGAGCCGCCTTGATTTCCTTCCTTCATCAACGTTGATTTCGGAGGAGATTGCAGGATCGTCGAGCTTCTCCTAAATGGATCAAACACTATGTCCTGCGGCATGTTCCGATCAGGTGTAGTCACCCCACTATGGGCTAATGAATGACCAGTTTGTGGGGCATCTTTCCATGTTTTTTTGGGCAGGCGGCCTCGGGAGTGATGTACTCCTTTTAAATGCGTCTTTCTTCAGGCCACTTGTAGTATTCAATGCAACGGTGGCCAAATAATGCACGACTGAGGCACTGCGTCGAAGGATATCGACGGCCGGGAGCCTGTCCACTGCCAAAAGCTGCCGGTACTGGGGTTCTGAGTCTCTACACCGTAAATTTCTATCTCCTTTCTTCTTCCATATTGGTTTCTTGTTCTGGGTGTCCTTCCCATAGCCATTTTTGTCCACGGGTGGATGTTTTCTCCCACTTACACAACCTGCGCATAAACATGCCCATACACGCACACCTCCAAATGCGTACATGTGCGTATCCCTACGCATCCGGCGAGCATTCCCTTATCCGCAAGAGAAAAAAGTGAACGCCCAGACATGCAATGAGTAATATCCGCCGATATTAGGGCGGGGGGGGGGAGTACTCATACATGTAAAAGGAGGGTATACAATTTATTTTTACCGAATATAGTCATGTTGGGTATCAAATGAACGGTCCCGACTAGTCCTTTTTGATACCGATCTTAGTTTTGACATTTGTTAGAAAGGTGGGGAGTGGGAGGGGTGGAGATTGATGATTTCTTTAACGGACCCATTCTCAGAAACTACCTAATCGAAAAATCTGAACAAAATCATGAAGCTGCCTCTATACGGTGTCCCGAGATTTCATACCTGAAGCACCGAGCTTCCGGTTTCCCGTTAATTTTTTCAAATATTAACAAAATTATCTATTTTTAAAAAACGATATTTTTTGAAAGTACTTTGGGGCTACGAAATTCTTAGAATTTGTTGTGAGGAGTTTCAATCCCCCCTTCGCGCGGGGAGGTAGTGCAATCAGCGCTATATAACTTTGGTTTCTTATGCCATCTGTCGCCCTTGCCAAATTTCATATCAATCGAACCTAACTGAAAGAATTGGTTGGGTAGGTTAGAGCTTTGAGTAAGTTCTAAGCATTGGTGTTGATTTCTTCTAGAGAGCTTTTGGTTTTTGGGGATTTCAGTATGGAGCTGCTGGGAGGTGCCCAGAATCTCTTCATAGAGCTGGGTTATTTTCAACTGATTCATGTTTGTACTAAGAGATTAGAGGTCCTGTTTTGATAACCGGTTTCGAGTTGTTACATAATCGGCGGAAATTTGAATGCCCAGTTCACTTTGTCATTGAACAAAGGAGAAGAGGAGTTCCAATACCTAAGTGGTTAGTTATCCACGACACGGTGACAAACGGCGTCACTCCTATTCCTATAGCAATAGATAAAATAAGTAAGAGAACAGTCATTCTATTTTATTTTTTCTCTTGATATTTCACCTTGACCCAAAGCTTTTCGCAGATAAAACTGGATCTGTCATGTTTTCTGTATAATCCAATGCAATATGTTTGTAGAAGTGAAGAGAGATACAAAACCAAATGTATGCATAATATGTGAAAATTATTCTGAATATCACTGCAACATTTTCCCCTGTCATTCTGTTCTTTGAAACGATGTCTAAATTGCATTCGCTCATAGTATGGACAGTTTCAGTGCACATCTGACTTTTGATTATTTGGCCGTGACATTGTCCTTCTCGACCATGCATATGAAAGGATGAAAGTCATAGCGATTTTATCCTTTTTTTGTATTTACTTATTCAACACAACATAATGAAGTCCGCAATGCTGTATGGCTGATGTATTCCTTTCACATTCCATTCATAAAGTGCGATAACTTTATGAAAAATTCGGGAAATGTGGGAAAACGTAGAACATGATTGTGCTAAACATTCAAATTCCAATATCCAACTGTCAACGGCAAATCTGGTACGCTATCTGCAAGGAATCAGCCAAATTATTTTGAAAGTGAAATATAACAGAAACGCACAGGGTCATCTCGTACAAATGGAAAATGCCATTTTCCTGGTGCACTAATCGCATGTTCAAATGACATGCCACGCTTCCATTCTAGCCGTCATCCGTTTCTGGCGTTGAGTCATTTATTTCTAATGGAAAGTGGACAAATAAAATGGAAGCAGAAACAGAAAGGGGAAAAAAAGAAAATCATTTTATCTAAAAGCTTGGTCAAATATAACAATTTGCATGCAGTCGGCATTTGTTCATATGTACAAAAATAAAAGAAAACTCAGAATCGGGTCAATGCGATATGGATTATCTAAATATCACCTTGATCCTCAGCGAACTGAAGCAAATAATGAGATAGAATTGGAATCACTGGGACACCCAAAATGCGTCAGCCTCGGAATCATGCTGGAATTATTAAAATCAACGAATTTAAATGGAATGTAAAACAGATTTATCCACTAAATTAATATAATAAATACGGTATTACGTTTAGTAGCGTCTATCTATTAAAACCTTTCATTAAAATAGTAGAGTAGACTGAATTCATAGAAAGAGCACAGATTTAAACTACTATAACCCCCTTAATAATATTATGATTTGCAGGAAAGTTTTCAGTGTCGTCGCCTGGGTGTGTGTGAAGGGAGGTTTTTGATTGGCGGTCCAAGGATAGTATAGGTCCCAGGGCGAAACGTGGATTCTTACCCTACACCAACAGCTCTAGTACCAAACCCTATCCCCACCTCCACGTGATGATAGCTGGGAGTTCTTTTTCAATAAAAAACTGCAGACGAAGAAGGATGAAGGCGAGCCTCCAGGGGTTGGGTCTGACAAACCTACACGGAAAACCGAAGTTACAAAGCCACGGAAGGAGCCTCGAACAGGATAGGCAACGACGAATCCGGGTGGCGGTGGTTTTAGTGGGTAAAAATTCTACAGTTTGTCGTGCCCAGGCCAGAGTCTTTTGAAGATATCCGCCTCCTTAAAAAAAGGCAGGCAGACAGACATCGACTGGATGCTAATAACGTTTTGTGTTTACACAAAACCTTGAAAATGAAGACGACGACCGAACATGGTTTTCTACCTAAGAAATCGGTGCTTATACACAACAATAGTACGAAGTAGATATCCAAGGACATCTTCTGCGAAACTTCCAAAGCACCTAACATAGTTACCTTCCTGGCCACATACGCGAGGAAATGCGTTGTCAAGGACCGTTTACACCCTAAACAGTTAGCTGCCGAATATCCGGGTATTCAAATCACTGAGAAAAATCTCTTCCGTTCGAACCAATCACCCCAAGTCATTCATCATCATCTTCAACGGCACAACAACCGGTGTCCGGTCTAGGCCTGCCTTAATAAGGAACTCCAGACATCCCGGTTTTGCGCCGAGGTTCACAAATTCGACATCCTTAAAAGCTATCTGGCGTTCTGGCCTGTGGGTGTGTATGGTGCGGGAGAAGCTACAGCTTCTGAGCACTCAGGCCGTGTTGGCCCATTATACTCGCCACCCCCGTCTAACGGAATATTCCAGATTCGTTAACGTATCGCAGGATTTCCGTTAGTAGGTGTGATGCTACCCGTCGCACTTGGAGGACATCGGCACCAAAGATCTGATGCCTGATGCGTCCATTGGCGGGGCATTCACATAAAAAATGTTTGGTGTGTCGAGCAGCATTTAGGCTCTGCCACCTGTTATTATGGGAAACTTGTTCCCAGTTTTTGAAAACAGATTTAACCAATGCTACTAATACCTCAATTGCTGGCTCCGGTCCCTGCATAGGGGAGATTGACCCCTCTTTCGCTAAAGCGTCCGAGATTTCATTTCCCTCTATGCCACAGTGACCAGGTACCCAGAGTAGTTCCACCGTATTGAATCTAGACATAGACTTCAAACGGCCGTTCTGACCTACGCCATCGCTCCATCTCAGGCGGTCTGCCTCGTCTTCTTTCTCTACCATAAATATTGCCCTTACAGACTTTTCGGGCTGGATCATCCTCATCCATACGGATTAAGTGACCCACTCACCGTAACCTATTGAGCTGGGATTTTATCCACAACCTAACGGTCATGGTATCGTTCATAGATTTCGCCGTTATGTAGGCTACGGAATCGTCCATCCTCATATAGCGGGCCAAAAATTCTTAGGAGGATTCTTCCCTCGAACGCGGCCAAGAGTTCGCAATTTTTCTTGCTAAGAACCCAAGTCTCTCTCGAGGACTGGCTGCTCGATCTGGATAAAGGCAGTTTGTACGTCTCGGGTCGTTCTTCCCATGATGCGATATCGTAATCATAGGCCAGTAGTTGGGTGGACTTAAAGAGGATCGTACCTCTTGCATTTACCTCAGCATCACGGATCACTTTCTCGAGGGCCAGGGTAAAGAGGACGCATGATAGGGCATCCCCGTTGTTGATGTCAAATGGTCTTGAGAGTGATCCTGTTGCTTTATCAATTTCTTCGGGATACTGAATTCTTTAATAGCCGTGTACAGTTTTACCTTGGCTATGATATCATAGGAGGCTTTAAACTCGATGAAAAGATGGCACAACCGATGTCCATATTCCAACAGTTTTTGCATTGGTTGCCACAGAGAGAAAATCTGATCTGTTGCAGATTTGCCTGGAGTGGAGCATCTTTGGTATGGGCCAATGATGTCCTGGGTGTATGGTGCTATCCGGCCTAGCAAGATAGAGGAGAATGTCTTACAGATGGTACTCATACTCGTGATACCTCTATAGTTGCCGCACTGTGGGATATCTCCCTTTTTATGTATGAGACAGATAATTCCTCTCTACCAGCCGTCAGGCATTGATTCACTGTCCCACACCTTGAGCACAAGGCAATGAACCCCTTGGTGTAATTGGTCGCCTCTATATTTAACAAATTCGGCTGTAATTCCATCGACTCCCGGCGACTTATGATTTTTAAGCCGATGAATTGCACAGACTGTTTCTTCTACACTTGGTGGTGTCAGTATTTGCCCGTCGTCTTGAGTTGGCGGGACCTCCAACTCGCCGATGTTCTGGTTGTTCAGTAATTCATCAAAGTACTCAACCCATCGCTCCAATATGCCCATTTTGTCGGAAATCAAATTTCCCTCTTTGTCTCGGCAGGATGAACATCGAGGTGTGTAAGGATTCATCCTGCTGACTGGTTGGTGAAACTTGCCCGCCTAGTGCGGTTACTCCCTATACTTTTCGATTTCACAGACTTGTTGGTTCTCCCAGGCTTCCTTTTTCCGTCTGCGAAGTCGGTTCTCCGCTCGACGGAGTTCGTGATGTCTCTGCGGGTGCCCGCGTTCTTTGAGAATGCAGCATTGCTCGGTATACGGCATTCTTCCGTACCGTTGTTAGCTTACATTCATCGTCAAATCAGCCGTAGCGGCTCGTTTTTGCGGCTGGGGCCAAGAGTGTGTGTGGCCATATTTATGATAACGTCCTGCAGGCGATTGTGAAGATAATTTGTAGATGCTTCCTCTCCAGGATTTCTGTTGACTGCGGTTATTGCGATATCCATTTCCCTCTTATAGGTGCCGCGGAGGACTGTATTGTGGATGGCTTCAGAATTCACTCTCACCTGATTGTCAAAGGGAATTTTGGGTGGTGTTGTTATTCGGGCTCGGAGCACCATGCCAACGAGATATTGATCCGGGTCTATATTGGCCCCCTTATATGTTCTGACATTTATCAAGGATGAAAGGTGGCGGTGTTCGATCAACACGTGGTAAATTTGGTTGAAAGTGGTCCCGTCTGGAGAGGCCCATGTATGTTTGTGGAATGCTTTCCACGCAAACCAGGTACTTCCAACAACAATTTCGTGTAACACTGCTAATTGAATAATCCGCAGTCCGGTATCATTTGTATTTTGGTGTAAACTATGGAAGGCAACGTATCGCTTGAACACGGGCTTCTTCCCTACTTGGCTCTTAAAATTCCCAAGTATGATTTGGATATCATATCTGGGACAGGCTTCAAGGGTTCGTTCTACTGCCTCGTAGAAAGTATCCTTCTCCGATTCTGCAGTCTCCTCTGTAGAGGCGTGAACGTTAATGAGGCTTATATTTCTAAATTTGCCAAGCAAGCGCAGTGTGCATAGTTTTTCGATTATATTGTCAAAGCCGATAACAGCAAGTTTCAGTTTTTGGCTGAGTAAGAAACTTACTCCGAGCATATGGTTTACTGGATGGCCGCTATAATATATGGTGTAGTGACTCTTCTCCAGGAAATCGGTCCCTGTTCAACGCATCTCCTGCACGCTGTTAAATTAGCCCTATATAGGTTATCGGCTAACTGCTTGCCAGCTTCATTTCTGTACAGAGACCGCACGTTCCATTAGAAAATGCGCAAATCGTTATTTCTTTATCGTTGCCGGGTTCGTCGTTGTGTTATCCGTTTAGACCGGGGCTCCTGTTGTGGTTTAGTAACTTCGGTTTTCCGTGTAGTGGTAGAGCTGTTGGTGATTGGTTCAGCAGGCGGTTCCCAGGTTTTATGCTCCATTGTGGTTACCGACCCACGGTTCGCCCTGGGATATATACTACCTTTTGACCACTAAGTCGTTTCTCTCTATAAATGTGATAACCGTCTTTTCGACAGGTCATTTAAAGTTGCTCTCTAGATAGGTCATCATTCCACTAGCCAAGGTTAAGTTTCCCCTCATGCCGTTGACCGGAGCAGCTGACCTAAACTAAAGGAAAGATAGGACATCTTTCCTTCCCTCTTAGCTCGTATTTTAGAATATGTCAACAATAACGATTGGAGGTTTCCTATAATAATAATCGTTGGCACAACAATCCATATTGGATCAGGGTCTTGAAGTGTGTTAGAGCACTTCGTTCAAGACCGTGACGGTACACTACAGGATTTCAGTACCCTATAAGAGGCAATGTGGTCAGTATTGGGCTCGCCCGAGATTATTATCCTGATTTGACACAGGTACTCATTCACAGCTGAGTCGACTGGTATCCGACGTCAAATCACGTCATGACACGTCAAATCACGTCAAACCGTGACCTTCCGTACGATAATGTAGTGCTCTAACCACTGAGCTATCCGGACACACGGTTTTCTATAGGTACCAATTAATCTGGGGTCAGCAATATGTGTAATGAACTGTTAGTAGATGGTGTTATTAACCTTAGATTAAGCTAGATGCTGCTAGGTTCACTATCTATTAAATCGTGATATCCAACCCTGCTTCTGAGCGGGACAATGCAAGAAGAACAAGTCTGTATTTTTTTACACGGTCTGTTTTAGTCATACTCTCTGTTTGCACATTGTCTTTCCTCTGCATTCTAGGAATGTGTTCGTTTTTGCTCGCCCTTTTCCAAGTAGAAGCACCAAGTTACAATTATCACCCCCCAGTTTCTACATAACTCCTTGACATTTCTTGTCAAAATTTTTTTTATTTCAATACTATTTTTAAGAGTTATTTCCCATATTCTGCAATTGAAATTCCGGTCTCGTTTCTGCCCTTCTCCGGAAAAGATATTGCATAACCATGCATTATTATTGGAAACTACGAAACTACGAAAAGCCCTGACTGGGATGTCCAACATCAAATTAAGTCATAGATGCTTCCCCAACCGTTGAATAGAACATCACGCCTCCAGCATCCAATTATATTGAAGGGAGCGAAATCAAAACAGAATACTTTGAGATTTTTTCAAACCAAATGTGGAATTTATACGAAGTTTACTTTGTAGATTGAAAGACAAACAAAGTAACCCACCCCCAGGGTTTGCTACAGGCAAAGAATGTTGCTGGCAATCCAATGGCTAATCCAATAAATCAAATCTCCAGATCAAATCCCTCCTTAATCCTAAACAAATACAGCCCTAAAACGCAAGCAAAACAAACGGAAGAGGAGGACAATTTTAAAATAGGTCACATATGTATGTGCCGTTGTCGTATGTGTGTCTGGCAAGAGAACTATGTTACGTGCATTTTCATCAAAAAAATCCATTTGGGTCCCAATTTCATTGCACTTTTATTCATGCAAACAATCATAAATCCCATATCCAATAGAAAATACTTTTATACAAAGATATAATGAACTCATTCAGAATACAATCTCACGGAAAAGTCTTAACTGCTAACTTAATTTAAGGTTTACCAGAAGGGTTAACCCGATTAAGTTTATTGATTTGTTTTTCCTCGTTGTGACAATTTGACGGAAAAGTCAGAAAACCTTCAATAGTTATTTGGATGAAATTCCTTGGAAAAGAGGTGGCTAAGAGGAAAAAGAGAGGAGGGAGAGGGATTTGCTGCAAAAAGGGAGTGTGGATTACGAGTAGATTGATGTTGACCACTATGGGAGGTTCAATGCATTGAGCTGGGGGATCCAACTCGTCGATTCGACCTTTTCAATTGCAGTGGTGGCTTCCGTTTCTTAGTGGAATTCCGACAAACTCAATTATTTGGAATACGTCATTCGGTACACGAGAATGAGCATGAAACTAATCAAGGTATCGTATCAGCAGTGCTTTGGCAGATTCTATGTAAAAATAGGACTGGTAAAGGACATACTATATTCAGCCTTAATTTGAAAGGTTTGCTGTTCGTCTGTCTGCCACAAATACTTTATTCTCAAGTGGTTGCATCTATTCATATTATATCCTTCGAAACTAGCCAACCAAAAAATTAATTAAAATATTATTATATGATGGTGTGTAATAAACGTACAATATTATGTGCTAGCATACGTCTTGTTACTTTACTGGATTTTGCATTATTAGGAAGGTTTTAGTATCTCGAACTTGGCTTTTCGGAACCAAACGAGCTCGGGTAGCCAGAGCAAAGTTACTAGAACTGAAACTCCAATAAGGATTTGCGTCGACCCACGTGAGCTCTCTGTTCGCATAGACAATCACGACAGGGGAGCATACTCCCTCGATGGTTATGTGCCTCATCGTGCTGAGGAAGATCATTAAGGAGGATCTTCCGGTAACCCGGAGGTGACACCTGAAGATAAACGGTAATCAAAACCCGAAGCTAATGTGTGACCACCGTGGTGAGGGCTGAATGATCACCGAAATTAAGATCTGACGGTGAACGGTAAACTTTAGGTTCGAGGCGACCCCCAGTTTCAACTAGCCTTGTCTCGGTAAAAAGTGAATCTATCGAGATCTACTTATTTTCCCCGATAAAAGAAAGGCCATGGCAGCCAATTACGAAAAAATTAAAAACACAAAGCATGAAAGACAACGACAGCATTTCGATCATGATGATCCAACCCTGAACAAAGACGCAACCCTCAGCTCATCGAATATGAACCTGAATATAAACTCACATTCACGACGTATTCAATGAACAAGTCGAAGTAAAACATAACCCCCGGGTTATGTCAACGTTGAAGGGAAAGGATAGCCGGTGGCATCTGCGGTTAAGGGCAAATTAAAGCGGTCTTCTGACAATCCCAAATCTTTGGTCAAAATGGCAGCAAAGAGGCTTGATTTGCCGCCAAGGCTATCAAAACCCATGGATGGGTCTGGTATGACGCCACGAATAGATCTGGTTACGGTACAGAGCAGTGCCAGCAGCTTAGGAGAAACTCCTCCTGGCTGTAAAGACTGCATCCTCGCGAGGAAGTATAATACGCTTTGAGGTGTATATCGTAAAATGTTACGAATAAACTTTCCCGACGAAAGCAACAACGAGTGGCCCAGACAGTTCTGCTTCTCCTTCAACGATGTGTGGAAAAGTGTGCGACTGACCCTGAACAGGTTGTTCGAGCTACTTTTTCTTTTTCGTCAGCCTTTGCGTTCATAAGCGGGGTCGGCTCGTCGTGATCGGTTTCACCATTTGGCTCTATCAAATGCCTGATTTGGATACAATTTTCAGGCTTTTAAATCCGCGTCCAGCGTATCATGCCACCGTTGTTTTGGCCCCCCTTTTGGTCGTTCACCATCGACTTCGATGTTCAGACCAATCTTGTCAAGTGAATTTTTGATAGTGCGAATTGGGTGACGATGCCATCGAAGATAGGTGCAACCCCATATCGATCGCGGATATTCTCATTTCGGATGTGATCAAAACGTGTCAAGCCACTAGTCCAAGGCAACATCTTCGTCTCCACTACCGCAAGACGCCGTTCATTGTCTTTAATAGTCGGCCAACACTCAGAACCATAGAGCGACAGGACGGACGACATTCCGGTAAATTTTAGATTTGAGACGCTCGTTGGTACGTCGATCACAAAGAACACCAATTGTGGAACGCCACTTCATCCAGCTTGCGCTGATGCGTGAAGCAATTTCATACCGCAGTTCTCCATTGGCTGATAGCGTTGACCCGAGGCATTAAATCAATCAGTTCTGGGCAGGTCACTACCGCTGACAGTGATTGTCCCTGTTTCATGAGGATCAGTTGCCAAAAAAAAGTTTTATTTAGATTCAATCTGAGACGGTGCTGCATGAGGCGATCATTCCATTTTTGGGCAAGCTGCTAGTAGTGTATAGGACGCTGGACGATGATGTTCCGTGTGACGGTGTCCATAACAAGAACAAAGAGGAGTGGTGAGAGGGCGCTTTCTTGATGAACACCAACAGAGACACGAAGCGGTTTTGATACACCCGCCATACTTCAAACTTTATTTTTCGGATCGTGGTAAAGCAATTGAACCCAACGCACGAGTTCTTCTGGCGTTTCTTTTCACGGACCTTCATTTCAACATCGTCATTCCAAAGCTAAGTATCTCGGTTGACGTAACGCTTACCCGGCTTGGTGACACCAAGGGTTGCAGAGATCGCTTTGTGGATCGTTCTTTCGTTTGGCTTCACGATTCTTCCACATTCTTAATAGTTCCTAATAGCGTAAGTGAGATAATTTCTTATTTGTTCTCACGAAATCGCCACCATTTAATGCGCCGCGAGCCAGTGCGTTTCTCACGCTGTTTTTTCGGTCGCTTAATTCACAGGACGGCAATCAACGGCCGATGTTGAGGTGCAATGGTCTCATAGGGGACGGCAATCAGTGACGGCGGAAAAATGTCTACGTCTTATGAGAATGTAGTTGATTCGACTTTTACTGTTCCCACTTTAAATTTAGGAAGACGAGACAATCGTTTGATGAACCATGTATTCATAAGTACAAGGTCATGGGCGTCCGCAAAATCGATTATACGCTCGCCACCCTCATTGCGCGATCCGAACCCCTTTCCCCCATGGCACCTGTTACCGTCTGCATTTTCTCCCACATGACCATTAAGGTCACCGGCAATGATCATATAGTCGTCAGCAAGTCTTTTCATCGGGAAGTTGCCAGAAGGAATCTTTCTCGGCATCAGGTCGACTTTTCTGCAGTGCAGTGAAGAGAGTAGTGCGATCAGCTGATATACCATAATGGTGAGCTTCATCAGCCGATCATCAAATCGTTCAACTTCTTTAATGGCCTCACGAAAACCCTCTGAGATGGTAATGCCAGCACCATATTGAGTGTGTAGGCTACTAAAATAGAGAAGTTTATAGCCATTTTCATCGCGTTCGCGTTCAATGTCGCAGCTTTTGGCACCAGATCATCGGGTTTCTTGCAGAGCACATATATCAATGTGGCTTTTCCGAAGGGCTCTTGCGAGTTCCTCGGTCTTTCCAGTTAAAGTGCCAACGTTTAGTGTGCAGTATTTGTTTTGTTCGGACTAACTTGCTTACGTCCTGACGCCATCCATGCGTCAAGAACCCTTGCCCATTTCTCGACAGGACCGGGGCCCGTTCTGCCGCGTCGACTGAGGTGGACGCCCTAGCATTTTTCCGAGGCTTATTATCCGATTCGACCATGTTGTTTCTAACGACATTGAATGCATTTTCTTGGTCGGCCTGTCGTGTGTCCTGTCACCAATAGAGATCAGGTAGGATTTAGCATAGTGGAATAACTCCAACTATACTCTATTTATCGCTTTCCCTGATCTCAGAATTTTATTTTTGTTTTACTGAGGATAGTGTACCTCAAACCCTCCTTCTTTACCTAAGCTTGGGACATACTATGTTAATAACATGTGTTCACTATTCCTTCACTGGCTTATGCATTCGGAATATTACGTGGAGAAAGACCGATCTGGAAAACAGCCAGCAGCGGATACGGACTACTACGTCCAAATTCCAAATGCATCACTTAAATTATGCCGTGGAGTGGATAAACCTGGATAAAAAGCTTATGCTGAAAGAACGGGCAAAGAACGAACAATGTGCGGATTTTGGACCATCTCATTTTTGGCTGCACTAGGTGATCATGCCCTTGGGATTTCACAAAGGCTAGTCCAAACCATACAAGAGTACACCATTCTGCAAACCAGCTCGATGCTGCCGAGAGTTCTCAACGGATTTTGCCTGTGACCTACTAATGGTCACCACTACCAGAGCCCCCATGTATATTTTTGGGTAGGTGATGGCCGTCCGCGGTAGTAAGCTCCTCTTACTGTTCACCTTTGGCAACATGCGACCTGCTCTAGTATTTTAAGGGATTTCTCAGCGAACGTTGCATACGTATCCTAGAGACCATGGACCAAATATCCATAATTCGTCCGCTTTCGAGGTTGAAAGGCACCGGACACCGGAAATAAATTATTGATTATTTGCTTTTTTCAATAAAAGCCTATTTTAATCCTGATTGATTGCTTGTTATTATTTACATTCTACAGAGAAGGTAGCCTTCGGAAAGATAACTTTTTAATAAAATAATTTTGCTGAAGCTACTGCGTAGAGTATCGAGGACTTGCAAACAGAATATGATAATAATTTTCCAATTCAGTGCCGACGAAAATAAACACATAGTAACAAGCAATATCTTTTGAACTATAGCTGACATCATAACACTTGTGAAGAGAGAATTATAATTTATTCTTTAATATCATTTCTGAGAAAAATACTCTTTCAAAATTGCTAAAGGAGACTAAATACATATCGTATCAGGACAAAAGCAAATATTTCCCAGAATAAGAATCCTTCATTATTCTTTATTTAGTTTACTTGTTTCATTCAATGGAAGGTTAGCCGGGCCCTTTGGTTATTTTAATCCAGGAGTAAAACAATAACTGAAAATATTTTGGGCCAAAAACAAAGCTACTTTCGTTATAAACCGCTTGTCCCAAAGACTTGGAAACAATACATGTTAAATTACATTCAAAACTATGAAACAAATTCGTGTGTTCATGGAAATTATACCTTTTCTATGAAGGAGCTTACCCCATTCTGGAATTCTGAAACCGACACTTCATTAAAATATTCAACAAGGCATTAGTCCTTGAGTCAATCTCTACTTAAAGACGAACTTTGGCTCGAGACAGTTCACCGAAGGACGGACGTCTGGTACCAGCTACAAGGGCAGCAGATAAAGAGATAATCTAAACAGCTGAATGTAGTTTCCCGGCAGGTCTTTCGCATTGCTGCTTATCTTTGTAACAAATACAATCTACACATTTCTTACGTAATTTTCCGAAAATTCCATCGAGCAGACATGTTGCAGAATCGTCCTGAACAAAGCAAACATTTTCGTGTTAATTAGGAACAGAGAGAGAAATGTAGGCTGCTTTATGCTAGATAATAATAGACTTTAGGTATAGTGCTTCGTCTTACACAGCCGACCTGCTCCTTGAGAAAATGCTAACCGGATTGCTCCTTTTGAAGAACCTTCTGAAAGATTTCCGGACCAATAGTTCTGCGGTTTAGGAATTTCTATGGAAATTATAGCTGTCTGGGAAGATGATTAACAAAATACGATTGTGTTCTTGACAGACACTTAAAATTGGGTTCTCAAGAACCATCCCTCTGAGTACGTACAATTGAATTGAATTAAATCCGTCTATTAATAAAGATAAAGATGCATAGATTACGAATGAAATTTATTTTATATATTTTAATTTGGATTTGAATTTCTACTTTCTGATAACTTAGAGATGCAATCAGTTAGACAAGGTAAATTAAACCATTAAACTATTAAACGAAAATGCTTGTATCCTAAGTTGAACCAAAGAAAACCTCTCCTCCCTTTGGTAAAGCACTCAAACTTCGTTCTAGTCTATCGCCATTAGCAACCTCACTAAGGATAAGGGAAAAGGCTTGATGCAATCGATCGGACTGAACAATTCTTTACTTGGAACTGTGATGAATACTAGAGCTTTTGTTGAGCACTTTTGGTCCCATTCTCTGTGAACATTATTGTCCAAATTTATCCCTGTGAATTGGGGCTTAAGAATACACTGAAAATATTCCCTGCTTGTAGCAAGCAGCGGAAATTTATGCAGTAACAACCTGCAAATTTTAAAACTCTACTGTTATCGAAACGTCAACAATGCCTCAGATACGGACTGACCTCACGGCAACGGCCTTTGGCTTGCTTTCTCCAACTTGAGCGGGAGTTCTGCGGATATAAACTGGACATTCTGGGTCTAAGCGAAGTAAGACTCTAGAGAGTACTCCTCTCCCTCTTGTGACAATGTGCCTTTGTACAGTAGAAAGCGAAGTAGTAACAATACCGAATCTGGTGTCGGGCTGCTTCTGATGGCTACCACAAGGCGTATGTTTGTGTTTGTTTCAGGTAGGGGAGAGGCAAAGCCTCTGCGGCACTCAGACCTTAGTGGTTCATGGTACTCGATTCCGCAGTTGTAGCACATTGGCACCAAGAATCAGTTGTCTGATGCGTCCTTAGGCGGGGCACTCTCATAGAAAATGTTCCGTGGATTCCGCTTCCTCATTACAGGATAGACACGTATCATCCTATTCTGAACATATGCCCAGCTAGTGAATTATCTTCATGCATTTCGACAGGATAAACTTTGCAGTATGTTTGTTTAGTTCTGGCAGGAAAAGTTTGGTCTGTCTAGCAGCATTAAGGCTTTGCCACTTGTCAGTGCTACCGACACACCAACAGAAATCAATCGGTTTCTACATTCCTGAACGAGTTTTGAAGTGATCAAGTACTACACAATGGCTTCATGCATACACTTTTGCCTGAAAGACCGTTGTGTATTGTCCTAAAGGAAATCCCCACTTCTACCAAACAGATTTATGGGGCTCTGAGAATCGGAAGGCATTGCGAAAACTATATGTAAACTCAGTTCTCCCAATGACTCTTCCAATGCTCTGTATCCCCCACGTCCATTGTCTTCCCATAGATCTAATCGAATTAGTCTATGAGAAGTTCTCATTGCGGTGCTCCAAGGGCTGCAAATTGAGTAATGCATTCAAAATTGTGCCAGATGTAGGTGTTCACGGCACCGGTGATACCCAGACACACAGTTCTTTGCAGTGCAGTTAGTTCACAGAGAAGACTTTTTTGTTTCACCTTAACCCACCACATCGCACTCATAACCGAACATCAGCCTAATCATATCAAGATATATCCACATTACCACATGAGGCCTGAGTGCCCATGTCGAAGCAAAGGTCCGTGTACACAGCCCATAAGCTGTGAGAGCTTGTTTCATCTTGACTTCTACATGTTTGCTCCAAAGAAGTTTTATATCTAGAGTGACTCCCAGATATTTCACTTCTTTAGAGAGTTGAAGGGTTGTACTCCTGATCTCAAGAAGGCAAAGACCATTCAGTTTCCTCCTTTTTGTAAATAATACTATTGTGGTTTTATTTGCATTTACTGAAAGTCCATGCGTGGGATCAAATTAACGGCGCGTTATGCATTTCTACACACCATTCCGAAATTTCGACCAACAGTCAGCACAGCTACGTCATCCGTATAGGCTTGAACGTGTATTGGCAGTTTTTGCATTTCGCATAGTAGTGAGTTGATCAGCATACTCCACAGAAGGGGCGATAGCGCGTTGTTAAGTAGCGATCAACACCCACTTCAGCATACAAACATCTCTGCGTTAGCATAGCGTAGATCCACTTTATTAGAGTTTCGTCAACACCATGCTCTCTGGCGGTATTACAGAGCTTTTGGAAGGGCGTACAGTCAATGCCATTCAATGCCGACGAACACCCCCACCGCGTACTCACACTTCAGAGTTGCATCCTTTATCTTTGACACCAAAGAATGAAGAGCAGACTCACAGAACTTCCCATGTTGTTAAGCATGTTAATAATAATAATCTTTGGCGCAACAATCCATTTTGGATCAGGGCCTTGAAGTGTATTAGAGCACTTCATTTAAGATCGTAACGGTACACTACAGTACACTATAGGAGGCAATGTGTTCAGCATTACGCTCGCCCGAGATTATTACCTCGATTTGTCTCAGGTACTCATTCAAACCGAATCGACTAGTATCCGAAGTCAAACCACGATACAAATCCCACTGCCACCAATGAACCGTGATCTTCAGTACGACAGCCTTCCGCTCTAACCACTCAAGAATCCAGACACTTTCATTTAGTGGGTACGACCCTATCGCCTTCTCGCGAATGTGACTCTCAACCAGTCTCTTCAGACATTTCAGGGAAAATGACATTAAGCTGATTTGTCTGACGTTCTTTGATTGATTTGAATAGTCATCTTTCCCAGGCTTTGGTATGAAGACTACCTTCACCTTCTGCCAAAAAGAAGGCACGTAGCCCAGAGCAAGACATTCTCGAAAAATATATCTTAGAAGTTGCTCTAAGTCCTCTATACCTCCTTTAGCATCGCTGGGTAGATGCCATCCATGCCAGGTGCTTTGAAGGGATCGAATGTTATTCTAACAGGTCTCGCCTTTTCATTGGTAACAATTGCTGTCGCATTGTCGCAATTCCCCTTACAACCCCTTCGTGTTGAGGGTTTTGCAGAAACCTCCACTTCACTTCTTCCGTCTTCTGAGACCTGTTCTTCCGGGTGGTGTACTTCCAAGAGAGTCTGTATACACTTAACTCTGGATTTCGTGAATGTACCATCCGGTTTTCTAAGAAAGTCCAACTTGGCCGCCGCTCTGTTGGGATTCGTTGAGAGATCTGAAAAAGCTCCGCTGGTTCCTCGCATATGTTGCATTCTGAACACGTCTGGAGTGACTTTCCCCATACCGCCGTAACCGACTGCATATGACAGAAAGCTTTAATGTGTTCAGAATTTCAACTACGGGTGTCTCACTGGGGATGGCATAGTTTCTATAAACCCTCTGCACTTTATTCTCACCCATCTGCTGGCGTTGCCAGTGATGATCTGGATCAGTCTAGCAATGTCCTGCTTTAGTGAGTCCCGCGGACGTTCCAGACTAATCTCCAATAGTGGATCTCTTCGGGCACTCAAACCAATAACACGAAAGCAAATCTTTTGACTGTGCAATCTGATGGCCGTAACTGCACCACATTGCACAAGTGGTTGTAGTTGCAGCAGCGACATATCAGCACACAACCAAAATGCAATCTTCATTATTGATTTGAGACCAAATTGTCTGAGTTACTGCAAATACATAGAGCTTGGGGATGCCTGGTCTATGCAAAGAATCCATTTCCGAGAATTCCGTACACGCTATTTGGAATTCGTCCGGAATCTCAGCGGAGACTTCAGTGATTATGATGTGGCCTGTGAATCCTTTACAAACAGCAACAGGGGCCACTTTTGAACTCCCCCATGCTATTAACATAGTATGCTGGTCTGAAGCCTAGGTAAAGGAGGAGGGTTTGAGGCACCGTACTCTGTACTATCTTCAGTAAAACAAAAATAAATTGCTGAGATCAGGGAAAGAGATAAATCCTACCTGATATCTCTTGGTGACAGGTCCCGCGACAGTCCTACCAAGAAAGTGCATACAATGTCGTTACCTCGGAGAGATAACAGGGTGGTCCACCTCAATCGACATGGCCGGATGGGCCCCGGTCCTTTCGAGAAATGGCAAAAGGTTCTTGACGCATGGACGGCGTCAGGACGTAAGCACGAAAATAATCGCAGTCCGAAAAAAACAAATACGTGTCTGCTAAATGTCAGCACTCTAACTGGAAAGACCTAGGAACTCGCAAGAGCCCCTCGGAAAAGGCGCATTGATATCTACGTTATGCAAGAAAGCCGATGGTGCGGTGCCAAAAGTTGCGACATTGAACGCGAACGCGGTAAAAAATGGCTAGAAACTTCTCTATTTTGGTGGCCCATACCCATAATATCGTGTTGTCATTACCATCTTAGAGAGCTTCCGTAATGCCATAAAAGAAGATTTGATGATCGACTGATGAAGCTCACCATTATATCAGCTGATCGCACTATTCACTTCTCCACCGCGTGCGCACCACAGACAGGTCGACCTGATGCCGAGAAAGATGCCTTCTGGCAACTTCACGATGAAAAAACTTGTCACGTGCCTGCTGCCGACTATATTATCATTGCCGGCGACCTTAATGGTCATGTGGGTGAAAAGGCAGACGGTAATAGGTGTCATTAGGGGGAAGGGGTTCGGAGCGTGCAAGGAGGGTGGCGAGTGTATAATCGATTTTGCGGACACCCATGACCTTGTAATTCATCAAACGATTGTCTCATTTTCCTACATATTATAGTGGGAATAGTAAAACGCAAATCGACTATATTTTCATTAGACGCCGATATTTGACCACCGTCACTGATTGCAAAACCATTCCCTATGAGACCACCGCATCTTGACATCGGCCATTGATTGCCATCCTGCTAATTAAGCCACCGATAAAACATCGTGAGGAACGCACTGGCCCGCGGCGCATTAAATGGTAGCGATTTCGTGTGGAAAAAAAATAAATTATCTCACTTACGCGATTACCAACCATTACAAATATGGAAGAATCGTGGAACCAAATGAAAGACACGATCCACAAAGCGATCTCTGCAACCCTCGGGGTCATCAAGCCGGATAAGCGGTTCATTAACGGAGATACTTGGCTTTGGAATGATGTCGAAATGAAGGTCCGTGAAAAGAAACGCCTCTACCACAAATTTCTCGACTATAAAACACTGGCCAATTGACATTTGAAGAATACGGGGCGGTAACCCTGTCGGCTGAACGAAAACCAAGTGGCCGAGAAGAACCTCCATAGTGGTGGCATCGGGAGACACTGTCACATTGGCTTGCCGGCCGTGATGCTGTAGACGAATGCTCCAAAGGCCTAATCAGGGCGATCAAACCTGTCTCTGCACGGGGACTCATCTGAAGTGATAATAGGTCACGAAACCTTACTAGGGGTATACTGGTACCATGGAAACCGGGATAGCCCCTTGACTCACATACTTCGAGAGAATTCCTGTTGTATGTGAATACAGCTCGGTTGTTTGCGGTTGGTCTCCTAGTGGGATCTTCAGGGGGGCTGTGGTTACGTTAAAGCGAACAGAGACCTTCGGGCCTCAACGTGGTTTTGCATTCCAACACGGGTGCTACTTAGTTCAATAGAGGTTTAGGTTGGTCTTGCATGCACCGGTATGAATGCTGAACCATGCACTTGGTATAGACTGGTACAATCGTAGTTTGCTTCGGCGGGGCTCTGATTGTGGTAATAAAATCAATCCGTGTCTTAAGAAGATCAAGGGATTAAGTCTACGAGACAGGTACTCACGTTAAACCCCCAAGACTGACTGTCAGCGCAACTGAAGTCGAGAAGACAATAAAACGAATGAAATCGGGGAAAGTCACAGGACCTGACGACATTGCATCTAAGCTCTGAAAAGCGAAGAGCTGGGACGCAACACTGTGGCTCAGTGAATTCTTTAATCGGGTTATTCAGGAAGGTAGAACCCCATCTGACTGACAAGAAAGTACCATTGCTCCAATATGGAAAAAGAAAGGTAGTCCAGCAGAATATTCAAATGACCATCCGATCCTGTTACTTTCCCAAACCATCAAGATTTTTGAAAACATTCTTGACAACTGTATTCGGGAAATAGTTGAAATAACCGTGAATCAAGCCGGATTTGTCAAAAACTGTGGAACTACTGACGCAATACACGCTGCACGGTTACTCATGAAGAAACACCGTGAGAAACATCGCCCTCTTTACATTGCATTTCTGTATCTAGATAAAGCGTTTGGCCGTGTGCCACACAAACTCATCTGGTATGCTTTACGACAAAACTTCGTGCCAGAAGAACTCGTGCGCTGGGTTCAATTGCTTTACCATGACCCGAAAAGTGAAGTTCAAAGTATGGCGGGTGTATCAAAACCGCTTCGTGTCTCTGTTGGTGTTCATCAAGAAAGCGCTCTCTAACCACTCCTCTTTGTTCCGATGTGACCGATGGTCACAAAGGACATCCAACGTCCAGCGTCCTACACACTACTTTATGCAGATGATGTTTTCCTAACATCTAATAGCAAAAATGATTCTGAGCAACTTGTCCAAAAATGGAATGATCGCCTCATGCAACACCGTCTTAGATTGAATCTAAACAAAACGGAATGAAACAGGCACAGTCATTGTCAGTGGCAGTGATCTGCCCAGAACTGATCGATTTAAATACCTCGGATCAACGCTACCAGCCAATGGAGAACTGCGTTATGAAATTACTTCATGCATTAACCTGGATGAAATGGCGTTCCCCAACTGGAGTTCTTTGCTTTCGACATATCAACGAACGTCTCAAATCTTAAATTTACCGTAATGTCCGTTTTGTCGCTCTCTATGGTTCTGAGTGTTGGCCGACTATTAAAGACAATGAATGGCGTCTTGCGGTAATGGAGATGAAGGTGTTGCGTTAGACTAGTGGCGTGGCACGTTTTGATCACCTACGAAATGAGGATATCCGTGATCCTTATGGAGTTGCACCGATCGTAGAAAAATTGCGAGAGAGGCATCTTCGATGCTATGGTCACGCAATTCTTGCTAACGAAAATTCACTTGCCAAGATTGGTCTGAACGTCGACGTCGATGGTAAACGACCAAAAGGCCGGTCGAAACAACGGTGTCTTGATACGTTGGATGGGGATTTAAGAGCCTCGAGATTGCATCCGGATCAGTGAATTGATAGAGCCAAATGGTGAAACCGATCACAACGGGGCAACCCAACGTCTTACCTGTTTCTCTACTTTCATCGCAACAAAAGTATGCTTCAGCTTCGTTATCATCGCTGTTAAAGTTATGCCCACAGCAAAACCTTTTACCATAGTTAGAGCATTATAGAAACCAATGAGGCCGAATCTAACGTTTTTGATAAAAATGTATTATATATACCTTTTTTTTTTTTATGGATGGAGGTGGAAATCTTAGAAAGACGCTTCTGCGCCAGGTTGCAGCAGTGTGTGGGATTCGCACCCACTAAAACCACCCCCACTCTTCCGCCCCTCCCCGCGGGACCACCGTGAAGTATTACTTCGCGGGGGAGGCTCTGGTTCGCTATATCAGCTCGTCCATGTCACATCTCCGTCGCGCCGCCTTCCGAGCTCGATCCAACTCCAGGAGTTTTGTCTGCACAGCGGCTACTGCCTCATTTACCGCCATCCAGTTTTCCTCCGACTTCAGCAGCTCTTCCACCAAGTTCGAGGGCTCGCATTCAGGACAGTTGGGAGACTCGTCCAACTCGAAGCGATGCAAGTACTTCCTATTGCCACCCTGTCCCGTAAGGAACTGTGTCAGGTGGTAATTCAATTCTCCGTGCTTTCGGTTGACCCATTTCTCGATACACGGGATCAATGTATGGGTCCACCTGCCCTTGTCGGAGTTATCCCATCGTTGTTGCCACTTGCCACACAACTCTCTCCTGATAGCTTTTCGGAAATCCGCATTCACCTCGGCTGGATTTGCCTTCCGTTTTTCGTAGAGCCAGTGTGCCTCAAGATCTATAGGGATCATTCCTGCGATAACACACACTGCCTCCGTCGACGCCGTCCTAAATGCGCTCCATACCCTTAGCGCAATTGGCCGGTATGCCGAACTTATCTTCTCCGGTTGACAGCGTGGTTCAACGCCCCCGCCCAGATAGGGGCCGCGTATAGCAGGATCGACCTCACCACTCCCGCGACTATACTTCGGCCCTCCCACGTTAGGCATCATCCTTGCAAGGGATGAGCTGGCATTTGTTGCCTTCTCTCGCGCATAATCCAAGTGTCCCTTGAAACTCAGCTTGGCATCGATCATCACCCCCAGGTATTTGACAACCGATTTTGAGACGACCCCACGATTACCAACGTGGATGGTAACCGTGTTGTTTTTCCTACGGTTAATCCAGCCCCAGTTGGCTGAGTTAAAAGCATTTTTGACGTCCAGTGTCACCAGAGCACAGCATTAGCCCATGGCCATTACATTTCGAGCCAATTCCACGACCTTTGCTACTGCATCGACCGTAGAACGGGCTCGCCGAAACCCATATTGCCGCTCCGAAAGACCACCCGCAAGCTTTATTATATATCTAGATATATTCTGGTAATGCGGAGTGGGCTTGCTTGTGGCCTACATTACAAAAGTCATGCCTAATTGAAAGCACAAGACGAGAAATATGTATCTTCATTATCTTCATCAGGATCTATATGGGGTACAAAGAACTTAAATTAAGAATTTAAATCGCCAAGTGTAAGTCGCTCTTAAATATCCAAATCAAGTTACAAAAGGACAAAAAGACAAATGGTGCCCGCTCAGTAAAGCTATCCTTACCACACAAAGAATATTAATGAAAGGAGACAATGATTTCACTATTGCAATGTAGTGTAGTGAAGCTGGAAAGAGATGAAGGCTGTGTTTTATTTTAATCTACTTCTATCTGGAGAGTACAAAATTTTCTTTTCTTGACGGTATCTCCTTTTGACTCCATTGTTCGATTTCTTGTCCTTTTGGGACTGTTGGTTGCCTCGGTATTTATTACCATTGGTTTATTCTCGAACGTTGTCTGGTTCAATTTATGATTTAAGTTCAGGGCAAGTCTCGACACAGGCGGAGGATCTTGACCTAAGTGGAAGACTTTATGCAACTCATTTAGTTTTGTTCTCAATTTACTGCAGAGTATAAATAAACAGGACTCATTCCATTTACCGTCATTGCAGCAGCAACGATTATTTACTACGAAGAATATTTGCAATAATTGAATAGTTCTTGGAGAAAAGGATGCTTACCAGAAAATACTCCAATATCTCAGTTCATATTGTCGATGTTGTCTATTTACTCAGGAGCAAGGATTCAGTTCTGGTTGCCATGGTTGGAAGGAGATTAAGTCATTGAAAAGCTTGTTTTCTGTGAACCATACTGATTGCATTTCTGTGATGAAAAGAAAATATGTTTTCCAGTAAATAGATTTGGCTGATGGTATTACGATTTGCGGGTTTAGTTTCCTTTGTTATGCGGGCTTAGTTATATGTAAGCAGCTTTCACTCTTAAAATTAAAGTGATTTATAGTTGGTAAGAATTAGTTGGCGAAGTACATTAAGTTCAAGATTCCCCCCCCCCCCCTCTTATCTATGAATAAATGTTTATACAGGGTGCGGCAGCATAACTTCCTTTTTTCAAAACTCAATAAAAACTATTGTATGCATCGGAAAATATTTATTTGTTTTTTATAATGTAGGTATATGTCTAAAGTTTTTATTTACATTGTTTTGAAGATCAAATCTGTTACGTGACGTCCCCCATTCTCCATACATTGCGTAAACCGATTTCTGGCGTTTGTCATGACTCTTGTTAGCATAGCACGTGTTATGTTGGCAATTTCTTCTTGGATGTTGGTCTTCAAATCTTGTAGGGTTCTTGGACGGTTCACATAAACACGGGATTTCAAAAAACCCCATAGAAAAAAATCACAAGGGGAACAGATCGGGAGAGCGTGCCGGCCATTCCAAATCGCCTCTAATTGAGATAAGGCGCTCTGGAAAGTGTTCCCTCAAAACAGCCATCGATGCTCTTGAAGTGTGTACTGTTGCAACGTCTTGTTGGAACCAAGTGTCCCCCAAATCCAAATTCCAAATGCCAAATAGTCGTGGGAAAAAAAAATTCTGTAGCATGTTTACATACCGGTCCGAATTCACTGTCACTGTAACCTCATTTTCCTCGAAAAACCAGGGACCAATAATTCCAGCTGAGGAAATTGCACACCACACTGTGACTTTGGGTGAATGCAAAGGCTTTTGATGCAATTCTCGAGGGTTGGTGTCAGCCCAGTAGCGCATGTTTTGTTTGTTAACCGACCCACACAAATGAAAATGGGCTTCATCGCTAAAAAAACAATAGCACCCTCGGGAACGACATCAAGAAGAAGCTCACACGCGTTCATCCGAGAATTGAAGTCACGTTCTGAAAGTTCTTGCACTATCGCCATCTTATAGGGATGAAAATGAAGATCGTCACGAAGAATTCTTCTCACAGAACGATCGGATAGTCCACGGGCAGATGCGTGTTTGCGCGCAGAACGCCGTGGCGATCGCAACATTGACGCTCTCACTGCTTCAATGTTCTCAGGTGATCTAACTGGCCGAGGGACTCCAGTTCTTCCTTTTGTCGCACTTGCAGTTTGTCTGAATGTAGTGACCCATGTAACAATTGATTTGCGGTCTGGGACGGGAGCCAACGGCACTAAATTAAAGCGATTCCGAAATGAGCGCTGTGTTGCAATAACCGAACATCCGCTTGAAAAGTAAACCTCAACGGCAAAGGCACGCTCCTCACTATTCCAACGCATGATGGCGGCTGAACCGTGTCGGGACAAAACTAACTCTTGAACGAGACCACTAGCGCTCCGCTATGACATCAACTAACTGAGTGGCGCGCATTTTAAATAAGGAAGTTATGCCGCAGCACCCTGTACCTTGTTGTTAAACATTACTCTATGAAGGTTTTGGCAGATGAAATTATCGGTACTCCCCATATTAATGATCTAAAGCAAAAATTATTCTTTATTCACCATGCAAACTTTTAAGTTCAATAAACCACAGCGGTCTGGGTGCATCCATTTCATTCTGAAGTACACGGTATTTGAAGAGACAGCAAGTAACCAAAGAAATCCAGAACAGCATCTCCTAGCATTCCGAAATCTGCATTTATCGATGATCAAACTAAACTAAAACAAATTGGCGATCAAAGGGTAGTATAGGTCCCAGGGCGAAACGTGAATTGGTATCCACGATGGAGTATAAAACCTGGGAAACGCCTGCTCAACCAACATCGACTCTACTACCCAACCTTATCTCCACCTCCACGTGTTGATCACTGGGAGTCTTTTCTTAATGAAAAATTACAGAGGAAGATGGATGCATGCGAATCTCTCGCGCCTAAAATCGAAATAACTTGTACCAACTGGTCCTCCAGGCTGGGGATTGGGTAAGGCTGCCAACCCTATACGGAAAACCGAAGTTACAAAGACACTGAAAAAGTCTCGGACAGGATGGATTTTATAACGACGAACCCAAAGTATTTTCTCATGGAACGTGCGCTCCCTGTACAGATTGAATTCTGGTCAGCAGCTAGCCGATACCCTGTCCCAATATAAGGCTAATGTAACAGGGTTGCAAGAGATGCGCCGGACAGGGACCGGTTTCCTGGAGAAGAGCCACTACACCATATATTATAGTGGCCATCCAATAAATCATGTGCTCGCTTTGAAAACATAAGCGAAAGGTATGCACTCTACGCTTCCAAGGCAAATTTAGAAATATAAGCCTCATTAGCGTTCACGCCCCTACAGAGAGACTGCAGAGTCAGAGAAGGGTACCTTCTACGAGGCAGTGGAACGAACCCTCGAAGCCTATCCCAAATATGATATCAAAATCATACTTGGGGTTTTAAGAGCCAAGTAGGGACGGAGCCCGTATTCAGGCGATACGTTGGCTCCCATAGCTTATGTACATAAGGAGACCAATTATAACGAACTGCGGATTATTCAGTTAACAGTATCGTACGAAATGATTGCTGGAAGTACTTGATTTGTACGGAAAGCGGCCCACAAACATGCGTAGACCTCTCCAGGCGGGTTCACTGTCAACCAAATTGACCATGTATTGATCGAACGCCGCCACCTCTCAGCCTTGATGAATATCAGAACATGTAGGGGGGCAATATAGACTCGGATCACTATCTTATTGATATAGTGCTCCGGGCTTGAGTTACAACACCCTCTACAATGAATGAATACTGAATCCACCCACAATAAAAACTTACGTAATACCTATAAAGGATTTTTTTTGTTGAGGATGCTGGGAGTCCTTAGTCCGCATCCACTTGATGACGGACCGGACCACTTGGGAAGCAACTTAATTCCTCTCGGGTGGTCCACGGACTCTTTTGAATTAACCCAAAACCTCCTTCTACCTCCTTGGTAGAGTTATCCCAATACACAAAGCGGCGATTCTCATCAAGCACCCTTGCAGATTCGCATAAAAGAAGTTTTTATATTACTAGCCAAACTCGATGGGTCCAAATCTGCTGGTCCTGATGGTATCTCGTCCATAGTCTCTGGGGTATTTTTCCATCGGCTTGGAAAATTGTTTATGTTCAGCTCATACCTAAACAAGTCGGGAAACCGGAAGCTGGACGCTTCAGGTGTGAAAGGTTTTGTGTCTTTTATAAAGACATTTGAGTGTGAATTTGTCCCATTAGTACATAATACGCAATATACGATAGACCGGTAGCTTCCTCCTCAAAAAAAGAGGATGTAAGTTGCTCCCCATTTGGTCCGGTCTGGTATTAAGTTGATGTGGACTTAGTACCCCACAATTCTCAAAAAAAACCAATGTTGCCTCCCTTGGCACGCGAAGGCCGAGCACTCCGTCACATTAGAGGCTCCAATGCGAAGCCTTGGGGAATACCTGCTGTCATAATATATCCCTTCGGTCCGTCGTCCGTCTCGTACTAAAGAAGTCTCGCCGAAAGGTAACTGCCGATTATCCGAGCTAAGTAACCAGGGACACCCAGTTTAGTCAGGGTGCCCTTAAGCCAACCCCAGTTGGCTGAGTTAACGGCATTCCTGACATCCAGCGTTACCACCGCGCAGTACCTACCAGTGGCCGATGGCTCCTGGGTCAAGTCTACGGCCGTTGCAATACATTAACCCAAACCCATAGTGCCGTTCCGATAAACCACCAGCTAGCTCGTCGAAGCAGCCTGTTGTATATCACCTTCTCCAAAATTGTCTGCGTAGTATCCAACAGGCAGATAGGGCGATATGGAGAAGGTGCGCCAGATGGTTTATGCGGTTTAACGCTACGTCGAAGATCGCGGTATTCTTTCTCCGACTGTTGATGTTCTGGTTTCCCTCATGTCCTTTGGCAAAGCCCCCTCGCTCGCAGACACGATGCTGTCAACAGCGCGATTTTTTGGCTCCACCAATAGTTTGGTTTCCTACTGTGATGGAACTTGCGTCGCGGCATTGTAGAGTCGCCGGCCTCAGTTATCCGTTGGCATAATTAGTTCACTTTTTCCTGCGCCGTTTCCTTCGGGTCTTAACCTCCTTTTAAAGCCGCCAGAAATGTCTCCTCCTCGAAAGCTCCAGTAGACCACCCAGCTATCCTGGTTTTTCCACTTTTGATACTCACCCGACTGTCGCTTCCCCTGTTCCTAATATCGAGAAAGATGAGCTGATGTTCACTGTGGGTGCAGTGCTCACTCACCCGCCAGACCATCCCTCTCGCCAACGAGGTACTGAGGTAGGTTAGATCGACGATTGAGCCTAGTCCTCTGCCACGGAAGGTGGGCACGCATCCAACGTTGGCGAGTACGATGTCCAGCTCCGCGAAGGTTTCAAGCAGGGTTTGGCCGCTGATGTTCGTTATTCGACTTCCCCAGTCTAAAGCCGACGCGCTGAAATCGACATCAATGATTTTAGGGCTGTGGTCTCTTGCGTCCAATACCAAACCGTCTAGCATCTCCTCATATTGCACTAATGTCGCGCTAGGAGGAGCATAGCAGCTGTAGATATGGACGCCGTTAAATTTCACCCATACAAAGCCGGCATCTTGAATGCCATTGTTTCTTGAATGGCTTGCCGTCCGCATGCCCATATCGCCGCATTTCCCGATGAGTCTTTCACTCGCGTAGCACTATCGCAATTTTGGTACGAGTCACATATTACTGTCACATCCACATACGACTCTCGAATGGTTTGCAAGAGCAAATCTTAAGCTGCCTCGCAATGGTTGAGGTTGATTTGTATCAACCTCATTTAGCCTTACGATCCAGCTCCCCCTTATACAGGAGCACCTGCCACCACCTGCAACGTGTCGGTCATCTACTCCCGTTCTCCCTTTGCACAACATGCATCGTGGATCTAAACTGCAGTCTTTGCTAAGGTGGCCCTCTTCACCACACCTTCTGCACCTTCTCGATCTCCAAGTTCCTTTCGAGTCCCTCGACGAATTTCGACTGCCTAGGGGTAAAGTTGCCTTCAGTGGTGACCTGCAAGTTTTGAGCTTTTTCGAAAAGAATTCGGTGTAGATTTAGTTTCCACTCCACTAAGATCTCTTGTAGTATCAGATGCCAAAGTAGCTAAGTTTCCCACTGCTGAGGCACTGTGGCTTGACCTCTCGGAAAGACTACCGATACTGGATTTCCGAAGCTCTGCACCGTAAAAAAAACTACCCTTCTCGTCCTCCATATTTGGTTTGATTTCTGGGTGTCCTTCCTATAGCATCTCTTGATATGTGCATGTGCATGCCCATAACGCATCCACCGAGCTTTCCGCACGAAGGGACGTGCCTGATGGGAGATTTGGCAACTCCACAGAGAATGACAAGTGCTTTGAGGTGTTTAAAGGAGGTATACTGCCCTTCGCGCAGTGTCCTAATTTCCCTTCCAATCAATTTTTAGGCAGAAAGGTTTATAGAAACCACCAATTCTCTCCTTTCCGTTTGAGTCACCAACTCTGAAATTCGATAAAGTTCACGCTGTGTGTACTTAAAGTTTTACCAACCTTCATTCTTATTGCTTTTATGGTTGTCTTCTGCTTAATTTCAATTCAACGGGGGACTCATTTTACCGCTTTTAAATCGGGTCATAGGCTAGCCTCTTCAAAACACTCTCTCCAATTGATCGTTTAACGCGAAAAGAGACCCTCCGTATAGCGAGCCACACTTTGTTGCCAATAAATTCATTGGGCTCTCTCCAATCCATTTCCCTAGGATTCTTTTCTGTGTTACAGTCTGTTCACCTGCAATGGTCAGACTAAACACTTAGTAACGGTTATCTGGGAATAAAGCTTCAGTTGCGTTCACATCACATCGGAAAAGAAAAACCTGATAAGCAAAATTTAGCCTGTAGTTCCCTCTCCTTTGAGGTTAAAGGCTTCTTCTGTCGAACCTCCCTCATATTTTGCGAAAGAATTAGGCAACAGTGCCATCGACAGGCCGGTCGTAGTCAGATTGCCAATTCTTTTCATTATTGGAGTTGCTGTATTCTCCTTTCAGGGCGACTGCCCCTAAACGTTGAGTGTGGGATTTCCACTGAAGTGAACAACGTGACTTCCATAGATTTCGCTGCTGAGGAAGACGAATCTAGTGAGATGCAAGGTCCTCGGACGCGACTTGGCCGCTCAAATTCGTTACTTGATTCGGAGTCTGTGATTTCTTGCCACATGCAGAGTACAGATCCTTAGCTTCCATATTCCTGTTTTGGATACTCTTAGTGTAACAATGAGCTACTGGAAGCTACCCCAACAGGTCAACGTGATGTACAAGGGGCGAGTTCTCCCTTTAGAGAAAAACGTAAAAGAAACACGAGAATCCAGAATTTAATTTAAATAAAATAATTTGTATTTAGTGTTGATGATTCAAGTGTAGCACCTAAAGTACTTTATATATTTCAGAATATCCTGTTTTTCCGACTCTTGTTAAATTGTAAAACTCCATGCACTCACGTTGGTTCAATTTTCTGCTGCGAAAGTGCACAGACTGGTATTGCTTGAGTCCCGACTATGTTGCCACTTACTCGTATCCTTCTTTGAACAGCATATCTACAACGGAATACCGTGTGTAGATACACCCGTAGCCTCTTCCAAATCCACGTTGCTAGTTTGTTTTACGAGGGCGTTGACATTAAAGTTTGATTAAGCACGTTCGCTCCAACATTCCTCGGAAGAATTATCAGTGTCTGTCTAAATTAACACTAATAAACGCTCGGGACCTTCCAGCGTTCCTGCCATTCGCCACCTCTTGGAATTCACAATGTTGACATACCTCGATGCCGAACATTTTCCATTTCACGTTCTGCCCGGAACACTTCGCATCGTTCCTTTTGTTCCTTGCGCTGCATTGAGCTAAATAAAGTAGTTGACCTCGTTTTCAAACGTTTTAGTGATAACACGTTGAGTGCATCCTTTTGGAACACTCGTGCCGGTTTCGGGAGCATCAAAGGTGAAACAATGGGTTGAATGGCATGGAATATTTCAGAGTGGTTTTTTCTTTGCGGTGCAGTTGAAATTACTTTAGTTCTTCAGAGAAAATGTAATGATCGATTTCATTCGCAATTGTGCCATTTCTTACGATCTTGAAGTAGAATGGAAATGGATTCGGATGCAATCATCGAGAAAGTGTGGTATTATAGCTGCGTGGCGATTTCTGACCTGCGAGTCCTATAAGGGAGGCTCTATGCACTTTCGGAACTGCAGATGAATATGACGGCATGCAGTGTACTCCATCGACAGATGAATGGTTACCCACATTAACAGCATCTATGTCACCTTCAAAGACTATTCCCCTTGCGTCCAATGGCCTCAGATAGGTGTTGAACCACAGCCATTCATTTAAGCAAGCGTAGGAATTGAATCGAAATTTCCAAATATTCCACGTGAAGTGAGGACGAGCTCTGTATTGAATTTCCACGACAAAGTCTCAAATGCAAAATTAGATTGAAAGATACGATTTTGAGATTTTTTAATAAGATAGTATACCCTAGTCGGTGAGTGGTGGACGAGATGAAATGTCAGGTCGTTTGTCAAGCTGTGTGAAAACCTGCTGAAAATGTTGGCTCCAACAACATCCAGATATGGATTGGAAGGAAGGAGCGGACTTGAACAAGCTCCATAGTGAAGTGTCTGGTCCAATTCCTTTGCATTGACGATGGGACTTCCAAGAAGATGTTGCTGCGAAAGAGTCGACCGCCTAATACGAGCTACAGTGCCCACTAATCGCCGAAGCGGGGTGAATCGCTCCAGGAGTATGGTGACTATCTTGTCAAGAGCTCGGTACACAGAGATGATATGAGCACAAATGTTAGTCGCCGATGTTACCATGAAGTCAAGTCCTTCCTCAAGTTAAGGCTGTTGCAAATCCGCTAAGGAGCGCAATGTTGTAGTTATATAAGGAAATAATGTTGTCGCCCTCAAGCTCATAGGGCCATGCCACCAAAGAAGATAGTCGAGAAGCTCCGCCGCTGAGAGGCATCGACTGGAATAGTTTGAAGGATTTTCGACCGATCTGCCATAAGCCAATCCGCTTTGAAAGTGGGGACCTGGATTTCTCTGACTCGATTTGCCACATCAGGTTTCAATTTTATTGGAGGCTCTGGAAGCCAGCAAGCATGAGAATTCGTCCAATATCTGCACTGGATATCTGCTAATGATAACGCTGATCACACTTTGTCCAACGTGGCTGCCAGAAAAAGCGCTGCCAAGAACTCTAAGCTGGGAATCGTAACACTGCTTTGTGGTGAAATTACTTGCAGTGCCACCATAACAACAGCTTTACACGTGGCGCAATGAAGGTGATATGGATCTTTCCCGGTCCTGAATACACGAGTAAACGATTGCCGCACAGATCTAAATATTGGGGTCTGAAAATCCGTGAAGTATGAACGCGTTTGTACAAGTCATACCTCACCATTGGACTACGGACTTAGTAGAAGTTTTGCAACCCATTGTGGAAGGTTGACTAAGTCCTCGCCGTAGTATCTGGTAGAGGCGTATTCCAATACAAACCAGGTGCCCGAAGGAATTGCACGATAATTTTACTCCGCACAATCATCATCATCATCAACGTCGCAACAATCGGTATCCGGTCTAGGCCTGCCTTAATAAGGAACTCCAGATATCCCGGTTTTGCGCCAAGGTCTACCAATTCGATATCCTTAAAAGCTGTCTGGCGTCCTGATCTACGCTGTCGCTCCATCTTAGGCAGGGTCGGCCTCGTCTTCTTTTTCTACCATAGATATTGCCCTTATAGACTTTCTGGCTGGATCACCCTGATCCATACAGATTAAGTGACCCGCCCACCGCAACCTATTGACCTGAGTTTTATCCACAACCTTACGGTCATGGTATTGCTTATAGACTCCGTCGTTATGTAGGCTACAGAATCCTCCATACTTATGTAGGGGGCCAAGAATTCTGCGGGGGATTCTTCTCTCGAACGCGGCCAAAAGTTCGTAATTTTTCTTGCTAAGAACCCCAGTCTCCGAGGAATAGATAGGAGATATTGGAGAAATTTTCAACGGTCTCAAAGTTTTAGTCTCCTATATTTATTGTTTTCGTTTGGCTAGTGTGATTTGATGTAGTTTGTTCATTACTTTTTGGCGCTGGCGTTGACAACATGTACTTTGTATCTCGCGCCGCCTGCTCGATCTGGATGAAAGCAGTTTGTACGTCTCGGATAGTTCTTCATATGATATCATACAGATGGCTCTCAGCAATGTGATACCTCTATAATTGCTGTATTTTGTGATATCTCCCTTTTTATGTATGAGACAGATAACGCTTCTTTGCCAGTCGTCAGGCATTGATTCGCTGCCCCACACCTTGAGCACAAATTGATGAACCACTTGGTGTAATTGACCGCCTCCATATATAACCAATTCGGCTGTAATTCCATCTCCTGCGACTTTTGGTTTTTAAGCCGATGAATTGCACGGACTGTTTCTTCTATACATGGTGATGGCAGTATTTGTCCGTCGTCTTCAGTTGGCGGGACATCCAACTCCCTGATGTTCTGGTTGTTCAGTAGTTCATCAAAATACTCAATGCGTAGCTCCAATATGCCCATTCCGTCAACAGAATGAACATCGAGGTGTATAAGGCGTCATCCTACTGACTTGTTGGTAAAACTTCCGCGCCTGTTGCAGTTGCTCCCTGTACTTTTCTAGTTCACAGACTTGTTGGTTCTCCCAGGCTTCCCTTTTCCGTCTGTGAAGTCGCTTCTCTGCTCGACGTAGTTCGCGATAAATCTATTCGCGTGCCCGCGTTTTTTGAGAATGCAACATTACTCGTTGTGCGACATGCTTCCTTTCCGTTGCTAGCTTACATTCATCGTCAAACCAGCCGTTCCGACTCCTTTTGCGGCTGGGGTCAAGTATATTTGTGGCCGTATTTATGATAACGTTCTTCAGGTGGTTGTGAAGATCATTTGTTGATACCTCATCTCCAGGTCTTCTGTTGACTGCGGTTATTGCGGTATCCATTTCCCTCTTATAGGTATTGCGGAGGACTGTGTTGTGGATGGCTTCAGTGTTAACTCTCACCTGATTGTCAGAGGGGAATCTGGGTGGTGTTGTAATTCGAGCTCGGAGCACCAAGCCAACGAGATAGTGGTTTGAGTCTATATTGGCCCTCCTATAAGTTCTGACATTCATCAAGGCTGAGAGGTGGCGTCGTTCAATCAGCACGTGGTCAATTTGGTTGAAAGTGGTTCGGTCTGCAGAGGCACAATATGTTTGTGGACTACTTTCCGCGGAAACCAGGTACTTCCAACAACCATTTTATGTGACGCTGCTAATTCAATAATCCACAGTCCGTTATCATTTGTATTTTGACGTAAGCTTTGGGAGCCAACGTATCGCCTGAATACAGGCTCCTTCCCTACTTGGCTGTTAAAATCCCCAAATATGATTTTGATATTATACTTAAGACAGGCTTCGAGCCTGCCTCGTAGAAAGTATCCTTCCACAACTATGCAGTCTCCTCTGTAGGGGCGTGAACGTTAATGATGCTTACATTTCTAAGTTTGCCTAGCAAGCGCCGAGTGCATAGCCTTTCGCTTACGTTTTCAAAGCCGATAACAGCAGGTTTCATTTTTTTGGCTGACTAAGAAACCTACTTCAAGCACATGGTTTCCTGGATGGCCACTATAATATATGATGCAGTGGCTCTTCTCCAGGGAACCGGTGCCTGTCCATCGGATCTTCTGTCATGCTGTTACATCAGTTTTGTATTGGGACAGGGTATGGACCAGCTGTTCAGCAGCATTTGGTGTGTAAAGGCAGCGCACGTTCCATAAGAAAATGCGCAAATCATTAATCCGTTGTCGTTGCCGCGTTCGTCGTTTTGAAATCTATCTTGTCCGAGGCTCCTTCCGTGGTTTCGTAACGTTAGTTTTCCGTAAAGGGTTTTCAGCCCCACCCAACCCCCAACCTGGAGGATCAGTTGGTACAATCTTGTCCCGTTTTTAGGCGCGTGAGACTCGCCTTCATCCTTCTCCGTCTGCAGTTTTTCATAAAGAAAAACTGCCTGTGATCACCATATGGAGGTGGAGATAGGGTTTGGTAATAGAGCTGTTGGTGTTGGTTGAGCAGGCGTTTCCCAGGTTTTATGTTCCATCGTGGGTACCAATCCACGTTTTACCCTGGGACCTATACTACCTTTTGTTGATAAAATAATAAACATAATATAGGGTTCAGAATATATCCCTGTGGGATACCAAAGGAGGAGGAGAAGAAATGGGATGTGCTTCAAAACAGACGCGGCAGGATTGGTTAGAAAGGTAAGAGGGAAGCCATGTAACAAGTGGAATGGAGAGGCTTAGAGACAAAAGTATGACCAGACGAGTCGTGTGATTTACAGTATCGAAAGCTTCCTTCCTGTCGTGAATTTGGACATTTGTTGGCAATATTAGTGAAGTGGAGGAGGTTGATGTGGCCAAAGTGGGCGAATTTGGAGGGGGATGATAAGAGCCTCTTCCCACAGGCCAGGAAAATGGTTGTCTTCGAGGCTTTTATTGCAGAGTAGATTACAAGATAATTTGGGGAAGCTAGCTGAGGAGCCAGAGAATTTAATGGAAGGAGGGGATTCCTGGACGAAACTGAGAGAATTTCGTCGGAAGAGAAACGTTTGAGGTTTCCGCGCTCCAGTGAGCCATCAACACTAGCCAGATATGCCTTTCTGGACTTAAAGAGTGAGGATTTAAGCGAGGAATGCAGAATTTTGAAAATATCGAAGTCGGCGTTGGATCCTGATTGTAGGAACTTTTTTTCACAGTGTATTTTTGACGAAGTTTTTCGTGAATTTTAGTGGTGAACCAGACAAGGTATGAGCGCAGGGCCTTGGAACAGCAGAGGACGGAATATGGAAGATCTGATAAAACGAAATGGAAGGTGCCCAGTACTTTGCAAGTTAATAAACTGGCTTCCCCTCCTGTTCATTGCCACTGGGCCTGAGTTCGGGCCTTCGAAGTTTGTCTTACGAAGGTTAAACTTGCAGGCTTGCGCACAACAGGTGTAGGAAGTCGGGAAATCTGAACATCAAATTCGATAACAGGATGGGCATCAGGAGCAACACGGGGCATGAGGGAAAGGAGGGAAAGGCGACGCACAGGGAGGTCAGAGGCGGCACAGGTGTCCATGGAAGTAAGCAAAGGAAAGGAAGGGTGTGCAGAGTTATGGGGAAGGGAAGAGAGGTCGGAAGTAGTAAACCAAGGGAGCATAGGAAAATTAAAGTCGCCAGAGAGGATGAAAGTAAGAGAGGGGAACGGTTAGGACTTTTAATAATCTGATAAAGAAGTCTTCGTACAGAGAACAGAGGTTTGGAAGAATGACTCGTACGGAGGAGGAGAAAAAGATGGGTTCGGCGAGAACTTATCAACTATTAGAGTACCAGCACCGATTGTCTTGCAATGTACAGCGCAGTTTTCCTCACAATGAAAGACAGAGTAACATTCGAGGAGCTCGAAATCCAAAATATGATCATCCAACCAGGTTTCCGTAATGCAGATGACGCGATGTTTGAATGCCAAGGCACATAACTTGAAACCCGCTCCTGAAACCCTAAACATTTTGATAAGAGAGTCTTAAATTATGCAACTCATTCAAGCTCGGCGAAGCAGGCGGCCGGGCCAGAATTTTTTTCGAAATTTAGTCCTCTGGTAAGGCCTGATGAAGACCCCTTGTGCCAAAAGGAGGATAGGGCAATAGCATTGAAGTCATGGGGATATATTCCTTTGAAGGAAGCTAACACTCCTTCCTTCGTCAGATTCACACATGAGAGAGGTGACAGAGCTGAGTCGTGAGTTGGTCTTGCTTTTGATGTAGGCCAGAATATCATCGGAAGTGGTGAATCAGAAATCTGAAAAAAAATATGCATATCTAAGATAAGGTTACTGCCACGACGAGAGGAGAATAAATCCATTTAATGTAAATTAGCTCCAATTCATTCAAAGATCGCATCATGAATTAGCTTTCAAAGATTTGGCAACTAAAGACAGGAAAGTGGCTCCGAACTTAACTAGCTTATTCAGTCAACAAATTGCAAAAGTGCCAGCAAACCATTAATCATTGTCAGGAGTGCATTAAACAGATTTTTATGCACCAGCCAGAGTGGCTGTCATCCGAAAGTTTCATGCAAACACATAGAAGTGCCGTTTTTGTGCATATCATCCCCTATCATCGTTCCAACTGCAGTTCGTTTTGCAGATACTTTCGTTTCGTTCAGATAATGCTATTTAGGAACTCAATCCCCCTCAATCTATTGAACAGCAAACAAAATTTCTCGCAAATGCAAATCCAAAAATTTTTGTGATGAGAATTCAAACTCAGATAGACAAAACGAATTTATCCGACAGTTGATGAGCAACTTTCCTGACACTTCTCTTTGTTGATGCGGCATAGCGGAATGGCAAATAAATTGCATTGGATTCTGAAAAAGTCTAATTCGGGTTTAGTTGAAATGGAAAACTGCACTCGAAATCAAACAAAAGTACATCAGGTGAATACACAGAAAAGTTTATTCTAAAACTGTTCTGTCGGTAGAGCCAATTAGCAAGTTCGTATCGCATTTTCGCTCTCCTGCTTTTGGTATTCCAACCTGGCTTTTTGAGCAAAATGTAACAAGTTTTTTCTGCAGCAATTCATGAATGTCGATGTGAATTTTGTTTTGCAGTTTTTCAGTTATTTTTATCTACTATCTAGCTTTCTGCTTTTTGCTTCTAGTTTTCTATTGATTGGTGGTGTGGTAATGTGCTTCCAATGAAATTACGTGTAGGTATGAAAGGTTTTGCTGAACGTTTATTGGAGAATATTTTAGTACATGATGGTTTCATTCAGATATAGCACGAAGTCCATATACGTTGAATATAGCCAATATTACCGACCAATGGTACCCACGTTTCACCTCAACTTTGACCTACTTTGTTGATAAAAATAGGATTTCTACCAAACTTTCCAGAATACTGGCGGTATTAGTGCAAATGATGGGATGATGATTGAGATGGTTTTCTAAATGGCCGGAGACGACCAAGAGGAAAGAGCTCTCCCAAAAACCTAAAAAGATGGCGAAATTGGACATGAAGGTCCGCCCGCAAATATTGAAGCTCCATCGAAATCTTCCATCGACACGTGCTTCAACGCCTCTGTGCTAGCCAGGCTCGGGAATGTGGTGAAGGAGGGTGCTTTGGGCATTTGGTTCCAATGCGTTTGTCCACCCTCAATCATGAAAAATAAACAACAAAGGGACTTAGCCGAATATAACGGAAAGTTACAGCACAATATCTATTTCATGCAAACATTGCCCAAATACAATTTATTTCAACTTCAAAATTATAGAAAAAAAGCTCCGCGAAAATTTATAATGAGAAACGTAATACTCGGTTAACGAGCCAGCAATTCTTTCTAAGGATATAAGCTACTCCAAGGCACCACACAGAACTCATCCGACCACCCCCTTGAAAAGCCCAAAACGATCTCCATACGTCCAGCTGATCAGCTGTCCATCTATCCGCCGGTCCCGCTGATCTTCCTTTCCTGAACATGGCTTCTAACTTAAAAATTCATATCAACTCAGCGAACCCAGCATTTGCACATTGTTCTATTGAGGTATGCGGCGTGCAATTTCTTCCAACCACGATCAAACGCCCGTCTGCATCCAATAATGCGTGACATGAGCAAGCTTATGTGGGCTGATTGATCGGGTAAACTTTTGCTTGAACCATTTGAGAATCATGAAAAAATATACAATTGGAATGAAATTGGGTTCTTCAATTTAGGGTAAAATAAGTAAAATTAATTATTGTAGAATATTAACTATTTTATGTAAATGGAGGACGAGTTGGGAATTATAAAACTGAGAGGAATAATTGGGGAAGCTAAGGGGTGTAGAAAAAAATATGAGGGTGTAGGGAATATTACACATTTTTGAATGCATTGTTTAATCAAATTGACCTCGGAAAAGACCAATGATGCAATCACCGCTTTTAAGCGGTTGAATATTTGAGTCCTGATCGCGGAAAGACAGCCAAAGGTCCATGTGGTGGGCGAGACTTTAAGGTCCTTAGGATGAGCGGCGCCCAGATTACATCCATTCATACCTTCCAATTCGTATTGAACCGCTCCGACCCTACTGTTGTCCTTTACTTTCATGAACTTCTCATCCAGATTGGAATTATATCGCCTTGCAGCACTGCTTAAGCGGAAGAGCCGCTTGCACATGATATCCCCGACTTGAAACTCACAAGCTCGGGATCGCAAGTTGTAACCCTTGTCCTGTGTCTATCTTGCTTGCAGGATGCGCTTCTCAAATTCTGCTCTAAGAATAGCAAGTTTATTTTGAAAACAAACTTGCAAATTCACATCATGCAAGACGTCCAGTCTTCGTAAAAGGGCATAGGTGTCCCGACTGGTGATCAATAATAAAAATCGTTGGCACAACAATCCATATTGGATCAAGGCCTTGAAGTATGTTAGAGCGCTTCATTCAAGACCGAAACGGTACACTACAGGAGGCAATGTGGTCAGTATTGCGCTCGCCCGAGAGTATTACCCTGATTTGACTCAGGTACTCATTCGCAGCTGAGTCGACTGGTATCCGACGTCAAATCATGATACAAATCCCACTGCCACCAGTGAGATTTGAACCGCGACCTTCCGTATGATAGCCTTGTGCTCTAACCACTCAGGTATCCGGACAGGACTAGTGACCAAGCTTTGCCTGAAAACGACTGGATAGGAGAAAGTCTCTATCGAGGCGTGTTTTAGTGAACGATGTGCACAATTGAAGACAACTTATTGCCCCAATCTCTTTTATCAGGACGGATATAGCAGTCAGCAGTAAGGGATAACCCATTTAATCAGCTCCACGAAAGAAAACCGAAAATGACTATTGCACCAATATTTCCAGCATGAGATTCGGAGTATTGGCTGATCAGATCAATGTACAAACGCCGAAAGACTCGATCGGAAATGACCGTTTCTCTCATTAGTGGCTGGAATGTTTAGTTGGGAGTCTTTGACGTCTTCCACTTTTCACAATTATGGATGTAGTCTTTGACCATTTTAGGCCACTAGAATCACAACCGCAGTCTACCCAAAACTTTACCAAGGATAATAATGGACGCGAGTGATCACTTCTGAGGCGTTCCCATTTCTCTCCAAAGCATCCACTCCCGCTGGGGAATGCCCGTCCTGTGTTTGATGATAAACCGGAATCGTTGAAACTTCACCATTTGAGTGAAGCGTGATCAATTACCACTTCGAACGTTGTACTTTCTATCTACGCTCAAAATTTGGGCACTGCCTCCACGGCTGCGAAACATTCGTGTTTAGTGACGGTGTAGTTTCGCTGATCGATATATATGCTGCCTGCTGAACCAACACCAACAGCTCTACTACCAAACCCTATCTCCACCTCCACGTGGTGACCGCTGGGAGCTCTTTCTTAACGAAACGCTGCAGACGGAGAAGGATGAAGGCGAGTCTCCCGCGCCTAAAAACGGGACAAATTGTACCAACTGGTCCTCCAGGTTGGGGGTTGGGTAGGGCTGACAACCCTACACGGAAAACAACTTGTTACGAAGCCACAACAGGAGACTCGGACAGGACGGATTTTAAAACGACGGACCCGGCAACGAACACGGAATAACGATTTGCGCATTTTGCATAGAGATGAAGCTGACGAGCAGCTAGCCGATACCCTGTCCCAATATAGGGCTGATATAACAGCGTTGCAAGAGATGCGATGGACAGGGACGGGTTTCCTGAAGAAGAGCCACTACGCCATATATTATAGCGGTCATCCAGTAAACCATGTGCTCGGAGTAGGTTTCTTAGTCAGCCAAAAAATGAAACCTACTGTTATCGGCTTTGAAAACATAAGCGAACGGCTATGCACTCTGCGCTTGCGAGGCAAGTTTAGAAATATAAGCCTCATAAACGTTCACGCCCCTACAGAGGAGACTGCAGAGTCGGAGAAGGATACCTTCTACGAGGCAGTAGAACGAACCCTCGAAGCCTGTCCCAGATATGATATCAAAATCATACTTGGGGATTTTAACAGCCAAGTAGGGAAGGAGCCCGTATTCAGGCGATACGCTGGCTCCCATAGCTTACACGAAAAAACAAATGATAACGGACTGCGGATTATTCAATTAGCAGTGTCACACGAAATGGTTGTTGGAAGTACCTGGTTTGCGCGGAAAGCGGTCCACAAACATACGTGGGCCTCTTCAGACGGGACCACTTCCAACCAAATTGACCACGTGTTGATCGAACGCCGCCACCTCTCAGCCTTGATGAATGTCAGAACATATAAGGGGGCCAATATAGACTCGGATCACTATCTCGTTGGCATGGTGCTCCGTGCTCGAATAACAATACCACCTAGAATCCCCTCTGACAATCAGGTGAGAGTGAACACTGAAGCCATCCACAACACAACCCTCCGCGACACCTATAAGAGGGAAATGGATACCGCAATAACCGCAGTCAACAGAGGACCTGGAGATGAAGCATCAACAAATGATCTTCACAATCACCTGAAAAACGTTATCATGGATACGGCCACAAACATACTTGGCCCCAGCCGCAAAAGGGGTCGGAACGGCTAGTTTGACGATGAATGTAAGCTAGCAACGGAACGGAATAATGCCGCATACCGAGTAATGTTGCATTCTCAAAGAACGCGGGCACGCGCAGAGGCTTATCACGAACTCCGTCGAGCGGAGAAGCGACTTCACAGACGGAAAAAGGAAGCCTGGGAGAACCAACAAGTCTGTGAACTAGAAAAGTACAGGGAGCAACCACAACAGGCGCGGAAGTTTTACCAACAAGTCAGCAGGATGAAACCTTATTCACCTCGATGCTCATCCTGCCGAGACAAAGAGGGAAATCTGATTTCCGACAGAATGGGCATATTGGAGCGATGGGTTGAGTACTTTGTTGAGCTACTGAACAACCAGAACATCGGCGAGTTGGAGGTCCCGCCAACTGAAGACGACGGACAAATACTGCCACCACCAAGTTTAGGAGAAACAGTCCGTGCAATTCATCGGCTAAAAAATCATAAGTCGCCAGGAGCCGATGGAATTACAGCCGAATTGGTTAAATATGGAGGCGACCAGTTACACCAAGTGGTTCATCAACTTGTGCTCAAGGTATGGGACAGCGAATCAATGCCTGACGATTGGCAACGAGGCATTATCTGTCTCATACATAAACAGGGAGATATCAGACAGTGCAGCAACTATAGAGGTTTCACGTTGCAGAGTACCATCTATAAGATATCCTCCTCTATCTTGCTAGGCCAGATAGCCCCACATGCTCAGAACATCAATGGCCCATACCAAAGAGGCTTCACTCCAGGCAAATCAGCAACAGATCAGATTTTCTCTCTGCAGCAAGCGATGGAAAAACTGTTGGAATATGAACAACAGTTGCACCATCTGTTCATCGACTTTAAAGCCGCCTATGATAGCATAGCCAGGGTAAAACTGTACACGGCCATGAGAGAATTCGGTATCCCGACGAAATTAATAAGACTGACTAGACTGACCCTGACCAATGTGCGAGGCCAAATAAAAGCAGCAGGATCACTCTCAAGACCATTCGTCATCAACAACGGTCTTCGACAAGGGGATGCGCTATCATGCGTCCTCTTTAACCTGGCCCTCGAGAAAGTGATCCGTGATGCTGAGGTGAATGCAAGAGGTACGATCCTCTTCAAGTCGACCCAACTACGCTGACGATATCGACATCATGGGAAGAACCACCCGAGACGTACAAACTGCCTTCATCCAGATCGAGCAATAACCGATAGGCGGCGCGAGATCTTGGGCTGCACATCAATGAAGGCAAGACAAAATATATGGTGGCAACGTCAGCACCGAAGACGAATCAACCAACAACATCAAACCGCACTGGTCAAACACAAACACGAAGAAGAATAAGGATAGGAGAATACAACTTTGAGACCGTTGACAATTTCTCCTATCTAGGGTCGAAAATCACAACCGATAACAACTACGATGATGAAATCCGCGCACGGTTGTTGTCAGCCAGCAGAGCCTATTTCAGCTTACAAAGACTGTTCCGCTCGAAACGTCTCACCATAGGGTCAAAGCTCTTACTGTACAAGACTATGATCTTGCCAGTCCTCATGTATTCCTCGGAAACTTGGGTTCTTAGCAAGAAAAATTGCGAACTCTTGGCCGCGTTCGAGAGAAGAATCCTCCGAAGAATTTTTGGCTCCCTACATGAGGATGGACGATTCCGTAGCCTACACAATGACGAAATCTATGAGCGATACCATGACCGTCCGGTTGTGGATAAAATCCGGCTCAATAGGTTACGGTGGGCGGGGCACTTAATCCGTATGGATGAGGATGATCCCACCCGGCAAGTCTATAAGGGCAATATCTATGGTAGAAAAAGAAGACGAGGCAGACCCTGCCTAAGATGGAGCGATGGCGTGGGTCAGGACGCCAGACAGCTTTTAGGGATATCGAATTGGTGGACGTCGGCGCAAAACCGGGATGTCTGGAGTTCCTTATTAAGGCAGGTCTAGACCGGATACCGGTTGTTGCGCCGTTGTGAAGAATGTGTGCAAATCGTTCGTCCTTTTTTTACTAAACCCGATCTAGCATGTGCAATGCAGTCAGTTGCTTTGTGGCAATCAGCTTTACCGGGCATTACTTATACTAATCCTCAACTTGACACATTCATTTCGTCTTCGGTTTTTCGTGAAAAAAAAGCGATCACCACGTATAGGTGTAGATAGGATTTGGTAGGGGCTGTCGATGTAGGGTTAGCAGGCGCTTCACAAATTTTGCGCTACATCCACACTCTCCCTCTCCCACTGAGTTTACGGCAAGCCTTATATCAGAAGAACATAAGCATAAGATAATTGTTCAAATTATCCTGCTATTATTCCAGAACTATTTAAAATCCTATTCCTGTTTACACATGCCACAATGTCACAGACCTATTCATCGCTATAATGCCCAAAGTACTGGCACTTCATCCTTGCCAACAGTAACGAGTTCGATAAACTGTCATGCAAAGTCAAAACGGTCCTGATTACTCATTATTCACAATTCACATCCGCCTAGATTCTGCCTTTAAGGCGCCATGTTTTCCCCACATGGAACTCAAAAAGAGCAGTGACCCAGGACTGTCACCTTTCCATTCTTGAAATTATGGTCACGTTTATGTCGAACGTGATGAAATCGTGCAGTTTCGCCTACAAACGTATATGTATATGGCCATGTGCTATTTTTTTGTTACTATCTAAACTTTGTTAGATAGTGCGGAGCCTACGATTTATCACATTCTGTTGGTAGTGTCAACGCATGTGTGTAACGTATACTATTGAAGTTTCACAAGAATGCTTCAGATAGATTGATATTCAGGACCATATTCAGGATAAATTCGTTTGACTTTTTTTCATTCTGAAGTGCGTGATAATGATTGAGTATTGATTCGACTGTGGACAAGGAATTCAAAAGAGATAGCGAACTACACAAGAGAGTTGAGAATATTTGTGTTATGTTGTTATCAAATAGTATATCATAAGGTAAGAAGCAGCAATTATCTTTTCTCCCCCGCTTTGATGACTGAAGGGTATCAACAAACTAACGTAAGAATTTGCGAAACCTGGTTATGAATGCAAAGGAAAGGACTGATTCCCTAACTAGAGGCCAACGCAACCTCCATAATTGTCTTTTATTTCTTTAAATTCTTAAATAAAAATGAAACTAAAAGTGGTGGAAATTACCTTCATCTGACCTACTTTCGTTTTTGTGGTTTTCGATCTGATTATAGAGATGGAATCAGTTCATTCCGAGTGACGAGAGTCAGTAAACCTTATCGAAGGGTTTAGTCTCTATAACTAGGATTTTCTTAATGGGTGTGGAAATCTTAAGAATACCCAGCTTTACACGGTTGAAAACGACCCCACCTTTCCAACCATAAACCCACGAAATCACCGTCAAGTATTACTTAACGGGGAAGGCTCTTGCCTATATAAACTATGTTAACTCACGAACCCTTGCAGCATTCCGATTTCAATTCAGTTCCTGTTTTGTACCGCGGTTATTGTTGTCTTTCCCGCAATCCAATTTTCTTACGACTACAGCATCCAATCCACAAGATTATGCGGACCGATAACTACCTAACTCAATTCTTCCTGCCTTCACACAACCCTCTTCTCAACGATCAGTGTATTGGTCCTGCGGTCTCTTTAGTAATTATCCCTCCGTTCCTCCGATATTCTGCACAGCTCCCTCCTAACGGCTTTCCGGAAGTTGTCAGTACCTCGGATGGATCGATCTTTCTCCTTTGGTAGCAATACTGCAGCTAATTCGCTAGAAAATACAAAGCAATCCTTCCTGCAATGGCATACTCTGTCTAACTCGATGCTGTCCTATACGCACTGCAGACCCTCAGCGCGATTGGTCAGCATTCGTTGATCATTATTCCCAGGTATTTAGTTATCCGCATTGTTTTTCCAACGATTGGCAATAAGAACCGCTTCCGTCTTGTTCTCTACAGAATGGCTTCCATAAGGTTTCTCGACCATAGGATGTTTCTCATCCCCATTACGTCCAGGTTGTCTGAAGAACCAATCGACATTGTCATCGGAGGCAAATAACGCTATTATACATTATGCTCCACACCAGGGATTGGGACACCTGGCATACATGAACACTGCTACATTCAGAAGGGTTGCTTGGCATCTGTACGGAAGTCAAGGGCGAATAGAGTTCCAAATGGTACGACCATGGAAAAGGAATAAAATTATCCAATAGGCGATGGAAGCACACGATGTTACTATGCCCAGAAGGCGACTACCTCCGACTGGTGAAGAAACGAAATTTCATTAGCAGAGGCTTAGAAGTAAAAACCGCCAGGATGAACAGGCGATTAGTAAAAGCAAAAGGGAATGTTGTTAATGGTTGTGTGGTTATACAGGGTGCGGCAGCGTAACTTCCTTTTTTCAAAACTCAATAAAAACTATTGTATGCATCGGAAAATATTTATTTATTTTTTATAATGTAGGTACATGTTTTTATTTACATTGTTTTGAAGATCAAATCTGTTAGGTGACGTCCCCCATTCTCCATACATTGCGTAAACCGATTTCTGGCGTTTGTCATGACTCTTGTTAGCATAGCAGGTGTTTTGTTGGCAATTTCTTCTTGGATGTTGGTTTTCAAATCTTGTAGGGTTCTTGGACGGTTCACATAAACACGGGATTTCAAAAACCTCATAGAAAAAAATCACAAGGGGACACATCGGGAGAGCGTGCCGGCCATTCCAAATCGCCTGTAATTGAGATAAGGCGCTCTGGAAAGTGTTCCCTCAAAACAGCCATCGATGCTCTTGAAGTGTGTGCTGTTGCACCGTCTTGTTCGAACCAAGTGTCCCCCAAATCCAAATTTTCTAGTCGTGGAAAAAAAATTCTGTAGCATGTTTACATACCGGTCCGAATTCACTGTCACTGTAACCTCATTTTCCTCAAAAAACCAGGGACCAATAATTCCAGCTGAGGAAATTGCAAACCACACTGTGACTTTGGGTGAATGCAAAGGCTTTTGATGCAATTCTCGAGGGTTGGTGTCAGCCCAGTAGCGCATGTTTTGTTTGTTAACCGACCCACACAAATGAAAATGGGCTTCATCGCTAAAAAAAACAATAGCACCCTCGGGAACGACATCAAGAAGAAGCTCACACGCGTTCATCCGAGAATTGAAGTCACGTTCTGAAAGTTCCTGCACTATCGCCATCTTATAGGGATGAAAATGAATATCATCACGAAGAATTCTTCTCACAGAACGATCGGATAGTCCACGGGCAGATGCGTGTTTGCGCGCAGAACGCCGTGGCGATCGCAACATTGACGCTCTCACTGCTTCAATGTTCTCAGGTGATCTAACTGGCCGAAGGACTCCAGTTCTTCCTTTTGTCGCACTTGCAGTTTGTCTGAATGTAGTGACCCCCCCCCCCCCCATGTAACAATTGATTTGCGGTCTGGGACGGGAGCCAACGGGGTTAAATTAAAGCGATTCCGAAATGCACGCTGTGTTGCAATAACCGAACATCCGCTTGAAAAGTAAACCTCAACGGCAAAGGCACGCTTCTCACTATTCCAACGCATGATGGCGACCGAACCGTGTCGGGACAAAACTTGACAGTATCCCCTCTTCAACGAGACTACTAGCGCTCCGCTATGACATCAACTAACTGAGTGGCGCGCATTTTAAAAAGGGAGGTTATGCTGCCGCACCCTGTATGACTTACAGGGTCGTAATGAAAAGGTTCCCACCAGGGCAATGAAAGCGAATATGTGGTACTTCCAGTTACCGAGAAGGAGCTGTGTGTAAATAGAGAATATTCCCGACTCCGTAGAAACGGCAGAAGTTGATGTTGCCTTCCAAACCGAATATGCAACCTGGAGATTTGCGTCTGCCTGTGTATCCAACATGGATACATGGTAAAAATCACCAGCAGAGTCATCAACAAGAGATTGCTATTCATCGTCGAAAATAGAAATTGTTTCTCGGAGTGTCAATATGGGTTTTGAAGCACCCACTCGACGGTGCATACAATAAACATAGGTGTTAGTGGATAGTTGGCAAGTCTGGTTGAGAATTATCTCTCAGATAAATTTCCTGGCACGGAACGGATGACTGCCCCAAAAGAGTAAATCTTCACAGGAGGTTACTACATGGCTCGGTACTGGGTTAATTTCCCTCTACACCACAATGACCACGTCTCCAAACTAATACCACTTCATTGCATCTAGAAACAGGATTCAATCGCTTTCTGCATTCCCGAGCGATTCCAGATGATCAAGGACTACCCAACCCCCTCAATACAACCCAACATGACCTAGAAGCCAAAGTATCCAGTTCTTTTTCCCGGAACGGGCAACCTACGTGTCGCACGCTCTCAAGTGCGAATCAAGTTTTGACACAGAATATTGTTTTTTTTTTGGTTAGTCGGAGTTTGAGACGGACGAGGACGAGAAGAACTCCTCTCTAACAGATTTGAATAAAATCAATGGAATTTAGATAATAAAAAAATAAATAAATATCATTTTGTAATTATGTTTTAGAATTAATAAATATATAAAATTACTTAATGTGTTTAACAACACGTCATTATGCGAGCCAAGCGTATTCAGTCCCTCAAGAGATTCCCATATCAGTTTAGACTTCACCTGGTTGGACCTAACTCTGTTGATCGCCGCTTGGCTGTCAGTCAGAGTAGCAATACTCAGCCCCCGTAGTTCCTACGGAGATTAAAGAAGGCATATCTTTCTAGATTTTTCTTGGACCAATGACCCCGGCACCCGCTCCCTTCACTGTGAGAGATTCGCCAGTAGATCAAGTGATCGGTCGATGGTTTAAGCCATATATCACAGCGACGCTCTCCCATTTTGCCTTGTTATTCCAACATGTTTCAAACTTCTTATCGAAATTAAACCTCGCTGTCATGTTATTCTTAAGAATCAGCAATTGGGGATACCATCCAGAAGCATATCAATATCAATCGGCTCCTCGCCATAATGAAGATTACCTTCCTTGCCTGCATCCGTATGTGCAGACGGCCCACTACTCACACTTACTCACAATAGATTTTATACCTGTTGGTACTCCTATTTCCCTTCTATTTCCACTCCCTTGTGGATCAGGGCATCTTGTGTCTCTGTGTGCGATGTGTTATCGAATGCTCCTTGGATATCCAAAAACGCGCACAGTGGGAGGTTTTCCACTGGAAATGTCTTCCCACGGCTTTTCTGTAGTTGATATGGAAACTCCGATATTCGGTCACCTTCAGGGATCGATCATCCACCCCGATCGTAAGGCGTTTAATCCTGCCATCCATCTTGCTTCTGAAGGCTCTTCATAATCGTGTAAGGAAACCCTCATTTCGAGCGATTAGGAGGCCCATGAGTTCTTCCGCCTCTATTGGAACGGCTCTTGGCATATTGCATGTGCTATGGATAGCACATGTCAACAGTTCTGCTCCTTCCCAGCTTGGCTATTAAGAGCTGTAGTCTTAAGCCACTCTGCAGTGTCCTCTGTCCCGCAGTCCCCCACTATGTGACCTGGTCTTACGTTCGCAATCCATCCGTTGCACATCTACCTGATGACAAGTTTTTCGACAGTTTCCTGCTCTTCTTCAAGTGAATATTTGTTCGGGACATGCTTGGCAGTACGGCTAATGAAAAGTTATTGACTGCACTAGCATAGTTAATAGCGGGCTTTCCGATAATCGAAAGCCCTTGACAGCACTAGCATAGCTAATAGCGGGCTTTCCGATTCCTACCTTCATTCCTAACCTTCCCAGGCTTTTCCCCTCTTGCGTTCAAGTTTGGGTTAGGTGGCTGCTCGCCACTATCTTTACTCCGATAGAGATTACTTAGGTCTACCATGAGTCTTTTAAGGGCCTCTTCTGCTTTCAGCCCTTCCTGAAGATAACGCGGGTGCCACTTAGCATATGCGGCACTAAGGCTTGTCTCCTTCCTTCTTCTTTTTCTTCAGCCTTTGTCCCGTTCACAAGCGGCGTCGGCCCGTCGTGATCGGCTTCGCCATTTGGCTCTATCGAATGCCTGATCTGGGTGCAATCTCGAGGCTTTCAAATCCCCATCCAGCGTATCAAGCCACCGTTGCTTAGGTCTGCCTTTTGGTCGTTTACCATCGACTTCAATGTTCAGACCAATCTTGGCAAGTGAATTCTCGTTTGCACGAACTGCGTGACCATACCATCGAAGACGCCTCTCTCGCAACTTTTCCACGATCGGTGCAACCCCATAACGATCGCGGATATCCTCATTTCGGATGTGATCTAGACGTGTGACGCCACTAGTCCAACGTAGCATCTTCGACTCCATTACCGCAAGAGGCCGTTCATTGTCTTTCATGGTCGGCCAACACTCAGAACCATAGAGAGCGACTGGACGGACGACATTCCGGTAAATTTTAGATTTGAGACGTTCGTTCATACGTCGATCACAAAGGACACCAGTTGTGGAACGCCACTTCATCCAGGTTGCGTTAATGCGTTAAGCAATTTCATAACGCAGTTCTCCATTGGCTGATAGCGTTGACCCGAGGTATTTAAATCGCTCAGTTCTGGGCAAATCACTGCCGCTGACGGTGATTGTGCCTGTTTCATGGGGATCGGTCGCCAAAAATTCAGTTTTGTTTAAATTCAATCTGGGACCGTTGCATGAGGCGATCATTCCATTTTTGAACAAGTTGCTCGAAATCATTTTTGCTATCAGAAGCCAGAAAAACATCATCTGCATAAAGCAGTGTGTAGGACGCTGGACGTTGGATATCCCGTGTGACGGTGTCCATAACAAGGACAAAGAGGAGTGGTGAGAGGGCACTTCCTTGATGAACACCAACAGAGACACGAAGCGGTTTTGATACACCCGCCATACTTCGAACTTTACTTTTCGGATCGTGGTAGAACAATTGAACCCCGCGCACGAGTTCTTCTGGCACGAAGTGTTGTCGTAAAGCATACCAGATGAGTTCGTATGGTACACGGTCAAACGCTTTCTCTAGATCCAGAAAGGCAATGTAAAGAGGGCGATGCTTCTCACGGTGTTTCTCCATGAGTAACCGCGCAGCGTGTATTGCGTCAGTAGTTTCGCAGTTCTTGACAAATCCGGCTTGATTCACGGTTATTTCAAAGATTTCGCGAATACGGTTGTCAACTTGCGCTCAAAAATCTTCATGGTATGGGAAAGTAACCGGATTGGACGGTAATTTGAACATTTTGCTGGGCTACCTTTCTTTTTCCATATTGGAACAGTGGTACTTTCTTGCCAGTCAGATGGTGTTCTTCCGTCCTGAATAACCCGATTAAAGAATTCACTGAGCCACAGTGTTGGGTCCCAGCTCTTCGCTTTCCAGAACTCAGATGCGATGTCGTCAGGTCCTGTTGCTTTCCCCGATTTCATTTGTTTTATTGCCTCCTCGACTTTAGTTGCGCTGACTGGAGGAACTGCTCCAAATGTCGGCAATGATTGTGGAAGTGGAGGATGAGCAAATTTTTCAGTTGAAATCTGCTCGAAGTATTGTCGCCATCTATCCGTTGCGGCTTGACGGTTGGTAAGCAAAGTACCGTTCTTGTCATTAACACAACAGAAATGTTCAATATCCTGTGTGCGTTCATCACGCCTTTAAGCAAGTCGATAAAGATCCCTCTCGCCATCCCGAGTGTCCAGTTTATCGTAAAGATTTTTGAAATGGTTTGCTCGGTTGACAGCGACCGCTTTCTTTGCTTCCCGGTTGGCATTCTTATAAATTTGCCAATTAGCAGACGTTTTATCGTCAAGAAATTTGTGGTAGAGGCGTTTCTTTTCACGGACCTTCATTTCAACATCATCATTCTAAAGCCAAGTATCTCGGTTGATGTACCACTTACCCGGCTTGGTGACCCCGAGGGTTGCAGAGGCCGCTTTGTGGATCGTGTCTTTCATTTGGTTCCATGATTCTTCCACATTCGTAATGGTTGGCCGAGACCGTTTCTTCTTTCTTTTCACCAAATCGCCACCATTTAATGCGCGGCGGCCAGTGCGTTTCTCACGCTGTTTTATCGGTGGCTTAATTCGCAGGACGGCAATCAACGGCCGATGTTGAGGTGCGATGGTCTCATAGGGAACGACTTTGCAATCAGTGACAGTGGTAAAATGTTGGCGTCTTATGAGAATATAGTCGATTTGCGTTTTATTGTTCCCACTATAAAATGTGGGAAGATGAGTCAATCGTTTGATGAACCATGTATTCATAAGCACAAGGTCATGGGTGTCCGCAAAATCGATTATACGCTCGCCACCTTCATTGCGCGCTCCGAACCCCTTTCCCCATGGCACCTGTTACCGTCTGCCTTTTCACCCACATGACCATTAAGGTCGCCGGCAATGATTATGTAATCGTCAGCAGGCACGTGACAAGTCTTTGCATCGACAAGTTGGCAGAAGGCATCTTTCTTGGCATCAGGTCGACCTGTCTAAGGTGCATACGCGGTGAAGAAGTGAATAGTGCGATCAGCTGATATAATGGTGAGCTTCATCAGCCGATCATCAAATCGTTCGACTTCTTTAATGGTATCACGGAAACCCTCTGAGATGGCAATGCCAACACCATATTGAGTGTGTGGGTTACCAAAATAGAGAAGTTTGTAGCCATTTTTACCGCGTTCGCGTTCAATGTCGCAGCTTTTGGCACCAGACCATCGGGTTTCTTGCAGAGCGCAGATGTCAATGCGCCTTTTCCGAAGGGCTCTTGCGAGTTCCTCCGCCTTTCCAGTTAGGGTACCAACATTTAGCGTGCAGACACGTATTTGTTTTGTTCGTTGTGTGCGGACTAACTTGCCTACGTCCTGACGCCGTCCATGCGTCAAGAACCCTTGCCCATTTCTCGACAGGACCGGGACCCGTCCTGCCGCGTCGACTGAGGTGGACGCCCTAGCATTTCTCCGAGGCTTGTGACTCAATCCGATCATCATGTTTGTAACGACATTCTATACATATTCTTGGTCGACCTGTCGCGGGGCCTGTCACCAAGAGAGATCAGGTAGGATTTAGCATAGTAGAATAACTCCAACTATACTCTATTTATCTCTTTCCCTGATCTCAGCATTTTATTTTTGTTTTACTGAGGATAGTACAGAGTACGTTGCCTCAAACCCTCCTCCTTTACCTGGGCTTGGGACCAGCATACTATGTTAATAGCATGGCGGAGTTAGGCTCGTCTCCTTCCTGACGTCTGGTATATTATTCACAGGCGTGCTTTCAACTTTCTCTATTTTTTTAGCAGTGTTCTTTGTTGGTTGTTGTCTTTGGATTTGAATAGTCGTCTTTTCCAGGCTTAGGTGTGAAACCTACCTTAACCTTCTTCCAAAAGGTGGATACATAACGCAGGGCGAGATAGCATGGAAAAATGTTCCTTAAAAGTTGCTCTAGATACTCAATACCCTCGCTTAGCACCGTCGGAGAGATGCCATCGATGCCAGATGCCAGGTTTTCAAAGGATAACATAGCAGCTACCATTTCTCATGGCTAACAACCTCTCTCGCAGGTTTCCGATTTCCCTTGCAAAAAGTTTCCATAACCCACCAATTCCCTCACTCACACTTTGGTCACCTATTCTCCTGGGGTGTCCCAGATCTAAGATAGTATGTACGGTACTGACTCAGGAGTTCGTGAAAATTCCATGCGGTTTTCAAAGAGAGTCCAAGTTGGCCGACTAATCCTTTTTAAAGTGTCTGCATAGCCTGCACATCCGATTTCGAAAATGGGTCCTTGAAGTAAATGATTGATTTCGGAACCTAGCAATCCTCCTGATTACAATTCAACGTGCAACAATATATCGTATTCGTTTTGAGAATGAAGGGGGTCCTAAGTCCGCATCAACTTAATGCAGGACCGGACCAATTGAGGAGCAACTTACTCCTTCTTTTCTGGTCCACGGACCCCTCGCTAGGGCTTGCACCCAAACCTTTTTAACGACGCGCGACACGCACTTTTCACGTTAATTGATAAGAAATTAGGTACGAAGGTGGGAACTGTGGGCCCCCAAACATACGATATATTAAAAAAAAAGTCAAGCGACGACGGCTTTACGGTTTCTTACCAGGGCAGAGGCAAATCGTCAGACGCTGCCTCACCTCTGCCCAGGGCAGGATGCCCTAAGAAACCGTAAAGCCGTCGTCGCTTGACTTTTTTTTTAATATATCGTATGTTTGGGGGCTCACAGTTCCCACCTTCGTACCTAATTTCTTATCAATTAACGTGAAAAGTGCGTGTCACAGACAGACGGACAGGCGGACAGTCAGATAGGTAGTGAACTAAATTTAATAAAAGATTGCATGCAGTTGGCTTATCGATATCTGAGCAAGGGTTCCGAAAGAATCGCCATTAAGCTTGGGTTTCACCTCGAAAACACAATTAATCTACGTTTCATACAAGCATGGCTGCATTTCTGTCAAATTCAGACTCCAGTGCTGACTTTAGAAAGCGTACATTTCAATTTCTGCCAAAATTTGGTCCCTTGTCTAGGTAGGGTGGAAGAAGTATTAGTTACAAAAGCTTAGGTAAATAGTTACAGTGCACCGCCTGATTCTTGGTTTCTCATGGGCATGATTGTGTTTCGGCGGTGGACTCAATAACTTCCAGATAAGATTTCAACCCGTACTAGAAACTATCACCAAGGGGTAACGCTTCGAAAAGGCGTTGTTCAATGTAGTCCTGGTGAGACTCAAAAAGGACTTTATATTCTCTATACACTACTACATGTGTCGTTCTATATTCGCTAAAGTGATGAATGCTCGCACCACAAATTAGACTGGAAAAATCTTCGCAGTTTTGCATTGTTCGATAATGGGAAACGCATGTTACATTCGTGGCAGAAGGCCGAAGTTATTCGCCTGAGTATGTTGTTGAGCTCGCATCAAAAGTATCTTTACTGCCTATCTTGGGCCTGGGACCGACTGCAAGAGGGTTTCATTATCATTATTTACTAAACTCTTCCTTTAACATCCGTGAATTGACAATGAACTCTAATGTGATATAATACCGTGGACAAATGGAGGGTTTTCAATTTTACGCTTATATGAATTCAATGTTTCTTAACTCTCTCTAATAATAGACATCTTTGCCTTTGGGATATTTCCTCTAATTTTCGCCTTTAACCGTTAATTTTCCACTTAAGATATTTCTTGCCTTCTTGTCCAAGACAACACTTTCACCTAATGTTCCGGAAATAATGGTCGCTGGTTTTGCTACGATTTTAGTAGAAAGATTAACAAGGATTTAACGATTTATCATCCTTTGTGATACTAACCCAAGTCCTTGGGAGCAATAACTGGTGAATTTTCTCAGCATTATGGCTACCGTCGGGTGTGAAAAACTGTCGTCATTTTATTATTAAGTGCCATTTACGTGAACTTGTTTTGAACAACTTCATCTGCTTCATAATAGGTGTCAACTGGTTTTTATGGCTTTATATTAAAATGCTGTAAAGTTGGTTATATTTACGGACAGTTTTAGAAATTCTAAGTAAGGCATATAAATTTGACGGAAATGTGCAAACAATTGGTAATCATGCTTTCACTGTCGAGGTACAGTTTTAATAATTTATCACTGGCAACGTTATGGAAATTTCCCATTTTAATAAGAGCGCAACAACACAGCAGATCCCAACTAGTGCTGCATTGGAAGAGGGTGCCCAATAAAAAGGGCAAGGTTTTGGCAGTCCATAGCGGTCATATTCCAAATAATATATTGTAATGATACGATTGGGGAAAAGAGATCAAGTCGATCCCTTGAGTGGCCGATAACGACCTAGAGGGCAGAGCTGTCCCAAAAAGCTAAACAATTTGGCAAAATTTGACCGTGAAGGTCCGCCCACGAAGATTGCAGCTCTATCAAAGCTCTCGGTCGACACGTTCTTGCACGCCTCTGTGCTAGCCAGGCTCGGGAATGTGGGGGGGTCCTTTGAGCGCTTTGATCCCTCACGCTTCATTACTAAAAACAACGTGTCTTTACCGGTGCGTGGGTCCGCACCGGATTTTAAAATCGAATTTTACGTAAGAATTCGCGACGGCCTATCGAATGAAACCAGAACGCGAGCTAAATTGGAAAATAAAAAAAAAACGGCTCGACCGCGCGCGTGGAGCCGTTTGTCTCCGGACCCGAGTGCCGCGATCAAGTAGTGGAAAATCCACGACGGATCACCTTCCCGATTGCCGTCCCTTCCGCCTCAGATCTTGAACGAGGCGCGGACGGTGAGGTTGCCACCCTTCCTCGACATCCTCTGGCCAGTTATTCTATTAGAGGATGTCCCTTCTGTAAGAATTCCGCGGGAGAAAGGAGGAACTAAGGGGAGGAAGTCGTCAAACCACCTTTGATTATTCACACATTAATGTACTTTTTCAAGCTTCAGAACATAATACAAAAAAAAATTATTACAACCAAAGAGAAATTAAAATAAAGTTAACTAAAATGTAAGTTTAAGAAAAAGAAAATGAAAATAAAATAAGAGAAAAAAAAACAATAAATAACCAAAATGTAAAATTTACCAACGCGAATGGAAATAAACTAAAAATCATAAAAAAAAAGAAAAGAAAAGAAAATAAACAAACCACTTACCCAGATGTCACTCCGAGCTCGGACCGATCCTTCGGGTACCTATTTCTTTTTTTTCTTTAAATTCAAACTATTTATAACTAACAAATATATAGTCCTACAAAAAAAAAACTAACGTTAGTTCACTTCTTCTCTATAATTTCGTTCCTCATGCTTTTATGAGGTTGTTTTGTTTATACACAGCGCGGAAATTTCGACACTAAACTTCAGCAATTAAATATTAATTTCTTTCCGTTGCTATTTCGCCTATTTCAATTGTTTCTCTCCTTTTTGCTTTAAAACTCTGTACATTGATCATTTGTTAACGATTAAACGATTTTAACTTATTCTCGGAATCTTCGTTTAAAATACACTTCAGTTAGCACGATGTGGTGTTAGTTGTCTTGGTCGGATTCTTTTATTTTGCTCGCGAAAATCTTCACCCCTTCGGATGAATGATCCTCTTCTTTTTCCTCCGTCCTCACTCTTACCAAAATTAAATCCCGTTCTCCTCCTCGTTTCTTTCTTCTGTCCTCCACCAAGAAGCTCTCACACCCAACTTCTCCAACTCCTTCAACGCCAAATCCAAAACTCTCGTTCCTCTTTTTCTTCTCGTCTCCGACTTCTCCCCGTCTTTTCAAATTCACTTTTCTCTAAATTAAATCCCGTTCTCCTCCTCGATTCTTTCTTCTGTCCTCCACCAAGAAGCTCTCCGAACCGCTGTCCTCCAGCTCTCAAACCAAACTCCCCGTTTTTCCTTCCCGCCAAAAACCTTCTCCCAGCAACATTCTCGCTGCCTTTGTTCGTGCACCGCTTTTATTCCCGCTACATAGCCTTTCTCACTCGGCAATGTTGCGCCAACATGCGCGTGCGCCTGCAGATGCGGCAAATCATTCCCCTCCTGTCAAGATCAATTCGCTTGAATACATTGAATAATGTGCAATCTGCGGCGAACTTTAAGGCAATTGCACACTATTAAATGCATTGTTTAAGCAAATTGATTAAGAAAGAGCCGAATGAAATTCCGCTCCCGTCGCGCAGCCGCGGTCACTACAATATCTGTTGTCACCAGCCAATAATTGCCATCAAAGTTCCTTTTTGAGCATCGGGATCCGAGATCTAAGCCTAGCGAAACCCATGGTGATAGCCACACCCTACACGAAATGACCCTACTATTGATAAAGCGCTATGGATCTAGTTTCTGATGTTGAAAAACTACTTCTCCCGGTTCAGAGTGTTATCCGAACGTTGCGCATTCGGTAATATCCAGTTGGGAATAAATAACTGTATAGGAACATTGACACCTTGTTGCTTCAATGAGCTAGTCTGACATCCCCTACATCCATGTCAGCAAGCTTACCGGGTGGGACAGTTAACTAAAACTAGAAACAAAAGGATTAGCCCTGTGTTTTTGGGCACCGAAGGAGCGTTCGATAATACGATAATACCAGACGCCCTTATCCAGAAGGGAGCGGGAAACACCCTGGCCTTCTGAATGGGCAGAATGTTAGACGGTAAGGAAATAGTACCGACAGGTACAAATTCTCTTGTATGAACATTAGTCAAAGTTGTTCACAAGTTGGGGTATTATTAGCGTTAATGTAGAGCATAAAAGTTGATGAACTGCCAGGAGAGCTAACAAACAGTAGAATACAGGTCCAGGGTTACGCTGATGAAACTGCTTTAATCTGTAAGGACAAATATGAGGATACCCTATGTGACAGAGTTCAAACTGGATCGCGAATCACTAATAAATGAGCCAAGGCGAATATAGCACCATTCAATACGAAGAGCAAGTTTGCTCACCTAGTGGCCATTAGATTACATGGCATGGAGACAAAACGAATACCAGAGGTCAAATGTTTGGGAATCACACTAGACCAGAAACTACTCAGGAAAACACATGTTGAAAACATATGTCGGAAAGCAAGGGCTTTGATGACTTGCAGGTCCATAGCAGGGAAAAAGAAAATAGTGCTGCCTGTTCACACTTTAGTGGAGTATAGGGCATCCACACATTCAGACTGTGCTTCGGTTTCACTATCATCACAACAGCGAGATAAAGATAAAACGAACACCAATGACGACTGGGATTCGAATACAGACCAGCGTGATTGAGAGGCTGACGCCCTACCCTCCCAATCGTCGCGGCGAAAATGCTGCCCAGGATATACTGCACTAGTAAGGCCAATGATTATCGATGGGGCGGTAATATAGGCAGAAAGGACTGAACTCAGCATAACGCCCAGGGAATTATACAAAAGAAAGCAAAGGTATTTCTGAGACTGACTCTTCTCCATCTGCACATACAGATGCAGGCGAGGAAGGTGATCTGCAGAATGTCCGGGAGTACTAGTGAAGCTGCCTGAATCGAAAGAAAATTGATATTATTTCCAGGCGGCAGCCCAACTTCCAGATACCCAGGGAGAAATTTGAAACACGTTGGAGCAACAGGGCAAGCTGGAACGGCGTTACATTAACATACGGCTTTGACAAACACGGACGGATCCTCAACGGCAGAGGACGCAGGGTGATTGGTCCAAGGAAAATACACTTTGAACCAATGAAAAAATTCCAAACTGTTATAGGAATGCCTTAACAGACTGAACACGCTCGGCTCGCTCAAAAAGGTCTCGCTACCCTGGGTTCCAGGTCAATTGAGTTAGAATGCAATGAAGCAGTGGAGCTGGCCAAGAAAGGAGTATCGACGTCGCTACTAAAAAGCTGCTGCAATTTTCCAAATGGAGGGTGCGATGGAAGCATCGAGGTGGTTGAAGGAAGTCTATCCTGGAGGCCAAGGACCGATTGTGGGAAATACACATGAAGATGAAAACAAAGGATTGTAACTCTCCAACAGAAATCACCGACGAATCAACCCCCGACTTTGAGAAATTAGGTCGTGGCCGAAGCACGGATTTTGGACACCTCACCGAATTGATCTTCTCCCACGGAGAAATCTGTTCAAGACAGGGTTTTCACTTCAGTGGAAAACCTACATTTGGTCAGAGTGAAATTATGCGGTGTTTCCAACGATTAATTAATAGAAGTAATGAAAACTTGTTGTTTCTTTTCTGTTGGTGTAGGTATTTTATTCTTGCAAATCCCGATATTTCGGGAACCACTTGTTCCCTTCAGCAGTGCAAACAAGTTTGCTCATCTGTAGACATTAAGGTTCTATTTATACTATTCTATACTATGATATTATAATTATGACTAAAAACTTATATCTAGGTCCTGAAAAAGAAAATAAATATTTAATTTAACTACCTAATAGGAAGGCACTGCGAAAGAAGGTGAAGTTGAAGTTTCACTGTAAACTAGCCACACTACAAAGGACTGTGTCTGGGTATCACCGGTGCCATGAGCACGACATCTGGCGCAGCTCCGAATACATTCTCAATTTGCAGCCCCTGGATTTGTTTATTTAAAGCACAACAATGAGAGCAGCTCATAGGCTAATTCGATTAGATCTATGGGGAAACAATGAACGTGCGGGCACAGAAGAGTTATTGGGAAAACAGAATCCAGTTTTCGCAATTCCTTCTGATTCTCGGATCCCCATCCATCTGTTTGGTAGAAGATATGATGTTATCTTCATACGAAAAGAAAACTGGGACGAAACAGAAGACTGCGTATCACCATATACTGACGCCTTTTACACCGACGGCTCAAAAACAGTACAGGATTCTGGAGGAGGAGCCTACCATTCGAATAAAAAGGAGAAGTGGGTTTTTCCCTTGGATTTTGACGAGCCTTTGAAGGGCAGGCGCATCGAATCTGCAGCGATAGTTAAGCTGCATTGAGGGTGTTGAGCAGTCCTTTTATCATTTTGAAAATTATTCAGGAATGTAGGAGTCGATTGAACTCTGTTTCTAGATTCAATACCCACCGTATTCTAGTTATGCGGTCATTGTGGGGTAGAATCCCCGCACAATTACCAAATCAAGACCCTAAGGATCAATCTGATACACAGTATACGCGAGAAGGCTTCTGACAGCGCACGGAGTGTATCTGAGGTGTTCCGCAAAGGAAGGACTTTCCGGAGAAAATAATAGCTATTCTCAGAGCAATGTCGCAAAATGCCACAATCTGCATTGAGGTAAAATCTCAAACGAATTTGAAGTCGAAAGCAGAGTCCGCTAGGGTTGCATCTTGTCACCGATGTCACTTCTTCTTGTTATCGGTGATGCTCTCTGCTTTGCTATGTCCGAAGCACGTGGAAGAGTTCAATCGACTATAATATTCTTCCTTCGACACCTCCACTACGATGATGGCTGCCTTCTCACCGGGTTATGAACCTTAGCCGAATGACCTGTAATAGCGTCAATTTCGGTTTTTCCGTCTTGTGTAAAATCAGTAAATATTTTTTGCTAATGTTTCTTCTACATTGCTGTATAGAAGTAGCCCATGGGAAGTGACCCCCACTGTTACTCAAAGCGTCCTAGCTTACATTAACACGTCTGCGGCGTATCATCAGTGCAACCGATTCTCCTAAAATGTCCGTGGAGTGGATTCGGCATGCGCGCTTGGGACACAACAGTAGAGGAAGAGTGCAGACAGACTCGAGAAGTCCTATACTACCAAAGGTGGATTTTCCAGAATCTTATTTCCATGTAAAGCAGATATGCAGCTTCAAGTTGGTATTTTACAGTTGTTGAACAGCAAAAAGGATGGATTGCGTTGCCCCTTCTTAATATTAGCAAAACCTTGGAATAAAATAAGCCAAAGCTTTATGTGAAGTATTACAAATGACAACATTCAGGGAGATCGTAGTTCGCAATGTGCACTCTGATAATCCAGAGGATAGTTCCTCCTTACAATGTTGAGTAGAATATCCTTTTCATGAAATATACATGGATTTGACTTTTAACATTTTGTGGACTGCAATCAAAGAGCTCATTTATCGAATTTGTAAAGGATGCATAAGGTAAAATGTTCTCGTCCCATCTGTTATTGCATAATATGCATATTCATGAGGATCCTTTTGCTAGACGGGACATGGAAATGAATCGTAATGTATTCCTCTTATAAAGGTGAATGCATGCATTCGTAAGAAGATTATATATGCAGAGATACTGAATGGAAGATTGGAGCATAGTAAGTATTGTGAATGTTCTGATAAGATTTGACTTTAAGATCGACTCTAAGCAAGGACATAAAGACGGCCACAGAATGAAATGCTTCTATAGGAATTTGAATAGTTAGAAAGAATATGAGCAAATCAGCGAAAAGCAAAAATAATAATTTATATAACATTTCCCGTGGGACATAGTTCCTTAGAAAATATAGAAGTAGTAGGGTACGGTAGTACACTATTTGACTCTATAGGATGAAACTGAAATACCATTAACATAGAAGTCATAAATTGGTATGATTGCAATCCCCCCACAGGAGCACTGGAGGGGATGAAAAGCATCTGAGTTAATATTTTAAGATAAAAGCTAAATAACACAAAAAAATTCTGCAGCTGAATACATTAAAATTGGATTTCATTCAGGATCTTCCTTAACTTTGAGTACTATTATGACGTAAAATATAATAGATAACCAAGCTCTTTGTCTGGATATTTAACATACAGACGAACCCTTACAGACGAAAATTTTTAATTCGGCTAATTGTAGGCGTGTGTGTTTCTTCGAAGTGAGGAGGCCTCTGGGCATTTAGACCCTCGTGGTCGATTCCCTTGGCTAACGGAATATTCTGGATTCGTTTAGGTATCGCAAGATTTCCGTTAGTGGATGTGATGCTACCCTCTGCAGTTGTAGCATATCAGCACTGCAGACATATCATACGGTGGGGCAAAATGGTCACGTCTCATCTTGGAGAATTTCTATTTTGAACATATGCCCAGATACCGAATTATGGCTAGTCAGAAAGCCCACAACACTTCCACAAGTCTTCCTACTTCTTAAGACGATAAACTTTACAGTATTTTTGTTAGGTTCTGACAGCAGCATTAAGGATCAGCCACTTACCATTATGCGAAGCTTGTTCCCAATTTTTGATAGCAGCATTAGCCAATGCTACTGACACCCCAATTGCTGGTTCCGAAGCAAGTATGGTGGAAATTGAACCCTCTTTTGCTAAATCATCCGAGGTTTTATTTCCCAATACACCACAATTGTCGGGTGTCTAAAGTAGTTTCACCATATTGAATTTAGAAACAGAGTTCTTGAACAATGGGGTAACATTGGGTGCTGGCACCTTCTTGTTTTTCATAGAGGGGACTGTTTCTCAGAACCCTTTTATAAAGAAAAGTGTACAGTCGTCGACGCTCTACACCGTCATTATCTCGTATGGGGTGCGTAAGGAATAGTACCCGAACAATGCGACCCATTTGCTCGACCTTGAATGAACAGCGTTTCCACAGAACCCCAACTCTTTGCGTTACTTGTTTATAAACAATTCCCCACCGGTCCCCATTTAAGTCCTACCAGCAGCCAACTTAACTTCGATTTATTGCACTGCAAAGTCTCCTTTTGCCTCATTGTACTCTGTAACTATGGTACATGCCTCCTCCCGGTCGCTAAGACGTTGTGTCAAGCGGCGGATTTTGTGACACTCCTTCTTCCTCAATTCTCTGTCTCAATTTCCGCGTCCATTATTCCATAGAAGGTCTACCATCGTAAATGGGTACCCTCCAGTGCGACCCCACCTGATCGAAGAATTTTGACAAACCTTTAGGTGTTAACCTTCGCGGTGCTTCATGCACAGAAAAAGCACAGAAAGTTTGTGCCAACCACTTCGAAGATAATGTATTGGTGATTGTTTGCCGAAAAGTCTTTCAGAACTTGCCACCCGTCCACTAACGACACCAGTGACTCCGAAGCAAGGGCTACGTCACTCGCAGTCTGGGCGCCGGAACGTTTGATTGGATCAGAAATTTAAAACTACAAGTCCTGCCAGATAATTCGGCTCCCTCATGAGTCTAGGTGAGGCATGCCCCATTCAAGTACCCAGGTATTGAAATCACCCCCGGCCAGGATACACCCCTCTATGCCCAAGATAGCATCCTCCAAAGCATCAAGCCTGGCATCGTCTCATTCGGTGATAGATAGACACTGAAAAACATTACCCTTAAACACCGAATCCAGACAAAGTCGTCCTCTCGACCTTGGCCAAGAACTCTAAGGAGGGTGCCATCCGATTGCAGATGGCAGCGGTACTGGTGATATCAGGATACCACGAAGCTGGGTCCTCGTTTCGGTACTACTCACTGAGGAACACTAGATCAGATTTTGTCTCCCCAGAGAACTGCGTTAGCAACTCATGAGCGATTGCATTGTGGTGTATATTGATTTGTAAGATGCGAATCGCCGCTTCCTAGCTCTGTGCAGTTCAGTTCTGGAAACTAGACACTGACTCGAGCCCGCATTGTGGGCTACGCTCTCATCAGACGGTCCCTACATAGGGGCAACTGTTCCTTTCATTGCAGGTGTTCGCTTTATGGCCTGCTTGATCGCATTTGCGGCATGTGGCCCTACTATCAAGTCCCCGGTAGGTTGCGGATGTGCGTCCACAATTCAAATATCTGTAACATTTTTTTGGTGCGAATCGGATTCGTATCCTACAAACTACCTCGTGTATTGCTCCGCAAATTCCAGCACAGGGAGGTTTTTTCCTCGGAAGTTTGCAGAGATGATACCAATCCGGATATTGGTTACCTCCGGACATTCGCGCTTGACTGCCTCCTCCAGCTCAATCAGCCCGCCTTTCATGCTTTTGCTTACGTTTATCTGGAGGAACTTCGCAGACCGCAAGCGCTTCACAACTGCTACGCATTTCCTGGTAAGCCTTTCCTCTTCAGTTTTCACCAGAGTAGTCAACAGCATTCTCACTCGGTTATATTCGAAACCATCTGGTCAGTTTCAGCAGTTTTTACTGTGCTTATTTTCCCAACAACAACTACGTGGTACTGTCGGGGCTGTCGTCTCGATCGCAAGTACCGCATCACTTTGCGAGTCTTCTTTTCTGTTTGCTGGGTCCTTTGCTGGCCCTGGGGTGAGCTATGCATTTTCATGCTGCGTACCAACGCAGCCAACTCAATCTTCATCCACACTATCTCCTCATTATTTCTATTCTTCTTTTTTGTATTCTCCATTTAAGTTTTTACCCGCGCATCGTGTCTAAGAGAGTGGGTCGCAATAGTCAGGAACGGGTATACTCTCAAGGACGCAGCCCTTACCCTAGTGCTCTGAGGTCTGACCTACGATTAGCTGAGTTCGGAACTCATGGACGGATCAGTGCCTGGTCCGGGCATCGCGGTATAGTAAATACCGGTTCAATGCACACTACCCGAAGGAGTGGCTCCTGATACACGCCACAACAACCACGTTGGCAGAGCTAGGCTTACATCACCCCATCGGCGTCGACATAGAGTTGTCGGTGGTTCCGGAAACTCCTAATGTGTCCCGGCGTATATCAGTCATTAGCAGTCCGCTCTTCACCGAGGAACTTTCTCGACGCTACTACATAGGACGCAGGTATTATGCCAGCTAGGGGATCTTGCTCGGGCACTTCTGGGAAGCCACTCCCCGTCCGTTGACGTTGACGACCACGGACGGTATCTTTCTTAGTTTTTGCGTGCGAGGCGTTTGAAAACAGAAAGTGCAGTTTGGCTCACTCTGTACAATACCGTAGCAAATGAACTCTCTCTTGCCCAGATTCTTGTGTCGACATAAAAGCTTGCAGCTTGGTCATCCAGTTGCGATTGTACCTTCTGCTAGCCGCTTTACCTATCATTTGCATCATCTGATTCCATTAATTTCCCCCTGTTTTTGCCTTTTTCAAAACTCCAAAATGGTCTCCTACTATTCAAGCATTGTTAACTCTCCCCTCCTCCAATCATATTCAGCTAAAATTAGCGAATTGATTTAGCTTAATGGAATCGCCCAACTTCGTCAAATTTTCCTCCCTTTCCTACATTTTCCGTCATACTTTATGCAGCCATGAATGAAGTGTATTAATAAATATATAAATATGCGTTGCCTTTTGTTCACCGGCCGCACGCACTGCTCCCTTGCTCAAAGCTCGTATGAGGTACACACGCAGGCATCAAGGAAATAATAATATAGTTTTTAACGCTAAAGATCTGATAAAGTCTCAACAGTTATTGCTTCCAGACTTTCACCTTGCGTGACAGAAACTTTTCCACAAAGCTTGAAAAGAACAATTTAATTGCAATCAAAGAAAGAGTGATGAGGACATAAGCTTCGCACGATATTCAAATTAGATTACAATAATCCATGGTAATTTAGTCCGCCACCAAACATTGAGCAAGTAAACTAGCAACCCCCTTTGAGTTGGTGCTAACAAACGACACGCAATTTATTTAAGAAATACACATAAAAATGGGATAATTTCGGGGAAAATCTCCCCAAAATATTTCATGAACTTTTCACTTTTCCCATTTTTCGTGGCACAATGTAAATCTTGATGGCAATAAATTCAGGGTAAATCGGTTCAAATATTCATTTTATTCATACGGGACATTACTTTTTTCATTCTTAAAAGGGCCAGGATATATGATATGTAAATAACTAATGGCATGAAATGATTTAAGATACAATACCCTGGTCTGAGCTGCATGTTGGAGAAATATTGGCCACATCATATAAATTTCAATGTAAATGGAGTGTACTGACATGAGTGCTGCGGTAATATAATGGTTTTCCAGGATTAAGGATCAATTTTTGGTTACGTATGTAGGATTTCATCAACCGAATATTCAAGGGGATAATATGCAAAGGATATCTGTAAATACGTGTTTATGCTACATGAAAATGTGAAAGCACGTTTACTTTAAACTACCCGTAGGGGTCGAAGTAACCTTGGTGGCGAACATAAAGAAAAATAATTTTGACCCGGTTACCTTTCTAGATCTCTAATATCAAAAGAGTCGTACACCGTGTGACAACATTTCTAGAATGCCTAACAAATTAAACAAATAGATCTACCCAGTTACTACCTGTTCGATTAAACTATGGCTACATATTTTTGATGAGGTGTACGGTCCACCCTTCGATTCTCGGTTCCTCGATTGCTGCCATGCACAGAGAGTGCGGGCTCGATCTTCACAAGTGACCACTCCCTTATTTTCTTCGCCTTTTTTACGTATATAGATCTCCGCTTACCAGCATGGAGAGCGATCGGAATAACTCCTGCTATCTCTACTGCTGCTGGCTCCGAGACGATACTGTATGTTGACACAACTCGCAAAGTCCACCGCCGATGCACTTGCGCTAGGCACCTGTGGTATATCTCCTCACTGAGGGAGTTAGTCATTTAGGCTTGCCTTTGCTTTTCATAGGTAATATTTGTTAACCTTGCAAATAACAATATTTTGGGAATCACTTGTTCCCTTCTTCAGTGCTACAAGCCTTGTGGGTGGGACTGAACTCTACAAATAAGTAAACGACGACTACTGGAAAAGGGTCCCTTAACAGTGGACATGATCCCATTATCCATCAAATCGCAAATATCCTTGCCGCAGCCTTGTCTGCGGTGCTGTAAACCTGCTTGAAGACGCTTATTTTCGCATCCATCAGAATGCAGACGACTGGGACGAACATTGGAACCCTCTTCTTGGCCAGGACAACGACAACTCCGGCTTATACATGCATATAATTTTCAGCACATCGCTGGAAATCCCAATCGGTTCTGTTGCTTTCTTGTCCTTCTCACAGGACTGTCTCCTCTATCTCCTTTGCAGAGAAGAGTGCGCATTGCTCGGTACTCACCCTTCCATCGGCAGTGTCTGGTCAGGTGAGATGGACAGGAAAAAGGTCTTGCACGATTTCTTTCACTTTCACTGTTTCCATGGAATAGGATGACAGATTGGCGCTGAATAAACTCCTGCGAGAACTCTTTTATATTGCGGGAAGTTACCACCAGTTTAAGGGAGTTGCAAACTTGCAATTTGAGCCTTCCACCAGTACACAGGTGGTTCCCTGTGACGAATTCTCCTTTTGGGGGCCGAGCGGTGGTAAGGTTAATTGTTGAATTCACTAATCATTCATAGACCTTCTATCCGCGTACAGGTCTTCTGGCTCTTATATTCCTCTTGTTCCAACCTCAGTACATTAGAAGGAGCTGTTCGTATCGTGGAAAGAAATATATTGATGATCACTGGTCGTTATATCCTAGAGTATCTCCATCGTTGCACCGCTGACACAAAGGACCCCGTAACAGATTTTCCCGATGTTTCACCCAGTGTATTGATGATCACTAGCCGTGAAATCTTACTCTTTCATGGCACCGCTGACACTAAGGACTCGGTAGCAAAAACAAGCTTAGGGTAATAATACCTGTCCTGGGGATCTTTTCCAAAATTTGGGTGCCGCGAAATCTGGTGGGGCATGCCCCATACGAAGGGGCTATTGAGAATAAGAAATCTTTTGCCGAACATAAATGTAGATAGGAATAGGATATTAAAGTCCTTTCACAATTTACTGCTACTCTTTGTGGAGGAGATGTTTTCTCAGCGAGGCATGCGATTGATTGTTAACTTAGGGAAATGGATGGTAGATTTTTAAAGGATGCTTTTTGTTCTCCCAATGATTGCGGAGATCAAACAGCTTAAACGATTATGCATTCCACAAAAGAGCAAATGTAGAACGGAATCCTTGTTAAGCCGGCGCAATATAAAAGAATTTATCATTTTGTATGATAGTAACCACTTTTATCACTAAATTCTTGGTAACGCCGACAGAATTATGTCAACACTTCACAACAACACGTCAAAGGGGCTGAGAAGTAGCGCTAAATCTTTAGTTCGGATCGACTTGAACCATGGATGACACCAATTAATTCTACATGTCGTTAAAGCAAAACACGGAAACAGGATGCAAAACCCATTGCAAACAATGGGACTGAAACGAACTATGCTACAGAAAATAGATGTGAGGTTATCGAAAATATTGTGCTAGATTGAGTTTTAAGGTTTTAGTGAAAACGAAATCGATTTACTGTCCGTCTGTTTGTCTGACCATCTCTTTTTAGGGGGTGGACATCTTTAAACAACACTGGCCTGAACACACCAGCGCCATTTTCACAAGCTAAAACCACGTTTGACTCTGTCATGCTGGTGGAAGCACCATAATGTTATGGGGTGCGGTGATCTCGCACTAGCTTAGTCACTTTCCTTCTCTTACGATAAGGAGTAATCTCAACTTATGAGTGTCAGCCATGATCTGCAATGCCTTCCTCCGAACTGGAACTCCTTATTGCAAGGTAGGGTGACCACCATGACTATGAGCAACATAGAAGTATGCTGTGGTCCTCCCACGTTCGGCATCATTCTTGCCAGAGGCAACATTTGCTAGTACAACCCCTTCAATGAATTATATTTTCGGTCAAACTAGTAACCATTTTGATTGCATCAATGGTTGATCTGTTTTTACGAAACCCACGCTGCCGATTTGGCTCTCAAACGTCGGAGGTAATCCATTGTAAGTTACAAAGCTGTTTCCCAAAGTGTCGAGAAGGCATATGGGTCTGTAGGAGGATTGTTAATCTAAAGTTTCACCAGCCTTAAGCAGCAGTATCAGCGTCTGCCGCTTCCATGATCTAGAATAGATCTCCTCGGACATGCACGCTACGAACGACTTCACGAACATTTCACGGCAAGACTGAGAACCTTATTGGGTATGTCGTCCAGATCCGGGTCTTTATTGCCACCAATTCTACCGGAGATCTTCAGCAACTCGTATCTGGTGACTGGCGAAATCGACGTAACATTCAGGGACCGCTAGAAGGTATCAGCACCTAGCTCTTGCTGGGGAAATAGCCCCCAGTTGATTATTAATAAGAGAGTATCTCTGTGATTTCTGTATCGTCCCATCACAATTTTATAGGGGCTACCCCAGGGGTTTTGTTTCCGACTGCGAAGAGAGCTTCACTCTTGTCGAAAGGCACGAATGAATGTGTATTTTCCATCTATTCGTGACGGGGGATGAAAAATGAATCTGCTTCAAGAATTTTAAACGAAAAAAATAGATTGTCGATTCAAAGAAACCATCAACACTGAATGAAGACATGGAGGTTATGCCCACTTAGAAGTTGGGTAAGGAAGTAATCAGTCCCACCATGCGTTCGGTTCTGCTACGGGTCTAAACTGTCGATGAGCCGCGCGGTTCCTTTGACGCTTCCCTCGATAAGTGTACGGTGGTGTACTTTACAGACAAATACCTCTCTTAAATTTTTACTTTGCCGGCTGTAGGCAGCCTTACGCTCGTTAGCAAGGAGGGGGACGAAGGTCACTCCCGCGATCACCATCACAGCCGGTTATGAGACAGTGCGATAAGTAGACGCCACTTGTAAAGTCCCCTGTCTCTGCAGGTGAGCAAGGCGGTTACGATGCACCTCCTTGTCAAGGGTATCAACTCTTACCTCCACGCCATAGAGAAGAGCGTTGCTCCCATAAGAAGACGTCTCCTGGTAGAAATAGGGCCCCCAAGATTCGTCATTAGCCGAGACTCCAGCTGCAACTCTTTTCGGTGCTGCTTTAATTAGTTCGAAGAAGCTCATCTTCGATTCGAGCATTAAAGCAAGATATTTAATACCTGGTTTTCACTCTATAGTCAACCCCCCAATCGATATGGAAGCAGGGTCGGGATTCTCTTTCTGGTCAAGATGAGTAATTCGATTTTGTTCAGTGCAAGGCTGAAACCACGATTCATCCATCCGTTTACTCGTTGCATCAATATGCCAAGTCCGGCAACGCCGATTCCAAGTCGAGTTTTAGCAGACGATCGTAAAAATCATTCCAGAGATGCGTCCCTAGGTTGGATCCCTGTGCTATCCCCCAATCAGATAGTAAGGAACAGTCTTTCAGATAATTTCTTAATATCCGCACGATATAGCTTGGCACGTGGAATGAGTTTTCGAATGTGTCTAGCATATCTACCCATCTCACGGAATTGAAAACATTTTTGTGTGCCTCGGCTCGATGAACCGCACCCACGACTTCCATAACGTCATCCACCGGGTCTCCTTTTCCTTTAATGGCTAGCGCCAATCGTTTGACCTTCTAGCGACAAGGAAGAATTTCTTCCTTCGTGCAGACATTGAACGACCCGGCACAATCATTGCTTTCCGAGCTGTTGATAGCAACCGCTGCTAGATGTCAAGGGAAGAATGGCCGTACAATGCAGACCATCTGGTCGGTACTTATTATACAGCGTTTCTGAAGAGTCCGGGTGACAATTTGATAGACAAGTCCCACGGGTTCTCATTTACCTCGCTGCTTAGGTTCTGCCGGGCACGAGCTTTGCTTTTATTTACCGCAATGAGGAATCTCCTTTTGGCTGATCTATACTCTGCCTTTATGGCGCATGCCTCTTTGCAAGAGCATAATTGTTGTACCAACCGTTGTATCGGCAAAACGTTGGCGTTGATTCGGTGTTTAAAATCTCGTGGTTGAGTCCCTCCCCGCAAGAACTATTACTTCCGTGCTTCAGATCTTGTATTCCAAGGAAGCAGAGAAATTCTGAAAAACCGACATAGATTCGTTCGTGTGAAGTAAACACAGAAAAAGTCACTTACGCATATCATCATCATCAACGACGCAACAACCGGAATCCGGTCTAGGCCTGCCTTAATACAGAACTCCAGACATCCCGGTTTTACGCCGAGGTTCACCAATTCGATATCCCTAAAAGCTGTCTGGCCTCTTGACCTACGCCATCACTCCATCTCAGGCAGGGTCTACCTCGTCTTCTTTTCCATAGATATTGCCCTTATAGACTTTCTGGACTGGATCATCCTCATCCATATGGATTAAGTGACCCGCCCACCGTAACCTATTGGGTCGGATTTTATCCACAACCGGACGGTCATGGTATCGTTCATAGATTTCGTCGTTATGTAGGCTACGGAATCGACCATCCTCATGTAGGGGGCCAAAAATTCTTCGGGGGATTCTTCTCTCGAATGTGGCCAAGAGTTCGCAATTTTTCTTTCTAAAAACCCAAGTCTCCGAGGAATACATGAGGACTGGCAAGATCATTGTCTTGTCTAGTAAGAGCTTTGACCCTATGGTGAGATGTTTCGAGCGAAAAAGTTTTTGTAAGCTAAAATAGGGTCTGTTGGCTGCCAACAACCGCGCGCGGATTTCATCATCGTAGCTGTTATCGGTTGTAATTTTCGACCCCAGATAGGAGAAATTATCAAAGGTCTCAAAGTTGTATGCTCCTATCTTTATTCTTCCCGTGTGACCAGTGCGGTTTGATGTTATTGGTTGGTTGGTTTTTGGTGCTGACGTTACCACTATATACTTAAGAGATAAGATAGAGGAGAATATCTTATAGATGATACTCAGTAACGTGATACCTCTGTAATTGCTGCACTGTGTGATATCTTCTTTTTATGTATGAGACAGATAATGCCTCTTTGCCAGTCGTGAGGCATTGATTCGCTGTCCCACACCTTGAGTACAAGTTGATGAACCACTTGGTGGAACTGGTCGCCTCCGTATTTAATTACCCTTGCCGAGTGCAATTCTCTTTACAAAATGAGCCAAGAGGAAGATGGACTGCGCGGCTCAACAATTTAGATCTGTGGCTAAATCGAACGCACGGTGAGACTGATTACTTCCTAACACAACTTCTAAGCCTACGTGAAGTTTTTCAGTTTTACCTGAACAGGATTTGGAAGGTGCGATCTCCTGATTGTGTGTTCTACAATACAGTAGTGGACGACGCTGAACATACCTTTTTCTCCTACGAAAGGCAGTAAGGCTTTTGTCAGCAGCTTTATGAAGACACACGGGAACTCTCTCCAGAGAACAGACCGGATGACAAGGAGTTCCCTGAACTAACAACTCTATTCCTCCCCTCCCATTCGTTGAAAGGGAAGGAAAGGAAAGGGATTCCCTAACTTGAAGGCTGACAGGAGGTTTAGTTGGTGGTCCGATAACGTACTGTTGCGGGAGTCCGACGCAAATACCCTACTCCCAAAAAAAAAATCCTCGACTAGAGATCATTTCATCTGTGTCTCTCCAAAGGACAGACCAAATTTTTTCAATGGCGGGAGGATTGTTGTGATTTGAAAACTACTTTTCGTACGTTGCAGTAGTACTATCACGAAGCGTGCCAGCATAGAAAGCGAATGCGCGGAACTGCGGATTTTTATTGCTACGGAAGATGTCTGAACTTTTCGTACTCGGATAAGGAAAGTAGCTGTCTTAGTCTTACAAAGTTGTTGTCTGAGACTGGGTGCCGTACAAGTATATAAGCTAGAGAAGCTAACAAAATCTTAAATGTGCTGGTGGGTAGTCCTTTTTTGTCGCTTGCTCCACCTTTTGGGTGATCGTGAGACAATCCAAATCACATATTTCAAAGGTACATATGGATTGTAGGCTGGAAACTAGTGCTGTTATACCTAGAATGCTGTTGATTGTCTGGCAGAACGTACCCTTTTTGTTAATCTTCAGTCACCAAGCTTAGATATATCGCCAGAATGATTGGGTAGTTCCCAGTAATTTAGCTTGAAACTCCGTTGCAGTCGCTGACAAGGAATCTTGCACTAGAAAGGGGAATTGATTTTACTAACGACGAAGACGTTAACTGTAATCTCTCCTAATGAAGTTTGGTTTCCACTGAATATTTGAGATACAAATAAGCAATAAGGCGGATTAAGAAGGAGTGATAAGGTGGTATTCCCATGGGTGCCTCAAAATGCAAGAAATAGGCCCAAGAGGTTCAGGACCAGAACCGGAAGAAAGTACTATCTATCAGCCAATGGGTAAGCATAACAACAGCATTTTTCAGTCTGAAATCTACGCCACTTTGACTGCAAAAGGAACCATGAAAAGCAGAAGATAGCAATTCCACCCGAGAACCAGAAAGTCACCAAGGCACTTAAGGGGGTCATCCCGTGTGAAGGCCGTTTTTTTTACCTTTCTTTGAAAAATTATTTTGAAGGACTGAATAAAGATAGAAACGTTTATTGATACCTCTAGTATATGTGACAAATTTTTCAGCTTGATTTCGTGGCTAATTTTTGGAATACGTGTTAATTTATGCACCCATCTCCAAAAAAAAGGTGTTTTTCTGCTGCCACGCTTGAGGGCGCTGTGTTCATCTGAGGAAAAAAAACTAAACGGCATTTTAATCTGGACAATATTCCACGGTCCTCAAACTAGGATAATTAGAAAATATTAAAAGGTAAATTTTTGGTGGGCTTTTAAACTTAATTTCTTGGATTTTGGTGTTTTTTCACGGCTTTTTTTATGAATAAAAAAAAACAACCCGTCCGATTGCAATTATCCTAGTTTGCGGACCGTAGAAATATGTACTAAAGAAGCCGTGAAAATTTCAAAGAATTTGGTTGGATAGATTTTGAGCTATGGTGGCAGCCGGTTTTCAAGATGCAGTTTCGAGAAAAACGCATTTGAAAATTTAAATGTGATTATCAACAGTAAAATTTTAGCTCACCATTAATCTGCTATACCTGGTCCATAGAGAGCACCCTCCGTTTCTTCGAAAAAGTCTTGTAAGGCCGATTGTTGCTCTCTGGTGTCAATTTTGGCTCTTTTAGCGAGGTCAGTCGATTGTCGTTCGGACCGCCAAATTCGCGCTTCATTACGGCGGTCGACATAAACCTGACATATGTGACCAACTTGACATCCCATTTTCACTAGGATTTTGAGAATGCCATTGAATCCTTCATTGAAAATAATGACAGCCAGAAAAGTGGCTATTTCAACGACCTTGGCCCCAGAATGAAGGTGTTTAGCAGCGAAAGTCCAGATCAATGCATTTAACGACTCATTGTTATTGTGGGTCTCTGCTCTTAAACATCTGTTCAAGAGATCATCTCGTGACAAATCTTCGTAGATTGGTTTGATGACTGTTTGAACTTCTTCAGTCAAAGGTGCCTTCTCGTGGTGAAAACGATCCAGTTCTCCTTTAGCTTCCGCTTTGCGCCATTTGCACCAACTGTCCTCGCCTGCTGGACAATTTTGATGCTGAGGATTTTTGTCTGTAGAACATTTATGGAAGAAAATTTCCAAAATTTCTTGCTTCACTCCTTCTATCGCATTTGCGTGTCGACGAATAGCCAGCCCAGAAAAAGTAGTGAGGTCCTTATCAGTAAGTTTTCCAGCCCCTTTTCCACCAATGCCTTTATGATTCTTCTTTGCATTTCTAAGCCGCGTTGCCATTCTTTTCTCGACATGTGCTACGCATTCCTTTTTTACTACTACGTATATTTTATTATTTGCAGAAATTTGCAGAAATACCGGAGAAAACTCCAGTAAAATCCAATATACAATATACAAAACTTGTCGCAATTGGAACATCGAGTTCATGCTTGCTAAAAGTTTCTTTGCTGATGTTGATGCGAAGTCCTTTTTGTTCTCTGATAACTATCGATTCCCATGAAATACTCGTTTTTTAGTGCGAGTATGACGTTGAACGTTAAAGCGATCTCCCTACGTACGATCCATTTAAAAAAATCACTGAACACCCCCAAACAGCACAATACTTACAACAAAATATAATTGAGTATAGCTTGAAAACCTTTCAGTGCTCATTCTAGACTGGATTATTCTGTTTATTCCAAACAGCAAATAAGTTTAGACAATTGATTGGTTTTCCATCTTTTTATATTTATACCTGTGTTCGAATTTATAAGGCTCAGGTAAAAAACTAACAGGTAAAACAAGTCGGGAAACCGGAAGCTTGACGCTTCAGGTATAAAAGGTTTTGTGTTTCCCAATGTGAGGAGCATAACGTAGTTCTCCATTGACTTATAGCATTGACCCGAGATATTGAAATCGTTCAGTTCTGGGCAGGTTACTGCCATTGCCAGAATTGAGCGATTTAAGTATCTCGAAGGGCAGGTTACTGCCATTGTCAGAACTCAGCGATTTAAAAATCTCGACTCAACGCTATCAGCCAATGGAGAACTGCGTAATGAAATTGTTTCACGCATTAATGCAACCTGGATGAAGTGGCATTCCCCAACTGGTATTCTTTGTGATCAACATATCAGCGCACGTCCCAAATCTAAAATTTACTGCAATGTCATCCGTCTACCACTCTCTATAGTTCTGAGTGTTGGCCGACTATAAAGGACAATGAACGGCGTCTTGCGGTAATGGGGACGAAGATATTGCACTGCACTGGTGGCGTGACACGTTTTGATTACGTCTGAAATGAGAATATCTGCGATCGATATGGGTTTGCATTGATCGTGGAAAAACTGCAAGAGAGGCGTTTTCGATGGTGTGGTCACGTAATTCACGCTAACGAGAATTCAACAACCAGTATTGATCAGAACATCGAAAGCAATGGTAAGCAACCAAAAAGCCGGCCAAACAATGGTGGCTTGATACGCTGGATGGGGATTTAAAGGTCTCGCGATTACATCCTGATCAGGCATTTGATAAAATAAAATGACGAAACCGATCACCACGAGCCGACCCCGTTTGTGAACTGAAGGCTGAAGAATAAGAAAAAGATGTGAGGAGCGACGAGTGCACGACAGCTCCGTGTAATATAGCTAAAAATTCCATTGCCCTCTATTTTCTAGAAAGCGATTTAAATAAATCACTTGATGGAAAGCCCTGTGTTGATAATGGTCAACCACATACGCTTCACGCCCTCAGGTTAATCTTATTAGCGAATGAAAACAATTTAACCAACATCAAATATAAAAAAGGGCTAGGGAGAATTAGATTCTTCTTGAATGGAATTTTAGTATTTCACTCGAATTTCAATTATTCTCGTTAATTATGACGTCAGCATCTTATTGGTATGGCTTAGAATGCTGTTAATATGCACGAAATTGATAAGTTTGAACTGCTATAACTTTCCCACTAATAGTTGGATTTTCATGAAACCTGGCATGTGTATGCACAAGGCTGTCCTTTATGTCGGCGCAAAATTTAGTACACTTAGGATGAACTTAAGGAGAGTTTTTTGGTCTATTTCTAAAAGTTGATAATATACTATTAGTAAATTTTTTGAGCAGATACCGGAATGGGACATCTCTCGAAGATTAGATTTCACATAAGTGTTTTACACAAAATCTGAATAAGTGCTGCAGATAAGTAGATTCTTCATAAATGCGACTTTAATATTTCACGCGAATGCCAATTATTCCGTCAATTATGACGTCAGCATCTGATTTGCATGGCTTTGGAAGCCGTAAATTCGCGCGAAATTGCTAAGTTTGAACTGCTATAACTTTGGCGTTAATTGCCAGATTTCTACGAAATTTTGTACGCATATATTATACAAAATATTGTCCTCTATGCTGGCACAAAATTGGGATGAATTTAAGGGGGGTTTTCCAGTAAATTTCTAAAAAGTAGTAATGTACTATTAGTAAGTTTATTTGAGCAGATATCGGAATGGGACATATTTTGAGGCCTAGATTTCATCTAGGTGCACCACTCCGATTTTTTCCGGATTTTTAGGTTGGGTAGTTTCCGAAAATGAGTCCTGTCTCACTTCAAGTGCGTACATTTTGACTCATTACTCACGCACTTTGCAATTTATGCCAAAACTAATGCCAGTCTCGGAAAGTGCAAATCGAGACCTTTCATTTGATACCCTACACAACTATATCCGGTGAAAAAAAATTTTTGAATCCCCCCTTTGCATGTTTGGGGAGCCCCCCTTTAAACTCCACCTAAATTTATGCCACTCACTGTATGCGTGGGATTTCATAGTTCCCATCTGTCCACCAAATTTCGTTCGAATCGGTTTAGCCGTTTTGGAGAAAAATGCGTGTGACAGACAGACAGACAGACAGACATTGAATCGATTTTAATAAGGTTTTGTTTTACACAAAACCTTAAAAAGATTCGATGCTCTTTCTCATCAAGTACTCTAGCCGCGGCTGCAAACTCCTTACCTGTTTAACCCTGTAATTTCTGAAGGACTCGGAATATCGGAAAATCCCTTTGCCCACATATTCTCCACTATATATAGATACAATTCATGCAAAAAAAAATCGATTTCTCCAACCCAACACACGGGATGACCCCCTTAAATGTATCCATGTGTATTGAAAACTGGTATGAAAATGCCTTGATAAATTTAATATTATCGACGTGTACAAAAAGGTCTGGATACTTTATGATGTAAGCGATATTAACGTAACAGAAACTGACAATCCAACAAGAGAGAAACTAGAAATATCCTTCTGCGTACTAGAACCCTTATGTAGCGTTGTGAAGAGCATCACAACTAAACTACCACCTAAGGAAGCCAGGTATCTGAAAATAACACGTTCAAGTGGACTGTATGCTTTTAATTATGGCCATTTTATTAAATCTTCGTCCGAAAGGGTTGTACATCTGAATTAATTGTTACACCCTTCGCAGCGTTAATTCGTTGAACTCGATGCATTGACCTAGTGACAGGGTAAAAAGAGGAGTACTTCTTCCCTTCGTTGCAGCCTTCGAATTGGGTTAATGGCACGCATTCAGTTAACGTCGAATAAACACTTACCGTGAAATGCGAAAAAACATTGAATGGAATTTAATCATAGAATTTCATCCTTGAAAAGAGAGAGCTCCACAGATTTTTAAGATTCACGTCCAGCATGAAAGACGGTCTCTAGATGTTCGTCATTGCAACTGACTTTCACAGGTTTAAAATTAAAAGGAGTTCCTGTAAAGGTACTTCAGAAGCACCTCTTCCGCGTAAGCCTTAATGAAATGCAGAATACACAAGATTCCAAAGTAAACTACTGCCTCCACCACTGTTATATTCTCCTAATGAGCATCTCAAAAATGTTGAAAACTTGAAATTACGTAAGATATTTGAACATTTTCAATGACAGACAAAAATACTGGGAATAAAAGTTTTCGAGTGCTTCGTCAGAACTTTTCGATTAGAAAGCAATGGGAACGGCACCGACAGCAATCAAACCGAACTTTTAAAAATACGAAAGGAACACCGTCGAAGTTTTTTAAACCCCCAAGAGTGAAATAGACATCTTTGTAGATACGAATGGAAAACGAGTATTGACACTACCGGAATTTTCATCTGAAGTATCTGTTTCTTTGAGAGATAGTTATAAACCTGTGAAAATGCATTCCCAATCGGCTTCAAGGGAGAGTCCATTCCTCAAGTTCGTTAAAAATGGGATATTATTATTATGAAAGGTTAGTGATGGGTTAAAAAGCGCCTATTCAGGACTTTGTTACTCCCTCTATAGGTCAGCAAATTCATTTAATATAAAAAATTCAAATTGATTCAGTCTCTTGAAATTGCTGGATTTGATCATTTTTTCAAAACTGGAGGAATATAACAAATTTCTATGAGACCAATGTACGAGTATGCCAAAAACTTTATTAGTTTTAAATTGAAGGGAGCGTCAGTTATTTGAAATTTTCGGTTAAGGAAAGTCGCACCGCGTCCTTACAGAACCCTTGTGCCCCTTTTGTTGGTTGTAGCGTACCTATCAATCATAGTATCTCAAGCAAGCCTTCAGTATATTCCTTACTTCCAGATCTTTCAATTTTGCATCTGGTATTAAGTGTTCTCCCAGGACGTATAAAGGTTTCATTACACTCGACACAAAACCTGCAGGCGATTGTCGGTAGATATCCCTAGCTTCCCTAGGTGATAGTTTAGCCCACAGTGAACAGTGAGAATTGCCAATGTGATTCAGAGGTTCTTTTTGATGAGGTTTAAGCAATTCTTTGTACGTATGGGTTCGTATCCCCCAATAAGCACCCTGGACTGCTTCATTCCTGGTAGACTCGCTCAGTATAGTTCCCTCAACCGTTCCACTTCATTTCTTAATGTCATAGCCATTAAACTTGGCTAGTTTGCCCGCTGCCTCGTTACCCTTCCACCTCAACATGGTCAGGAAGTCTGAGTATCCAGACCTTGTTGGAAGAGCCGAGTGTACTCAGTCTCTGAAAGCATACCCATATCAACTTAGAGTTGGTTGGACCTAAGTGCTCTGTTCGCCGCTTGGCTGTCGGTGAGAACAGCAATGCTCTGCCCCCTGTATTTCCTTTGGAGATTAGAGGAGCACATCCATATAGGGCGCATATTTCCGCATGAAATATGCTAGTGTTCCTACCCATTGGCTCCAAGTACATTTTCCTTGGAGCAATGACACCGGCACCCGCTTCCTCTGCTGTGAGGGATCCGTCAGTGTACCAAGTAATCAGCTGCTGGTTTAAGCCGTATGTCGCAGCCACGCTCTCCCAGTTTACCTTGTTACTCCAATGTGTTTCACACTTCTTATCTAAGTCAATTCTCGTTGTTACGCTATCCCTTGGTATCAGTAATTTGGGATACCGCCTAGAAGGAATACCAATCTTCCTTCGGTTTAGGCAACTCCCGCCTCACTAATACCGCCGGCCATCCTGAATATTGCCCTCCTTGGCTGCATCTGTATGTGAAGATGAAGAGGGGTTAATCCCAGAAGGACCTCCAACGCTCCATAGGTAATTATTGGCCTTGCTATTGCCGTATATATCCAAAGTAGTATCTTCGCGTTACAACTGACTGACTTGACTTTCAAGTCATCAGAGCCCTCGTGGCTTTCCGACAAGTGTTTACGACATGTGTCTTCAAGAGTATTTTTTGGTCTAGCGTAATTTCCAAATATGTTTCTATGTTCCTCTTTTCACCTCCATGTCATGTAAGCTTATGGCTCTCAGGTGATCAAGCTTACGTCTCCTAGTGAATCAAGCAGATGTTACATCCTGTGGAATATTTCGAAAAATGTTGGTTGGCCAAACATTATGATGCAATGAAGTAGACTGGTGGAGTAAACATCAGCACAAGTGGCCAAAACAAAGTGTTTTTCCGACGAAAATGTCACTAACTTAGAACTACGGCAAAAAAGGGTTGGTGCTTGACCATAAAGATGGAAGATCTGTCCCAATGATTCTCTTCATTAGTAAAACTCATTAGAATGATTGAGAATTGCAGAATATGGTGAACGAACACTTTTGATGTTTTCATATACGATCCTTCCCAAAATACTAGACATTAGGACAAGATACTGGATATATGGGGAATATATGTATCTAACTACTGAGGACTATGGTAGGTGCCAGACGTGGAAAACCTTCTGCTTGAAGAAGCATTGAATTCGTTGGGCCGTAACGATGGAGCCAGTAGGCGAAGACCACGAAAGCACACTTAGTTGTATAAGTTAAGGCTCTACATCTTGAACTCCCTAGCGATCTAACATCGACCACTTGTATATACATACATTCACAAGGAGAGGTATGTGTCACCGCTTTGATAAGTGACAGCGGCACTCATTTCGGGGATGCTGACAAACTATTGCGTGAAGCAGCAAAAAAAAAAGTTCGAAGAAACATATGAAAAGTTTGCGGTAACCTACCTCGATTGGAAATTTATTCCAGTAGAGAGTTGAATTTTTGGATGGATTTGGAAGGCAGCGCCATTTGGTCAAAACAATTGGTGCGCACTTTTTAGACGTATTAGAGATATTCACACTGTTAGCTCAGATCAAAGCTTGCATAAACTCAAGGGTCCTGACATCATTGAGAGGTGGTCTGGATGGCTTTACTGCGTTGACTCCTAGGCACTCCTTGACTAGTGAACATTCATTTGAATGGCCGGACGAGATACGGAAGACAACATGGCTATAGAATAACAACCAGGTAGAAACATTCAAATAACAGTTCTGAAAGCGATGGAGTCTTCAGTATTTGACGTAGCCACAACAACGAGCGAAGTCGTTCAATGTGAACTAAAATATAAATGTTGAAACCTTAGTCGTCTTCAAATGCGAGAAAAAGCCTTTTAATCAACGGTCGCTGGAAGAATTGTGGCAGTTCAGCTTGGAAACGGCGATATGACTAGGGGTTGTGACGTTGACAATAAAGAATAATATTGTGGCGGTGCTTATTACATCCAGACACTTGCATGGATTTGTCCGGATAGCTGAGTAGTTAGAGCAGAAGGCTATCGTACGGAAGGTGGAATTTGAGTACCTGTGTCAAAACAGGGTAACAATCTCGGTCGAGCGCAATGCTTACCATATTGCCCCCTACAGTGAACTGTTACGACCTTGAATGAAGTGCTCTGACACACTTCAAGGCCCTCATCCAATTGGACTGTTGCGCCAACAATTATTATTATTAGTACTTGCCTGGACCTAGAACTTTGAACTACCTTTCTGTTTCACCGAAGTGATCTACTCCCTAAAAGTTAGCTTTTTGCTAGACGGCTAAGTAGAGCAGTTACTAAGTAGAAACTCAGAGCTATCACTTTGTAAACACGACAATGAGAAGCAGGATCGATATTGGAATTAAATAAATAAATCAAATATATAAACACGGCATTTATTCAACTTCTGCTATCAACCTAACCTGGTAAGTAGCAAAATGGTGGACCCGAGTTTAAAAAAGGAAACTTGACGGGTTTAAGATAAACGTAAAAGCAGGGACAGTGCCAATAACACGCAACACGCCTGCAGATAATTTTAAACCAAATCTCAGGGGATTGAAGTTTGGAATATTTGGTACCCAGTTTACGGTGGTCGCAGTCAGTATGGCTGACAGTCAGTATGACTGCGACCACCGTATACTGGGTACCAAATATTCCAAACTTCAATCCCCTGAGATTTGGTTTAAAATCGTGGAGGCAAGATACGAGTATGTGAAGTATAACATAAAAACCCACAACAGCAATATTTGCAAGTTATAGCGATGCTGCCACTGCGACATGTCACCAAAGGCCCTGACATAATTACAGTGTCCGTGACATACAGCTCCTTTAAATGCTTACGCGAGCAATTAATAAAGCGGTTGTGTGCCATCCAGGCGGAGAAAACGAGACAGGTTATGGTTGACACGTATACAATTTGGATGATGAGAAACCATATCAGTTCCTCCGTCGCTTGGAGTGTCTCGGCCTTACCATAGTTTCGGACCCACTGATGAGAAGTCTATGGTTAAGACGCCTTTCGTCTGGTCTTCAACCTGTAAACTGCAGCTGTCATAGCTGGTAAGGTCTACGCCACACTTGCGCCAAATGTCAGGAAACAAGGTCCTCGTATTCAGCAGCGGAAACCAGTTTAACACAGCTAGATCAGCAATTATCAAATCAACTTGCAGAGCTGCGAACGGAGCTACACATTGTCAAGTAGAAGTCCTAACCCGGGATAATATAGAGTAGTCATAAATTCATGCAATCAAAGTCAAACAGCATGAAACAGTTTGGAGCATTCTTGGGTATGGTAAATTTTTACAGAAGGTTCATCCCCAGAGCAGCTAACTCAACGATATTACGAGAAATTAAAGGAGATTCTTTCAGCCGAACCAGCGAAACCGCCGCAGCTTTTGACTTTTGACGCACCTTTTGCCATTTTCTGCGATGCATCTGACTTCGTGATTACAGCAGTCCTCTAACGCATTAATTTTTGCTGGCAACCATTAGCATTTTTTTTCAAGGAAGTTGGGCCTAGAGAAACGTAAATACATTGCGTACGACCAGAAACTACTGACTATGTACCTAGCGATAAAGCACTTTCATTATATGGTTGGGGTAAAGGAGCTCACCAACTTTACAGGTCACAAACCGCTAACCTTCGCCTTCCGCGAAAAGAACGAGTGCTCACCATGTCAACTTCGCCATCTAGATTATATTGGACAGTTTACCACTAAAATCTCGCACGTATCCCGTTGCGACTGTTGAAATATTATCTTTTATATTTCATACAAAAACTAAATTCTTTTCTACTTTTATTACTGTACCCTAATAAACCTTTTCTTTTGAAAAGAGATAAGGTCCGGAACTCATTCTTTTAATGTTTATACAAGTGTGCATGTAAAATGAGTTAGATAAATGCTTGTGGTACATATAGTTACATATCTGCTAGTTTTTGTTCTATAAGTACAGTCTTCGATAGACCTTTGATAAAGTTGGTTAGTCACTCCTTGCTTAAATAAAAAGAATAAATAAAATTAATAACAGTAGAACAATTGTGCTTTCATTTAAATAGATTCTGTGCCAATATTTCAATAGGTTATGGGCCCAGTACACGTTGTGAATTAGTTTTGGTTTTGAAAAGTAATTTTGAACAATGCAAAGAATAGTGGATTGGATGGAGTGAATTGAAAAACAATAAAATATAGGTAGTTATGCGAAAAGAAACATTAAACCCTTTGACGGTGAAAAATATAGTGTCTGGAAATTTCGAATTCGCGCCTTATTAACCGAATTAAATGTTGTGCAAGTTGTAGACAGTGAAGTTCCAGATGAAATAACCGAAGAGTGGAAAATTGCAGAAAGGACTGCAAAAAGTGTAATAGTAGAATATTTAAGTGATTCCTTTTTGAGTTTGAGCAAAGGAAGAAAATACGACAAAAGAAATAATAGGTGACTTGGATGCAATATACGAACGAAAAAGTGTCGCAACCCAATTGGCTTTAAGAAAGAAGTTACTCTCTTTAAAGTTGCAAGGTGATACAAAACTGATAAAACATTTCACTAATTTCGACGACATTATTCGCGACATGTTGGCGGCTGGCGCAAAATTAGATGAAACTGATAAAGTTGCACATTTGCTGTTGTCATTACCGAATTCGTATGATGGTGTGATAACTGCAATAGAGACATTATCAGATGATAGCTTAAGTCTAGCTTTCATTAAAACACGACTGTTGGACCATGAAGTTAAATTAACGAATGAGGGACGAAACTTATGTGAACAAGTGCTCCATGTTGAAAATGTGTCATACAATAAAAAGAAATTTAAGCAAAAAGGTGCTATGAATAAAAGCGACTTTAACAGACATAATAATAAAATTAATAAATTAAAATTCCCTAAAAATACAAGAAAATTTGAATGTCACCATTCTGGAAGGAAAGGGCACATCAAAAAGGACTGCTATTATTATAAAAACTCTAAATCGAAGTTCGATAAAAAGAATGAAACTATGGATAAGAAAAGTGAATCATCAGCAAAGAATGCTTACGCTTCGGAATTCGCATTTATGATTGGTGATAATTATGAGAGTGACCACGTGAAGAATGAAATAGAATTTGTCATCGATTCTGGTGCATCCGACCACATAATAAATAGAGAAGATTTAGCAAAAGACTTTGAGCATCTTCAACATCCGTTGAAATTATCTGTGGCAAAGACTGGATCATTTATAACAGCAACTAAGAGAGGCAAACTGAACGTAATCAGCAAAATAGGGATACAAGGAGAATTAAAGGATGTTTTGTACTGCCCGGAAGTTCCACACAATCTATTATCTGTAACAAAAATGCAAGCAGCTGGAATGACGATAATTTTTAATGAACGTGGTGTCGTTGTTCAAAAAGATGGTAAGACCTTGATGATGAATTTTAAAGTTGGAATTTGTAAGACAGAAAATATTGATCGCGCTTTCAATGTTACAAAAGTCAATTATAGCCTGTGGCATCAACGATTAGGACATATAGGCAAACAAAAGTTTATAGAATTGAAAAATAAACAAATGATTTATGATTTAGATCAAATTTGTAACATAAATCCTAGTGATGACTTGTGTGAAGCTTGCATTAAAGGTAAGCAAGCCAAGCTACCATTTAATAAAGAAAAGGATAAAAGTCATGTAAAAAGACCATTGTTTATTATTCATTCTGATGTTTGCGGTCCAATATCTCCTACGGCTATAAACAACAAAAATTATTTTGTGTTATTTGTTGATGAATATACACATTATTGTGTGTCATATACGATTGCACATAAATCCGACGTTTTCCTGGTTTTTAAAGACTTTGTGGCAAAAAGCAAAAAGCACATTTTGATTTAAAAGTAGTAAATTTATATAGTGATAATGGAGGAGAATATCTATCAAATGAAATGAAGGACTATTGTTGTGAAAAAGGTATTACTTATCATTTGACAGTTCCGCGAACGCCACAGTTGAATGGTGTTTCGGAACGAATGGTAAGAACGATAACCGAAAAGGCTCGATCCATGATAATTAGTGCTTGTATGGATAAAATTTTCTGGGGTGATGCAGTTCTCACTGCTACCTATTTAATAAATATCACTCCAACTAGAGCCCTAAAACAAACCAAGACACCATATGAAATGTGGCATGGTAAAAAGCCACAAATAAAATATTTGAAGATATTTGGTTCTACTGTTTTTGTACATAACAAAAACAGTAGAACAAAGTTTGATGATAAGTCTTGGAAGGGAATATTAGTTGGATACGAGCCAAATGGTTACAAAGTATGGGATGTTGAAAGAGAAAAGTATGCAATAGTAAGAGATGTAATTGTTGATGAACTTGATTTTATAAGATCAAGACCTATTGCGAAATGTGAAGGAGTTAATAAAAGAAACTCTGAAGATAAAACTGATGTTTCTGACAAAAAAATCAAAATCAGTAGAAGGTCAAGTATCTGAAAATATATCAGATAAAAATAATGTGCAAGTAGAAACTGATTCCGCTGGTATTCAGTCAAAATCAGTAGTTGACCGTGAAAAATCTGATAATAGTAAATCAGATGTGATAGATCCCATGAGTGACAAAAATGAAAATGAAACTTCTGTAAAAGAGAATAATAGTCCGAATTCATCTGATAGTGATAAAAAAATTCCTAATGAACCAAGGAGAAGTGATCGAATTAAGTGTAAACCATTGGTAAATTATAATGAAGATAATATAAATGATGATCATATTTTATGCGCTCAATCAATAATTTGCAAAATTCCAACTTCATATAATCAAATTAAAGATAGTGATGATAAAGATATAAAGATCGAGCAGGCGGCGCGAGATCTTGGGCTGCACATCAATGAAGGCAAGACAAAATACATGGTGGCAACGTCAGCACCGAAGACGAATCAACCAACAACATCAAACCGCACTGGCCAAACACAAGCACGAACAAGAATAAGGATAGGGGAATACAACTTTGAGACCGTTGACAATTTTTCCTATCTAGGGTCGAAAATCACAACCGATAACAACTACGATGATGAAATCCGCGCACGGTTGTTGTCAGCCAACAGAGCCTACTTCAGCTTACAAAGACTGTTCCGCTCGAAACGTCTCACCATAGGGTCAAAGCTCTTACTGTACAAGACTATGATCTTGCCAGTCCTCATATATTCCTCGGAAACTTGGGTTCTTAGCAAGAAAAATTGCGAACTCTTGGCCGCGTTCGAGAGAAGAATCCTCCGAAGAATTTTTGGCCCCCTACATGAGGATGGACGATTCCGTAGCCTACACAATGATGAAATCTATGAGCGATACCATGACCGTCCGGTTGTGGATAAAATCCGGCTCAATAGGTTACGGTGGGCGGGTCACTTAATCCGTATGGATGAAGATGATCCCACCCGGAAAGTCTATAAGGGCAATATCTATGGTAGGAAAAGAAGACGAGGCAGACCCTGCCTAAGATGGAGCGATGGCGTGGGCCAGGACGCCAGACAGCTTTTAGGGATATCGAATTGGTGGACCTCGGCGCAAAACCGGGATGTCTGGAGTTCCTTATTAAGGCAGGCCTAGACCGGATACCGGTTGTTGCCCCGTTGATGATGATGATGATGATAAAGATAAATGGGAAGAAGCAATAAGGGAAGAGCTAAATTCTCTTTCAATTAATAAAACTTGGACTTTAGTACTAAGACCAGAAAATAAAAATATTGTTGATTGTAAATGGGTTTTTACAATAAAAAATGACGAATTTGGAAATCCATTAAAATATAAAGCACGCCTTGTTGCAAAAGGTTTTAGCCAGCAATACTTGGTAGATTATAATGAAACCTTCGCACCTGTTGCAAGAATTTCTAGTTTCCGATTCATGATTGCATTCGCCAATCAATTTAATCTACTAATTCATCATATGGATGTAAAGACAGCCTTCTTAAATGGCAAATTAAAAGAAGAAATTTATATGAAAGTTCCACAAGGAATATCATGTAAAGAGAATTTAGTTTGTAAACTGAATAAATCCCTATACGGTTTGAAACAAGCAGCAAGAAGCTGGTTTGAAGAGTTCGATCTTGCTTTAAAAGAAAGAGGTTTTCGTAGTTCACCTGTTGATAGGTGTATTTATATTTTAGACCTGACTTGAGTGGAGCTGTTAATATTTTGAGCAGATACATGAATAACAATAATCAAGAGTTGTGGAAATATTTGAAGAGAGTATTAAGATATTTAAGAGGGTCCACTAACATTAAATTAACATATACAAGAAACAATTATACTAATATATTAATAGGGTTTGTAGATTCTGATTGGGGTGGAGATGCTAATACAGATAGAAAAAGTACCACTGGATATCTATTCAAATTATTTGAAAATTGTACAATAGCGTGGAATACTAGAAGACAAAAATCAGTAGCAGCTTCTTCTACAGAAGCAGAGTATATGGCTTTATTCGAAACAGTTAGAGAAGCATTATGGTTGAAATCTTTATCAGAAAGTATCAATCTCCATATCCCAGAACCAATTATAATACGAGTATATGAAGATAATGTTAATTGTATCAGCATAGCAAATAATCCGACCAATCACAAGAGATCGAAACACATTGATATCAAGTATCATTTTTCTAGGGAACAAATAGAAAAAAAAATAATCAAAGTTAGTTATATTTCAACAGATAATCAGCAGGCAGATATTCTAACGAAGCCCGTATCAGCAATCAAGTTTAAGGAGCTCAGAACAGCGATCGGCTTGGAGTAATATAAGGTACCTTTAAGTGAGTGGTCTGATTAGGTTTTGACTGGGTTTTCCTAATCCTTGCAACAAATGTTGGACTACAGGTTTTTTGTAATTTTCCCAGAACGAACATACAAAGGAGTGACTCTAGCATTTTTTTGATATGATAAATTCTTAGAATTTAAAACATTACATTTCACACGATTAGTTTTTGAGGGGCAGTGTTGAAATATTATCTTTTATATTTCATACAAAAACTAAATTCTTTTCTACTTTTATTACTGTACCCTAATAAACCTTTTCTTTTGAAAAGAGATAAGGTCCGGAACTCATTCTTTTAATGTTTATACAAGTGTGCATGTAAAATGAGTTAGATAAATGCTTGTGGTACATATAGTTACATATCTGCTAGTTTTTGTTCTATAAGTACAGTCTTCGATAGACCTTTGATAAAGTTGGTTAGTTTTCGATAGCTTGGTTCACTTATCCCACTCAGAAACTAACGCCACCGTTAAACTCGTAATACAGAGGTATGCTTGGCAAGCTGTCAAAACTGATTGCAGGAACTGAAGGCATGGTGGCAATAATTGTCTGCAATCAAAACTGATTCGTCATTTTTGACTGCATCACCGTCATCTAGATTCGAGCATATTCTTCCGGATCTGACCATTATGCTTTATTAAGAGGAACAACGCTACTACCTGACTATGGTAGTCCGTTTCTCATGTTGGTCGGAAGAAGAACCGGTTGCCGATCAAGAAGCCGTCACAGTTGCCTGAGCGTTCCTTGACAAATGGATCTCCAGGTTCCGCATACCACTACGGATCACCACAGATCAAGGAAGACAGTTTGAATTAAGATAGTTTCAAGAACTCAGCAAACTGACTGGTTCCACCTGCATCCGAACTACAGCATACCATCCGCAGCGTTTTTACCTGTCGTACTACTAGCTATTCACACAGCTTGAAAGCTTGGAAATGGTGTATGGTCAGCCATGATGCCTGCGAGCCAATTTTCCGACCTACAATCCAACAACTGGCAGGTATATACGTCTAACTTCGCCAATGAATGACAGCGTTTCCAAAGGCTATGCACAACCAACGGAAGCCAATACGACAGTAGAAGAATCTTCATATTCAAATATCTGCAACAACAAGCCATGTCTTCATCCGTATCAATGGTCCAAAGAAAATACAGATCAGTAGAACGGATAAATTCTTTAAGTGGCGGTGCCAATTACTTCCACACACTTGTCTGAAATTGGAACTTTTAATTACCTTTCTTGTCTTCCCAAGTGAAAAGTTACTAATTGCTAGAGGGTTAAGTAGAGCAGTCACTCGGTAGAAGGGTTCTACTCTACTTCTAAACATATAAACATGGCTTTCATTCAGCTTCTGCTGTCAACTTGACCTGGCAATTCCCAAAATATTATCAAACAAGCTATTACAAAGATTCGCCCATTGTCAACCAATAGAAACCCGAAGTGGAAATTAGAGTCCAGGTCTATGAGAAAAGTATCGAAAGTCCGTCGCAACCTACACAAGCCGCTCCATTTTCCGAAAGCACGCCCCAATGGATCTCGACTCGAGGCCCGGTAGTCGGGTCACAAGTATTAGGGCAAATCGACTGTAGTATCCAAAAGAACGCCCCCTCCCCATGAACCTTCACCAATTTGGCTAACACAAAGGAGGGATAACTCAGAAAATCTGCGCTTAGGTACTGGCAGCTATCAGGATATTTTTGACCATACTCTTACCAGAATAGACATTCTAGTCATTCATAACTTCAACAAGTCATTACAAGCTCCAACAAAAATTTCTTCCCAACACTATAATGTGTACAAAAAGGGTAGACTAGTAATAAATAGAATTCGAGGATAATCTTACTCGCTCCTTGCAGCCCATTCGACATTTAAGTAATTATTATGCAAAGTTAGCGCCCAGTGTGGGCTAATCGAAGGATAATTGATCTAACAAAAACATTATTTAAATTTTTATTAAATGATTACATGGCGACAAAAATATCTTAGAGGACACTAGCTTCAATGGAACAAAAGCACAATCTCTCGTTCATACAGGCAAATTGTTTGCATTCTTCCCATGCAATTTTATCACATGGCTCACACCAGCCAGCAAATTAGACAAAGAGCAATCATTAAACCACACAAAATCCAAACTCACCCCCAACCCCCGGCCAGAATGCAGAGATATACATTCTCCTGCTCATAGAGCACTTTAAACGGTAATGGAAAAATCAATACTTGAAGCTATCCTGGTCATTACAAGTGCTCCACACTATGGTATTCCGTACAGAATGGAATAAAAGTAAAATTGCTATCATTATCAAAATTAATGATCGTATTACAACAGCAAATCTTCTCCAAACGTAAAACTCTCCAAAGCCATGGTACACTTTCATTATTGAAGACTCGACTGGGCTCTGATCAAATTTCTTTCAGTTTTCCATGGCTACAGCAGGGTGTGGCCTGGAAAGCGAGCAGAATGAAATTATCGTTGGAGTGTCCTTCAGGAGTCATTTCGAAAAAAAAATGTTAATTGTTATGATAGTGTCGTCTGGTTGGATTAAGACGCTACCCAGTCATGAATGAAAAATGATAAAGTTGAAGGAGTAGGAGAACAGAAAATAATGGTTATGTCGAAGATTAATATTTCCTCATGGTATGTCAGTATTCCCGCTTACAATTCATTAGGTGGAATTGCTTATACTAAGCTAAAACCCTGAAAATTGATTTGTCCCTTTAAGGCTTTGTGGAAAAGACAACCTTATTGAAGTTGCATCACTGTTTTCCTGTGTGTCTTTCTGTAATTTTAAACTGTAAACTGTAAATCCTACTAGCTTCTGTCATGCAATTATGCGGCAATCACACAGAACCTGAGTCTGGATCGGTCCGCAATTGCAGCTCGTTATGGCTGCGTGCGTGTGGGATTCGCACCCACTAAAAACCACCCCCGGTCTCTCCAGCCGCAGCCCCGCGGGACCACCACTAAGCTATTACTTCGTGGAGTAGGTTTGTTCTTAGGCGACCTTTCCTAGTCTCGTCCCATCTGCGTTGCCAGAGATCATGCGACCCTGACCTTGCCGTATTTCTACAAATACCAGAATGTCCAGAATGTCAACAGGGATCATGCCTGCCTCCACCAATACTGCCTCATTTGATGTGGTTCTAAAAACACTGTAAACCCTCAAAGCCATCAGCCGGTAAACCAAGTTCACCTGCTTCCATCTCTGAGAGTTTACAAGAGCCTCTGCTCACATAGGTGACGAGTAGAGCAGGATGGAGCGCACAACTCCAGCTAGCACCAACTTCCAGCAGTGTTTCGGCCCACTAATATTTGGCAACATTTTTACAAGTGCCGCGGGGGCTTTGGCTGCCAATTGGCATGCATATTCTAGGTGCTCCCTAAATTTGATATCAATTATTACCCCCAGGTATTTGATAGCCTGTTTTGATACGACCATATGTCCGCCCACCTCCACTTTCATAGTGTTATTTTTCCTACGGTTCGTTATTAAGACCGCTTCCGTTTTTGCGTCCGCCAAAGTCAGCCCGGCCCTTTCTAGCCAAGACCTTACTGCTCTCACTGTTTTGCTGCAACAACCACAGCAATTTACTATTTGGTGGGGAAGAGTGCAAATACATGCCAGATTCCGCCATAGCATACTTATTGTAGAAAAGAGCCTTCGCCTGTCAGAATGTATATAGTAAATGCGCTTACTGCTTTTCCGGATGCTGTCCGGTAGGCATTGCATGCCAAGAGTGTACTTAGTCAATACATAATTCCTAGTTCCTTTTAAGCTTAACTTATTTCCAGCACAGGTTTTCAACCTGGAACTGCTCTAAATAGCATGAAATTAAGGACCATTGTAATAAGAATATGTCGGTTTTGAATTGGCCTACCAACGTCCGATAGCATTCTAGAGTTCGTTATAGCGATGGAAACCATATATTTCCTGAAGTTGAGTCTTCTGTCGATCATTACTTCCAAGAATTTGAGCGCCTAGTGTTGCTCAAAAGGTAGTATAGGTCCCAGGGCGAAACATGGATTGGTACCCCCCTGGGAAACATCTGCTGAACCAACACCAACAACGCCACTACCAAACCCTATCTCCACCTTCACGTGGTGACGCTGGGAGCTATTTCTTAACGAAAAGCTAGCCGACACCCTGTTCCAATATAAGGCTGATGTAACAGCATTACAACAGATCCGTTGGACAGGGACCGGTTTCCTGGAGAAGAGCCACTACACCATATATTATAGTGGCCATTCAGTAAACCATGTGCTCTGAGTAGGTTTCTCAGTCAGCCAAAGCTTTGAAAACATAAGTGAACGGCTATCCAATCTGTGCTTTCGAGGCAAATTTAGAATCATAAACCTCATTTACGTTCACGCCCCTACAGAGCACACTGCAGAGTCGGAGAAGGATACCCTCTACGAGGCAGTAGAACGAACTCTCGAAGCCTGTCCTAGATAGGATATCAAAATCATACTTTGGTATTTTAACCGCCAAGTAGGGACGGAGCCCGTATTCAGGTGATACGTTGGCTCCCATAGCTTACATATGGATCCCAAAGACAACGGACTGCGGATTATTCAATTAGCAGTGTCACACGAAATGGTTGCTGGAAGTACCTGGTTTCCGCGGATGAAGTATGAAGCCTTACAAGCCTCGATGTTCATCCTGTCGCGACAAAGAGGGAAATTTGATTTCCGACAGAATGGACACATTGGAGCGATGCATTGAGTACTTTAATGAACTACTGAACAACCAGAACATCGCGAGTTGGAGGTTTCGCCAACTGAAGACGACGGACAAATACTGCCACCTCCAAGTATACAATAAACAGTCCATGCAATTCATCGGCTTAAAAATCATAAGGCGTCAGGAGCCGATGGAATTACAGCCGAATTGGTTAAATTGGATCTTGGCACATCAATGAAGGCAAGACAAAATATAATACATGGCGACAGCGTCAGCAATAAAAACCCACCTACCAACAACATCAAACCACACTGGTCAAACGGAAAGAATAAAATAGGAGACTGTTACTTTGAGACCGTTGATAATTTCTCCTATCTGGAGTCGAAAATCACAACCGATAACAGCTACGATGATGAACTCCGCGCACGGTTGTTGGCAGCCAACGGACCCTATTTCAGCTTACAAAAACTGTTCCGGTCGAAATGTCTCGCCATAGGGTCAAAGCTCTCACTGTACAAGACTATGATCTTGCCAGTTCTCATATATTCCTCGGGTTCTTAGCAAGAAGAATTGCGAAATCTTGGATGCATTAGAGAGAGAATCCTCAAAAGAACTTTTGGCCCCCTACATGAGGATGGACGATTCCGTAGCCTACATAACGATGAAATCGATGGGCGATACCATGACCGACAGGTTGTGGATAAAATCCGGCTTAATAGGTTACGGTGGGCGGGTGACTTAATCCGTATGGATCAGGATGATCCAGCATGGAAAGTCTATAAAGGCAATATCTATGGTAGAAAAAGAAGGCGAGGCAGACCTGAGATGGAGCGATGGCGTAGATCAGGACGCCAGACAGCTTTTAGGGATATCGAATTGGTGTAAGACAGGCCTAGCCCGGATACCGGTTGTTGCGCCGTTGATGGTGATGATGAAAGTTACCTTGGAGGGAGGAATTCACGCTTTTTATAGTATACCAAACAGAATATTCCAAATTAGTGCGCGAACACCATGCGAGAAAGTATTTCGCTTTGGAAATCCTTGACAACGTTGAACCATCTGCGATCAAGTATCTTACCTTCATATTCGCTTTCATAATGCTTTGAACTTCGACATTTTTCAACTGATTTTCGTCCCGATATATTCACAAATTCAGCATCATGAATTTAAATTTTGTGATTATAAGCTTAGCCCTTTCTGTTAAAATTGACTGGTACAGATATGAACAAATAAATATCGGATCAGTTTCACTTTAATCTGTTTCCCTATAAAACCCTGAAAGGTCACAGACGGATCTCGGAAGAAACCATATGGTTCAAACTATAATATCTTCATATGAACAACTTTACAATACAAAATTCGCTCCTCTAATCCACTATAAATTCTCAACCAACGTAGATACCAATGACTTTGTCGTCTTTAATGCCCAGGTCAACGGAAGAGCAAAGATAGTGCGGAGTATAAATCTTTTAAGTTCTTAATCCGATTACGTGAAAGTAGGAATCAGGACTCTAGGCAATTATAAGTCTCTGTAGGGTGGAATGGATTAATTGGGGGATTGGTCTGAAAATCTCTCAAGGCAAATTATCCCGGCAGCAATGAAGAACTTTCTTTCCATATTGTTGGAAATTATGGAAAGAAGAAAATCAATATATGATTTGATGGTATGTAGTCGGTTATGGGATTTATTGAAGGATTGGAACTTGCCGAGGTGCCCGACAGGGAAGCAGAGGAAGTTCAAGTGAAGGAGCAATATCCATATATATATCGCATAGGGACTGGGACCTGAGAATAGGTAGAAGCAAAGCTCAGTTTTCACCATGAATTTCACAAGAAAAATATTCCTCCCCTGTCAATAAATACATTTACGATTGGAAATTTCAGCTTCATTTCTTCAAATTATCTATTTTAAATGGAATTGAAGTATGATAGAAAGACCATCTCATCAAGCTGAACTTGAAAGCAGACCAACAGTCTTGGTTTATGGTTCGCAATTTATTTGTAAATGGGTCAAATCCTGGTCATCGGTTAAAGCAGCGTAAGAAGATATTAGATGAGACTCCTGAAGGAATGTTTTACATAACTGAGCATTACTTTCTCTTGTTCAAGTTCGCTAGATATTCGGTTTAATAAAATATGATTTAACTGATAAGGATTCAGTCGTGCCCTGGTATCTTACACCTGCACACATACCGATCAATGTCTGAGGCTTAGTACATCCATCAAGCCTACGTACCATTGTACGCAGTTCGTCAGTTCTTCCCGAGAACCAAGAGAAGAAGTTCCTCTACTGTTCAGTGTTATATTAGTCTAGGCCGCCCAATCGTCGGTCATTATGCAAAACGTGAAAGCAATGTACTATTTACCTTTTCTTAAAGCGTGACCTATCCACTGCAATTTCACCCCTCTATTCAACACAGCTCATACGTTAACTTTAGTAGTCGTTCAATTTCTCAAGTCAGGGTACACCGATGATCCGTAGGGTGTTGATGTGGTTAACTGGAAAAACGTTTTCAGGATAATTTTAGCTGTCATTTTTGCAACCGTAAGAAGAATTCCTCCAATTGTCGCGCTTACGCGGGTTCCTCTCTGCGAAGTCTTTACGATCATTCGCTTGATCTGCTCACTAACCTCTGATAATCGTTCATTTTCTCAAGCCAGACTACACCAATGACATGACAGAGAGGTGTGTTAACGAAGGATTAGAGCTTTTCAATAACGTTTAGGTCAGCTTCTCATATAATAGCACAGAGAGATCATTAGTGTGGAACAGTCTCACGTTGAGTTTAGTACGGAGAGGTATCTTCATTTCTAGATTTTATACAAAGCAGCAAAGATGGACCTAGCACTGTAAATAGGTCGGGTGACATCAAGCTTGTTGCCATCATCGGCGGAAACGACGCTACCAAGATTTATAAATTGATCGACACTTTCGATGTTCTGCCCGTTAATGCAAATGGTAACATTGCGATTACCAAATAGATCGAGAACCTTGGCTTTGTCATTGTTTATCTTCAGTCCGACTCTATTTGCCTTCCTACCTAAATCAAGAACCATTTGGCCAAGGTCTGTGACTCAGTGAAAGAGCAAAGCGATATCATCAATACAGTCGATGTGTTTAACGTTCTGTTTGTCCTTGCAAAATATAACGTTATCTATGCAGTAGGGTCATAAAGTCCCCTAATGGGAAAATGATTCGTCTTTTTTAGTTTTCTTTAAATAAACACAAAAATGCGCGAGGACAATTAGAAAAAATACAATTTAGTAACAAAACTACAATCAGGATATCGCTCCTTTCCAATCCTGTGCAGCTTACAAGCTGGGTAAGGAAGTAGTCAATCTCACCGTGCGTTCGGTTCAGTCACGGGTCTAAATCGTCTGCATAACCGATCAGGCATGACTCTTCGGACATATCGAGTCTCAGCAAACTATCATAGGAAGCGTTCCCGAGGTCCGGCCCTAGCATGGATCACTGTGCTACTCGTGACGTGGTTTCCATCCTCCTTTGGCCCCTTAGCGTTTCATATAGCAGGGAGCTGTCTTTCAGATAATCGCTCAATATCCGCAAGATGCAGCTTGGCACGTGAAGTCAGTTTTCTAGTGTGCCTAGCATATCTGTCCATCTTACGGAGTTGAAGGCATTTTTGACATCAAGCGTTATGAAGAGCACTATCCGTCGAGATCGGCGGCTGTGTGCCTCCGATCGATAAACCCCATCAACCGCCTACATAATAGCATCCACCATGGATCTCTCTGTTCTGAACCCGAACTGCCTTGGGGATAAGTCCCCCGCAGCGCGGATCGCTTCAGCGAGTCTACTCCTCACGAGCTAATCGAGCCCTTCCCGCCCGTGTCAAGCATACACAACGGTCGGTATGCAGATGGGAACTCCGGGTCTCCTTTACCCTTGCTGATCAGCGCGAGTCTGATCACTTTCCAGCAACAAGGAAAAATGACCTTCTTAAAGCAAGCGTAGAACGCCTCAAGCAGCAATTCTGGCCGTTGGCGAAACACCAGTTTGTAAACTTCCGCCGAGATGCGATCAGGACCTGGCGCCTTCTTGTTTTTCATAATGAAAACTGCTTCTTCGAGTTTTCTCATCGTGAAAAGGGGCCAATCCTCGATGCTTTCCACGTCATTGACATCAGCCCGTATAGGGTGTCTGGGGAATAATGCCCGAACAATGCCGTCCATTTCATCGCTACTTAGTATGCAGAGCCTACGCAGAGCTACGATTTTCCAAGTGGCAAGCTTATCGCCAAGTTCCCATGGGGGCGAGCTTAAAATATTTATAGCGTTACGTAGTCTCCTTTTTACTGATCTATACTGTGCGTTTATGGCACATGCCTCCTCGTTGGCGTGCAAACGTTGTACCGAACGGCGGAGATTTTGACACTACCTCTGTAGGTCGGCAATTTCCGCCGTCCACCTGTACATAGCAGGCTTGTCACGGCTGGAGTCCCTCCAGGCCATGAAAACCTCACACGTCGTCATTATCAACTTCGTCACTGAGTTTACGGCGATGTCAGCTGTGACGCTACCACCCCCTAGTGCGTCCTTTAGTGCAAATCCACCTGTTCCAAGAGCTTCGGCGAATTTCCCAATGTTGACCCTCATGACATTCCACAAACAGGGGGAGCGTTGCGTTGGTGCTCGTCGGCAAGGAGCATCAACCACTTCGAACGTGATGTACTGGTGATCACTTGCCGAGTAGTCTTCTAAGAGTCGTCACCCGTCCACCGATGATGCCAGAGATTTCGACGTGAAAGCCTTGCGTGGTGTTGGCGTGGTACCAGTGTTTAAAACTATGAGCCCGGTTCTCGCCGCCATTTCCAAAATACGTTTCCCTCTGGAGTCGGACTAAGGCATGCCCCAATCAAGAACCCTGGCATTAAAACCTCCGTGCGTGCGTAATCGGTACTACTCGCTAATTAGCACTAAATCAGCATTTACTTTCGCAGCGAACTACGCTAGCCACTTGTGAGCGGTTGCGGATCATGTCATTCGTATCCTAGCCCCTTCGAATTCCGCCCTGAAGATTAGAAACCGTCCCGAGCTCGCAGTGTGTGCGACGCTCTCACCGGACTCGCCACGTGCAGGGATCGTTGCGAGATCGAAAGTGTAGCTTTCGTTCCAGGTCTTCGCTTGATGACCTGTGTGTGTGTGTGTGTGGTGGGGAGAAGCTACAGCTTCTGAGCACTCAGGCCGAGGTGGCCCATTGTACTCGCGTCCCCCGTCTAACGGAATATTCCGGATTCGTTAACGTATCGTAGGATTTCCGTTAGTGGATGTGATGCTACCCGTCGTAATTGGAGAACATCGGCACCAAAGATTTGATGCCTGATGCGTCCATAGGCGGGGCATTCACATAGGAAATGCTCCGTGGATTCCGCTTCCTCATTACAGGAGGGACACGTATCATCTTCGGTAATTCCTATTCTGAACATATGCCCAGCTAGTGAATTATGGCCTGTCAGAATGCCCACAATACACCTGCAAGTCCTCCTGCTTTTCGACAGGATAAACTTTGCGGTACGCATGTTGGGTTCTGGCAGGAAAAGTTTGGTGTGTCGAGCAGCATTAAGGCTCTGCCACCTGTCATTATGGGAAACTTGTTCCCAGTTTTTGAAAACAGATTTAGCCAATGCTACTGATACCCCAATTGCTGGCTCCGGTCCCGGCATAGGGGAGATTGACCCCTCTTTCGCTAAAGCGTCCGAGATTTCATTTCCTTCTATGCCACAGTGACCAGGTACCCAGAGTAGTTCCACCGTATTGAATCTAGACATAGAATTCAAACTGTTTCTGCATTCCTGAACGATTTTCGAGGTGATCAAAGGACTGCTCAATGCCTTCAGTGCAGCTTGACTGTCACTGCAGATTGCGATGCGCCTGCCCTTCAACCGCTCGTCAATCACCCAGTTTGTTACCCTTAGGATCGCATAAACTTCGGCTTGAAAAACCGTTGCATATTGTCCCAAAGGAAAAGCCCACTTCTCGTTTTTATTCGAGAGGTAGACTCCGGCTCCAGAACCCTCTTCTGTTTTTGAGCCATCGGTGTAGAAGACTTCCTTATATCCCTCCACGCATTCCTCTGGGTCTTCCCAGTCCTCTCTACGCTTCAGGGTAACTACATATCTTCTACCAAACAGATGTATGGGAACACGAGAATCGGAAGGCATTGTAAGAACTGGATTCAGTCCTCCCAGTAACTCTTCCAATGCTCTGTGCCCCCCACATCCGTTGTTTTCCCATAGATCTAACCGAATTAGCCTATGAGCTGCTCTCATTGCAGTGCTTTGAATAAATATATCCAGGGGCTGCAAATTGAGTAGTGCATTCAGAGCTGCGCCGGATGTCGTGCTCATGGCACCAGTGATACCCAGACAAACAGTTTTATGCAGTGCAGCTAGTTTACGGTGAAAACCTTTTTGTCTCACTTTAACCCACCACACTACGGATGCATATACGAACATCGGCCTAATGATGGCAACGTATATCCACATTACCACATGAGGCCTGAGTCCCCATGTCGAGGCAAAGGTCCGTCTGCACAGCCCATAAGCTGTGAGATTTCGTTTCATCTTTACCTCTACATGTTTGCTCCAAAGAAGTTTTTTATCTAGAGTAACCCCCAGGTATTTCACTTCTTCGGAGAGTTGAAGGGTAGTACCCCTCATCTCAGGCAGGCAAAGTCCATCCAGTTTTCTCCTTTTTGTGAATAAAACCATTGTGGTTTTATTTGGATTAACTGACAAACCATGTCTAAGGCACCAGCTGTCTATCAAATCAACGGCACGCTGTATATTCCTACACACCGTTCCAAGATCCCGATCAACAGCAAGTACAGCCACGTCATCAGCATAAGCTTGAGCGTGTATTGGCAAATTTTGCAGTTCGCATAGCAGTGAGTCAATCAGCATACTCCACAGAAGCGGCGAAAGCACACCTCCTTGGGGGCAGCCCTTCGTTGCCTCCGTAGTCAGGTAGCGATCGACCCCTACCTCAGCGCACAGCAATCTTTGCGTTAGCATAGCATGGATCCACTTAATTAAAGCATCATCAACACCATGCGCTCTGGCGGCATCACAAAGTTTTTGAAAAGGCGCACAGTCAAAAGCCCCTTCAATGTCCACAAACACCCCCATCGCGTACTCACCATTCAGAGTTGCATCCTCTATCTTTGTGACCAAAGAATGAAGAGCAGACTCACAGGACTTTCCACGTTGGTAAGCATGTTGGTTTTCACTAAGTGGGTGTGACCTAAGTGCCTTTCCACGAATGTGACGCTCCACCAGTCTCTCCAAACCTTTCAGCAAGAATGAAGTCAAGCTGATCTGTCTGAAGTTCTTTGGATTAGAATAGTCATCTTTCCCAGGTTTCGGTATGAAAACTACTTTAACCTGTTGCCAAGAAGAAGGCACGTAGCCCAGAGCAAGACATCCTCGAAAAATATTTGTTAGAGGTCGCTCTAAATGCTCCATACCCTCCTTTAGCATTGCCGGATAGATGCCATCCATGCCAGGTGCTTTGAAATGTTCAAAGGACAGTATCGCAGCTCTCACCTTTTCAAGGGTAACAACCGCTTTCGCAGTGTTCCAGTTCCTCTTGCAACACTTGCGTGTTGAAGGGGTTGCAAGAACCGTCAACTCTCCCCCTACCACTTCTCTCACCCGTTCCCCCGGGTGGTGTACTTCCAGGAGGGTCTGTACTGAGTCCAGTCTGGAGTTCGTGAAAGTACCGTCGGGAATCCAACTTGGCCGACTCATCCCTTTTGAGGACTCTGCACAGCCTTGAAGTCTCCCTTTCGCCTTCCAGTTCCTCACAGTACGCTCTAAAGGAGTCTCGTTTCGAGCACCTCACGAGCCTCTTATATTCACGTTGTGAGTTCCTGAAATTTAACCAGTCTTCGTTCTTGTTACTTTTGCAAGCACGATTTAGAAGTCGCCTGGTTGATTTCCTGAGTTTTTGCAGTTCTCGGTTCCACCAAGGAACTGTTTTACCGCTTTGGCCTCGGGAAATAGGACAAGCCTCTTCATAACACTCTAAAAGTGTGTAGTTCAGAGTTTTCAATTCATCTTCCAGCACCAAAGGAGTCCTTAGTCGCCTAGGGAACTGTACTTTATTGCCAAGAAGTTCATTGAACTTTGCCCAATCCGTTTTCCTAGGGTTCCGTCTTTGTACAGCAGACTGTTCGCCCGCAATAGTCAGATTGAATTCTAGATATCGGTGATCTGACAGTGAGACCTCGTCTAGCACTCGCCAGTGTGTAATCAACTCTAACAATTTTGGGGTACAGATTGTTAGGTCAATTACTTCGCTTCTTCTCGGTCCCACGAACGTAGGGGCGCACCCTACGTTTGCAGTCATAAGACCAGCTGAAGTGATGAAATCAAATAGCTTCTCTCCTCTTGGATTGCATTTGCTACTGCCCCAACAAATATGTTGAGCATTCGCATCGCAACCTATTAAGAGTTCGAGACTACTTGATTCTGCATACGCCACCAGATCCCTAAGTTCTTGCGTCGGTGGAGGATACAAAGAATCATAGGGTAAATAAGCGGAGGCAACTATGATGTTTTTCCTCTCGCCATTTATCTGGTATTGTATGATGACCGTAGCTAAGTCCTGGGAACAATATTGTCTCAGCATAGTTGCCTCTAACCGTCTTGACATCAGGACGCAAGCTCTCGGTCTTATGGATCTTTCGTCGTAGAAGATCCTAGCCCCCTTTACTGATCCAATACCACAGATTCTGTTAAATCGAACCCACGGTTCTTGCACCAGAAAGATATAAGGGAAATCCTGTAGCTTTGTCATTCTCGCTGCCAACAGGTAGGAAGGAGCTTTGGTATGCTGCAGGTTGATTTGACCAATCTTTATGTTTTTCGACATAAACTTAGTCTATTGTCTTATAGAAAACAGTTAGAAGCGTATGCGGCAGCCCGCGTATGACGGGGTTTCCCCCACACCGTACCGCCAGAGACTCGATCCCCTCGTGATTGATTTCTCTGAGAAAAGCCGTACTTGGGAGTACCGCAATTCCCATATTCTCATCCACGAAAGATCTCACCTCATCCCGCAGAGCATTCGTCTGTTTTCTACTTAGCACCTTACTTGATTTGCGGTGTCCGGGTTGCATAGATTCGATCACTCGAACTGGCATCAAGTCAGTTTCGTTCACGTCTCTGGCTTCCCTTCCTTCCGCCTGTTCCTTGGAAGGTGTAGGAGAAGTTACTAGCAGGTAGCATTCACTCTGTAGTCCCTTCCCCAGTGCGGGCCCCAATACGGGGTTTCGCCCCTGTATGCACTATCCTCCGCGCACGTCTCCATTGTGGGAGAGCGCACCGAAGATGCTGCAATTTGCTCTATGTTGTGTAAGTCGAAGACCACCATTGTTCTTCGCTCTCAAAATGGAGATGATGCCCTACAGTCTCCTGATATGACTGAATTTCAGTCTATATAGGAAAAAGTGGAGCACCATATGGTGACTTCCCCTGAGCACATTCAGACTCTGTTGGTCCAGTTCGAATACCAAGTTGAAGCCCTCCACGTTTGTAGATTGGTCCTTCCTGGCATTCATGAACTTCACCCTCCAGTGTCCAAAGTCCATGCCCGGGTTCTGTTCACCCAGCAAGCGAATGATGTCCTCTGCCTTCCTTCGAGGGCCCGGTAGCCAACATCCGACATGTTCTGTCCTGCGTAGCTCAGTGTTCACAATAGTGAACTTGGGCCGACCGCCGGAACTCAAAGTTGGGATTACCTGCTGGAGCCACGTTAAGGCAGCCTCGTCAGCGCACTCCAAATGTAGAAGCCCATCACGAAAACCTTGATCGTTAAATCGTGGCTTCGTTCCAGGCTCCATCATTTTCTTCCACAGGCATTCCTGGAGGATGGTAAATTGTCCCTCTGACATTTTGCCATCCTTGGAGGAAACTCCCACGGCAGCAATCAGAACAGAGGCCGCAGCTTGCGCATACGTCCTCTTCCTTCCCGCCTTCGTGTTCGTATTCCTGTGGGAGGGACCAGCTTCATTGAGATCTCTCTCGCTGATTTGATCACCTCCCGGCACACCGGTCCTAATCCCCGCGAGACGCGTGGATGTAAGCCCTGGTGCGGAGCACAATAAAGCGTCGGCCACAGCAGATGTGTTGGTCTTACGCTTCTTGCGCGCATTACCGCTGACTGAAGAGTCTGGTGCGTCCAGTGTGGATCTTACCGGGGTTTCCAGTTTATCCCCACCTTCCGCCGGAGATTCCGCTACCTTGCGTCCGATTTCTCTGGGCGTTACCGCGCCTAATGGTACAGCCACGTCCATGTCCTCATTCCCAAGGTGCTTCATCTTCCTTCGCAGTGCTCTCTTCTGCCGTCGGCTTCGGGCCTTTCCAGGTTCACGGTGTTCGGACCGCTTGGATCCATTTCCACATACTGGCGTTGAACCAGTAGCGTCCACGTCACCAGCTTCCCGTTCTTCCGCTCTTCCCAGTAAGGATGGCGGAGATGGTTCTGACAGGCAGGATTCAGCCTGTAGTCCCCCCTCCTTAGTGGCCGAAGTTCCCTTCTGCCAGGCCTTTCTCTTCCGCTTGCGGGTAGATTTGGGCTGTAGTACCGCGGACGGGCCGGCCGTAGTCGGATTTCCAGTTTCTCCCAATTTGAGAGTTTCCGCACTTTCCTTTCTGGCTAACTTCGCCGTAGGCACTAAATGCAAACTTTCCACTGAGTCGGAAAGCATGCCTTCTACAGATTGCTCTATAGGCAAATATGAACGTGGTGAGGCCTCCAAAATCCGCGCCTCGGCCGCGACATGATTGCTCATGGTCGCGGGTGGATTCGAAGTCTGTGACTTCTTACCACTTGGAGAGTTTATATCCATCGTTTCCATATTCATATTTTTGGACACCCTTAGTGTAGTAGTAAACTACTACAGGCTCCCCCACCACGACAAGGTGGTGTCCGAGGGGGAGGCTTGATGACCTACTTGACCGCATCTCCGGCTTGCTGTCCTCCTGTCGGGACCCTTGCAAGCTGCTGACGTGTGTCCATAGTCCAGACATCTGTAGTACTTGCTGGGGAATATCCGCATTCGTGCCCTGCATATTACCCATCCAATTTCCTCGCTGCTAAGGAGTCTCCTCCCATATTGCGAGGGGGTTCCCACCACGGCGACAGACAAGAAACGAGAGCCTTCTCCCTCAATAACCCCTTGGCCGCTTCGCAAAACATACTTTTACTAGTCGTCTTCGGGCACAGTTCGAAGAGGACTCCGCTTCCTTTCGCTTTCGGTATGGAAGACACCCCTGCTCCGTTGTCTCCGGGTTTCATCCTATAGCGGATTTCACTAAGGACTTCCACAAAGTGTTGCCTTCCGTCAGCTTACTGAGCAGGGCCAACGGTTTTTGGCTTTTGGTTTTCAGCCTCCTTTGGACAGACGGGTCTCTGGTGGCGTAGTCAGTTGTCTCCTTATTTCCTTCTTCGCCTTCTTTTTTGGACCCTGGATACTACTTTGATAAAGTCTCCTTCAGACACGCAATCCTCTTTCCACTTTTTCCCCAGTTCACTTTGCAGTGGGCTATCTGCGGTCCGTTTGACGCAAGCAGTGTTTTCAGCGCTGAGTGCGGCTGTTTCTCCTCGCCAATTGTCTTGCGCTGCTCTCCACGTTCGCCTATAAAATGAGATGCTGTCCAATAGTTTCTCCAGTTCGATCAGCACGTTTTTGACGCCTTTGCTGTCGGAAAAACGTTGCGACTGCATACGCTTCACCACTGCTACGCATTTCGCTGTACCTAAGACGGTCGACTGCACTTGTACTCGATTTGTGTCCAAATCCATCGACTCAGTCACGTCACTTGTTAAGGCTTCCTCTTTATTTGTGCGCCCTGATGCCACAACGGGTTTTTCAGCCCTCGATACTTCTTTCGCTGATCGCTGCCGCGAATGACACATTTTGTGCTGCGCCCAAACGCACTCAGCTCTCCGTCCTTTTCTGTTGTTCCGTCGATTTTGTTTATTGGTTTATGTGTTTTCTTTTCTCTCGGATATATGCTCGGGGACACAGCCCCTACCCTAGTTCCCCGAGGCCTGACCTACGCTTAGCTTCATTCCGCAACTCACAGACGAATCAGCGCTCGCTCGAGGCAACGCAATCTACTAACACCGGATCAATGCACGCTACCCGAAAAGGGTCCCGAAGGGGCTGATACACGCCACGACTACCACCTTTTCAGAGCTAGGCTCGCATCAACCCATCGACATCGACAGAGAGCTCTCGAAGGCTCTGGGAATTCCCATTGTGTCCCGACTGCCAGCTTGGAGGTCAGACCTACTTACCCGGGAATGTCAGGGACGTCACACCCTGTATCGCTGACGGCCCCTCCAGCCCAACAGGGCAGCCAAAACGTTTGCGAACGACATTGTAAATCATCTCTACAGGTACTACCGTAATTGTGGAAGCAAGACAAACGAGGCAAAAACGCATAAATCTGCACTTTTAGGAAAAAATCTAGGTACTTATGTTCTAGAGGCATCCAGATGAAAGCCAAACGCTTGAATAGCGTGCAGATCTAGCTCGATCAAATACTTGATAGTAAAACTGCATGAGCTCCTCAAATTCATCCCACATCTTGAGTTCACTGTCAACAGGGCACGCAGCCCAAATAGTAGCATCTACTCTCTTCTTCGCAAGACAATAGGTATCAGTACCAAAACCAAACTCACTCTGTAAAAGGCTTTAATACGAGCTATTGTCTGTTACGGAGCAGCAACACGCTCCAACAATGCCATGGCACTTATAATAAATCAAATCTGCTGCTCTTGTGGAAATTTACTGCAATCTAAGATTTGTAGTGTCAGGATCACACTGAAGTAAATAGTTTGACGTATCAAATGCATAAACATTACGAGCTAGGTACCAATGAGACTTGTGTCCACTTAAATATATAAGAAACACACAAAACCTTTCATACTTGAAGCGTCAAATTTTCGGTTTTCCTTGTTGTTTAAAAAGAACTTTCACAGTGTGGGCTATCTTTCCCGGCTCCGCATTCCCGGTCCTCCGTGCATTAAACAACACCGAGTGCTCTTTCCAAATTCTGTAGTTGTCTGATTGACAGCTCTTCGAATATCCTGTTTGCAACACAGATAGTGCAAACATTTTTGAAGTTCCCTTCACAGAGCTCAATAGCATAGATACCTTCACTCCTCGATCGCAAGATAATGGCGGTCTTACAATACCCTACAACTTGATCCCCTGGATTCGACAGCTTTTCTCAATTTGAAGCATAGATTAAGCTTCTTATTTGCTTCTCCCTTTGAGGGCAACTCGTGATAAGAAATTGGCATTTCTATTTGATGTTTCTTAAATAAACCAAGTAAATAAATCACTAAGTGATTAAGACCGCCAGAGCTATAAAAATCCGTGATTCGAAATTAAATCTTTTTCTGGGAAATGAGAACTCGCTGAACTAAGCCACTCTCATCTAATTTGCAGCCATCTAGAAAATCAATAGCCACAAAAGAAAACTCTCACTCCTTCCGAAATATTCTTCCAATTTACTACACACCACCCAATCCAGAATTCTGATGGTTTTCTTATTGCGCAAACCAACAATAAAAGTGGTAGATAAACTCAATTCTCAGGCAACCCTAATTAACAGGGTATAAGCAAACACTTATTTTCACGCATAGTAGTTATTCATGAATCGCCACCGCAGAATTAAGTATAAAAGTTGGTCCATATGAGGGTCAAGCGTAACTCAAGTGTTAATTCTCTCTTCACAAAAGTTCGCTTTATTCATTTATTCACAAACTTTCGGCGGTTAATGAACAAAGCCGAAAGCATCGAAGAACTTGTCCAGCAGAAGACAAAAGACATCTCGGAAGTTATGAGGAAAGATATTATCGCAGATGCCATTGGAATATCGATCTCATAAATTTTTATGCTGCTTCTGCGGCCAGCACGCGTCATCGATCTAAAATGCTGTGATCTGAAGGTCAATGTTAATAAGATGCCGGGATAAACTTGTTCGGAAGAATGTTACAGGATCCACGCATTCTCGCATATATATGTACATATCCAAGTAATGTTAAAAATCTGGGGTCTCCGGACGGGCTACGAACTTTCTGCGATTGGCTTCCAAATGAGGTGATAGCATGTGAACTTTCTTGGAAACATCCTTGAAAATATTTCACTGAGCATCTTTAGATGGCATTAATTGCTTCCACAACACAAAGACACAGTGAATGGGATAGGCAAAGTGGAGAGAGAAATTGATTCTAGATTTAGCAACTGTTCAGATTTTCTAGAGTTTAATGGATTCAATAAATTTATTTCGCTTTGGGAGAGTAAAAGGAAAAAGCGTATAAAGCAGAAGGATTTATCAATACTGGAGGCGACGGATTAGATACTTTCTAATAATCAGCCCTTGATCTACGCACCTTTTAAAAATTTCCCTCACTCCCTCTTTTGAATTTATGCCAAAACGAAGATTTTTTGGAATAGTACGAATGAATACGTTTTATTTGGCAATCCACATGGCTATATTCGATGGAAAAAATGGTTGCACTCCTTCTTTATATCCTTTTAAATTCTGCATGCTGTATGTTTGGTATTAATACATATATATATATCCAATGACAATTCGATCGGTACAGTAACGAAAATCGCTGAGGCAACAATAGAAGTCAATTAATCTTGGGCGGTGAAATGCATTTACGCACAAAGTGCGGGACGCCTATTTCAGGAAGACTACCGGTTAAAACACCCCCTCTGGAGCGTCTAGGAGCCTGACCTGGTATCGTTTGACAGATTACCTCTGGCAAGGTCTATTGAGTATACGAACAAAACCCCATGTATTCAGGAAGCCTCAGCTGCCCTGGCATTTCTCCTATCCATCTTCCTTCTTTTTGGCTTTCGACCATGATTTCCCGATTGTGTGCAGGTAAGATTGAAAATATCCATGTGCTCAACGAAGTGGGATAGATAATAGTCAACATCACCGTACTTTTCAGTGAACCACGGCCGCACGAGATGCACGGTCCATCTACATCTCTTTTTCCCAAGAGTGTTGCCATGCGCAGAGGCTAGGAGTTTCCTCTTCCTTGATGATGAGTGATCGGAGTGACTCCCGCTATCACCATTACTGCGGGTTTCGAGACGGCAGAATAGGCAGACAAAACTCGTAGACCGCTCGCCTATGTACTTGCGCTAGGCGCTTGCGCTACATTTCCCTATTGAGGGTGTCAGTCCATATCTCGGAACCATAAAGGAGAACGGACTGAACCGCGTTCATAGGCAAGCCACGCCTGCTGGGTAAGAGAGCTCTGACCTTCGACATCAGCCCAAAAATCACAAAGATTCTAGCCGTAACCGTGTCTGCAGTGCTTCGGATCTGCTCAAAGAAGCTCATCTTCGTGCATATCATAATGTCAAGATACTTCACCGCCACCTTCGCCAACAACATGTTTTCAACAACTTGAACCGGGAGGACTCTGAAAACCCTCTCCTTGGTCTGCAAAAAGACTTCGGCTTTCTCCAAAGCTAAGGAGAATCCATGTTCAGCCATCCATCTGCTTACTCGCAGCATTACCGTTCCCATCACAAATCCCCTAGCTGGCATAATGCATGCGTCCTAGGTAGTAACCTCGAGAAAATTTCTCGGTGAAGAGCGAACTGCTAATGGCCGATATACGCCGGGACACACTGGGAGCCCCGAAGCCGTCGACAACTCCTTGCCGACGTCGCCGGCAAGTAGCGTCAACCAATCCAAAGGCCATGCACTGGTGATCACTTGTCGAGAAGTCTTCCAGTACTGGCTCCACCAATGGTACCAGAGACTTCGACGCAAAAGTGATGTCAGGGATGCTTCCTTCGCAGCCCGGACGCCGAAACGTTGGCGTGAATCCAGTGTTTAAAAATACGAGCCCGGTTTTCGCCGCCATTTCCAGATTCCGTTTCCCTCTGGAGTCTGGCTGAGGAATGCCCAATTCAAGGGCCCTAGCATTGAAATCACTACCTCCCAGGATACGTCCCTCTGTGCTCGAAACGGAGCCCTCCAGATAATCAATCTTGTGCCGAAAGTCTGGCATCGTCTTATGCGGCGTCAGGTAAGCGACAAAAAACGTTATCCCTAAACTCCGGATCTAGACAAAGTCATTCTCTCGGCCTTGTGCAAGAACATGAAGTCGAACGTAATCCCGAACCCAGATGGCATCGGTACCCGATAAGTCGAGATGCCATAAAGTCGGGTCCCTGTTTCGGTATTGCTCGTTGATTACCACTAGATCAACTTTAATCCCCCAGCGAACTGCGCAAGCAACTGATGAGCGGTTGCATTCCGGTGAATGTTAATTTGTAAAACGCGGAGCATGCCGTTGGTGCCCAAACCCATTCCAGTTTCACCCTAAAGATTGAATAACGTCCCGACCCCACAGCGTGTGCAACGCTCGCAGCAAACGCGCCACGATCCCTGCAGAGAACGCAACTTTCATTGCAAGTTATCGCTTGGTGGCGTACTTGACCGCATTTGCGGCATGCTGTCCTCCTGTCCGATCCCTAGCTGACACTTGATGGGGACCGCATTCGTACCCTGCATACTACCTATCCAATTTGCCCGCTATTAAGGAGTTTCCTCGCATATTGTGAGTTTTTGGCCTCAAGCAGTTACAGATGTAATACCTATTCGGGCAGTGGCTACCTCTTTGGCAATCACGTTTTATGGCCTCTTCCACTTCAACCTTTTCTGCGAGGGAGTCTGCATCTCGTACTTCGGGAAAGCACGTAGACTCTAGACTAGAAACAAAAGCCTTTTCCCCGAACAACCCCTTGACCGCTTCGGAGAACGTACTCTGACTTGTCGTCTTCGGGGCCAGCTTGACGAGAACCCCGCTACCGTTCGTTTTCTGCATAGAAGACACCTCTGCTCCGTTGTCGTCGAGTTTCATCCTGTAGTGGATCTCACTGAGGATGTCTTGCTTTCCGTCAGCTTATTGAGCAGAGCCGACAGTCTAGTCCTACTTCGCCTCCTCGTCATTTCTGCTACTGGTTTTTGATTTGGATCCTCCTTATCTTTGGACTGACGGGTCTCCGGTGGTGTAGTCAATTGTTTCCTTTTATCCCTCTTCGCCTTCTTTTTTGGGCCCTGGAAACTACTTTGATTAACTTTCCTTCAGGCACATCTTCCTCTTTCCGCTTTTTCCCCAGTTCGCTTTGCAGTGGGCTATCTGCGGTTCGTTTGGTGCGAGCAGTGTTCTCAACGGAAAGTGCGGTTGTTTCTGCTTTGCACTCGTCTTGCGCTGCTCTTCACGTTCGCCTGTAGAGGGTGATGCGGTCCAGTAGTTCCTCCAATTCCATCAGCCCGTTTTCGACGCCTTTGCTGACGTTCCAGCGCAGGAACGTGCCGACCGAATACGCTTCACCACTGGTGCGCATTTTCTGATGAGCTTTTCCTCTTCGGCTCTAGCTAGGACGATCGACTACACTTCTACTCGGTTCGTGTCCGGGTATTTCAGCCCTCGCTGCCTCTTTCGCTGATCGCTGCGGTGAACGACCCATTTTTGTGCAGCGCTCAAACGCACTCAGCTCTTCTTCCTTCTCTCCTATTTCGTCGATTTTTTTATTTGCCTAGATTTATTCTTCACGGAAAATTCAACAGTGCATTGTGTGAGAAGGAGGGGCCTCAATAGTCAGGAACGGGTGTACCCTCGGAGACACACCCCCTACCCCAGTTCCCTGGGGCTTGAGCTACACTTAGCTGATCCCGGAATTCGCGGGGCGATCAGGGCTCGCTCTGGGTAACGTGATCCACTAACACCGGTTCAATGCATATTACCCGGCCAGGGTTCCGTAGGGACTGGTTCCTAATACACGTCACAACTACCACCTTGGCAAAGCTAGGCTCACATCACTCCATCGGCGTTGACCGCTCCGAGGACCCCCAGTGTGTCTCGACGTGTAGCGGTCATTCGCGGTTCTCTATTCACCGAGAGGCTTTTTAAAGGCTACTACTTAGGACACAGGTAAATTGCCAGCTTGGGGCCCAGAACTGCTTACTCGGGCACCGCGGAGACCTCACACCCTGTATCGTAAGCGACCCGTTAATGATCGCTGATAACCCCTGAGGGTAAATATTTATAAAATATAAGGTTTCTATTGTCATCCATTAAGATACATAATTCAATTTTATAGATTACCGGCCTACAAAATTGCGTACTCATTAGTCACCACTTCAAGTTATAACAAAAAGCCAGAGCTGGTCTTTGACTAGAACCTATAAAGGTTACATTGCTCCCTAATTTACAAAAAGATTCCAGAAATGTAATTTAAAGTCAGCATTGTTGGGTGGAGATAAGTGTCAGATGTTCCCAGAATTAACCACCGCAGGGGGAGTTATTTAGATAAGGGATTGGATTAGCTATTTCAAACAAGAAAGGAAAAGGCTATAAGAAAACATTTTTATTTGTGATTAGGGCTTTTTCGCAGAAGAACGCAACACAAAATTATTTTAACCCCCATTTCAAGCATAGTATGCTATTGAACAAGGTAAGCAGAAGGTTCCTAAAAAGTGGACAAATTAACAGTTTGAGTGTTCTCATTTCAGAATATACTTTCCGTCTTTCCCGGAAAACCCATCCCTAATCCTGTTCTAACTTTCGCTTCGCCCACCACATGACTAATTCATATAGGACTGCTAACAAGTGGGCAACCGCAATTGTTATCCTTTCTACACATATTAATTAGATGGGGGGTTACAGTAAAGCTTTCAATCTGGAATTACACATGTGTATTTACGCCTGATTTACATTTTATCACAGTACCTGCGAGCATAGCACATCCAAAGTACATAGAATTATATTACGCGAGTATTTCATGGAATTACTTGACTGAATTGAGGTTTTGTATGCTTAATTGGTTCGAAAAGCTAATCCCCTTTGCCGCATGGTTCCTACTTATTCAAACAGACGGTGAAACTAATTCAAATGGGCACGTTTGCCTTTTGAATCAGTGGCTTATGGAATTAAATGGGAAAACGTTTAATTAGCTTTGACCTGGATTGGCTTTGAGCTCGGGCATTTTTTCGTGACCTGAAAGCATGCAATGAGTGTACAGGATTTCAAGGATAGCTTGGAGTGGGAATTGCTTTTGTTCGAATCAGGAGTGGAAATATCAATATATACATATATATATTGTGGTTTAAATATCAATAAATATTTATATCAAATGAAGATAAAACAGCCCTCAATTAACCGTGAAAGTCCGCCTACTAACATTAATGCTCCACCAAAGTATTCTGTCGATCCGGGATCGCCTGTCTTTATGCACCTTATCTTCTATCTAGGCACCAGAGTATGAGGCAGTAGGGGCAGAGGTCCTGCGAACGCTTCAATCAATCCCTCACAAGCTAGTTTACAAAAACTTCACGTGCCATTAACCGATCGGCGGGTCCGCGAACCTAACGAAAGATCAGCAAATAGCGGCTCAAACGCGCGCGTGTAGTCGGAACACCGCCGCACTTTCGATGTCTTCTTTTCCAACCTCCCCGAGCGCCACCTCTCGTTATTTTCTTGCATATCCCCGTATGTCAAAACTGACGTTCACCACCCCCACTTGAATTTGAAGCGAAGTTCTCCCTTCAAACTCCATAACTACGCATAAATCTACTAATTTCAACTTCCGCAAAGCCATCTTTGACGGTCTCAACTCAGCTTTAGCGTCTATCAACTGGGTTCACATATTAAGCAACTCAACGTGTGATCAAGCTCTTAGCGCCTTTTACAATGTCGTATCCGATCTCCTCTCCTGCTATGTCCCTTCTTCCCCTGTTTGCCTGCGATCATAACCAACTTGGTTCACAACGGAGATTCTTAATAACATTCACCTGACACGTGCACTGCGGAAGAAGTTTCGGGTTTCTACGATTGACGCTGACCGTCCTCACTTTAAGGCTATGCGCTCCACTGTGAAGTCGATGATTAAAAACGCCCATAAAAGGTATATGTTAAGCGTCGAAGTCGGCCTTGTCCGTGGTAACTGGAAACTCTTTTGGCCCCACACTCGCTCGGCCAACGCTCCACAACAATCCTGCAACCTTCTCTGCACCTACTTCTCTTCTTTGTTTTCTCCCTCAACCACTCCACCCTGTACGCCCCTTCCAAGTGCAGGCTAGTCCGAATCTTTCGCTAGAGCCCCTTTCCTTGCTGTGAAATACCGCCCCATCTCTCATCTTTCCTTTTGCTCTAAAATTCTCGAAAGATACGTATACGACTGGTTAACCGCGCACTTCGATCACCTCCTTGTCAAAGTGCAGCGTGGTTTCGTGAACATAGATCTATAGCTTCACACCTTCTGGTCTTTACCAACTTCGCTCCTATATGCTTTGATTTACCACAGGAGGTACATGCTATTTATATTGATTTCTTCAAAGCCTTTGATACCATTGACCATAATATTCTCCTCTCTTAACTCTCTATACTCAACTTCTCACCCTCAATCATCTCCAGACTATTCTCCTATCTTCCCCACCGTTCCTGTAGAGTTTATTTTCATTCCCATTCCATCCCATCCCATCCCCCATCTAGGACTTCGACGAATGTTATCATGGCGTTTTGTTCTAGTGGATATCAGTAGTTCCATATTAGGCGCAGAATTTCTAGGCCACTGTGGATTGCTAATGGATCTGCAGATAAAGTCTCTTATAGATCCCGTGACTTCGCTTAGATCTTCAGGAAAACTTGCCACCTGCTCCAATATCAATCTTTCAATCATTTTTGAATAAGCGCGGTTCTTCAAAAATACGACAACGTAACTACCGAAAGGAGTCTTTCGCAACCAGCTGACCATGATGTACAACATCACATCCGCACTACTGGCTCCCATATCTTCTCGAAGGTACCACCCCAGAAGTTTCCAGTTTCTAAGCAATAGCATACTTTTAGAGAAGGGTATTTTCAGGCCATCAAATACCCGCTGGTCTTCTTCACTACACGTCTCAATGCTCAGACCACTCCTGACCGCTACCCTATATTACTAATCGATGACTTTGCGCTCAACCCCGCTTACCGCGGTGTTTTTATGACCTTAGCCAATGCCAAGGCATCCATCGAATCCCTGTAGCCCCAGAAGACTTTCCAACAACGGCAATATACACAACCTTAGGGCTCTTCGAATTCACACGGATGCCTTTGGTCTGTGCAATGCGATACAAACCTTTCAGGGGCTCATCCACTCTGTCCTGCGAAATCTTAACTTTTGTACTTGGATGAAGTTTTGGTCACCTCTTTCTCTGAATCTGAACATGTGAAACATCTTAAATACATTTTTCAACGTTCCATTCAGGCTGGTCTTGTGCTTAACGCAGTGTGTGCAAATTCACATGATTTTCCTTGAGGGAATCCATCCGAACCCAAGATTCAGACCATCACAGACTTCCCACAATCAAAAGCAGTTGAGGAACTGCTAAGGCTTTAGGCATGTTAAACTGCTATCGTCGTTTCTTGCCTAAAGATGCATAACTTCAAGCAATCCTCAACCCCTACTTGTCTGAACCCAAGACTAAAGACTAACGAGTAATTGCGCTGTCGTCAGAGGCCTACCAGACATTTGAGCTAGCGAAACGACAGCTGGCGCATTCTTGGCAACTTTCAACCAGATGCACCCCTAACCGTATTCGTCGGTGCTTCAGACATCGCAGTGGATACTACTCTTCACAAAAAGGTGAACAAAATCTGGCAGCCGTTGGCAGCTTCTTTTTTATAAAATTAAATATAGCTTAACGGAACTACAGCACCTACGGTCGTGAGGTATAAACCGCGTACATTGAATTCAATACTTCCGATATTCCCTAGAAGACAGTCCGTTCACAGTGTTCACGACCACAAACCTCTTACTTTCGCTTTGAAGCAGAAGCCCGACAAAGCATCCCCTCGGCATCATTGGCATTTGAACTTCATAAGCCAGTTTACTTCGGACAGCCAGCACGTGTCTGGCAAGGACAATAGAGTTGCAGACACCTTGTCACGCATTTTAGAAGTCAAAATCCCCGCCATGCTCGATTTTTCTGGAATCGTCGAGGCACAGAAGTATGACGCAGTGCTTGAAGGCCTCAGGGACAACCCCAAATACAAATTTTGGGAGTTTCTCCTTTTCGGCTTAATCTTAAGTCGATTGGACTCGTCCAAAATACTGTGCGAGAAAGGGTCTGCTAAAGCTCTTCATAGAGGTGTAGTTAGACCAACTTAACAAAGTAGCGCCTGTCCATGTGGCCCAATACAATGCCAAAGTGTGTGACGCGTCCATGCCTAAGAGGTTCTCGCTCCCCAGTAGAAGACCAAACTACTGGTGGAATACTGAACTGGCCAGCCTTCGATCAGCCTATCACCGAGCCAGAAGAGCGGCTCAGAGGGTGGTAAGCAAAATCGGCCAAGAGCAAAAAAAGCGCGCCTATAAGGAAGCCCGCAAAACCCTTAAGCTCGCCAGCCAACGGAGCAAGAGGGAATGCTTTAAGGAGCTCTGTTCGGAAACGGACGTAAATCCGTGGGGGAGCGCCCATTGTGATGGGACGATTCAGCGGCCGATGATCTCCGCAGATCACGTGTCCTTCACTCTTGTTATTCCCCCAGCAAGAGGAGGGCATAGAAAGATTCCAGCGACCTCTGCATGTGACGGCAATACCGCCAGTTATCAGTAACGAGTTGCTGGAGATCTGCGCTAGAATATGAGATAACAAAGCTTCGGGTTTCGATGGCGTGCCAAATAGGGCCCTTAAGCTTGCCGTAAAATCCAGACCGGACATGTTCGCTGGGTTATTTGAAGCGTGCATGTCCGCGGGGATATTTCCTGCATCATGGAAGCGGCAAAAGTTATTGCTACTGCCTAAGGCTGGTGAACCTTCAAGTGAGCCAACAGACGTATTTGTCTTTTGGACACTGTGGGGAAAATGCTGGAGCGAGTAATGAATAATAGATTACTCCCGGTTGTTGAGAGCCAGGGAGGCCTCTCAGATCGACAGTATGGGTTCCGTAAAGCCAGATCAACCATTCATGCCATCAAAATTGTTACTGGCTTAGCCGAAGATGCAATCCACGGAAAGGGTAGTGCTAGCAAATATGGCGTGGTGGTGACCCTGGATGTGAGAAATGCATTCAATTTGTCCAATTGGAACCTAATACGAGAATCTCTGGGGAAGATTAGTATTCCCGCTTATCTTACAGCTATTGTCAACAGCTATTTGCAGTAACGGAGGCTTTGGTATGACACTGATGATGGACCCCAGGAGTACGTTGTCTCCGCGGGTGGCCCACAAGGCTCCGTAATGGGCCTACTGCTGTGAAACATCATGTACAACGATGTACTAAATCATGCCCTTCCGGAAGAAGCCACAGTAGTGGGCTACGCCGACGAGGTAGCGCTGGTTGTGGTTGCAAAGCACCTCGAAGATGATGAGTTATACTCATGCAAAATGATCAGTGCTGTTAAGAAGAGTTGGCTAGAGAGTTCTGGTCTGAGACTTGCGGACGAAAAAACGGAAGCGGTCCACATCACCAAGCGCCGTCAAAGAAATTATGCACGTATTTAAAATTTGGGAACCATATCATCACTTCTAAGGATGCCATCAAATAATTGGTAGTGATGATTGACGCGAAGCTTAGCTATAAGCAACACGTGCAGTATGCTTATGACAAAGCATCCACTGCAAGTATGGACCTGGCAGGGATAATGTCGAACGTGGGAGGGCCACGACATGCTTCCATATTGCTTACAGCTAGAATAGTGAGGTCGATCTTGCTCTATTCAGCTCCAGTTTGGGGAAAGGCATTGCAGGTTACATTTAACGCTAAGAAACTGAATTCAGAAGAACAGCCCTAAGGGTGTGCTCGGCATTCTGGACTATCTCAGAGGATGCAGCATTCGATATCTCGCTCCTTTATCGCAGACAAAGAACGCCGAAAAGGAGAGATATCTAAATAGATGGCAAGAACGTTGGGGACTCTCCGAAAATGCTCGGTGGATACATAGGCTCATCCCTGCCGTCAAGGAGTAGTTGGAGATACGGCACTGTGAGATTAATTATAATCTTATCCAGTTTCTCACGGTGCATGGAGGATATCGCCAGCACTTGTTCAAGTTTAAACTAGATACTTCACCCGATTGTTCAAACTGCGATGGGGTCCCAGAGTACCCAGAGCATGTATTCTTTCACTCTCTAGGAAAAGTACTTGTACCAGACAATCTGGTGCCGAGAACGTTAGCATGTCAGGAAGACCGGGATGCGATCAACTCCATGGTCGTATCTAAACAAAGCAAATTGCGAAAGGCAAAGAAGACTAGAAAAGCGCGGTTACGTACGCCGAGGAGAGACGAAAGGAGACCAAGCTGAAATTAGCTGATGTAATATCGTCTGGTGGTCCCACGGGGTTTGGGGGAGTCGGGGTGGTTTTAGTGGGTAAGAATACCAGTGTCTTTTGAAGATTTCCACTTCCCCAAAACAAAAAAAGGCGGACAGACAGACAGACAGTAAACCGATTTTAATAAGGTTTTGTTTTACGTAAAACCTTAAAAATGAAGGCAATAAAACACGAGCAATTAATCCACTAATGAAGGGTAGTTGTTAGCTACATTACACACATTCAGGTATCATTTTCAGAAAGTTTTTTAAAGACGCAATAAAAGATTCGGGGTTGTTTCCGTATCCATTGCGGTCGTCATCGATTCGAATATTCTCTACGACTGTGCTTTTCACACCTACTTGGCAGCGTTTTCACCCGGTTGTTACTGTAGAGCTTTCCTCCCAAATCATCTGGTGAAAAAGAAAGTTTTTGCGTAATGTTGGACTTATTCGAATCGAAAGATTCGATTCCAGGATCCATTCACTGTAGTTGTAGCTGGCATGCGTCATTTTTCCATGAACATCCACTAACAATAGCTTTCCCAGTAATGTCCATGCGCGCTTACCCCAGACGAAACATTGCCCCGTGTAACGATTTTTATGGCTTGTGGGATCTTTCCTTTCAGTCGTCGGGTTTTCCTTCTTCTTGGACGTTCTCATAAGATAGTATTTTCAATACGAAATTGTTGTTGTTGTGATCTTTTGGGTTAGTTTTTTCCCACTGTGGTCAGCGCTTTGTGTCACATTTGTCAAAAGGTGAGAAGCGTGGTAGCCTGAATTCAGGACTCCAAAGACGGTGTTTTGTGCTTGCATCTGAACGCGGTACGGTGCATGTCATCAGTGGAAAGCAAAAGGACAATCCTATTCAGTGGTTTTGTGCTAGTGTCGAGTGTTTTGAATGGAGTCGTGAAATTCAGTGCAAATTCCTGTGATAGAATAGTTTGCTTAGGAAACTATACAAATACGGACTTGAATCGGATGCTGCGATTGCAGATGTTTTTTCGATTTGTACCATGATAGGATAGGCGTCACGAGCACTATCCTTGCTCAAACGGTTTGTCTAAAAGTCACACTGCCGCCCACTATCGGTAAGGGGGTTGATTTTCGGATGTGTCACTCCGATGCCGGGTCCTAAGCGCTGTTTACCCATACTGCCGAAGGATTCACTACTGCTGTGACTTTTCAACTTTTCTGGAATAGTTTATTCGAGAGTGTGACTCAAGGATCAACCCATTCCTACACCCGGCTTAAGGAGACTGTTTCGATGTTGGAATACGTAATACGAAGTCTCTCCGTGTAGTGACACGGGAATTTACTTAGCCCAGCCTCAGTATGTGTCCCGAGTAAGTGCAATCCGAAAACATGAATTATTTATAAAGAGTTTGCTCTCCTCACGGCCAAAACAGAAGGATTAAGGGTTTCTCATAACGATGGTCTCCATGCTATACAAATATGTATTGTCTTAGCTCAATTCAGGAGATGGAGCAGTTTCAATGTGGGATGGAGTTTACAACCGAAACTCCAAAAGTGCCAAATAAAACATTCAGCCTACGACATTGGTTAAGTATTCGATGTTGATATTGTGGTGATCCTTAGTGGTATAAACACACAAGTGAACGTGAAAGTATCCTTTAAAGATTAATTGCTTTTCGAAAAATCAATTGAATACAAAGATTTCATTCAGAGTCGTATCCCATCTAATTTCCATCTCTAGAAAGTGTAACATGAAGTGATTCCTGCCGGGAGTTTATCAGTGTTTGTGTTTGGAGCCCCTCAGTGCCGCGCCCTTCTCAAACGTGAATGGGAATATGTGTCGATATGTGATCACTCGTGTACAATGTTGTCTTCATAAGGTGTTCAACCCCTACGTGTCGAGATTCTATCCTACGAGTTTTCTGCTTATCCTCTTAACGGGGCCAGGAATCCCATGAAGTAGCTGTGCATAAAATTCCTTGTGACACATTCAAGTTGATTTTAGAGCAACCAAGTCACATTGTCAATAAGTGAAAACTCACGGTGTAGCTGGTTCGTATAACGAGCTTCGCTGAATTGAATGGGGTGAGTAGATATGCGTGTAAGTCCTTCGTTTTTCTCCATATGGGCCAAACAGTGTGTGAAGTGTATCTTTTACTCTTGCGAATTCACTTTTTAAGGAATGTTGGAATTGAGATTGAATTGACAAATGGTATTTGCTCAAAATCAAAGGCTTCCTCCTTTCAGGGAAAGTCACGTTGAGTTATATTCACTTTGAAAAGGAGCTATTGTGCCAGAGCAAACAATGTGTTGAGTACAAACTTATGTATGTCCTGGAATTTTGCATGTGTTCTCTCCGAATTCCGCTCTGTCGACAAATTTTGCATATATATACTCATGTACATACATATGTATATTTGTTTTGCGACAAGTTCCTCCCATCCTGTACAACTCTTCACTCCGCATTAATAATTCATACGCACTCAAACTTCCGCTATTGTTTTTGGCACATGTCAACGTCATTAGAAGAAATCGATCCCGAGCCCCAAGCCAAATTTTTATTTGTTTCTCCCTCTGGGTAGGTTTTCTTCATTTCCGTTTAATTTACCATTTGTTCCGCTGAAGAGGAAGTTGAAAAGTAAAATGCCAGTCGTCAGGACCATATACACCTGCCGGAGAGATAAGTTGAGGGTACTTTGAAACGACGAACTTGTCTCCCTTGAGGCCATTTAACGTATACGAGTTTCTTAAAAATCATATTTTCATTTCCCGTTTTCTAGTGTAATATTCTCCTTCGTCTTCGAAGCACCCAGGGACCTTTTTCTTTTGAAACTAGATGAAGCAAGTATCATCCGCCTCGAGCCCTGTATGAAATAACATCTTATAAATGATATATTAAACGAGGGTTGAATTGAGTGGCTATTTTTTGTTGAAATTGGAAACTTTTATCGAAAGTGTCCTTCTTTGTTAGCTCAACGCAAATCTTCCAGACAGCATCCTGCTTTCGCCGGTGGAAGATTAGAGGATGTTTGCTGTCAACAAATGAATATTTGGAAGATAAAATATACAGTTTCCGGATATTGTGACAAAACTTTTCTCACAGAATTTTTCGGAATACTTCGCCGAAGTTTTTGCATTTGGGGTAGCTGGTTTCGAACGTTTTCCACATTTCCAGGAATGCTTACGTTCGAGATATGGTAGAAGCGCTTATATATAGATAACTGGTTTCATGGCTTTCTGTTTGAAGGTTTACTGAAGATTCTTATTAGATGCTACTTGAACTTGTTTCCGATTCATGCTCTCTGACTGAAATCCTTGACCCACCATAAATTTTACGCGATTTCAGCTACAGCAGATCCTGGATTTCACCTAATCCTAACATTCCATGCCAAGCATTTAAATTCGCACGATCCTACCTGCTTAAACATATATAAGAGGTCTGGTGTCGAGAACTCTCTGCAGCATATAGCATCTTTGCAGAATGATATATTACCGCAGGGTTTGAACCAGACTGTGTGAGAGTCCCAAAACATCAAGGGAACTCGGGGGGGAGGGGGGATTTAGGTATAATACCTCTTGCTAACAATATTATGGGAATTACAATCACCCTCTCGAAACGTCAAATTTCCTTGATTTCTCGAGCCATAGTTCACCTTCTTCTGTACGTATTTCCGTTACATGTTGCTAGTATGGGGATACCACGTTCGGCTTGTTGCGTGGTATGTGGCGATCAGTTACAACTTGCTGGTCCTAATACAAGCTTTAGGCAGAACTATCGAATAGTGCCTGGAGTTCATACCCATAAACCGAATTTGTTCCTGTCACCAATCCATGCTTATATACAAGGCTTGATGGATCACCTACATCATTATGCCTTTTCATGTATTGCATCATTAGCAGTACAGTCCAGCCGGAAATCAGAGAGCCCAGCGTATCTAATGCCGAACCACATATATACCCACTTTTTCATTCTGAACATTTAATAAGCTCGAGTGAGACAACTCGCGCATTCGATTTCCGTTCGTCTGGCTTTAATCGACTTAGAGGATTGGCTTATACAAAAGAGGCTTCACTCCAGGCAAATCAGTAACAGGTCAGTTTTTTATTTGGGGCAAGGAATGGAAAAACTGTTGGAATAAGTAAATCAGTTGCACAGTCTTTTCATCGCCTTTAAGGCCGCCTACGATAGGATAGCTAGGATCAAACTGCACACGGCCATGAGAGAATTCGGTATTCTAACGAAAGTGATAAAACTGACTAGGCTGACCCTGACCAATGTGCGAGGCCAGATAAAATCAGCAGGATCACTCTCGAGACCATTCGATATTTCCACGGTCTAAGACAAGGGGATGCCCTTTCACAAGTCCTCTTTAACCTGGCCATGGAAAAACTGATCCGTGATGCTGGAGTAGATGCGAGAGGAGTAAGTAAATCCAACTACTGGCCTATGCTGACAATATCGACATCAAGGGAAGAACTACCCCTCGGACACCACCTTGTCGTGATGGGGGAGCTTGTGGTAGTTTACTACTACACTAAGACTGTCTAAGAACACATGAATATGGAAATAAAGGGTTGTAACTCTCCAAGTGGTAAGAAGTCACAGACTTCGAATCCACCCGCGACTCTGAGAAATCAGGTCGTGGCCGAGGCGCGGATTTTGAAGGCCTCACCTGATTCATGTTCCCCTAAGGAAAAATCTGTGGAAGACAGGCTTTCCACTTCAGTGGAAAACCTACACCCGGTATCTACGGCGCGGTCAGCCAAAAAGGATATTACAGCAACTCCCTTAATGAGAGGAACTGGAAATCAGACTACGGCCGGTCGGTCGGTGACACTGTTTTACTAACTCTTCTAAAATACGGGGGAGGAAGGGTCGGCAAAAGGAAACTTCATCCGCAAAGTAGAAGGAACTACAGGCTTGCCTGTCAGAACCTTATCCTCCACCTGTACCCAGAAAAACGGAAGAAAGGCAAGCTTATAATGTGGACGCAACTGGTCTAACGCCGGTATGTGAAAATAGATCCATGCAGCCCGGACTCCGTGAACCTGGGAGGGCTTCTAGCCGACGACAACGGAAGGCACTGCGAAAGAAGGCGAAGTTTCTTGAGAATGAGGACATGAATGTTGCTACACCACCAAGGAGGCGATATCTTGAGAAATTGGACGCCAGAATGCGGAACTTTCGGTGGAAGGTGAAGACAAGCTGGTAACCCTGGTTAGATCCACACTGAACGCACCAGACTTTTCAGTTACCGGCGGTTTTCATATTAGACTGCGCTTATGGCTACAATCATAAGAGTTAGTCAAATCAACTTGCAGCATGCCAAAGCTTCTTCCTATCTACTGGCGGCAAAGCTTTCAAAGTTGCAGGACTCTCCTTATCTATTTCTGGTTCAAGAGCCATGGGTTCGTTTTAACAGAATCTGTGGTATTGGATTAGTCAAGGGGACTAGGATATTTTTCGATGAAAGGTCCTCGAGAGGGTCTGCAGTCTGTTGTCAAAATTGTTAAAGGCAACCATCCTGAAACAATTCTGTTCCCACGACCTTGTTGCAGTCAACTTACAATACCAGGTTAATGGTAAGAGGAGAAACGTTATAATTGCCTCTGCTTACTTACCTGATGATTCTTTGTGCCCTCCCCCGACGCAAGAACTAAAGGATCTGGTAGCGTATCCAGAATCAAGTGGTCTTCATCTTTTAATAGGTTGTGATGCAATCCTAGAGGAGAGAAGCTGTTTGATTATGTCAATTCAGCTGGTCTGATGACCGCGAACGTAGCGTGCGCCCCTACGTTCGTGGAGTCAAGAAGAAGTAAAGTAATTGACCTAACAATCTGCACTTCAAAGTTGTAAGAGTTGGTTACACACTGACAAGTCCTAGACGAGGTCTCACTATCAGATCACCGATACCTAGAATTCAATCTGACTATTGCGGACGAACAGTCTGCAGTACAAAGACCGAACCTTAGGAAAACGGGTTGGAGAAAACTCAATGAACTTCTTGGCAATAAAGTACAGTTCCCTAGGCGACTAAGGACTCCTTTGGCACTGGAAGATGAATTAAAAACTCTGAACTGCACACTTTTAGAGTGCCATCAAGAGGCTTGTTCTATTTTCCGAGGCCAAAGCAGTAAAATGGTTCCTTGGTGGAACCGGGAACTGCAGAGACTCAGGAAATCAACCAGGCGATTTCTGAACCAGGCTCACAAAAGTAATAAAAACGAAGACTGGTTAAATTTCAGGAACTCACAACGTGAATATAAGAGGCTCGTTAGGTGTTCGAAATGAGATTCCTTTATAGCGTACTGTGAGGAACTGGAAGGCGAAAGAGAAACTTCAAGGCTGTGCAGAGTCCTCAAAATGGATGAGTCGGCCAAGTTGGACTCTCTTACGGTACTTTCACGAGCTCCAGACTGGATTCAGTACAAACCTTCCTGGAAGTACACCACCCGGGAGAACGGGTGGAAGAAGTGGCACGGGAAGAGTTAATGGTTCTTGCAAAGGTGAGAGCTGCCATACTGTCCTTTGAACACAACAAAGCACCTGGCATGGATGGCATCTATCCGACAATGCTAAAAGAGGGTATGGAGCACTTTGAGCGACCTCTAAGAAATATTTTTCGAGGATGTCTTGCTCTGGGCTACGTGCCTTCCTCTTGGTAAAAGGTTAAGGTAGTCTTCATACCGAAACCTGGGAAAGATGACTATTCTAATCCAAAGAACTCCAGACAGATCAGCTTGACTTCATTCCTGCTGAAAGGATTGGAGAGACTGGTGGAGCGTCACATTCGTGAAAACGTACTTAGGTCGCACCCATTTAATGAAAACCAACATGCTTACTAGCGTCGAAAGTTCTGCGAGTCTGCTCTTCATTCTTTGGTCACAAAGATAGAGGATGCAACTTTGAATGGTGAGTACGTGATGGGGGTGTTTGTGGACATTGAAGCGGCTTTTGACGGTGCGCCTTTTCAAAAACTTTGTGCTGCCAGAGAACATGGTGTTGATGATGCTTTAATTAGGGGGATCCATGCTACGCTAACACAGAGATTGCTGCGCGCTGAGGTGGGTGTCGATCGCTATCTGACTGCAGAAGGAACGAAGGGATGCCCCCAAGGAGGTGTGTTTTCGCCACTTTTATGGAGTATGCTGATTGACTACTATACGAACTGCAAAATTTGCCAATATGCGTTCAAGCTTATGCTGATGACGTGGCTGTGCTTCCTGTTGATCGGGATCTTAGAACGGTGCGTATATACAGTGTGAATATACAGCGTGCAGTTGATTTGATAGACAGTTTGTGCCTTAGGCATGGTCTTTCAGTTAATCCAAATAAAACCGTAATGTTATTATACACAAAAAGGAGCAAACTGGATGGACTTTGCCTCCCTGAGATGAGGGGTACTACCCTTCAACTCTCCGAAGAAGTGAAATATCTGGGAGTCACTCTAGATGTAAAACTTCTTTGGAGCAAACATGTAGAAGTCAAGATGAAACAAGCTCTCACAGCTTATGAGCTGTGTGCACGGACCTTTGCTTCGACATGGGCACTCAGGCCTCATGTGGGTAATGTGGATATACCTTGCCATCATTAGGCCGATGTTCGTATATGCATCCGCATTATGGTGATTTAAGATTAGTCAAAAGGGTTTTCACCGTAAACTAGTAGCACTGCAAAGAACTGTGTGTCTGAGTATCACTGGTGCATGAGCATGACATCCGGCACAGCTCTGAATGCACTACTCAATTTAGAGCCCTTGGATTTGTTTATTCAGAGCACAGCAATGAGAGCAACTCATAGACTAATTCGATTAGATTTTTGCACAAAGAACGGATGTGGGGGCCACAGAGCATTGGAAGAGTTACTGGGAGTACTGAATTCAGTTCTTGCAATGCCTTCCGATTCTCGTGCCGCCATACATCTATTTGGTAGAAGATATGAAGTTACTCTGAAGTTGACTGCCAACACAGCCTATTATAGCTTACAGCTGTTCCACTCAAAACATCTCACCATAGGGTCAAAGCTTTCGCTGTTCAAAACAATCATCTTTCCATACCTCTATTCCTCGGAAACTTCTCAGGAAGAAAAATTGCAAACTCATTCCAGAGAAGAATCCTCCGAAGAATTTTGGGTCCTCTACATGAGGATGGACTCCATAACGACATAACAACCGTCAGGTGGTGGATAAAATCCCGCTCAATAGGTTGCAGTGGGCGGTCACTTAATCCGTATGGATGACAATGATCCAGCCTGAAGAATCTATAAGGGGTATCTATGGTAGAAAAAGAATACGAGAATCAATTTGGCAGTGATGCTGTTCAATAATATCAACCGTATCCCTATCTCCGATGTAACGAGGCTGGTTTTTCTGCTCCACAGCGGAATTGGGGTGATCTGTTTGTGTCCGTCCACGGGAATATTCGTATTGCGTAAAGCAGGGAAGGGATACTGAATACATTCAGTCCGGTTATTTTATTCTTTCCCAAGGGAGGCGATTTCAGCTCCTGCTTCAAAAAACCAACTCGAGTATGTGTTCCTTGCAGAATTCCTCGGTATTTGTAGAAATCTTCTTCGGTCACGGCATGGATATGACGATCACCACATGCGGTTCGCATCATTCAGCATGGGTGAAAGAGGGTCCAGTACCACACAAAACAGAAATGACTCATTGAATACCCCTGGAAAATGTGGTTCTGTGGTGTTAGTACCCTCCGATGAATGCACTGACAAGGTGATATGTCACCCTTTCATGACTGTCGCCGAAACCTTTATTAGTTTCGCAACAGTAAGATACAGATTAGGACACTGATTACCCAGGTGTGAGGGCACTTTCAAAAGCCTTGTCGTGATCGCTACAGCAACTAAAGGAATTTCCTTAGCCTTCCTTCCTTGCCTTCATAGGCGGTCTAGAAGTCGAAGAAAAGAAGATGCAACTGATGCTGAGCTACCTGGAGTGATAGCTCTTTGGCATGACCCGTTGATATTCTAGACGTATGGAGTTATCTGACCTAGCAAAGTAGCGGAGACTATCTTACACTTGGTACTCCTACTATCATTGCTGCACTGCATGGTATCCCTCTTATATGTATGATGCAGATAGTACCTCGTTGCGATCTTCACTCATTGATTCCCTGTACCAAATCTTAAATATAAGTTTATGAACAGCTTGGTGCAGTTGGTTGCCTTCATATTTACCTAGTTCGGATATAGTTTTATCTGCTATCGACTTATGCTTTTCAAGCAGATTAAATGCAAGAACTATTTGTTCTATGCCTGGTGGTTGACAGGACCTCCAGCTTGTCGATACCCGGTTGTTGAGCAGTTCATCAAAGTACTTAATCCATCGCTCCAAAGTGATCCGAAAAAAAAACATCGCTGGTTCCTCATTTACGTGCATTGCTAAACGCGCCTCGAGTGACTTTCATGATAGTATCGTAATCGAGTGCATACTACAGAAAGTATCCACTTTTTGTGTATAGAATTTCAACTGTGGGTGTTTCACTGGAGGTACTATAATTCGGGTGAACATGCCATATATTGTAGCGAAAAAGGAGACCCAATCCGTACCAGACTTTAGAGGGCTTGTTTTGTTCATTTCAGAGACTAATCTGCAAGACTGCAGAGTTCCTGTACTTCGCTCTTCTACTCCCTGAGACGCTGGGTGGCCTGCAGCCATCCAGACTGCCGCTATCGATCCCTCCTCTTCCCTCAACTAGGCTTTTTATTTATTTTAATTTACACATGAGGCAGAGATCATATCGATATTAGTACAATTTTCCAGGACAATTTTATCTGAATTTTCAAGGCACTACACTTACATGTGTGTTTTACCGTTTTGTTGAACATACTGTACCTAAGGCATTTTTAGTGCATCCTGTTGGAAAATTCCTTTAAAATCAGCCAAAGAACCGGAAAAATACTTGTAATGAAAGTTTCAGTTAAAAGCAGCGGAAAACCAAAAGAAACATTCCATGCGGGTAAGCCGAGGGCATGCATGGAGTTCGCATACCATTTCAAAACAAGGAATTTTCCTTTCACCGAACTCCTACGCTGAAATAAAACAAAAATGTCTTAGTGGCTTTCTTCTTCCTTTTTTTTGTTTTTCTTTTTTGTGAAAAAATGCCCGTTTCAGTAAGAGAAAAGAATGATTTTTTCTTTGAGATTAGGCCAAGAGAAGCAATTGAAGGGAAGATACGAGGAAAATGAAGCATATCCTTGGCTGTAGGAAAATGCAGTAAAAAATCCAATATGATAGATTATCGTGGAGTGGCTTCGGGAAACAGAGAGTTGAAGAGTTTCTTACGTACGTTTGCCCGTTTTCCGCTTTTCTTCTGAATTGAGTTTATTCAGGCAATGTTGTTTTATTAATGGAAAGGAATATTATTTTTGGCGGATACAAAACGCATGGAATATCTGGTCTGACTGATATGGATAAAATAATCTTATATAACCGACTGTGATTCAACTGAAAAAAATATTCTTATTCGAGTTTATGCATGTCTTAAAAAACATTGAAAATGAACAAATTTATTGCAAACATTTTTTTTAGCTAATTTGGTCAATAATAAACCGGCACCACGTGTATGAGAGAGAGGCAAAATCTCTGAACAAATTGTGGTGGTCCACGGTACTCGATGGTGGTCAAAGGGTAGTATACCAGCAAATTACAGGACTCATTGAGGTCCCTGACGACCCCGGGTTACGTCACCAAAACGATGTCACCCGTACCGTCACTGCGGCCACGGGGAATAAAGAGGCGCCGGAGGCTTTTTACGCGCTCATCAAACGGCATTTGCGAAAATTAAAAAGATTACTGGGGGAAAACCAAGAGCGGCTTGATCCCCACAACGAACGAGAAGCGCAAAAAAGACCTTAATAACGACCGAAGCGGAACTCACGCCCGGAGAAAAGACACTGGAGCACCACCGTCGACAGCAGAATGAGAATCAAGTGAACCAACGGAGCAACAGGGGGCACAATCTGCCCAACTTTGTTTGATTTAATATTTTAATAATTTAATGAAAATTTCATATAAGAAAAATAAAGTTAAAGTATTTTACCGATCGTTGCAGTGCTGTTCGGCAAAGCAAGATTACCATTGGACAACGAACCGGGTCTAATTTGTGGACGCCCTGAATATCTTGCAGCTTCGGGTGAGCTTGGTTCCGATTCAGGGAAATGTGGAAAAGAGTTGATGTTATGGGGAAGCCGATACATGCAGTGTCGTGAATTCTCTTCGGTTTCCCTTGAACTCCAAACAACTTTTACAATGTTAAGGTAAAAGTTGTTTGGACGATATGTGAGTTGGAAAATTGTGCATCCAAATAAGGTGTTGTGGTCTATCAAGTTGCCCCAATTCCACAAAGTACAGATGCAGCGTCTGGTACGGTGCATTCAAGTCTGCAGTACAAATGCTCTGCTCATCAGGGATGAGATGTCGATCGATAACATTCTCCACAAAACTATCGAAAGGTTTACGATCACAGACACACGTGATACAATATACACTTCTGAAGTAATTGCATTTTCTTTCCCTGACCAGCGCAATGAAAATTTCAATTTTATCGCCGGATGCACCACGTAGAACATCCCGAGAATTCGCATGATATCGGAATCCGAGCGGGTCATATCTGTCATCGCTTCCAGCACGCAATAGAGCCTTCATCTCCTTTCGTTCATCGAACCACATAAATGCCCAGGTACCTACTCTACAAACGGAACATGTCACTGAACTATAATGGGGGTTTCGACACACTACGCACAGAACCTGCAGGAAGTGACCATAGATATCCCTTGCTTCCCTAGGTGATAGTTTAGCCGACAGTAACCAGTGAGAATATCTAATAACATTCGGAGGTTCTTCTCGATGAGGTTTAAGCAATCCTCCCTACACTTGGGTTCGTATCACCCAATAAGCACTTTGGACTGCTCCATTCCTGTTAGGATCGCCCAGTATAGTTCCCTCAATAGTTCCTCTTTATTTTTCATCATTTGTCTTAGCCATGAACCCGTCTCCGATTCAACAACAGAATTCTGCCTTGTAAAGGCATTCCTGCTCCCTTCTCGGCTAGTTCGTAAACTGTTTCGTTGCCTTCCAATCAACTTGGCCTCAAACCCAGAGTATCCAGACCTTATTGAACGAGCAGAGCGTATTCCATACCAGTTTAGAGTTAACCTGGTTGGACCTTAATGACTTGATCGCCGCTTGGCTGCCGGTGAGAATAGCAATGTTCTGCCCCTGGAGTTCCTTTGGAGATCAAAATAGGCACAGCTCTCGATGGCGTATATTTCCAGTTTGCTTACCCATTGGCTCGAAGTACATTTTCTTTGGACCAATGACACCGCCGCCCGCTTCCTCTGCTGTGAGGGATCCGTCAGTGTACCAAGTAAACAATTGCTGGTTAAAGCCATATGTCACAGCCACGCTCACTCAGTTGGCCTTATTACTCCAACACGTTTCAAACTTCTTATCGGAGTGAAACCTCGTTGTCATGTTATCCCTTGGTATCAATAATTCGGGATACCGCCTAGAAAGAATATCAATCTTCCTTGGGTTTAGGCACCTCCTCGCCCCTCTGATACTTCCGGCCATACTGAATATTGCCCTCCTTGCCTGCATCTGTATGTGGAAATGGTCAGGGGCCAATCCCAAAAGGACTCCTAGGGATGCCGTTGGGCATGTCCCCATTGCCACACTGATACCCACGCAAGCCAATCTTTGGAGTTTGTGTAACTCCCTGGCTTGTGTGCTGAGCTCAGTTTTTTCTGCCCAGATTACCGCTCCATAGATAGTTATTGGCCTTTTTCCCTAATATTTGACCTCTGCTTCTTTGTTCACCTCCATGCCATGGCTCTCAGGTGATCAAGCTTACGCTTCCTAGTGAATGGTACTCTGGTGGTTTTGGCTGGATTGATACGTAGTCTCACCTTCCTGCACTAGTAACCCTTTGTCCAGTTTTAATTCGACACATAGGGTATTCTCCATATTCGCCCCTACAGATTAGAGCAATGTTGTCTGCGTAGCTCTTACCCCCTTTTCCAGTATTTGTTAGCACGTCCAGGAGTTCGTCCACTACCATAGTCCATTGTCCCCCCCTCCCCTGTTGGCAACCTTGAATAGTATTCACGACAATAGAATTTGTACCTGTCGCCACTTCTGTTTGCCTCCTCTTTAGCATTTTGCCCATCCACAAAGCTAGGGTGTTTCCCACTCCCCTCTTGCAGCTGAGAGCATCTTGTATCTCTGTGTGCGGTGTGTTGTCAAATGTTTCTTCGATATTCAAAAATGCAAACAGTGCTGTTTCTTTTGTTTATATGGCATGTCGTAGGGCATCTGTCAGTGGATACAGAGCAGTTTCCGTTGTCCGTCCTGCCCAGTAAGTGTTGACAATGATGTAGGGGATTAGCTTTAAAACATTAGTTCTAATACAGTTGTCTACGACATTCTCCACCGTTTTGAGTACGGACGATGTTAGGCAAATTGATCTCAAAGATTTAGAATACAATGGATCCTTTTACCCGCTTTCGAAATAAAGACTACTTTTGCCAGTCTCCATGCCCTTGGTATATATCACACAGCTATACTGCCCTTACCACACTCAGAAGCGACTCTAAGATGATTTCTAGGCTTCTCTGTATTAGTGCTGAGAAAATGCTATCTACTCCGGGAGACTTCAGTGGTTTAAAAGCTCCCACTGTCCACCTTACCCCAGCTTCTGAACATATACCTTTTGTTGGTTTCCAGCTCTCTTTTCTTCCTGCTTTGTTCGTTGTTGGGGTGTCAGGCAGAATGTTGTCGCCTGCCACCGGGGGGTAGGACCCCGGGAAATGAATTCTGAGAAGCAGGTGTACTCTGTCATTCTAGAGTTATGTCTAGCACCTCCTGTCTAGTGTTGGTCACAAATGTTGCAGTGTTCCCAAAGTTATATATTTCTAACTTTTTGCTAAGAATAAGTTCAAGAAGGTACTCACCTCTTCCATTGGTGTCGCTGCTTCCTCAGACTTCTTGATGGGCGTTGGTATCGCAGTCGAGGAGAAGTGGTAACGTCGTAGTTTTACTTTTTCCCTGTTTAGCGAGTGGTTCTGGTGGAACCGGAATGTCGTCTCCTGGAAAGTATACCGATGCCACGACTGCCTCTCAACTGCCCGTGCCGGCTGCCAATGAGACTTGGATAGCCAGAAGCTCCCCAATCAGGAACTTTGAAAGACGTATATATTTTGAATTGCGTTTAAGAATTAAGCAAGTACTTAGTTTTCCACAAGAAGAGTCACAAATGCGTGCTTCCTCCTTGCAGACCGCGCATCTGCCCCCGGTACACTCAGGGCTCTTGAGTCAGCACTATTCCAATGTTTTCGTTGGAACTTGCTCTTGCAATTGTCGCAGATGCAGCGTTCGCATGGTGGAGGTTTATCTGGGCTATCTTAGTGCTGGTCATTGGCTCCTTTATTGTTTGGAGCTCTTTTCCACTGTGACGAGACGTTGACGGGCCGGGCTGAGCCGATTTTGAACTTGGAAGATCACAGCTTCCCAACCATGATGCGACCTATTTGAGGGTGATCTTTTTCGATGCTGATGTTAGCCCGTCTCTTGCTACGTACAGGCAGGAGGAAACAACTCCTAAATCTACTGCTGATTTCAAAGTGGCAGATCTGTTTGTTCGTGTGGTGCCGACCAGTTGAAACCCAATGAACTTTATGTTAAGCTCTGTGCTCAAACAATGTGTCACCAATGACGATGCGGATGATCCACTGCCTCGCTATCATAATATGGTAATCTGGAATTTTTGTGAATGAATCTCTAACCATCATCGCCATCATTGCGAAAGTGAAAACTTCAGTTACGGCTTTTGATGAAGTTGAAAGTTTGTACGGTGTTGGAGTTGTAAATCGAAGAAGTATGTATGTACAAGTGACTTCAGATTGACATGTATTCATTTCTTTGAAGGTAGCCATGGGTGCAAGGTTTTCAACGAGGAACTTTTTCAATGCAAGCAACAAAAACAACAACGCTATCTGCATAGAAAGGGTGGTGACTATGTCGACAAATAAATAACTTCAAAGATATTTTTTTTTGTTTAATGTTTTTGAAGCCTACATAACTTGAATAAATTTACTTCCTGAATGTGCTTCGTATTTGGCAATACGAATTTATTTAAATCATCTGAAACAAGGAGTCATGTCGTATGTTCTATTCATAAACAAACCCAACCTGAATAAGAATTTGTTACGTAAGATTACATTCCCCTTCAATGAATTTGTTTAAATTCGTTGGTTTTCCCCAAAAATGCTGTTCAGGAAAACATTCGCTGAGCGAAACCAATTTCCAAAACGGACCCCTCCTTCTAAAACATAATTCCAATACTCATGAAAAATTACCCACTCAATCAACTGCCCCTGGTTTGCCCGTAGCTTCTGTACAAAATTCCAGGAGCAAATTCAACACTTTGCATCATATTTTCATGACCTCGCAAAGGGGGTAGGTGGCACAAACAAAGTGCTTGAGGACATTTTGTTATTTGTTGTTATCCATTCGAGATTCCTTTATTTACATTCACTTTATTTGTAACATTATTTGCTTCAATTTATACGACGCGAAGGACAACAAAGGGAGCAGATAAATACACACATAACGAAATATAAAAATCATGAGTTTCGGGATGAAAAATGTTTGACTATTGAAAGCATTCCTCCCTCTTTGGTGATATCAAATAAATTCGGAGTGTGAAATAAAAAAATAAAAGCAAACCCTGTTGACTGAAGGACCGAGAAATAAATTGAGATCGAAATCAATTCAACGGTCAAGTTGAACGGGACAACAGCCCCGAAATGAGTCTAGCGTGAAAAGCTTATAGGATAGAGTTGAATCGTGCCCAAGTTTTGCATTTCACCCCGATGGATATTTTGTTGGAAAATGGATTGTGGACCACAATTGCATGGATAAATATGTTCTGTAACCAATCTGCCTCCTACAACAATAACATATAAGCTAAGGCGCTTGCTTATGCTTTGCACCTTCCGATCCTTTTCTATCCAATGTATGCATCCGCTAGCGAATACAAAGTTGGCTACTGACACCATCGATTGACGTTGGAAATGAATGAGATCTGGCCTTCTCGCACCGTTTGTCATAAAGATTTATGTTGGGGAGCCTGTTGTCAACTAGATTCCAACGATGCAAGGGCGATGCGTCGATATAGTGCAGTCTAAAATAAAAAAAAAATTAAACAAAATAAACCCAGCTCCCTCTGGGGCCGAACCTCTCTATAGGCTGGATAAAGCCGTCCAATAAGTGAAAACCGTGACAAATTGTATCCTTATCTGATATATCTAAACTATATCATTACGATATATCTGCTCTTAAGGGAGGTTTTTACTCAATTTCCTAAAAATATAGTAATATACTATTATTAACTTAATTTGAGCAGATATTGATATGGAGAGTATTTTGAGGTCCCCTCATGAATTTTTTCTGATTTTTCAGTTGGGTAGTTTATGAAAATGGGTCCATTAAAGAAACCAACACTGACCCCTTCCACTCCCCGCCTTTCTGACATATATCAAAAGTAAGACTGGCTTAAAAAAGAATTAATCAAGACCTTTCATTTGATATCCAACATGACTATATTCGGTGACAAAAACTTTACAACCCCCTTTTGCATATATGGGCCCCCCCTCCTTTCATTTTAACGTAGAAAGATGTCACTCACTGCATGTCTGAGCGTCCACAGTTTCCACCTTCTAACCAAAGCTCGTGTCGATTGGTATAGACGTTTCTGAAAAAAATACGTATGGCAGACAGACAGACGGACAGCCAGACGTTGAACCGATTTTAATAAGATTTTGTTTTGCAAACAAAACCTTAAAACAAGACATAGAGTGACACTTTCTGACGTTTAGCGCTAGGCCATTAGCCGAGCACCAACGAGCCAGAGTGTCTAGGTTAGATTGGAGGGAAACACAGTTCATACGTGACGATATAGCGGAAAATAGCTTATGATCGTCGGCATAGAGCAAACAGGGACAAGTAAGGAGGTGAGAGGTCGTTAATAAAAAAAATAAAAACAATAAAGGATTCAGGACTGGGGGACGCCAGCAGCAGGTTCGGGGGGGGGGGGATGGTATGGGAACGGTTAGAGACGAGAGTTTGGATAGAAGTATCTTGTGATTTACAGTATCGAAGGCGACAAAATTGGTACAGTCGTGCAAGTTGGAGGCGGGGATTTACGCTTAACAAAGCCGTGTTGCTCTTTCACTATGTGGTGGACAAAGTGGACGGACAACCAGTTGCTGACATATCTTTCCAGAGTTCTGGAACAGGAGGAGAAGAGGGAAATGGGACGGTAATTCTCGGCAAGTGTACGATCGTCACATTTTGATTGGTGATCCTCTTCCACGCTTTTGTTCAAAATAAGGGATAAGAGAAAGGAGATAGACTGATCAGTTTTAGGCAAAAAGATGTTTTGAAAATCATCGTAGCCAGGGCCAACATTAGCATCAAGTTTGCCAATGAGGTATGTGACTAAGAGAGTGGTAACGAAGAGAATGGTAGGCGATGCGGGGCAGGCTATATCCACTTGCCGGAAGGAAGAGGTGGGAGGAGAGGAAACATGGACTGAGGAAAATAGCGACAGAGTTAAATCACAAGATAGTTGGGGAGAGTTAGCTGAGAAGGTAGAGGATTTAATGGACGGAGGGGATAGTTGATCAGGACAGCAGGAGTTGTGAATGTGGTACCAGAAAAGTTTGAGGTTTCCGCGCTTTAGTAAGTCTTCAAAACTGGTCAGATATTCGTTTCTAGACTAACATATTAAGGATTTGCCCGAGAAACGCAGAGTTTTGAAAAAAAATGAGTGAAGATAGGTTTTAAAAGACAGAATCCTTTCGTGGACTTCAGTAGTGAATCAGACAGAGCAAGAGTGTAAGCAGTTAAAAGAGGAGGGGACGTAACAGAGAAGAAGATCAGATAAAATGGTATAAGAGGTGTTGAGTGCTTGGTAACACATAAATGGAGAGAGTAGGGGAACCCAGTTGACTGCCACTGAGGGCTGAGTTCAAACCTTCGAAGTTCGCTTTCCAAAGTTGAACTTGGTACACTTGTGCGCGACAGGGGAGTGGAGTCTGGATATCTGAGCATCGAATTCGAGAGCAAAATGGAGAGCGTCAGGGACATCGTAAGAGGGGCATGAGGGAATTGGGTAAGACAACGCACAGGAATGTTAGAGAGGACAAGATCAAGAGTGCGATCTAAGCGGTTTCTAGAAAGGTTAAACTGGAGGGCGGCACAGGTGTACATAAAACCGGATAAAGGAAGGGAAGAGTGGGCGGAGCTATTTGGGAGGGACGGAAGGAGAGCATAGGAAGATCAAATTTGCAACAGAAGATGAAAGGAAGTGCCGGGAATAAAACGATTAAGACTTCTGATAATCTGTCAAAGAATTGGTCGTACAGAGAAGGGAGGCTGAGGCAGTGAAAATATACGCAGGATATGATAAAGGGGTAGACTTTTGGCGCAATGACTCCTATGTTGACAGAATCGTGGGTGGAGGAGGAAAATATGATTTCGCCACGAAGAGGGGACTTAACAGCTATTAGGACACCTCCTCCAATTGTCATGCCAAGCGCAGTGCGAAACTACACTGCGCTTGGCATTCTTCAGCAAACCAGATTTCAGTTTGAAATGGCCTACAACTTGGTTAGATCCCTTACGTTTTGATAGAACAGTGTAACGTTGTGAGAACCATTTAAGTTCGGCGGGGCAAGCGGGCGGCTTGACAAAGACCAAAAGTGTGTGTGGCCAAAAGGAAGATTGGACGACAGCATTGAAGTCATGGGGATACGTCACTTTGAAAGAAACTCTCACTCGGTCAGGAGAGCCATTCTTGGTCAGATTCATACATGAGAGAGGTTGACTTTGCTTCCAATATAGGCCAGAATTTCGCCGGAAGTACGCTAGCCTGGACACGAACAGTTGTTTCGGCAACGAGATAGTGTTCAGCTGGGGCCCGCTCGGGCGACATGAGATCGGAAAGGCCTACTTTTCAGCGGTGGCGGGCGTTGATGATGCTGAAGAAGAAGTGTGTGGTGGCGTTAATGCAGCGAGAGTAGGACAATCTCCAGAACAGCGTATAACGATGCTGAGTAGGGAACATGTCCCTGAGATGGAGGGCGATTTTTAAGTTGGCTTGCGGACATCGTCGGGCTAGTACGATATTTTATAGACGCTGAAACAATGCACGCCAGATAGAGGCGGAAATTTAAGAATGCCGCCAGTATTGTTGGCCGCAATTGCCGGCAGGGTATAAGCAGTCAGCGGCGTCTCAAAAGCCAAGGCTATGTTGGCGCTCGATGAAGCAGCAGGTTGAGGGAACAGAATTGGTAGTGATTTTGAGACTGCGTGTTGAATCGACGCTAGTCGCCATGTATTGATGCAGCAGTTGCATTGCATCAGATAGCATGGTACCGCAGCAGGCGTTACAACGATAGGTAACGTTCGGTGAGAATTTTACACGAATTTTTATGAACGAAGAGGGAATTCCCAAACATTTGGCGTGGAAGGTCGTACCAAAGTGCCCATCGCAGTCTATAAACTTGAAGCGAATAGGTTCCGGATGCTTGTAAATACTATATAGAGTATTTACAGCCACGGGAAGCTAACGATGCAAAATATTATAGCGTGTAATTATTACACTCTATCGCCGGCAGAATGAAATAGAATAGAAGAATTGACTATAACGTTATCGAGAAGTCACCAGAATCCACGTTTTCTCGAACTTTAGCAACATTTTTAGGTTGAGTGAGGTAAGATGGTGGGACTCTATAGAATCGTCTTCTCCCTTTTGCGGCACCGTACTATTACAATACGAAAAGAATTTCATAGTATCGCTGAGCGGACGCAGCTTGGTGGTGGTTGGCGGTGAATTCCTATCGGTAGGCTATACGAAGGCAGAGGAAGACGAAAGGCAAGGACTGCGACCACGACAGATCATCGCGAACCATTAAGGCGACCTGCAACATCCGATTCAAACGGTCTAGCATCTCATTGGACTGCGGGTGGTATCCAGTGGTCCTATGGCTTTTGAAACCCAGTAGCTTGCCTAATTCCAAAAAAAAAATTAGATTCAAATTGTATTCTCTGGTTCGTGACGATTACGGTTGGTACACTAAAGCGCAGAATTCATTATCGATAGACGGCTTCGGCACATGATTATGCAGTAATGTTTGTCAGGTATTTCTTCAGGCCACCGCTTAAAACTGTCGATGATTGTGAGGCAATACTTTTAGTCTCGTAAAGGGTCAATGATGTCGAGATGGATGGTATGGACGGGCGTAGTCGATAGAGGGACTACGCTTACTTCCTTTTCTATATGCTTTCTGGAACGCAATGCACTAACTATTCTTTTAGCCAATTTGATAATAACTGTATGACTATCAAGCATACTAATTCATTATAATTGTCAGTTTCAGCTTCTTATTGGGAATTCGATCAATATCGGGGACTGGGCACCCTTTTCACTGCGTTCAGTACTTCGTCCGCAATTACTAAAAGGATGTCTTCAGCGCTCATTAGTATCCTTGGGAATGTAGAGTATATAGTAGAGGGGACTTTTATTTGTTTGCTGCTGACATTTTCGTACGGTTTGTACGTACCTCCCTATAGATCTGAACCTGCTTCGTTGGAGAGTCACTCTACTTCCCGTGATGACCTACTGCAACTTTTTCCACTGGTGTTTATACTCGAGTAATTTTGTTCATACTCAAGCCCGTTTCTACGCCATTTCGCTATTTCAGCGTTCATCAGTTGCTAGGGTTGCGGTTCCGATAGTGTACATGTCCTGGCATGAAAGCATTACCCGCTCGAAATATTCGGTGCTGCGATGCTTTGTTCCATGGCTGTTCCAGTAAACTCGGTGTTACAATCCTCATAAAGTGATCTTTCTCGTTCCTTCAGGTGAGGGTTTATTGTTTTGGATCAATTTTTCTTTAGGAATTGATGAGTCCTAAGTCCGCATCCACTTAATGACGGACCGGACCAAATGAAGAGTAACTTACTTCTTCTTTTTGAATTTTAGGTGCTAAACCCAAAAAGAAAAGTCCATGGAGCATAAAGAGTAGGAATAAGTTGCTCACCATTTAGTCCGGTCAAACATCAAGTGAATGCGGACTTAGGACTCCTCAATCCCTAAACAAAATTTGTCTAACACCGGTCAAGCTTTGGTCCGAACTGTGGACGGATTTACGTTGGATATAATTCGCACCCATGCTGTGTTTTGCGAATTATTAAAGGGAGCGTATACTATCTGCGAGCTGCTTCGGTCACGCTGCTCCCAGGGCAAAGGTGGGACAACATCTGATAAGTTACTCTGCCCTGGTGCAAAGCCGCCCTCTTTTGATGTTCTGAGTCGCTAATCAATGGCAATATATGTATATCGCTGGCGGGCGTTATGCGCATATTTTTTGCTAACATGCCAATGAACGGAGTTTACCACCGAGTCACTTACGGTTCTCCACCCCTAAATGTATTGACGTTTCCAAGATTGGGTGATGTTGAGGAAGGAGAAAATATCGAGGAGAACTCTTCCCTTTTCATTTGCTTGTTTGTTCGTACTCTACTGCCCAAATGTTGAAGTCGCCTGGAATAATTTTGGGGATTGTGCTGTCTCTGTCAGCCTGCCTGTGTCTCTGTCATGCGAACTTTTCCTAGAAATGGTTATAAAGATTATCACAGAATATTTAGCGAAGGTGAAAACTGTTAACGCCCACACATGCAGTGAGCTTCATCTTCCAGCGTTGAGTTTAAGGTGGGTCCCCATAAATGCAAAGGCGGCTGTAATATTTTGGCTTACCAAATATACTTTTCGAAGCCGTCCTAGTTTTGACATTTGTTGGAAAGGCGGGAGTGCAGCGGCTATAAATTGACGTAGTAAAGTAAAGCGAAGAAAGAACGTGGATGTTTCGGAGGCCATCACGAAAACCAAGAGCTGTGTGGGATAAGGACATTTAACACCAGTAGTAATGACTGAACATTTTTTTTTAAATGCATCTTTGGAAGGATGTTTCCATCGTTCATTTGCAAAACGTTCACTGTTAAATCATAAATTATAGATTGAGTCTCTTTAGTTTTCGCTGTGCTACTATTATTGCTCGGTATTAATAAATAATATTGTTTGCCATTTGGGACAGATTAGTATCTGTTTTCTTCTCCATTTCTATGCAACAAAATCCAAATTTAACTATGGAGATATTCTTTTCTATGTATTCCCATCCTCTGGTTGCATGTCAGTAATTATTTCTGCTTTCCATATTCAGTTTTCATCAGTTGTTTGACTGAAATGTACAACACTACCTTCCGGTATACAAACGTTAATTCCAGGACTTTTTTCGGCCTGTGACTCTCCTTTTGTCATTATAGATTTAATATCATTAACTTCTTCAAGAGAGCAGTTTGACAGCTTTTTATTTTCCAAATAATATAAAAAAATAAATAAATAAAAAAGTCGAATTTATTCTAAATTTTCAGTTGATATTTTTATTGAACGGAAAGATTGAAAGCCTAAAAAGGGCATTAAATATGATATTATCCTAGATATATGTATATAGTATTTGAGAAACAATGGAAACCAACCCTTTCCGCTCTCACTATTATGCGCCAGAAAAATGAGAAATTAATATCTACTCAGATAACCTGCTCCTAAATAAGAGCCGTCAAGGCAACAATGTCACGAGATTCTTTCCGAATTTTCGGCCCTTCCTAAAATCACAACATTCTTCCTGCTTTATCAAACAAACAGAAAAAAGCTCGCCTGTGTAACCCAAGATCCTTGCCAAAACGAGCACATTTAATTAGACAAAAACTTGGAAAACCTAAATTTGATGCCGGAGGCATCCAAGGGTCAGCATGTGAAATACATAGATAATAGCATTTCCCTGAACAACAAAATCCTAGCACTGGCCTTCATGCTCATAAGTATGCATGAGCGTATGCATGGTTGTTAGTCGTATCCTATTTCAGATTTTTAAGGAGAAGGAGTAAAAATTGTACGTTATGTAAATCGTGCTCGATGGGCCGACAACGTATAATGAGAGGGTGAAAGTGTCATGTGGTAACGAATGGATATGGTTGTAAATCAGTAGATCCAGTCAAGGGTATAATTGGGTTATTTTATGCGAGAATTAATGGGCAAATGAATATTTTAATGAGGTGAATTTATTGGGGATAGGAAGCTATTAATTTTAAGTAGAATTCTTTTCGGGCTGCCCTGGGTGTGCTGTCCTAAATTAGTGAACAAAGAATAATTGCTGCATAATCAGATTCATAGCTACTCAGTTTAACACTTCCTGTTCAGAGAAAATGTTGTTGCCAGGACTACATTCCTTGAATTTCATACTCCCAGCCCTCGTGTGAATATGTACGATCCACGAAAGTATCTGTCTGTCTTCTCTGTTTTTGAGGAGGTGGAAATCTTCAAAAGACACTGGCCTGGACATACCAGTGTGTGGGATTTTTACCCACTAAAACCACCCCCGACTCCCTCTCTGCCCTGCACCTTTCACCTTTCTTCTATACGCGGGGCACGTGACCGCGCTTTTCTCCTCTCCTCTGCCATACCCTCAGGGCTGTCCTCCTGTAGACTACACTCAGTTTTTTAGTGTTAACTGACATCCGCAACGCCTCCCTCCAAGCTGAGGTCGCATAGAGCAGGATTGAGGTCACCACCCCGGCTGTAAGTATCTTAGATGTATGTCGTGGCCCCCCACGCTCGCACACATACTGCACGTGTTGCTTATAGCTGACCTTCCTATCTATCACCACCCCCAAGTATTTGATGGTAGGCTTGGAAGTGATGATATGATTCCCGATTCTAATACAGGCGTAATTTCTCTTCCGGCGCTTAGTAATGAGGACCGCTTCTATTTTTTCGTCCGCAAATCTCAGACCAGAGCTCTTTAGACATTTTCTAACAGCACCGATTGCCTCGCTTGAATATAACTCAGCATCTTCGAGATGCTTTGCGACAACAACCAGTACTATGTCGACAACGTAACCCACCACTCTAGCTTCCCTCGGAAGCGAAGGATTAAGTACATCGTTGTACCTGATGTTCCACAGTAGTGGACCCAATACAGAGCCCTGCGGGACACCCGCGGAAACGACGTACTCCTGGAGTGCATCATCGGTGTCATACCAGAACCTCTTTTTAATTAAATAACTACCGACGATAGCAACGAGATAGGCGGGAATTCCAAACTTCGCTAGGGCCGAATTGAATGCATATTTTAGATCCTGGGTTACTACCACGCAATATTTGCTAGTACCACTCTTTCCATGAATTGCATCTTCGGCCAAGCCAGTAACCAATTTGATGGGATCAATGGTTGATCTGGCTTCACGGAACCCATACTGCCGATTTGGAAGACCGCCTTGGCTCCCAACAACCGGGAGTAATCTATTATAGATTATCCGCTCTAACATTTTCCCCATAGTATCCAAAAGACATATGGGCCTGTATGAGGATGGTTCAGGATGGATGATTTTAAGCAAGAGGCTAGAACACGTGATCTGCGGAGATGAACGGCCTCTGAATCGTCATATCACGATTCTGTAGGCACTACTCCACGGGTGTACATCCGCTTCTGAGCAAATCAACTTAAAGCATTTCCTCTTGCTTCGCTGGATAGCGAGCTTGAGGGTTTTGCGGGCTGCCTTATAGGCGCACTCTTTCTGCCCCTGATCGAATCTACCTCCTGCCCTCTGAGCCGCTCTTCTGGCTCAGGGGCAGGCCGATCGAAGGCCGGTCAGTTCATCACTCCACCAGTAGTTTGGTCTTCTACTGGGGAATGAACACCTCCTAGGTATGGATGCGTCACATGCTTTCGCGATGCATTGACCCAGATGGACCGCTCTTTTCCTAGAGGCGCTTGCCTTATCAGGTTGATCTAACCATACCTCTATGAAGGTTTGCTCACCCAGAAATTTTGCAGACCAGCCTGAGATCTTTCTCGGTTTCGGGCATGATGGGTCTTTGCCCTGTGACTGGCTGCATATCTCAAAGAAGATTGCCTGGTGATCACTGTAGGTGCATCGTTCGCTGAAGACACCAGGACATACCACGCATCAACGCAGGCTGGCAAAGGTCAGGTCTACAACCGAACCTGATCCCCCTTTCTGAAAAGTGTTCACAGCACCTTCGTTAGCTAAAAAATATACCCATCTGCGCAAAAGCTTCTAATAACCTGCGCCCCATGGCATTTCTTTGTCTGCTACCCCACTCAAGGGCTCAAGCGTTGAAATCACCACCAATCGCCTTTGGAACTCGCCCCTTGCGTCGAGAACAAGATTATCAAGCATTTCCTCGAATTCAGACAGTGTCAGACTTGGGGGGTATACATATACATCACTTATTTTCGCCCACACAAAGCCACTGGCTGCCTGACTTGCAGTATATTGTATGGCCTGTCGATCGCAAACCTATATCGCCGCTCTACCAGTCGAATCTGTAACCCATATGCCACCGTGACGCTGCAATGATTCAGATTTATTTGAATAAATCTCATTTTCTCATTGCAGTGAGCGCCTTCCTAAATTCCGGACATTTACTACTTCCGGCAATATGCCGGTTATCTTGTCCCTTTTTTACCTGCCACAATAGGCATTTGGGTTCCTTATTTCACTCCCTGGCAATATGGCCCCTCCCCCCAAACCTTCTGCATCGATCGAATCGATCAATGCTGCTGGTGCATACCTTCGCGAAGTGCCCAAACATAAGGCATTTAAAGCACCTCTTTAATGAATTTTGTTGTCTTAAACGGCAGACAACCCACCCAATCCGAACTTTTCTGGCTGCCAACAACTTCTGTGCTACCTCCGCTGGTACTCGTATTGTGGCCGTTTGAGTATTGCCATAAGCTTTCCGCAAACCTTGAATTGCTCCTTCAGAGCAATGCAAATTTCTCCTTTCGATGTCAGTTCATCGACATTATATATAGATCTCATGTTTTTGGGCACGTACTGCGGCATTCTCCCCAAGTGAGTTTTTCACTTGAGTGCGAAAGTCATCAGTTTTGCCTACGCTGGATCTTTTCAGCTCGAACATGAGATTCCCTTTTTGGGTTCTTCGGATTCTGTTCATATTGCCGATCAGATCTTTTAGGTCTGCTTTGACCTTTCTGATTATCTCCGCGTAGGACAGATGGCCCTTACTGGAAATAACAATCGCATCTGAACGAGTTCGCACTTTTGCTTTTCCTTTCACTCTTTTTCCACGTGCTCGTTTATGCCGCCGTGATTTGGTAGTAGTACGGTGAGCCGTCACTTGGGTCATTTGTGACAGCGGGGTTCGGCGTATTCTTATTATTCCTTTCCTTCATGTGTGATTTATTATAGAGGACTCTAATAGCCCTCACCATATTCTTTATGGCTTGGTGCACGTTGTGCTTGTCCTTGATAAACTCGGACAGCTCTACTATTTTTGCCTCAAGCTGGGTGAAGGGTAATTCCCCCGGATCGGGACTCTGCTCCCTATAAGCCCCGTCTTTGGCATTGGTGGAGATCTCAAAATCGAGGATCTTCTTTTGAATGGATCTTCTTGTTCTCCAGGAATACCTGTTACTGTCGTACATCTTGAACATATGCGGTGGGTGTTATCTTAGTTTTTGTCGTCTAACTGAAGGCAGATCAGTTCATCTTTGTTGGGTCTTGTTACTGGTGTTCTCGGTAAGGTCGTCCTTCACTTGAACACCTCCTTCTCCATATCCAAATCACTTGTAACATTATATGCCAAGGGGGCTAAGTTATCCACCACCGAGGCACTGCGGTCGAGGGATATCGACGACCGGGAGCCCGCGTGCACTCTCCCAAAGCGCCGGTACTGGGATTTCAAACCCCTGCTAATAAAAATTAATAATTGAAGAAAATATAAAGACCAGAAAAAAGTCTACAAAAATGGATTTGAGCAGATTAGAAGATTAAAATATCAAATTAAGATAAGAGAAGAATAAGTAAGAAATCATCATAAAACAAATCTCAAGAGCTTTTCGGACTGATCTAGAAGAAGGTAAAGTTTCTCATCTGTTGTTTAGTGTTTAGTGACGATAAATAAGTTCCTTCTTATGAAAGTGTAATTTTCATTACATGAGACTCTTGCAAGTCCTCGAACAAAGAAACCCAAAACCAAACCAAAACCCTGAATCCAACACTCACCATCTGCTCAATTCTTTAAATCGCCGAAACTGTACTTCCTACAATCCTTGGGAAATACCTCAAGAATCTTTTAAGTTCGTCCATATTTCAGTTTAGAAGAAATTTTAAATGGAAACTACTTATTGTTACAAAAACTATGCTATTCCAATAACAACTCGGAACCAAAACTCCTTTCGTTGAGTTTCCCATTTTAAAATTCCGAAATCACAAAAGACCATCGTACTCCAACAACAAACACGAAACAAGTTGGATTGTTAGTTGACTTGCCGGTCAACATTCACTCAGCTGCCCAATATATCGCTAATTTGTCGGTTCAAATAATGAGCCGAGAGTGCAGCTAGGACAACCATAAAAGCTACTTTGAATTCTTTTACATTTTGCATAAAGTCATCCTTCAATAAAGTAACTTCTTTCCAACGCCAAAATCCGGAATATCGCAATATTTGCCTTTGCATACCTAGCCTTTCGCCTTAGCCTGAAACAAACGCTAGAAATGCATTTAATAATATGCCAGGTATATGATGAAAACGACAAGTTAATTATCATTTTTTGAATACAGTGAAATCCCGATAATTCGTTCATCGATTATTCGTATATCCAACTAATTCGTACAAATTTACTGGTCCTTGCTCAACCAACTCAAACATAGCACCATTATCTGTTTACATTGATAAATAAAATCTTAAAGCAGGTGACGGCACAATGGCTGAGAAAGTAGAGCGTCAGCCTGGAAATCTCGCTGCTCTGGGTTCGAATCGCAGTCCTTATGGGCATCTGTGTTCGTCTTGTGTTTGTCTCGCTGCTGTAAGCTTATCACTTGACCAAGGTTAAGTGTGATGATAATGAAACTGAAGCACAATCTGACTGTGTGCATGCCCTACACTCCTCCAAGGAGTGAACAGGAAACACTAAAGGAAGTAATCGTCTGCCTTTCTAGGCAGCTTGCATGTGCATGCTACCATTCAAGCAAGAAGGTTGCCAAGTGTCATCGCCAGGACTATCCAGGGAACCTTTCCCATGTATGTAGGTGAAGATGACCAACTCATGTTCCTATCGAAAAATTAATTCCGATTAATAAAATAAAGTCATGCGACAATTAGCAGCATAACTGCATAAATCAGTCTAAAGTTTCAGATTCATGTCTGTTTTCCCTAGACTCATCAGAGTACAAAGGCATAGCGACGCAACAGAAAAAAGGGTAATCTCGAGAATCCCATCCTGTCATTACACATTACATATTCATATCGTCGGAATTTTCGCTGCAGAAATCGGAAACCGGAACCGGAAAGGAATCAAAATATTTTCTCTATAGCCAAAGCCGTAGCCGCCCCTATCCGAGGCGTGTTTGACGTTTCTTTAAGGGCTTTTTTAAACTACAACAACTCGTGTAAATGACGAACACTACATTTGGCTTCATATTCCCTTCATTCTGGAACATAGGTCATCCACATACGCAACCTTCCTCATTGCAATTTTCCCGCATTTAATTTTAAAATTCGATTAGGAAACAAGAGAAAAATGGAGGACTAGGCACTTCAGCTATATTATTATTATTCGTCTTTGTAAGAATTTTTGGGTTCCACTTTTCACCGATACTCCTTTGATATTTCAGTTTCTATAAATAATTTCTCTCAAAAGTCCAGAGAAACTCGAAATTTTCCATGAATTTATAAAATTTGAATTTAGGAAATGTCAAAATTTAACAAATTTTATCTTTATTTTCAGGTAAGGCATCCGATCGCAAACTGGTAACTATAAATTATTAAAAAGCTTTCACCCATTTTCAAGGTACTACAACAGAAGCGATTTGCTTTATGACTATGGCAGGTTCCAGGGCTCCAAAATAGATGTCTGCAACGTTGTATTGTGGCCGCTCACGTATTACCTGATCAGGATCAGGTGCGATAGAGCGAAAATCAGGATCACCTTTCGAAGAAATTGTTACTCCGGTATTTTCGGTTTTTTGAAATTTTTTGACACTTCGTATGTGTCAGTTGAAGGCCAAGCAGTCGTGAACAGCAGTTGGCGGCGTATCATCGGAGTACGCTGGCTTGACACTATCCCCGGCCTGTCACTTGTACGCACTGTGATCGGAAGGCAGCAGTGGATACGTCATTCTTTAAGGAGGGGCGACAATTGCATTGCGGTTTACGTTATGCAGTGGAATCTACGCTCACGAGATGAACCACAAGTCCGGCAGAGGGCACCTGGCGCAGAACAGTAGATTAGAAGTGCGAGCGTCTCAGGAAGTTCTGGAGGGGAAATGAGGCGCATTTCAGATGAACGTGAACTATGACGCGTAGGTGTGGTTGGCTCGCTATACCTCAGCAAGTGGTGAATTTCAGCCATATAAAAGCTTCGCGTTTTTTCATATTACTACCTCCTTTTCCCAGTTCATTAATCAGAAGAAAGTAACTATCTGAAGCCTACAAAGCACTATCAATTCTAATATACAAGTTTTCCATTTTTAAGGATTTGTGGAAACTTCTTTCTAGTATCTCTGCTACCATCTGTTGGTGGATCTCTCTGTTATTTATTAGCCTTCGAAAGCAAAACTAGCTTTGCCGAGCCTCGAAAACTTCTTTTACCATTTACGGCTCAGATACACTGGTTTAAAGAACGAGTCTAAGGAAGGACTTCACCGATTCTCCAACGAGCCTCTGGGAGCACCTACACAGCTACCCAGAAAACCGAAGGCGGCCGACACTTATTTACATTTTTTGCACTCCACTTTATGAAGATGCAGGCTGGTCAGTTGTGGCATTGCCTCCCTCATCTTCTTCATAACAACCATCTCATCTCCCAATTTATAGCTAGCTCCTTGCAAAATTCTCTTAATTATATCGGCTTACTAGTAAGTATAGCCCCTTTACGGCTACCCCGCAAATTTGCGTATGTTTCCTATTTCTCGCGAAATCCGCTCTTTTTTGGATCGTTGGCGGAGTCTTCTAGTTTGAAAGCATACAGTCCGCAACTCTGTGCTTTCTTCGTACCATTAGTTTGACACACCTTTGATTTGATTTGATTGCCATTCGCCCCTTCGTCAGGTAAAATGCTCCAATGACCCCTACGTACTATCGTTCACTATTTCTTGAAAGTCGCTCCAACTCCATCCGTGACCCCGTGATCCCCTAAACGATTGCACTCCTCTTCTACTGTTTTGCGTCACATACTCCTGGGAGGAACCACTCGCCAGTTATCTTGGGATAGTGAATCCCAGCGCGTGGCATAGTCAGTAATGGAATTATCACAACGAAAATCGTAGCGATCTAGCGTTAGTATTGCATCGAACGACATTAATTTTGGTGCTACCGTCGCAGTAAACACGTTTCCCAAATACTCAAAGCATCATGCGCTCCATTTATGCAAACAGGAAAAGTGCTGCAACCCGTCAGAAGAATAACCTTGGTTTTGTTAGTATTTATTTTCAATACGACCTTATCGATCTTCTTTCCAAATCCAGACCTATTTGGTTGAGGTTCATGACCCGGCGAGAGAAGAAACAGATATACCAATGTAGTCGAAGTGTTTTTGAGGAAAGATGTCATGGTTGATTGAAGTCCCCCACGTCCTCTAGACAAGGGAGCGTAAGGAAAATCATCGATAGCAAAAAATACATCCCTGACCGACTCCGCTTTGGACACCAAATTCCTCCTTCCTTACCACGGTGCAGTACGAGAAATATGTGGCATCATATAACGCGCTAGTATATTCCAAAATCGTTCGTAGGGTAGTGCTATGGTCAGTACAGGAGGATCCAGATTGGTCGATCCAGTTTTTAAGGTGTTCTTTGATCCGTTTCAGGATTATTTTAGCTATTATATTTGCCGTAGTGGAGTCTTTCTTCCACCTGCTCTCCTCCATGGATTAGGAGTCAATGTCCTTTACAGAACGATCGATAGGTTTTGCGACCACATGTAATTTTTTTCATGATGCCGTATACGGTTCTAAAATCATAACTATCTTCAGCAGCTTCTGCTTCCCTAACAAGCACAATAACCAGTTCCATTTTGTTTCAGCACACTTCATTCTGAACTTTCCGGGATTTCGTATGCTGCCTAGACTCAAGCGCCATTGTACGCGAGGATCAATGGAGCCTTCAATGCCTTGCGTACTTCGATCCGCTTCTATGATTTTGCAGTTAACCAGATCTTATGACCGCCTTTTGGGACGGCCTCAGGAGCAGCTGATAGAAGAGAATTTTTTATGGTTGCCCATATCATCAAAGTTCTCAGGAGAGTAATTCAAGGCGTCCACCATCCTATCAATGAGATAGCCTAGAAGGCTGAAGTCCTCCAACCCTTTTCGTGTACGATGTCAGCGCCTCTCAAATCCTAAATTTACTGTTTATTACAAAATGGTTAATCTACTTGCTCATACAATATCAATCAGTTCAAATCCAACTGATCTCATAGCAAGGTCTGTGCTCGAACTTTACAGTCGCCCAGATCGTGTTTACCCATTACATGGCCGAGCCAGGTGTTGCCAGAGCCCACCTTCAGATCAATCATTACAATCAGAATGTGAACTTTTTGGAAGCCTCTCCTGAACTCCCTGTAATTGTTCGTAGAAAGCATCCTTCTCCACTAGCTCGGAAATCTCCGTCGATACATAGCACCGATTGGGATGCTCCTTAACATGGAGTATTCATGACAATAGAATTTGTACCTGTCAGTACTTTTATTTGTCTGCTTTCTAACATTTTTCCCATCCAGAATGCCAGAGTGTTTCCCGCTCCCTTGCCGCTCAGGGCATCTTGTATGGTCCTTCAATATCCAAAAACGCACAGAGTGTCATTTCTTTTGTTTTTATCAAGCGTGTTGATAGTGATGTAGGGGATTACGCCTTATTTATATTATATATAGTTGTCTATCACCTTCTCCACCGTTGTGAGTACGAACTATGTGAGGCAAATTGGTCTGAAAGATTTAGGGTGAAAAGGATCCTTTTTACCCGCTTTCGGAGTAAAGACCACTTTTGTCCGTCCAACACCCTCAGAAGAGACTCTAAGATGATTCCTAGGGCTCTCAGGATTAGTGCTAGGAAAATCCCATCTAGTCCGGGTGATTTCAGTGGTTTAAAAGTTCACACTGTCCACTTTAGTCTAGCTTCTGAGCATACCTCTTTTGATAGTTTCCAGTTCTCCTTTTTTCCCCTTTTATTCGCTGTTGGGGTGTCAGCCAGAATGTTGTCGCCTGCCGCCGTGGGGTAGGACCCCAGGAAGTGAATTTTGAGAAGCAGGTACACCCTGTCCTCCTCACTCTCGATAAATGTCCCATCTTCCTTCTTCAAACAGACAGAGGATATTGCCCCGTCTTTCTTGCCTTGTAAGGCCTGGTTGCTTCTGTGATCTGTTCGATCCCTTCACAGAATTCCCTGAAGCTGTTCCGTTTTGCTTCCTGATCGCGTTGTTATACTCAGTCAGTGCATTATTGTACCTCTGCCAGTCCCCGGTTTGTTTTGCCCGGTTGAAGATTTTTCGTTCCTCTGTTCTCATTCTAGCCAGGTTCCTGTTCCACCATGGTACATCCCTTGATGACTTAACTGTCTTAGCCCGACAGCTGGCCTCATAAGCGTCAACGACGACTGTGTTGAGGTTTTCCACCACTGTTTCTAGTTCCAGTTCGCTCCTGATGTCACCGCCCCCTTGAAGGTGGGCAATGTTGTTGCCCAAGTACATTATATAGGATTCCCAATCCATTTTCCTGGGATTCATTATTATTCTTTTTATTTCGGAGTTACCTTCAATATCGAATCTGATTATCCTGTGATCAGATATAGAGATTCCTAACCATTCCGTTCATTAGAGTATTTCCTAGAGCTATGTATAGTACCTCCTGTCTAGTGCTGGTCACAAATGTCGGAATGTTCCCTAATTTATATATTTCTAACTTATTGCTAAGAATAAATTCAAGAAAGTACTCACCTCTTCAATCGGTGCCGCTGCTTCCCCAGAATTCGTGATGGGCGTTGGTGTCGCAGCCGAAGAGAAGTGGTAACCTCCTTTTCTCTCAATGTTTCACCATTTTAGCGACTTCTTCCGGTGGAGCCCGGATTTCGTCTTCTGGGAAGTATCCCGATGCCACGGCTGCCTCTCGAGTGCTCCTCGCGGGTTCCAATGAGACTTGGGTAACCACAAGGTCCCCGGTCAGGAACTCTGAAAGACATATATATTTTAAATTACGCTTAATAATTATGCAAGCTTTTGGTTTTTCACAAGAAGAGTCCCAAATTACCTGCATGCTTCCTCCTTGCAGACCGCGAATCTCCCTCCGGTACACCTAGGGCTCCTGAGCCAGCACTATTCCAATGTTCTCGTTGGAACTTGGCCATGCAATTACCGTAGATGCAGCTTTAGTATGGTGGAGGTTTATCTGGGCTATCTTAGTGATGGCCATTGGCTCCTTTATTGTTTGGAGCTTTTCTCCGCCCTATTCCTCCGATATGGTGTTTTCCTGCGCATCGCTGTCCACCCTAAGCCCTAGGTGTCCTAGGTCTAGGTCATCCAGCTTCTGCTCTTCACTGGACAGCGGGTCTAGTTCCCTGGTTGATCCAGGTGTTTCCGCTTTTATGGCTTTCAAGACTTCTTCGGGGACTTCGGTATGCTTTTCACCCGATGTCTCCTCCGAGATGTCTTTCCATGGCTTTTCCCTGGGTACATGCACGGGTATGTTGCCAAATTGATAGTTGATATGACAACTCCGACGTTTGATTGCATCCAGAGATCGGTCATCTACCCCGATCGAGAGGAGTTTATCCGTTTGTTCCACCTGGCTTCTGAAGAGTCTTCATAGTTACGTATGGAGATCCTCATTTTGAGCGATTATGATGCCAATAAGATCTTCCGTTTCTGTTGTCGCGGCTTTTGGGAGAAAAACTGTCACCATATGTGCTCCTGGTATATCTTCCCCAGCACATGTTGACAGTTGTGCCCCTTCCCAGTCTGGCAATTTAGAAACTATGGTTCTAATCCACTCTGCAGTGTTTTCCGTCGCGCAGCCCACCAGTATAAGACCTGGTCGAAAGCGTACCCCGGTGAACACAAGTTTCGAAGTCTATTCCTTGCACATCTGCCTGACGACATTTCGTCGATTGTTTCCTGCTCCTAAAGAGTAAGTATTTGCTCGGGAAACGTTTTTGGCAGTATGGCCAGTCTAATGCCCTTGACCGCACTAGCATAGCTAATGGCGGGCTTCCTGAGTCCTGCCTTCACCCCTGACCTGCCCGCGTTTTCTCCCTCCTTGGGTTCAGGTTTGGGCGCGTTCCCTTCATGCGGGCTAATCTCTGCTGCTCCCCGCTTTCTCGGCTTCGGTAGAGATGGCAGGTACCATTTAGCACCTGCGTCACTGTCTCTTTCCTTACGCCTGATATATTCATCTCAGACGTGCTTTTGTTTGTCCTTACTTTTTGAATAGTGGCGTTTGTTGGTTGTAGTCCATGCAGTATGCCAATGTTAACCTTGGATCTACTGCTTGACGTCTCAACTTCTCCCTTCTTGGGTGTAATCACCTGGCTCTTAGTATTTCTTAGATGTGCCTCCGCTTGATTAACCTGTTTGTGTGCGGCACGGGGTCCCGCTTTATTGGTTTTAATTTGTTTATTTTTATTCCTGGTATTCATCTAATTGTCACGAGTATGGGGGTTAAGAGGTCCGGCGTGCCATAGTCCCTCGTAGCACGGTAAGGTCTAACTTACACACTGGGGCGACCAGGTATCAATGAGGCACCGTTCCAATACAGTCAATTACCCCCGACTGAAAACCATCAGATGGACACGGTTCGCATGACACCCTGGGGGAGGTGTTTTTCGACTCGCCAGTCTAGATCCGTAGCGTTTTATTAATAGTAGGGTCACCTCGTACAGGGTGTGGCTATCACCACTCACTAACAGTCTTGGTAGACGAAAGGTTTGACCCCTGAAAAGCCACACATCGCCCTAAAGGAGAGACAGCTCACCCTCAGAGAGAGATAGGTTGGCCTCAGGGAGCATTGCTTCGCGTCAGTCTATTCTGCAGTTCACTGCTTGACCCCTGGATGGGGATTTCAGAATCGCTCAACTCCACCCAGAGAGATCTAGAGAGGCCGACTCCCCTCTGAACGGAACAGAGGCTAAAGAAGGAAAATAAGATTGCTTGATCTTCGGACGCTACTTTAAACTTTACTTATTTTCGAAGCAATTACTAAATAAACCTGTCAATGATTAACTGAAGTCCATGTTGAAACACAAGAGTAGTAACTTCGTGACCGCATAAACATGAATAAACTTCACGAAGAGTGAAGTGGAATCACTAGCACCGTGCATGATATTTACAGTTTGAAAGCGCTTTTCACCTCCATCTAGCGTTCCCACTACGAATTAACAACTTTATCTGCATAGTAGATTGCAATAAGTCTTCACAGTGATCCTAGTTGATAACTGAGGCAATGCACATTCAAGTATAAGTACTTCTCATATATGCATCAAATGTACAAACATCCCAAGGAGAAATGCTCCAGAAAAGCCCAAAAATGAAACTAACCACAGAACGAGTTACTCAAACCAATTCCCGTTTATTCTGCCCCAATAGCGCAAACCATCATCATCAACCTTTACGGAAAATGGTAAGGTTTTTGAAGGTAAACCACCAGCCAGAGAACGATGCGATTTTCATCTAAGCCAATTCCCACTTCAGTTATCAGAATTGTATCTTTACGTGATTTGTTTGCGTGCGCTTCGCTATTCAGTGGAGGTACTACTCCAATAGATTCGGATATGCATTTTGGTTTCATCTCAACAAATTAGGAGCCAGTGATGGATGTCCTTCGTTAACGCGGTAACGCACTCTACACCATGAATGCTCGAAACAAGATTTCAGTAAAAAGAGCTCGATTTTGAATGGTTTTTCTTTTGAAATCAGTCTACGGGAATATTTCCGGTTTTCGTTTCAATGCTTGGGAGGAGATTGATCTGATCGAATTGGGAGTGAAGGTATAGTACCAGAAAAAGGAAATATAGCCACCACGGTGCTCCTTATGAAGAGTTTCAAATACGTTCAGCTGTGGCATCGCAACTTTACAACTGTTTCCCTCTGTTAAGTTCACTTAAACTCAAAACTAGAAATGTAATTTCATTCGCCATGGGAACCGTACTTAGGTCTTCAGCCTTAGCAATGTACTTATCGCAATTTTTTTTGGAAATTATATCTTAAATAGTACGGAGTTCTTTTATTCACGGCACGCAAGTTGCTCGCTCCGCCACAAGAGTCCACCCCTAGTTGAAACCAAAGGGAAGGGGGACTTGCAACAAATTCTCCGCGTTTGGCTATCCGGGGTCCCTAAAGAACGAGTGGCAAGCCCTTTGACCAAGAAGCGTCGTCTTGGGCCATTATGGCGGGATCCAGCGCCTGTGCCACCTTTCCGGCATCCCATTGGACAATGGGTGGTACGTGGTTGTCCCGCGGCATTTGAAGCTGACCAGTTTGCTTCCATGGTCGGTGATTATAAGTGCCGGTACACCAAAGCGTGGAATCCATTCTCGACAGAAGGAATCAGCACAAGATTGTGCAGTTATGTCTTGCGCATTTCCGTGCGTTTGACATGCAAGTTACTCGCTCCGCTACAACACTCCACCCCTACTTGAAACCAAAGGGGGTTTCAGCAAGGAACCAGATGCACAACTCGCTCAACTTGGCCGCAGGCACGGCGTGAATCTGTCGATGATTATGAGGCAATACCTGAAACCATGCGAGTCCTGCAAATATCATACTAAATCGAGGTGAATTGTGTGGAAACGCATGATAGACCGAGGGAACACATCTACCTCTTTCCTCACATGGTTTGTAGTTTTGTAGTTGTGACATGCGATGCATTATCTGGACCAAAAATTAATGTTCTTGTTCATGGACGCCCAGGAATACTTTGCGGTAACTAACCAATTCGTTGCCCGATTACCTGAGTGTGCTAGATTGTGGATGGCTCGAAATGCTTTCTTTCGAAAATCGGCTGGTCTCGCAGTATTGGATATTGACCCAAGATAGGAAACTCCCTAAATGTGTATTTGAAGTTGGCCCTCAAGCTCTACGCTCTTCTACGCCTTCGTGATTGCCTGAAGATCGACGGTAGCGGGAATCTCGACCTCTGCAACACATGACAAAGCGTCAGCAGCCACCTTATCTTTACCAGACACGTGTTGAATGCCGCAAATAAACCTCAAGTACCGAGGTTGTCGGCCTTTTGTTTCAAAGCAAAAGTGAGTGGCTTATGGTCTATGAAGAATGGAATACCAGAAGTACTTAATTGCGAGGTACGCGGCTAATAACTCATGATAATATGGATTGTAGTTTCGTTGAGCGGGAATTAGTTTTTTGAAGAAGAAGCTCAACGGCTACAAGATTTAATTCATTTTTTGGTGAAAAGCGGGACGCGGGGCGCTCAAAACGGGAATGCTGATGTCCATGATTATGAAGCGCCAAGGAAACGCTTGTTAAATCCTTGACCTCAAGGCTAGCTACCTGTAGCCATATGTTCGGATCGATGAAGAAGTTGTTGCTGCGAGTTTCAATGATTGCGGTATTGAATGCCGGGATACGGCAGAATCGAAACTCCTGCATCGACCAGGTGGTTGCGCCGACTCAAGGGGTCATTGATTGTTAGACGACGTGGTGCTGCATTTCGGATAGCAGTCTCCAGAACTCCGGGAAGGTTTGATTTTTTCTGGTGAGAAATAGCAGGGGTTGGTACATCTCTTAGTTGTTTCAGCGAACCTCCGAAGGTACCAGCATTCCCCGGTACTTGCGAAAAGTCCCGACGACCTACTAACCGTTCCTCCATTTCGAGAGGCGGATCTAGAGCGCGATTTAGTCTTACTTCCCGAACGCAAAGTACCGACGGCCTCTGGCCAACTCAGCGATGGTGGCTGTTAGTGGCTGTTGATTTGTCGCGAGAAACTTCACCAACTATGGTTCACACGTGGACCTCATGAATTTTGTCCGCGATGCCGACTTATGTATCCAGAAACCCCGAATCTTCACATGCCAGGATGGAATCTTTGCTCTCTGGGAGCCTTTGCAGCCACAAAGACCGTAACAGCTCGGTGCCAATTCTGTCACTACTCAACTGCTTCAGTTCACGCAGCAGTTACCTTGGCACACGGTGACCTAGCGTTAACTCTGTCAGCAAGAGAATAAATTTAGCCGTCTCACTTACTGACTAACGTTTTATGAGCTGCTCTTTTGGTCCTTTTAACCGTCTAAAAGAGCAGTCCTCGAGGATGCCGGAGTCAAGCCCAACCACGTCCTCCGCAAGCAAAAAGAGCGGAGGAGAACGAAAACGGTCCTGCCCCATCTCTTGTGGCGTTCTTTTTTGTACTTCACAAAAAGGATAATAATAATTTAACCAATTTAATAATATATAAATAATAAAAGATGGCAGGATTCACTAAGACAGGACATTTTTAGGCTGATTCAAATCAGCACTGGCAATGCCAGCAGAAGTGAGACACCCGTAATTGTAATTCTGAACAAACTAAAGCAAAAACTTTCTGTCATATGCAGTCGGCTACGACTGTATGGCGGAAGTCATGGAGTTTTTTTCAGATCTCTCAGCGAGCAGAGCATCCAGACAGAACACTTTTCAGCAAACGGAATCAGAGTCCTAGGAGGGGGGGCTTTGTGGGTTACCCGCCTAGCATGCTGGATTACCGCCAAAGGCACCGGCCAGGGCATTTTGCCGGGCATGAATTTTACAGATGTTACCGAATAGGATGATTTACGTGTCATAAACAGATTGAAGAATTGGAAGGACCTAGGTTAGGATCGGGTGAAGAACTTGTGGTACAAATAGTTCGTCAGTATACATGGTCGGTTGGCACACGCCATAAATCAGGTCATGAGTCGGCAAGAGGAATTTCCCCATTACGGGGTTACCTTATCCCTAAGAAGGACACAGTGCAGGACTCCGCAGACACAAGACCGATTACTTGCTTATCAACCCTATACAAATTCATAAAGTCCATTATTAGTGGAAAGTCAGAAAGTCAGTCCAGAATGCAACGTTCACGAGGAGCCAGCGATTTTCAGATCACTCTGCGAAACCCAACAGAGCGTTTAGACAATACAGTTTTCGGTAACGGAAGCAAGGGAATATTGGGATGGGCTTTGGGAGTTACACACTCACCACCGTTAATGTTACCGAAGAGGAAGTTCGACGAGCCATAAACAGCTTGAAGAACTGAAGGGCCCTGGTCTAGATCAGGCGCTTTTACCAGTATATACAGGGTGCGGCAGCATAACTTCCTTTCTTCAAAACTCAATAAAAACTATTGAATGCATCGGAAAATATTTATTTATTTTTTATAATGTTGGTACATGTCTAAAGTTTTTATTTACATTGTTTTGAAGATTAAATCTGTTAGGTGACGTCCCCCATTCTGCATTCATTGCGTAAACCGATTTCTGGCGTTTGTCATGACTCTTGTTAGCATAGCAGGTGTTTTGTTGGCAATTTCTTCGTGGATGTTGGTCTTGAAATCTTGTAGGGTTCTTGGACAGTTCACATAAACACGGGATTTCAAAAAACCCCATAGAAAAAAATCACAAGGGGACAGATCGGGAGAGCGTGCCGGCCATTCCAAATCGCCTCTAATTCAGATAAGGCACTCTCGAAAGTGTTCCCTCAAAACAGCCATCGATGCTCTTGAAGTGTGTGCTGTTGCACCATCTTGTTGGAACCAAGTGTCCCCCAAATCCAAATTTTCTAACCGTGGGAAAAAAAAATTCTGTAGCATGTTTACATACCGGTCCGAATTCATTGTCACTGTAACCTCATTTTCCTCAAAAAACCAGGGACCAATAATTCCAGCTGAGGAAATTGCACACCACACTGTGACTTTGGGTGAATGCAAAGGCTTTTGATGCAATTCTCGAGGGTTGGTGTCAGCCCAGTAGCGCATGTTTTGTTTGTTAACCGACCCACACAAATGAAAATGGGCTTCATCGCTAAAAAAAACAATAGCACCCTCGGGAACGACATCAAGAAGAAGCTCACACGCGTTCATCCGAGAATTGAAGTCACGTTCTGAAAGTTCCTGCACTATCGCCATCTTATAGGGATGAAAATGAAGATCATCCCGAAGAATTCTTCTCACAGAACGATCGGATAGTCCAAGGGCAGATGCGTGTTTGCGCGCAGAACGCCGTGGCGATCGCAACATTGACGCTATCACTGCTTCAATGTTCTCAGGTGATCTAACGGGCCGAGGGACTCCAGTTCTTCCTTTTGTCGCACTTGCAGTTTGTCTGAATGTAGTGACCCCCCCCCCATGTAACAATTGATTTGCGGTCTGGGACGGGAGCCAACGGGGCTAAATTAAAGCGATTCCGAAATGCACGCTGTGTTGCAATAACTGAACATCCGCTTGAAAAGTAAACCTCAAAAGTTTTGTTCTTTATTACTTGACCAAACTTTCTCCAGTCGATCCTCCTGGGGTCTTTGAAGGATTGGAGACCTCTGGGGCGTAGTCTAGACTGAAAAGTACCCAACTGTGATCAAAGGAGGATCTCTGGTTAGACTTTAGACCAGTCCTCCACCCTAAGGATCCCATTGTCGATTATTAGGGTGATATCAAGAACCTCCCCACCGTCACAGTTCTCCATGCAGGGGATGACGATTGGTTTACTACACCTGTTACACACTGATAGGTTTAAAGTAATAATAAAATCAAAGAATGACTCACCTCTCTCATTGATTTCCGAGCTGTCCCAAAGCGTATACCTTGCACTGGCGTCGCCGCCTATCAATAAGTTGGCTTTCTTTGTTGCTATGGTGTTCGTCAGATGTTGTAGTGCTTCTGCGGGAGCTTATCGGTCGTGAGCCAGATAAGCCGAAGAAATATTCGCGTTCTCTGCCACGTCGCTGAAGGGTTTCGCAGTTCGTGGCCCGTTGGCTGACTGTTGCTGCGCCCTTTTGTTCAGATGTTGCTTAGCGTCTGAGCTCTTCCCCACTCGGCTCCACGTCTGATCTCGCTCGACTTCGTCTTGAAATCGATTGCGTTTCACGGCGATGGGCTTTACATTATTCCTCAACAATCGCCTGGTATTTAGCGAGGTCTTTTTCATCCCGCTCGTCGACAGTACCGGTCTCCTTATTCTTAGCCTTCTGGTACTTTCTCTTCTTCTACTTTCTTTGTCGGTTTCCGACCATGGACGTTCTTGACGGTTTTCACTTTCGAGAGATCCCCCAACGTCAAGGTTTTCGGGTTAGGAGAACTATGTCGGGTACTCGCTACACCCAGTTTGATGGCTGTGGATTCCAGTCCAGATTGTAGTCCAGTTGACGCCCCTCGCTCGGGGAATTCCCTGCGGTTGGTTTAAGCACAACGATGCTACGGCGAGTGTTCTGCTCTCGACGGCTATTGTCTCCTGGTTGGATGCCATCAGTTCGTCCTCCGATGATGCGCCTGGCATCACCCCCCCCCCCCTCCCCCATTCTTCTATCGTCTTTTTTTGTTGTTTTTTTAAATTGAGTTCATGTCTTGGTCCCACGAGTAGTCCTGGAAGAATGTCCACCCTGGCTAACCCTGCCACCAGGGTAAGAGTCTCATTTGAGACTGAAGGTGCCCAAGGTATTCAGAGTTCGCATACTAAAGACCAAGCCCCCCATTGGCCATGCAGCCCAAGCTTTACGAAAAGTTTAGATAAAATGTGCAAACGGCTGGGAATCTGTGAGAGAGTATTAGTGTTAAATCATTACCCTCCTTACGGATCATTGCTATTAGAAATAATTTTCAACTTGTAGGGAAGGTGTAAAGCCTAAGTACCCCGCTTAGTGTACCAGATATGTAAGGCAGATTAAAGGGACTATGTTATTACGTCGCCCTTAATCAGATCATAGTCTGCTGACATTTTAGAGTCAAGACTTTTTCTTATGAGTTCAGTTCTGTTTTCTGCCCTATAATCGGATAATAGGAGGAATGGGAAGAATTGCATTGGAAGCGAACTTTTCGAGAAAAAATAATCTTGCTTCAAGCATGCATAGCAGGATTTACGTAGTTCCTTACGATCTTCTGAAGCAAATTAGCCTCGTAATTAATGTAATATGATATTTATAGATGAAGCTAGTCGAGTATTCTATAGTATTTACGGTATGCTCATTTTTAGAATAAATACGTCAAGCTTCATTACGAGCTGAAAAACAAAGCTTCTTATCTTATTTTCCAAAGCTTCTTATCTGATTTGCAAACCAATCAAAGGATAATGTCAATAAAAAATGCATTAAATCTCTAAATCTCGTGTAATATGCATAATTTCAGACTTTCATATCTAATTACTGCAATGCACAGCTAATTTTATTGAAATTCTTTTCCACAATTGACTAGGATTGCAAAGATTTATCTTCAAAGTCTAATTAGAAATGAACTGAGATTTCCCAAGGATTTAATAGAATCTGAAAACAAACTGAATTTCGCTGGGCACTAATTAGTTGCAGAATTCTTTTTTGTTCATTCTGACTTTTCATATTTACAGAAAAAAGGAATTTTCAGTATTTAGTCCTTACTCCACAGTCAAACGGAGACTTTCCAGTTCTTTCTGCATTATGATGGATGTCACTGGATTAAATGTTGACTTTCTTTTGAATTTCTATGAATAGAAGTCAATTCCAGACAGTGAAGTAGCTCCTCAAAAGAATTTACGCGTTAAAACTCACCATGACGCTTTCTGAGATAAAAAACTTTTGATATTTTGAATACAAATTGTTGGGTGAGACGTTATTTTCCGAACATTAAAAATATCACTTTTAAACGAGCCGTAATTAACAAGGTTTGGTGTTGAATTTAAGATAATGGTTCAGACTTCGCAAATACAGGAGTACAAATAAAAATAAGTTAAGATTGCAGACTTCTTAAAATCCTAAGGGAACCCTAGGAGACCTTTATAAGGAATCAGTGTAGGGAATTGGGCTGATTGTTTGTATCTTCAAAGACGATATTCATCTCAGTCAAAATAGTTGATGGGAGGGAGATGGAAACGCCAATTGCAAGCTTCCTACCATTGGCTATCAACTAAAATAATATGATAGTTGCAAGTATAACAAAACATCTTGAAACCTTAATTAGTTAAAAGGGAGCGAGTCTATGTTTTGGATGCTCTTTACTAAGCAATTCAATACGCAATGATGGAATTTGGAGTGCGGTTTCACCTGCTTTTCTTTAATTTTAAGAAAGAGGAGAGAGAAAAACAACCTCGGCAAAAAGTGAATCTGGGGTGGTCTACACCGGGCAACCATCCTAAAGCAACGAATATCTATTAATTAAACGAGGTTAAGTCTATAAGGAATTTGAAGATGAAAGTGCTTTTGCTATTTGGCAGTAAGACACCCACACTACCATGCACAGTTGTCCACTAGGCACAATCGCAGTAGTTTAACCCAATTCAAACTTAAGGGGAGTGGGTAGCAAAAATTGAAAAAAATCAAAAATTTTTTATTAGCTTAAAAAATTCTTCAGACTGTTCTGAATCTAGAGATAAGTCTCAAAATCAAAACCGTCGACTGGAAGTGAATTTAATTGTTATGAACTGTGAGCTAGCGGACCATGAAATCAGTCAAAACCAAGACTATTTCATATTAAAGAGATTACATGTGACGAAACAATATGATATATATGATGATACATTACATCATATGAAGAGAGGTATAAAAAGAAACCAAAACTCATAGATAATTTTTTTTTAATTAATTCAGAACTTTCGATACATCAGAATTTTCCCTTGCTATAGGAAGTGCCACCTTCCTCTTTTAAATATAATTCTTCCAATTTCCTTTTGGCATTTCTCGTTCCCTGCCTCGCTTTTTTTGACGTCTCCACATTTTTTCTTTCCGCCTTCCTTCCTTCCACCGCCATTCTCTCGATGTCAGATTTCTTGAGAGCGTCATAACAGAACTTCCCTGGCTCAATACCTAGGTGATGTAGGACTCTACATAGGGCTATAATTCCGTCACTGAAGGTAGATACCGCATTATAAACCCCAAACTCAAAAGTTTTCCTTGTTACAAAGGTGGTCTTTGGAACGTCAGCCCAAATGACATTATCGAAACTTTCGTTCGGGTTTGGGTTCGGCCATGAACACACTTCCGTGACAAGTCAGGCTGGGCCAGTTGTCGAAATACAAGCTTTATTTCATGCATCACTGCCCTGCTCAGGTGAAAATGTTTTGAATGATCATAGACAGTATTTTCATTTTGACATTTCAGAAATTTGCACCAAGATGGTTTGCACAGGCCATGGGGTTCATTAGACGATACAATGTGGAAAAATATTGCCCAAACTGCTTCTTTTATACTCTCAACTGTATTGTTTTCAGATTGACGGATAGCATTGCCATAAAATTGAATTTTGGTAATGGCTGCATCCATCAACCTTTTTTTTCCTCCAATTGGTTTTCCATCTTGGAGTTTTTTCTCCCCAACTTTGATTTTAAATTGCGAAGACGGGTCCCCATTCTTTTTTGCACATCGCCTATGCATTCCAACTTGCGTATTTCGAAATCTGGCCCATACGGTTTACTCTCAACAACAGAAAGAAAGCCTTTCAAGTCTCCATCACCAAGGTACTCCTTATACCTCACATCGTAGTTCTGTTGTGACCTCTCAAATATTTTTTTAGCGCCCCCAACACCCCCACGCACGTATCAGTCCGTCATGAGATCGAAGAAAACTCCTTTATGCATGCAAAAGTTTGGTGTATTGGACATAACAATATTGTCAAGGGATGTCACAAACCTCCTAAAAGAACTACTGTGCCATTTTACTTATTATATTATAACTATAAACTATAGTGTCCGGATGGCTCAAGTGGTTAGAGTGCTGGGCTATCATAGCGGAAGGTCGCGGTTCAAATCTCGCTGGGTGCAGAGGAATTTGTTACCGTGATTGAATGTCGGACACCAGTCGACTCAGCTGTGAATGAGTACCTGAGTCAAATCAGGGTAATAATCTCGGGCGAGCGCAATGCTGACCACATTGCCTCCCACAAAGTTGCGAGAGAGGCGTCTTCGATGGTATGGTCACGCAGTTCGTGCAAATGAGAATTCACTTGCCAAGATTGGTCTGAACATCGAAGTCGATGGTAAACGACCAAAAGGCAGACCTAAGCAACGGTGGCTTGATACGCTGGATGGGGATTTGAAAGCCTCGAGATTGCACCCAGATCAGGCATTCGATAGAGCCAAATGGCGAAGCCGATCACGACGAGCCGACCCCGCTTGTGAACGGGACAAAGGCTGAAGAAAAAGAAGACTTCCAAGTGTTTTAACCTGTCATCTGGTACCTGCCTGAACTATGATCCGCAGAATATCCAAAATTTATAGAGCAAGCCGAACGTGTTTAGTCTATTGAGGCATCCCTACACCAGTTTGGAATTTACCTGGGTGAACCCAAGTCAGCTTGGCTGACGTTTAGAATAGCAAGGTTCTGCCCCTCATAGTTGCTTTCTTCGTTGAAGGAGGCACATCTGTCTGTGGCGCATATTTCCGCCTGAAATAGACTGTTATGTTTACCCATTGGTTCAAAGTGCGTTTTCAGTGGCTCAATGTGCCCAGCGCCCGCTCATTCTACAATCAGAGTTCCGCCAGTGTACAAAGTAATCAGTTGGTTAAGCCGGAGGGCACTGCCTCGCTCTAACAATTTGCTCCGTTGCTCCAAAGTTCCTATTGAAGTTAAACCTTGTTGTTATGTTATCCCCTGATGTCTGTAATTTGGGATGCCGCCTAGAAGTAATATCAGTTTTCCTTTGAATTAGGCCGCTACCGCCTCACTGGTACTCCTGGACATTCTGACGATCGCCCTTTTCGCCTGCAACTGTATGTGCAAATGGAGAATAATCAATCCCAAAAGGACCTATAGGGATACCGGTCGAAAAGTTTTCATTGCTTTGAAACTTGTATAACTTCAAGGCTATCGGGCGGAATTCCGTTCTGCCTGGTCTTAGTATTGTAAAGGATTTTCGGAGTCCATCCCCGTCTTTACACTACTGCAAGTCATCAGAGGCCTTATGAGTTTCTGACATATGTTTTCAACATGTAACTCTCAAAGTAGTTTTTGGTCTTATGTAATTCCCAAATATTTGACCTCTGTCGCTCATTTCGCCTTCATGTCATATAATCGAATGCCTCTCACGTGACCAAACTTAAGTTTCCCAGTGAATGGTACTATGGTGGTTTTGGCAGGGTTGTAACCCCGCTTTCCTGCACCAGGCACTAGTAACTAGTAAACCTTAGTTAGTAGTAGTAGTTAGTATATTGTCTAAGATCTGGCCTTCATGGTGTTTTTACCCAGTTTCGGAATAGAACCCACTTTTACCCGTCTCCGTGCCCTTGGTATTTATTGAAAGGCTATGCTGTCCCTTACTATCCTTAGAAGAGACTTTAACATAATTTCTAGGCCTTTCTGGAGCAGAGCTGGGAAAGTGCCACTTACTCCAGGTTGGTCCATCATTGGGGTATGAGGCAGAAAGCAATTTAGTCTCGCCGTGGGTTAGAACCCTGGAAAATGAGTCCTAAGAAGCAGATGTATCCTGTCTTTCTCATTCCCAGCAAATGTCCCATCTTCCTTCTCCAGACAGGCTGAAGATATTAGCGTGACTGTGGCTATGGCTCTTATAGCCTATATGATCCTGCGGTTTGTTCTACCCTTCCATAGAATAAGCTGGGGCAGTTTCCTTTTGCTCGCATTGCTATACGCCGCCAGTTCCCTTTTGTATCTTTGTCAGTCCTCATTTTTTTTTTGCCCCGTTGAACAGTTCTCGCGCCTCCTTTCTTATTCTGGCCAGAATCATGTTCCACCAGGGTACGTCTCTTAGTTGTTTTAGCCAGACAGCTGGCCTCATATACGTGAATGAAACTCTTTTGAAGCCTTCCACCACTGTTTCTACCTCTGTTTCACTCACCTGTAGATGAGCCAGGTGTCTTATATAGTGGTCCCAGTCTGTTCTCCTGGGAATGGCCTTTCTCCTTCCTCAGGTCTGATATGGTGACCTCCGACGTACCCAAGCTCTTCCCTGCTTTTTGAAAGGGGGCCTTTGTCGACTGCAATTTTCGCAGTGGGCCATTGCTGTTTTCTACTTGACCTGCCAACTAGCTAGGACGTAAGACGTTGGTAATAATTTAAATCGAATAATCTCAAATAAGATCATACATGCCCATATATGAACGACTGGCAGGACTTGCGACCAAGAACGGTCGTATTGGGTTATTATAGCTGCCTTCAGTGTCCTGTGCCACCTTTCCAGCATCCCATTGAACGATTGTCCAATAGCATTTAAAGCCGAGGAGTTTGCCCAACTCTGAGAAAAGGGACACCAACTAATTGCCGGCACACTAAAGCTTGAAATCCTCGGCTATTTTCGGAAAATCGACGGTGGCGGAGATGTTGACCTCAAAGCTCATATGCCGAAGTTGGCGAGGGGACACTTTGTAGAGCTTTTGTTACAAAACAAAAGTGAATGGCTTATGGTCCGTGAACAATGTGAACACCCTGCTTTCAAGGGAATACGGGAAGTATTTAATTGCGAAGTACGCGGTTAGTGACTCACGATTAGAGGTCCGTTGAGCGGGATTCACCTCTTTGGAGAACAAGCTCAATGGCTGCCAGATTTGGTTTACTTTTTGATAAAGAGCAGCCCCTACTTCAATGTCTAAGCAATTGACGAATACGGCTAGGTGTGCATCTTGCAGAGGGAATGACAAAAGTGGAGCATCCATAAGCTGTTGCTTGATGGTCTCAAACGCCTGGACAACCTGTGGGAACCACACAATGAGACATGTGTCTTTGGTTTTCGGCCCGGACAAAAAGGCGTTAAGGATCGATTGGTGGTGGACGGGCTCGGGCAAGAAGCGACGATAGAAGTTTAACATGCCCAAACATTTTCTCGCCTTGCACCTTGGATGGTTGCCTTCAGTGACAAACAGACGGCAGAAGAATCTCACCTGCGATTATAAGAGTTTGCACTTTTGAACGTTAAATTCTAGTCCGGTCTTAAGGAGGCATTGAAAAATGCACTTGAGGTGCTTGAAATGCTCGGACTCAAAGGAAGAAGAGACCAGATCATCATCTGAATATACGAAACAGAAGTTGAGGTTTCACAGGATAGAGTGGATAAATCTCTGAAAGATTTGCGCCGCGTTGAACAGTCCAAAAATCATCCTTGTAAACTCGAAGAGTCCGGAATGTTAGCTACAGCTACAGGAGTCCTCAAATATACAAAAGGGTGTACATTTTTTCTTAACCAAATATAGTCATGTGGGGTATCAAATTAAAGGTGTCAGTCAGTACTTTTTGAAGTCTTCATTTTGACATTCTAAAAAAAAGAAAAAGTTGACTGACGGATCCGTCCAGGGCTGAGGCAACTTATCAGACACACCCACTTGGTGACGGACCGGACCCGTTCGGAAGCAACATAGTTCCTTTTTTTGCGGTCCATGGACTCCTCTGTTTTGGGTAAACACAAACGTTTCTCAAAATTCCAAGTTTTTCTTAGAAAACTTCAGTGTTTGCTCAAACAAGAGGAGTCCGTGGACTACAAAAGAGGAAGTAAGTTGCTTCCCAAGTGGTCCGGTCCGTCACCAAGTGAGTGCGGACTCAGGACTCTCTTTTTTTTTCTTGGTATTTGTCTTTTTGCGTGGCGAACTTTGGAAACTTGGAAAGTCCTTGAGAAATGCAGCAGTCGCGGAAATTCACTTCTACTTTTCTCCACTTCACGGGACGAACGATGGATCGGAGAATTCTGTTTTCCGCTGATTTGTTTCCAATATGTATGATTATTTCTTTGTTGTCACTTTTGGGTCACCAATTTCTGGTGAATTAAAATCACACAATATAATAAATATTTGTTTACCTCGCTCCAAACTGATCACTTTCGAACACTAGTGACGTTATGTTGCATTACGGGAGACTAAAGCAGTTTTCGTTAGTCGGAGCATATTAATAAACGAATTTTGGACCTCGATACTTGCCGGTGTGAATACTCGAGTTCGATGAATAGTGGAGGAAGTTAAGCATTATGAGGAGTAGTCAGTTCTTAGATGGGGTACATGTATAGCTTCTATTGACTTTTTATGGCGTTCAAGATCGGGTCTACTTTTCGTACCTATTATTACTTCTTCTTTTAATGCACTGTTCTCAAGTCTTCCGCTCTACGTGTGTCGTCAATCCGAGACCCCTTTTTCATTTCTTTGTTTCAATTTCTCTCGCATTCATATTCGGGAATCTTGTGTAAATTGGCCCCCCGCCCCTGTTTTTCATAGTTCCTGAAATTTTCCAGTCTCTCTTGGTCGTTGGTACATGCAACTATAAAGGACATATCTAGAGATTCATCCAACTCATATTAGACCACTCCATACAAGCATTTACTCTTCACCCTAATATCGTTTGTCAGTTATGATAAAACGTGACGCTGTTGCGTTTGGTGATACGTTCCTTCCTACAAGCGCTGGCATTACACTTTTATAAAGAAGTGAATAATTTCCAAAAAGTTCTTGATCTTATCTTAAGCAGTACCTATTTGCTTTTATACTACGGAAAACAAGTCGCTGGTTTTGTAGAAATACATATATTTGCAAGCGTGATTCTATGTAAATGAAAACTACTTAGTCTGCAGTATTTTGAGATGTTTTCAAGTACAAAATTCCACAGGAAGTTGTGCATTACGCAAATAAATAAATTTGCTTTTTATTTGGGGAATACTAAGATAAGAGGGTCGCCTAGATACTGTCACACAACTCTCTTCATCAAAAAATCCTAAAAGGAAAAAGCTTCATGCAGCAAACACAATTTCTGGAGCGTCCTCCGGATAAAGTTTTCCCAGTTCCATATGCAAAGCGTTTGGGAATAGTCGGAAAAATCTTTTTCAATGAACATGTGGTGCATATACATACGTATGCGCTGAGATGCATATTTGAATGTTGGCAGGGACATAGATACAACCAAATTGAGAGACGAAGCGAAGGAAGTTGAAAGAGTGACTACCGTACCCTGGAATCAATTTAGGAACATTTAAAACCCGAAGCGACAGGAGCTGGATGGAAAGCTTGAAGGAAGTTTACAAAGTGCAACATTGCTTCAAACTCAACTTCCTGCAATGGCAAGACTGCCATTTCACAAAGTATCTGTAGATAAAGGATTATGGCTGACAGTTCTGGGAACCACATATGAGCGTTGTCTTCACATTTCACAGAGAAAATTTTCTCATGGACGACCTGGTTTTTTGTGGCTTCATTCCTATTATCGCTTATATTGTGCCAACCTGAATTATGACTTTTGTTTCTCCTTCTTTGCGTTGACAAATCTCTTAATACCCACTGAACCCATAATTTTTACTGAAAACACCCCAGGGTAACATCCCACATACAAACGACAATGGGATATTGACGGTAATTTCGCTAACACTTCCTTCCTCTGGAGTAAAAACATCCAAAGGAATTGAGGGCGCAAAGTTACTTTTGCTGTTTTAACTGTCCGCATACAAAAATAATGACTGGAGACTATGCATTTCAAAAGGGTTTTGACCGGGCTATGTCCCGAAAAAACACGCCATACACATTTGTAACGAAGAACTTGTCACTTCCTTCCGACTGGGTAGAAATGAGTCCTGACGTCGACAAGGATAAAGCCGTGTTCCGTCTCTATTTGTATTCAGGTTTTTTTTCATTTTATGTCTGTCTTCCGTTCTTCCGCTGCAGACAAAGCCGCTATCAATGCAGCTTGTGCCTAGTACGTTCCTATGTCGGCTTTTCAAAAACTTTTGGCTACTCTAGCTCGACCGTTCCGCAGACTGCATTCCCATTTCGCTTCCTATACATGTTGTTACGTACAAATTCCATATGCAGCAATGAATGCATTTGCAAGCATACTTCGCTTATATGCAGGACTGAATGAGGCTTCTGCAGGCCGACGTGTCTACTTGAAGCCATATGTCCATAAATATGTGCAATGTTGCTACTGACAAATTGCGAGGCAAAACTGAAATGATAGTTCCTTGCTTTTTATGAACGCATTCCTATGCTGAGCTTAGCCATTTTCGCCATTACCACAGGGTGGCGGTGTTTGCAGTCATCACTGCTGTCCAGTGTTCTGTGGCTGCATGTACCGATGCCAACTGACTTATTCACAATTTAAATGGAAAGTTTTTTGTGCATTAAGGTGGAAACTAAGTGAGTCAACTTGGATAACCGCACGGCGTACATATCCACTTATTTCCAGTTGGCTCCAATTAAACTAATAATTTGTTTCTACGATTTTATATTGCGGGTCGAGAGAGAAACCCAAGAGTTGTTAATTAGAGCTGGTTCAGTGACCCGAACCTTAGCTCTAGCCTTAGAAATCAGGATAACCTATCACACAGGAGTGCCACATCTAATAAAAGATACAAAATGATGCATATGATAACTGTGCAGATCTGCGGAAAAATCTGTCAAACTACCCCTGTAGCTTGATACCCCAGTCACTTTAGTAATGTAGTGGTTTTCCATCGTCTTGAATGTTCAGGCCAATATTCTATAATGAGCTCCTATCAGCGCGAATTACGTGACCCCGTCATTAAAGACGCCTTGTGCAATATTTCATCGGTGGCTGCAACTCCATATCATTCGCGGATGTACAATACTTATTTCGTGTGTGGTCGTCAACATCGATACGGTACCAGATCTTCGTTTCAGTCACTGCAAGGCGGCATTCATCATCTATAGTAGTCCGCAGTCAGAATCATAGAAGGTAGGGCGAAAGACACTGCGTTGATTTTTAATTCTAGACGTTGTTGATCTAAATTACGCATCTTCGACTAAGTGACGTTGATAGGGGAACTAATTTTATAGAGGCGGTGTCGGTGGTTGATCACTCTGATCCGAGATACTTAGCCCTCAGTAGAGCACTGCCACTGACACTGATAGTAACTGTTTCATTTGAGCCTGTTTTCAAAAATGGCATGGTATTGTATTCAGATTTCGTTGGAGACCGTTCGATGTCCAGCATCATCATCACTTTTGGAAAACAGGTAACAAAGACGAGTAAAATTCCTACTTGAAATCATCATATCATATAATGGGTAACTTTTTATGTAAAACGAAACCTTATTAAAATCGATGTCTGCCTGTCTGTCACACGCCCTTTCCCCCAAAACAGCTACATCGATTCAAACCAAATTTGGAGGACATATGGGAACTATGAAATCCGTCCGTTATCAACTGGATGCGGACTTGGGACTCCCAAATTACTTCGACTTGGTCTAGGTTTAAACTTAAGACGGATTTCATTTCAAAATTTAATCGCATTCATGTCGTGTTTGTGATTATATATAAATGGAGTGATTACCACCGGTCGCTACTTTCGGTCACGCTGCTTCCAGGGCAGAGGCCAGGCAGCGTTTGTTGAGTTGCCTATGCCCTGGACGATACCGTCAGTCAAGATTTTTGATAAATTTGAGTGTTTAACCCAAAAAGAGGAATCTGTGGACCACAAGGTAGGAAGAAAATCGCTTCCCAAGTGGTCCGGTCCTCCACCAAGTGGATGCGGAATCAGGACTCCTAGCATCGTCAACTATTTAATCGCTAGCGTACAGTCAGTGACATAAATTTGCGCGGAATTTAAAGGAGGTTCCCAATACATGCAAAGGTGGGCATCTAAAAAAAAATGTCAACCAATATAATCATGCGGGTATCAAGTGTAAAACCTCGATTAGTATAGGGTTGAGGAAAAAGAAATGTCGTATTTTGGCAATAGATGGCGACACTGAAACATATCTTGTGTTGTACTTATCGCATCGGGTCATACTGAGATTTGAAGACGACAATCTGTGCTACAAGTCTCTCTTTGACAGTTTTATGATCGTACGTTTCAGTCTCAAGTTATAGTGCGTCAAAGATGGAGTCCACCAAGCAAGAAATTCGTCATATTTTACGTTTTTGCTACCTGAGAGGTGAAAATGCAACGAAGGCGGCCGAAAAAATTTGTGAAGTTTATAGGCTCGATACTGTAACGATTCGCACAGCACAGCGTTGGTTCGATCGATTTTGTTCTGGTGTAGTGGATGTATGGAAGATACACCGCGTACTGGTAGGCGAACGTCGTAGAAACCGATAAAATCGTCGAAATCATCCAAGTGGACCGGCATGTGAGCATTCGCTTGATTGGCCAGGAACTGGATATAGACCATAAAACCGTTTCGAACTATTTGCAGAAGATTGGATTCCAAAAAAAGCAGGATGTTTGGGTGCCACACAAGTTGACGCAAAAAAATCTCTTGGACTGAATCAACGCCTGCGATGCGCTGCTGAAACGGTACGAATTCGACCCATTTTTGAAGCGGATGGTGATAAAAAGTGGATCACGTACGACAACCTCAAGCAAAAACATCGTGGTCGAAGCACGGCGAGCCGGCCCAAACCATCGTCAAACCCGGATTCACGGCCAGGAAGGTTTTGTGTTTGATGGGATTGGAAGGGAATCATCCACTATGAGCTGCTCAACTATGGCCACAACCTCAATTGGGTCCTCTACTGTGAGCAACTCGACCGTTTGAAGCAGGCGATTGACCAGAAGCGGCCAGAATTGGTCAATAGGAATGGTGTTGTGTTCCACCAGGACAACGCTCGGCCTCACACATTTTTGATAACCCGCCAGAAGCTACGGGAGCTCGGATGGGATGTCCTATTGCACCCACCGTATAGTCCGAACCTGGCACCAAGTGATTACCATCTATTTCGGTCCAGGCAAAAGGCTCTTGGTGCTGCTAAGTTCGACTGAAAAGAGGCTTGCGAAAACTGGCTGTCTGAGTTTTTTGCAAATAAGGATGGGGGTTTATAAGGGGGGGATAATTAATTTGCCTTCTAAATGGCAACAAGTTTGCGAACAAAACGACGCATATTTGACGTCAATCGGAGAATTCTAAGTATGTTAAATAAAACGTCAAACTTCGATCACAAATACGACGTTTCTTTTTTCCCAACCCAATACTTCCCGAAATTGATATTAGTTTTGACAAAATGCAAGTAAGGAGTCAAAATATGCTCACTTAAAGTGCAGCAGTATAAAGGACAGTATCATCACCATCAAAGGCGCAACAACCGGTATTCGATCAAGGCCTGCCTTAGTTAGGAACTACAAACAGCCCGGCTATGTGCCGAGGTCCACCAATTTCATATCCCTAAAAGCTGTCTGGTGTTCTGACCTACATCATCGCTCCATCTCAGGCAGGGTCTGTCTCGTCTTCCTTTTCTACCATTTCCCCTATAGATTTTTCGGGTGGGATCATCCTCATGCATACAAATTAAGTGATCCGCCCACAGCAACCTATTAAGGCGAGTTTTATCCACAACCGGACGGTCATGGTATCGCTCATAGATTTCGTCGTCATGTAAGCTACGGAATCGTCCATCCTCATGTAGGGGGCCAAAAATTCTTTGGAGGATTCTTCTCTCGAACGCGGCCAAGAGTTCGCAATTTTTCTTGCTAAGAACCCAAATTTCCGAGGAATACATGAGGACTGGCAAGATCATAGTCTTGTACAGTAAGAGTTTTGACCTTATGGTGAAACGTTTCGAGCGGAACAGTTTGTTTTTTTTTTCATAATGTGAATATCGTCAGCATATGTCAGTAGTTGGCTGGACTTGAAGACGTTGGTGCCTCTCGCATTGACATCAGCATCGCGAATCACTTTCTCTAGGACCAAGTTGAATGATAGGGCATCCCCTTTGCGCAAATGCTTCTTCATTGTCGGCTGCTTGATAGAAATGCTTTTGATTGCATAATAAAAAACTAAAGTACATAGCATTGTGATGTCAATTGCATAAAAAGGAAAGGTGAACGATCATTTTAGTGTTTCCTGTTCACCCAAGTAATAAGCTCACAGCAGCAAGACAAACAAAAGACCGACACAGATACCCATGATGACTGGAATTCGAACCCAGAGCAGCGAGGTTGAGAGACTGTCGCTTTATTCTCTCAATCGGCGCGCCGTCATTTTACGGTTATTTTCATATTCTAAAATAGTATTCTAACAAGTCGGGAAACCAAAAGCTGGATGCTTCAGGTATGAAAGCTTTTGTGTATTTCTTTTATAAAAACATTTGAGTGTGAATTTGTCCCATTAGTGCGTAGCACGTATGCATATATTATGTGGGAGTATCCACTTTCGGGTCATATGCTCATTCATAGTCTTGAATTTGTAAAGAAACGACAAATTTAACCTATTATAACTTTGTTAGTGATAGTGCTATTTCCACCAAACTTGATAGGATCATGTTATAGCCTACATTACTGCAAAATTTCGTGGTGGTAGGATGAACTTAAGGGGGTTGTGTAACCAATTACTAAATATTACAATAATGTACTATTATTAACTGTATTTGAAAGGATATCGGTATGTAAGGAATTTTAGAGCCTAGGTACCATATAGTGGCAACCTCTTGATTTTTTTCAGATTTTTCGGTTGGGTAGTTTCAGAGAATAGGCCGGTTAAATAAATTATCATTTTCTACCCCCCAAACTCCCCACCTTTACACCAAATGGCTTCAGAAAGTACTAACCGAGACCTTTCATTTGATACCCCACATGACTATAGTTGATGAAAAAAAATGTACACCCCCCTTCTGCATGTATGGGGACTCCCCCTTGTATAACTCACTGTATGCGTGAGCGTTCGCAGTTCCCATCTTTCCACCAAATTTGGTGTCAATCCCTATAACCGTCTCCGAGAAAAATGGATGTGACGGACAGGCAGACAGACAGACAGACAGACAGAAAACCCATTTTAATAAGGTTTTGTTTTACATAAAATCTTAAAAATGGCAGAGGGAGTAGAAAATGAATTGTCGAAGGATGGATGAAGAGATACAATGTGTCAAGATAGATGGCCGAAACCTTTTCAATTTGAAACAGAAAAGTATATGTGGAATTGAAGCTTAATTACAGATTTTCTTAGCACGTCCGGCGTAAAGGTGAACAAGTCTAATTTAGAAGCTTCCAAATTTAGGCGAATATTTAGCCTGCTACTGACGAGATAAAGAAAGTCATTGACCTAAGCTTGGACGTCGAGGTAGCAAAATTTCGTCTCTCCTGAAACGTTTTTTGTAACCCTTCACTCCTCGCTTTACGATGGAATTGACCCACCCTTGGTGCTTTAAAGAAGCTTTTGAGTGAAAATTTCAATTCTAGATGATGTAACCATAGATATGTTATTCTTAACAATCCCAATAAAGGGGTTTCGTCTTTGATCCCGCTCGTCTTCTTATATAGTCCGGCTTGCTGCGTTCCTACTGAAAATAAGTTACAAAGAAGAAACGATGGAATAGCAACTTTGGACCTTAAGGGGGTTGTGGCGCGTCAGGATTCGCGGCATTCGAAATTTATTTCGAATGTCACGAATACCAGCGGACAGATAACGCCACCTGCGCTCCACTCAGTTCAGACCTGTCTACAAGAGTGAGGAATAGAGTAGGTGGCGAGAAACGTCAGATAAAAAATAATAATAAGAAAAAAGAGTTAAGAAGATAGTTGGCAGTCATTGTAAAAGGAACGAATTTTGTGCAGAAAGTAGTTACGGACGGAAATCAGTATAATTTCTAATATCCCTGAATTATAATAGGAGTACTTTTGTGAAATTGTGAATTGAACGTTGTTAAATACAAGCTCCTAAATTGGTGACCCCGACGTGATATGAACACGCAACCGAGGAATCTCGCTTGTTTTTGGAGAAATTTGCATTTCTCAACGTTTAGGTATAAACCGACCTCAAGGAGACGTTGAAAAATGCACTCGAGATGGGCTAAGTGCTCAGACTCAGTGGAAGAAGCGACTAAAACATCATCCAAATATACGAAACAGAAATCAAGGTTTCGCAGGACTGAGTGAATGAACCTTTGAAAGGTTTGCGCCGCATTGCACAATCCGAAAGTCATTCGGGTGAACTCGAAGAGTCCAAAGGGTGTACATATTGCCGTCTTTGGAATGTCTTCAGGAGCTACTGGGATTTGGTGATAATAATAATAATAATCGTTGGCACAACAATCCATGTTGGATCAGGGCCTTGAAGTGTGTTAGAGCACTTCATTCAAGACCGTAACGGTACACTAGGAGGCAATGTGGTCAGCATTGCGCTCGCCCGAGATTATTACCCTGATTTGACTCAGGTACTCATTCACAGCTGAGTCGACTGGTGTCCGACGTCAAATCACGATACAAATCCCACCGCCACCAGCGAGATTTGAACCGCGACCTTCCGTACGACAGCCTTGCGCTCTAACCACTCAGCTATCCGGACAAACAACGGATTTGGTGATAAGCCTTGGTTAAGTCCAAGGTCGAAAAGATGCGGCAATTCGCGAGGTGATGCGCAAAGTCGTGGATGCGTGGAATTGGATATCGGTCAGGAACAGTCTGTGCATTTAGCCTTCTGTAGTCACCACATGGGCGCCATTCGCCGTTTGGCTTAGGGAACATATGCAGTGGGGAAGACCAACAGCTGTTTGAGGGCCTGCAGATACCCTGTTGAACGAGTTGTTCAAACTCTTTCCGTGCAATAGCCAGTTTCTGGGATGGTAGAGGACGCACCTTCGAGAAGATCGGGGAACCAGTAGTGATAATGTGGTTCTGCACGTTGTACTTCACTGGTTTGGAGAGACTACACTCGGTAGTAATCTGGCTGAACTTTTGGAGAAGTGCCCGAACACGAGAGTCGGTAATGTCTTCTAAAAGAACGGAAAGATTATTGCCGGGGTTGGATTCCCCGCCGGGGAGCCAGATGTGGCGCGGCAGGATTCGCGGCATTCGAAATTTATTTCGAATGTCGCGAATACCACCGGACAGATGACGCCACCGGCGCTCCACTGTAGAAACATGAAAAAGTATGTTTTTAAGGTTCTACCCATTTATTCAACAAACACCGAGAAGGTCGAGAGAAAGAGTGCCTGAAAGAGTCGGATGGCGTCGAATTTATATTCTTACCAACCCATATAGTGACGTTACTTTGTTGTGCATATCAGCTGTTGAAAGGCGTTGCCATGTTGGTGTTGTCATGTCATTACCATGTCGCTACACTGCTCCCTCCTGAGTAGTTTTGACGGTTAACGGCTGGAAAACTACGTATCGAATATTACTCGCCTCTCACTCGCTGGTTTCGCTCTTGGTAATACATACGTTTTGGCAGCCAAACTTATTGGTCGTTGGGCTGCTTCCGTTGGATCAGATGTTACTTCGAAATAGGCAGGTTTTAGTCGCTCGACGCTGATATTTGTTGCTTTGCCCTGAATTTCCATTTTAAAAACGTTGTCGGAAAGTCTTTCTAACACCTTATATGGTCCTTCGTACGGATGCTCTAGCGGCTTCTTCACTCGATCAATCCGCACGAACACGTGTGAGCATGTAGAAAGGTCCTTGTGGACGAACACCTTCCTTCTATCATGTCGAGAGATTGGCGTTGCACGAACTTGCGTCATATGGTGACGAAATTTCTCAACGAAAAATTTCGGATCGGGAGGCAATTCCTCGTCAAGAAAGAACTCTCCAGGAATGCTAATCGTTGTCCCATAGACTAGCTCAGCAGCTGTTGCGCCAATATCCTCCTTAACGCTTGTACGAAGACCGAGCAAAACCTTTGGCAAAACTTCGACCCATTCACGGTTGTTGTGGCACATAATAGCTGCTTTCAACGATCGGTGCCATCGCTCAATCAAACCGTTAGAAGCAGGATGGTATGCAGTGGTTCGAATCTTTTTGCAACCCACTAAGTGTGTCAGCGACTGGAAGATCAAGGATTCGAACTGGGATCCTTCGTCCGATGTTAATATAGTAGGTGCTCCAAATCGTGAAATCCAGTTGGTGTAGAATGCGTCTGCGATAACATCTGCCGTAATTGATCGTATCGGAACCGCTTCAGGCCATCTCGTAGATCTATCGATCATAGTCAATACATACGAGTGACCTTGTGATTGCGTTAGCGGTCCGACAATATCGATATGTACGTGACTGAATCTCGTGTCCGGCATATCGATTTGGCCATGCGATGGTTTTGCATGTCGTCCAATCTTACTTCGTTGACACGCTAGACATGTTCATGCCCACTCGAGAATGTCCTTGGACATACTAGGCCAGACATATTTTCGGCAAATCAGCTTCTTCGTGACGCGTCCGCTTTGATGAGATAGTCGGTGAGTAATCTCAAATATTCTCCTCCTGAGAAGTATTGGGATATACGGCCGTATTTGGGAAGTTGACACGTCGCAGTACAACATTGTATCCTTGTCGTCAACTCGCAACTTTTTCAAATCCAAGGTCGTTTCAGAACGTAGTAGATGTTGGAGTTCCTCATCGTTTCGTTGCGCTGTAGCTAATTCTTCGGGCGTTATGGCAACCGGCAATGTAACAGCACTAATTCGGGACAAGGCGTCTGCTGTAACGTTTTCCTCGCCAGTGACGTATATGATATTGGTCGAGAATTGGCCGATATAGTCCAGTTGCCTTAATTGCCGTGGACTAGCTTTATCGGCTTTCTGTTGGAAGGCAAACGTTATCGGCTTATGATCGGTTTTGATTAATAACGGACGACCTTCGACCATGTAGCGAAAAAACTTGACTGCACTGTAGATTGCTTGGGGTTCTCGATCGTAAGTGCTGTACCTACGTTGTGTATCGGAGAACTTCTTCGAAAAGAACCCGAGCGGTTCCCAAACATCGTTGTTCCACTGTTCGAGAACTGCTCCCATAGCCGTGTCCGATGCGTCTGATTTGATGGCCAATGGTGCATTCTCAATGGGATGTCGTAGTAACGCAGCGTTGGCAATTTGCTGTTTGCACTTTTCAAATGAGACATCTGCTCGTGGATTCCATTCGATTTTGCGTTTATCCCGTTTCCTTCCACCAATGAGATACTCGTGGAGAGGCGCTTGAATTTCGGCTGCATTCTGCAACGATTTTCTATAGAAATTAACAGCTCCTAGAAATCGTCGCAAATCGGCAATTGTTGACGGTTTTCCGAAATTCAAAATGGTTTCCACTCGTCCTGGAAGGGGCTTGATGCCATTTTCGCTCACCAAATATCCTAAATATTCGGCAGAAGATGTTCCAAAGCTGCATTTATCGACATTGATGGATAATCCGTATTCACGGAGTCGATTAAATATCGTCAATAAGTGCTTCCGATGCTCCTCGTTCGATTTAGAAGCGATAAGAATGTCATCGATGTATGCATAGCAAAAGTCCAATCCGCGGAGTGCATGATCAATGTACCGCTGGAAAGTTTGTGCGGCATTACGTAGACCGAACGTCATTACTCGGAACTCAAAAAGCCCAAAAGGAGTAATGACAGCTGTTTTGGGAATGTCCTCGGGTGCTACAGGAATCTGGTGGTATGCTCTCGTCAGATCAATCGTGGAAAATACCTTGCATCCACTCAGTTTGTGCGCAAAGTCACTAATGTGAGCGATGGGGTACTTATCTGGGACGGTGATAGCGTTCAAACGCCGATAATCTCCACATGGTCTCCATTGTCCGTTTTTCTTCCGTACCAAGTGTAACGGGCTCGCCCATGGGCTACTCGATGGTTGGCAAACTCCCTGTTGTAGCATGTAGTCAAATTCGGCCTTTGCTTCGCGCAGTTTTTCGGGCGTTAATCGTCTGGGTCGGTCAAAAACAGGCGGTCCTTTAGTCAGGATATGGTGGTAGATATCATGAGCCATCACTTTCGCTCCGTCAGATGGAATTGTGATGTCGACAAAATCTCTCAGAATGTCATGATAACTTTCGCTAGACTTCAGTGTTGTCATACCACAAATTATGGTGCCGGTGAGCTTTGCGATGCAGGATAAGTTGGTCATTTCGTCGATTATCTTCCTCCTGCGTAGGTCCACTAATAAGCCATAATGGTGCAGCAAATCGACACCGATTATTGGTTGTCGAACATCCGCTAAAACGAACCTCCAGGTAAACGGTCGTCGTAAGCCGAAGTCGAGCGTTATGATGCGATGTCCATATGTTTTAATCGGCGTATTGTTGGCGGCATAAAGCTGAAATTACATTGGCGTGTGCTGATTTTTGTCTTTAGGCAAAACTGAAATATCAGCACCGGTATCCACCAGTAAATGCATGCCGCTTTTCCGATCGAGTACTAATAATCGGCTGGGTTTACTGTGAGAGGGGTCGTCCTCGACCGCCGAAATTCGGGACGACGAATTTAGTTTTCCGAAGTCGCGGAATTATTTTGCCACTTACATGGCGGTCGGCAATTACGCGCTTGTTTCCCAAACCGTTGATGAAAGAAGTAAAACCCTCGATTCCGTGAACCTGATCTTTGCCTTCTGGTGCTCCGTTGTTTGGATCGGGACCGGTTGCGTGTCGTGATTTCCAGTCGGTCAATTCGGCTCAATATTTGCTCCAAGACATCATTTTCCGTGGATGCCTTCTGAACGGTAGAAATGCAAAGCAGTTGTTGCATCTCGATCATTAAATCCGCCATTTTCGCCAATTTATCGACATCTGCTTCGTTAGAAATCGCTAACACCATTCGAATATTTTCAACGATCTTAGCATGGCGTCAGTTACCTGCTCTCCGCCAGTGTTTCGCAAGTCCTGCAGGTAATGCGATGGTCTCTTTCCTTCCAAATTCTTCCTTTGGAAAAGTCGTCGCAGCTTGGATTCGGCGGACTCTGCAAATGCTGCCAATATCCTCTCCTTCACGGCTTCGTACTTATTTGTTGCCGGAGGATTGCGTGCTATCGAGATCACATGCGGAAGGATTTCCGGCTCGGCAAATTGTATCACGTACTTAAATCTTGTTTCGTCCGACGTGATGTGATTAGTGTGGAACGCAGCCTCTACCTGCTCAAACCAAAATGCCGGGTCGGGTCGATAAAATGACGGAAATTTTTGTATGCGTGCCGCTTCCACGAATACGCCTGCTGGTCGATTAGCTATCGGCGGCCGGAAATCACTCTGAAGGGTTTTTTTCGGCGTCTCTGGCGATTTGGATTCGGTGACCATTTTGAAACTCGCGCTTGGTGTCGATTAAACGTATGGAAATTTAAGATCACTGCACTTTTTATTTTAACTCTAGTCGTCCGGGTCACCAATGTAGAAACATGAAAAAGTGTTTTTAAGGTTCTACCCATTTATTCAACAAACACCGAGAAGGTCGAGAGAAAGAGTGCCTGAAAGAGTCGGATGGCGTCGAATTTATATCCTTGCCGATCCATATAGTGACGTTACTTTGTTGAGCATATCAGCTGTTGAAAGGCGTTGCCATGTTGGTGCTGTCATGTCATTACCATGTCGCTACACCACTCAGTTCAGACCTCGCTACAAGAGTGAGGAACAGAGTAGGTGGCGAGAAACGTCAGATAAAAAAAAATTTAGGAGCTTGTATTTCACAGCGTTCAATTCACAATTTCAAAAAAGTGCTCCTATTATAATTCAGGGATATTAGAAATTATACTGATTTCCGTCCGTAACTATTTTCTTTCTGCACAAAACTCTTTCCTTTTACAATGACTGCCAACTATCTTCTTAACTCTTTTTTCTTATTATTATTTTTTATCTGACGTTTCTCGCCACCTACTCTATTCCTCACTCTTGTAGCGAGGTCTGAACTGAGTGGAGCGCCGGTGGCGTAATCTGTCCACTGGTATTCGCGACATTCGAAATAAATTTCGAATGCCGCGAATCCTGCCGCGCCACAGGGTCATCCCGTTTGTCGGATCCGCGGAATCGATTTGTTTTCTGGAAGAACGCTAAGGTTTTTGGGCTGGGTATAGCAGATTAATGGTCAGTTAAGATTTCGTGGCTAAAAATCGAATTCTACTTTTTAAATGCGTTTTTCTCGAAACTGGATGTAGAAAATCGGTTGCCACCATAGCCCAAAATATATCCAACGGAATTCTTTGAAATTTTAACGACTTATTCACAACATATTTCTACGGTCCGCAAACTAGGATAATTGCGATTTTTATTCTTAACGAATGAAGCCTTGGAAAAACACCAAAATTCGCAAAAAAAGTTTAACACGGCACCAACAATTTAGCTCCTTTTGGAGATGGGTGTATAAATTGCTCTATATTTCAATAACGAACTATGCTATCGAGCTGGAAAAACTACTATATATAGAAAAATTTGTTTTTGTATCTTTATCAATTTCTTCACAAAAAAATATCTAAAAAAAGTGAAAAAACGGCCTTCATACGGGATGACCCCCTTAAATTATGCTCATTTCTGGACAAGAGTGGGGAAAACTGACTTTAGAGCCAGTACTAGCCCTAGTACTTGGTTACTAAATCATAACGTCTATCCAAGAAAACAATGCTCATCAAATTTAATTTTTTTACATTAATATTCCATGACCTTCTCCTAATTCTCTTCTGTCTGAGTAAACTCCTCAGAATTCGGGAGTAAATGTTTTGGTCCATAATTTACTTAAATTCCCATTAAATCTTTATTTTGTAAAAGATATATTATACCCCATGCCGTAAAGAGAATATTCTTTGGAATGAAACAATATCTTTTTAATAGATTTTACATAAATATACCCATACCAGTAACGAAAGGTTTACTGGAGAACATACATACAAAATGACGAGGAACACAAGAGGATGATTCAATTTTTTTTGTTAAAACAATGTAGACCAATTCACAGCTCAAATATTTTCATTGGTTTCCGGGCTGGGGGATAATTTCTCAAACCAATTGTATGCGTGTATATGAAAGACAGAGCTCCAGCTTGAATATAATGTAGAGATACAAATTCATCCTCTCAAACAGGGATCCTGACAAACAAAAGAAGATAATAAACAGCTATATGAAGCCAGGTATACTTGGCATGATGTCGAAAATAACGTTTGCATGTATGAAAGATATCTCAATTTAAGTTGAACAAAATGTACCTATATACATATATGTATATACACATGGGTACCTGCATTATTCTGTCGGTAAACGAAATCCTTTATGTTGATGCTCGCACAGTGTGTACTCTGAATTCTGTAGTGCTTTATAGCACGTTCTGAAGACCGCTTTCATACACACGTGAAGTGAATTTTCAAAATCAAATATTTTGAAAGGTAAAATGGAGAAGGAAATATTTTTGAAAGGTTTGTCTTCAACGTTTACAGAAGAGCCCTTCATACTAGTTCCAAATTTGATGGCGATCGTGCATTGGAAATACAATGCAAGGGATAGACTCAAATGCAACAATAAATACAATGGGAACCTTTACATTCCTACCCAGCTCTCTTCTTAGCTTCTCTAAACCAAACCTGAAGCCATAAGAAACTAAAATGAACGTCTACTATATAGTGTTAGTCCTGTAAAGTTTTGCAGTTTTGTAACGAACCCTACACAGCATTAATGCATAGCTGCTTATATTGAATACTTCCATTTTGCCTTACTATTGTGCTATTGCTGCCGATTCGGGCAACTGAATGAAATAGTGCTGATAAAGTATGGGCAGATTTGTTATTGTACCGTCAGAAAATTTCGAGGGGTTACAATATATCCCAGATTGCTTTGCGCTAGTTCCAGTAAAATAAAAGAACCGATTGGAAAATGGACATGGAAATATCTAAGTAGCTCAGCGCTGCGATTGATTAGTAAACCGTTTCATCGTGAAAAATTAAGTACTGTCGGGTCAACTTCATCGTCTTCATTACATACCCATCACAAATAGGTCAATCCTATGCCGAGAATGAGGCTTCCTGACAATTACTTGGGGCCAGCTGGCATGTTATAAGATAACCAACAAAGAAGTAAAGAAAGTTCATCAGAAAGATCATAACGATAGTCGTGACGGCGAGGAAGCCACTAGCGCACACAGGATACTGAATCCTTTTCTTCTATCAACGGCAAGAACAGTAATTTGTTTATCAACAGACGAAACAATGTCAGAAAGATAGCAAGACTATTTCGAGCAAATTTCAAAGGAGAAAACATAACAGTCTCAACTAGATCTTGGTGTTGACATAATTTAATTTAAAGATTTTAGATAAGCCAGCGAGAGCGGATCTAGCGTTGTTAGTGTGTCAAGCAGTATTCAGTTCGGTGGCACTGTCGACACGAATCACGCTTCCTAAATATAACAAATCGAGAAGCCGGAAGTTGGACGCATCAGGTATAAAAGGTTTTGTGTATTTCTTTTATAAAGCCATTGAGTGTGCATTTGTTCCATTGGCACATAGCACGTAATAAAAGCATATATTATGTGAGAATATCCACTTTCATTTGATATTGACATTCTCCCCACCTTTCTAATAAATGTCAAAAAGACCGGCTTCGGAAAGTACTAACCGATACCTTTCATAGTATGGTAAAAAAAAATTTACACAGACCTTTTGTATATTTGAAATAATAAAAAAAAATATTTTTCCAATTCGCTAGTCTTGATTTTTATTTGTAAATACCGGGAACCACTTGTTCCCTTTATCAGTGGTAACAAGTCCTTTGTATGTATTAAATTTGACGTGGAAGGATGTTACTCGTCCTTCCCTACGAGAAAAATGCGTGTGACAGGCAGACACACACACAGTAAACCAATATTAATAAGTTTTTGTTTGACACAAAACCTTATCAATTGACCAACGCTTCTAATGCTCTGCTGCAAATATTGTGACTGCAATGACCCTTTAGAGTGAGAGCCTTGGTTTTGTTGGTCTTTGCCTTCACTCTAACTCTATTTGCCTCTCTTTCCACAATTAGGCTTTTGCGCAAGGTGACCAGGTGAGAGAGCAAACAGATGTCAGGATCGTAGTCAAGGTGTTCGAGGAAAGATGTCATAGTCCATTAAACTGATGCAGGTCCTCCGAATAAGCCAGCATGAAGAACATCACGAAGAACGGCGCAACAACCGGTGTCCGGTTGACACCGTGGTTTTCCGCCGACGTCCACATTTTTTATATCCCTGGTGTCCTAAACTACGCCATCGCTTCATCTTGGGCAGGGTCTGTCTCGTCGGATTCTTTTCTCGAACAGCAGAATGGGGCAGCCGAGAAACGAACACAAGAGGACGTATATTACCCGAAGCTCTTTCTCGTCTGAATCTTATAGTTCCTAACACTGACTGCGTGAACACTTTCCGAAAGAGATAAATGGGGTCCGTGATAGGTGCCATTTTTGTTAGCGATGTTTTAGCTAAGGATCTCCAGTAGTATGTCAGTCAAGAATATACACATAGCACATCATGCATGGTACACGAATGAAATGGTCTCGGGCGAGAGCTGAAAGGTGGGCAGCTAATAAGTTTCACGAGGAGATTTTCGAAAAAGTTTTGCAGCAAAATACAGCGCTTCAAGGAGGCGCAGAAGATAAAGCTTTACAGATCGGCAAAAAGTTGCGGCGAGCATGTGACGTCTTCATGCCAAGGTGTGTTGTATCCCAAAAGCGAGTTGCAAACTTTTGGTGAAACTCTGAAATCGGACAATGCCGCAAGGCCTGCCTCAAGGCCAAGGCCGAGCCGTCGACTCTTTATTTCGAAGCTGGTCAGTTCGTTCCTACTGTATGCAGCCCCAGAATAGACAGACGCACTGAAAAATATATCAAATAAGAGAAAGATTGGAGCTGCGTATCGTATAAGTGTACTTCGACCATGTTGCGCTTACAGAACACTATCCAGTGAAGCAGCTTGCGTAATAGCCGGAATGGTCTCGATTGAGATTCTGGCGAAAGAAAGACAACAACTTTACGATCGAGCGTATCTCACCGGAGAATCTTCTGCCCGTCCGCGACAGTTACGACGAACTAAAACTGTCGCGGAATGGCAGGAAAAGTGGGATGAGTCGCTGGACTCACAAAATCATATGGAATATCCAGAAATGGATAGGGCGACCCCACGCGAGGTACGTTTTCGACCTACCTCAACTCTTGAACGGACACGGAGACTATCCAGCATATCTGTATCGATTTGGGCGTGATGATTCGCCATATTGGCCAAAGTGCCAAATATTGCAGAGGACGCAGGACACAATTTTTTCTATTGCCCCAGATTCGAAACCCAAAGGGCTACATTGGAAGCTACAACCGGGTAGCACTTTACATCCGAAAATATAATGGAACTTATGGTGAAAGCAAAGGGAATATGGACAAGCAGACAGACAGACAGGCTAGCAGGGAGCAGGCATGTGAGATAATAAACAGGTCAGAGTTAAGTGAAGAGGTGCCTAAGGTAATGGAATTATAGAGGCTATCAGACGTGTCGGTGTGGAAAGTATATTTCGGTTCTCGTTATCGAAAAAAAAGGAATATCCTCCAAGAACCTCAAGTCAGACTTCAACAGTACAGATGGTATGTCGCTAGTAAGGCAACGCTGACACATAGCTGGCTGGATAGCCAAGCTGCGTTAAAATTTACCAGCAAATTAGTAGATTTCTAAGACTTGATGAGGACTGCATTGGTGCGTGCCAGTAACTAATGCCAGTCAGAAGACATTGAAGGAAGCAGAGCATTGATCTTTTTTATCATGACAAGGCATTGTGCAATCGTGGCGAATATGAATGAGGCAAAGAAGACATGCGCTCGCGAATGTCCGTAGCATGCCACTTGATCGTGGACTATATAGATGAAGTGCTGGTTGCTTCCGTAAAAGCGTTTCCTAGTGAATGGAGTCGTTGTCGCCTAAGAAGCAAATTGGGGAGGACGCTGTTTTCTTCGGTTGCTGTAGTGGCCTGCATTAATTATCGCAAATGGGCCTTTTTATCAGCTGAAGTCGTGGTCTCAACTAAGTATATTGTTTGCAATTCTATTGGCTGGACAAAACTTGCTATCTTTTTCATAGTCAAGTTTTTAAATAGATAACGAACGCACACAGGATATCGAACACTTCTGTTGCATTAATGACAACATCGAGTTTAGAACCGCCCATGACAGCATAGCCAGGGTAAACCTGTACACGGCCATCAGAGAATTCGGTATCCCGACGAAATTGATAAGACTGACTAAGTTGAGCCTGACCAATGTGCGAGGCCAAATAAAAGCAGCAGGATCACTCTTGAGACTATTCAACATCAACAACAGTCTATGACAAGGGGATGCCCTATCATGCGTCCTCTTCAATCTGGCCCTGGAGAAAGTGGTTCGCGATGCTAATGTAAATGAAAGAGGTACCAACCTCTTCAAGTCCACCCAACTACTGGCCTATGCTGACGATATCGACATCATATGAGGAACAACCCGAAATGTACAGTCTACTTTCATCCAGATCGAACATACAGCGCAAGATCTTGGGCTGCATATTAATGAAAGCTAGATGAAGTTCATAGTGGCAACGTCAACGCCAAAACCAAAAGAATGAACAACATGGAATCGCACTGGTTAAACGAAAGCAATGAAGATAGGAGACTACAACTTTGAGACCGTTGAAAATTTCTCCTATCTAGGGTCGAAAATCACAACCGATAACAGCTATGACGATGAAATCCGCGCACGGTTGTTGGCAGCTAATAGTTCCTATTTCAGGTTACAAAAACTGTTTCGCAAGAAACGTCTCACCATACGGTCAAAGCTTTTACTGTGCAAGACTATGATCTTACCAGTCCTTTTGTATTCCTCGGAGGCTTGGGTTCTTAGCAAAAAAAACAAAAAATGTGAACTCTTGGCTCTTGGAGAAGAATCCCCCGAAGAATTTTGGCCCTCTACAGAAGGATGGACGATTCCGTAGCCTACATAACGACGAAATCTATGAGCGATACCACGGCAGTCCGGTTGTGGATAAAATCCGGCTCAACAGGTTGCTGGCGGCGGGCCACTTAATCGGTATGGATGAGGATGATCCATCCCGGAAAGTCTTTAAGGGCAATATCTATGGTGGAAAACGAGACAGACTCGCCTGAGATGAACCGATGGCGTAGGCCAAGACGCCAGACAGCTTTTAGGTATATCGAATTGGTGGAGCCCGGCGCAAAACCGGGATGTCTGGAGTCCCGCCGTTGAATGAAAAGAACGGTACTTTCCTTACCAACTATCGAGTCGCAACGGATAGATGACGAGAATACTTCGAGCAGATTTCAACTGAAGAATTTGCTCATCCTCCACTTCCACAATCATTGCCGACATTTGCAGCTGTTCGACCTGTTAGGGCAACTGAAGTTGAGGAGGCAATGAAACGAATGAAATCGCAGATCGCCACAGGGCCTGACGACACCGCCACTGAGCTCTGGAAATCGAAGAGCTGGGACCCAATACTCTCAGTAAATTCTTTAATTGGGTTACTCAAGAAGGTGGAACATTATCTGTCTGGCAAGAAAGTACCTCTGTACGAATATGGAAAATGAATGGTAGTCCAACAGAATGTTCAAATTACCGTCCGATCTGGTTAGTTTCCCAACCATGAAAATTTTTGAACACCTTCTTGACGAACATTCTTGAAGTAACAATGAATCAAGCCGGATTTGTTAAAAACTGCGGAACTATTGACGCAATACACGCTGCACGGTTACTCATGGGGAAACACCGTGAGAAGCATCGGCCTCTTTACATTGCATTTCTGGATCTAGAGAAAGCATTTGACCGTGTGCCACACGAACTCATCTGGTATGCTTTACAACAACACTTAGTGCTAGAAGAACTCGTGCGCCAGGTTCAACTGCTCTACCACGATCCGAAAAGAAAAGTTCGAAGTGTGACGGGTGTATCAAAACCACTTCGTGTCCCTGTTGGTATTCGTCAAGGAACCGCCCTCTCACCACTTCTCTTCCAATGTCCCGCGCTATACACTGCTTTATGCAGATGACGTTTTCCTAGCATGTGATAGCAAAAATGATCTCGAGCAACTTGTCCAAAAATGGAACGATCGCCTCATGTAACACGGTCTCAGATTGAATCTAAGCAAAACTGCAATTTTGACGACCGATTCCCAGTCATTGTCAGTGTCAGTGATCTGCTGCGATTTAAATGTCTCAAGTCAACGCTATCAACCAATGGCAAACTGCATTGTGAAGTTGCTTCACGCATTAACGCAACCTGGATGAAGTGGCATTCCACAACTGGTGTTCTTTGTGATCGACGTAGCAACGAACGTCTCAAATCTAAAATTAACTGAAATGTCGTCCGTCCTGCCACCGTCTATAATTCTGAGTGTTGGCCGACTATAAAAGACAATGAACGGCGTTTTGCGTTAATGGAGACGAAGATGTTGCATTGAACTAGTGGCATGACACGTTATGATCACATCCGAAATGGGGATATCCGCGATCGTTATGGGATTGCACCGATCGTGGAAAAATTGCGTGAGAGGCGTCTTCGATTGTATGGTCTGGATTGTATTGGTCATCGAAATCGATGGTAAACCACCAAAAGTCCGGCCGAAACAACGGTGGCTCGATACACTGAATGGGGATTTAAAAGCCTCGAGATTGGCATGTGATAGAGCCAAATGGCGAAACCAATCACGACGAGCCGACCCCGCTTGTGAACGGAACAAAGGCAGATGAAAAAGAAGAAGATAATCTTATCTGGGGGCTATAGAAATTGATCTTGTTTTTGTTAAACCATTGTCGTTTTGTTTACGATAACTCGCCTACGTTTCGATACTTTATGTCCAACCAACTATAATGTGAATTTATCTACAAATATTCCATGTGGTCCCCTTGGAGCCATTTTTAGCGCAAACTTTAGCTCATCCTTGCAAGAGTCCTTCAACATCTATCATACAGGAAATTTCGGCAAACCTCCCCCTGCTGCTTGAGATGAATCATTACGTTTCCAAATTTATATTTCCCTGGTCATCATTTTGATTTATTCTTTCTATTCATTCTCTGCGTAAGCTCCATTGAACCGTAAATTTACCTTTTCAGATTGTTGCTTGCCTGTGTGGTCAGCTCGGCACCGATGATTTGTCGACCGAAAGTAATTGATCAATATCAGCGGAATGGACTGATGGAGCCTGGAATTATAACTCATGGAAATTTCAACGAACTTTCCGATTGAAAGAGACGAGATTTATTGTTCTGCTACAATCGTCCGCCATGACAAATTGCACACTCTCCAGCGATGCGCGGATGATAAAAACCGAAATAATATCATTCGCCGACACAATACCATGGCTCCACTCATAGTATTAAATCTGAAAAATTAGAACGTGTATAACTAGGATTGAACCGTAATTTAAGTAGTCAACGAAAGAAGGATGGATGCGAAGATGATTTGTAGAACGAATTCAGTTTTGATCCTTCTGATTTTTTGCACACTGTGTCAACTAACATCGAGCTCAACGGCGAATCTTTATAAAAATATGAGACCAGGACATCGAATAGTGCAAACACGCTACGGAAAACTTCATGGCGTCATCCTGCCACTGGACCATTTTAGATATTTACGATCTGTGGAAGCGTTCCTGGGCGTCCCGTATGCAACACCACCAACGAAATCTAACAGGTACGTAACTCAGTTTTAATAGGGCTTTATCTTTTCCTTGGAAGTTTATTGAAAACGAAGCGTCCTTTTCCGACATTTTGCAAACTTCACCCTAGTAATTGCTATTTACTGTAATAGGTAAATCTATAAAGCCAACCAGAGAAATTTCACTCAGTAAAGTGGTCAATGGAGTTGCTTCATCAAAATACCGTGGTTCATGGAACAAATCATTCCAAACTGTTCAAATATTCGCATTCCTTTCCGTACCCAGAACTCAATCGACGTTATTTCTATGAATCTTCCAAAATACCTCATACCTTTCTATTCAAGTTTAACCACTTACGACATTCCAACACAGTCTGAGGTTCCTTCACAAGCGGAAAGTTGCAAATAGCGACGAATCGTAATGCCTCGTCCGTGAAAGGTCTCTTTGAAAGTTTGTTACTTCCAATTAAATTCGAATCAGCTTCGTTATACCGCAATAAACTACACAATTCCCGCACTATGCCAACTTCTGATTTATTTTCAGTTTCCTTAATACCCTTTTGAAATGCGATACAGTTGAGTTTTCCCACATCATCGGTCGTAGTCAACGTATCCAAGTAACTCAAATGAAACATCCCTAGCCCTCGAGGACTTCCTATTGTGAGCAGCCTCATAGGGTAGCAATAACATACCAATATACATAGTCTTCCTTCTCTTCAAGGAATTGGTCCGATGTGTATTTGGAAAGATATAATTGAAAAGCAAACACAATGGGGAAACCCGAAGAAAAGTTCAGGCGAAATAAATGTATACGAGTATGAACAACTGCCAAGATGGAGTTATAAGCATATTTCAGAATAATGAGGTCGCTTCAAAAGAGGTAACCGTAGATAAGGACATGCCTAGCTTTTTAGCGATTATGTTTCAAGCTGTTTTTCTCCTTTAGTCCTTTTGTTCGCGGCAAATTGTTTTTCGACTATTGGATTACCTTGAGATTAACAATAGAAGAAGTGAAGTATTGAATTGAATCTATTGATGGTAAATTCAGTATTTGCCAGTGCTTTCTTTGGTTTACGTAAAAATATGAAGAGAATAAAGCATACGAAAAAGGATCATCATTTACTTTGAAAAGGGAAGAATAATTTCGCAGCAGATGGAGGTCCTTAGCCATTGGTTACAATTCCTGTGACTCACTTCTTAACTTCCAGTTTGCTCTTATTGGGGTTTGTCGCAATTTGGTTAAAGGAGCCATCTATCTGCTTTTTGAAAATTCCAGACTGGCAACTGCCGGAACGCATGGTTGGGAAAACTGGGTATTAAGCGACCATGCTTTCTGTTCTGATACTATCCTTCGTGTTCCGCTTCCACTCTACCTACCAGGCGTGGCTTAAGTATTAAAGCGTTCAGCGCGCTATATTTCTTCCGATTTCAACATCTCTCTAATAATATTTAGCGAAGTTACGCTGTAACCACAATATCCCGTCTTTAATTGAGGGAAGACCGCGGACCGTCTTTCTTTCACTGAGAAAGGTGCTAATAGGATCCCAAGCCAATATGGTGCAGGAAATGCTGAGGGCTTAGTTCATAAATGAGAGAATGATGTATAATATGTGTACTCTGAACAAATTGCCACCTTCAATTTTAAGTTGGACCCTTACTCTGGCCAGACTACCCAGGGTGCACAGACGAAGATATTAAAGGAAGAGGTGTTGATGCCAGGTACATTATCGGAAGACGAGCCGTTGGCGTTTAGGCAGGAAATCGTAGCCTTCGGGGGCAACACAATCGGTGTCAACAGGAGGGACTTCGTAGAACGAGGTGGCAGATGGACTAGTGGTCAAGTCTGAAGGTACCCCAAAGAACAAAATCCGATACTGTCGACAAGCGAGGGTGAAAATGAACCCCCAAACTCAAAGCGATTGCCGACGAATACAATAACAAACACATGGAAAACCAGTAGAACATGAAACCTACCGCCTTCAAATGCAATCAATTCCTGGATAAATTCGAACAGAAAAACAACTGTGCAAGAGCTTAGACGCCAAGAAATCATAGAGCGACGTCGCTGGAATCACCTACGTATCCCCTGTCCAATGGCAATTCCGCTAATGGCAAATAGGTGATACAGATCAGGCTATCAAAGGTGATCATCGCGCATCTCCTAACGGCAAGCGAGAAAAAGGTAGATGCATAGATAGATGCAGCTTTGATACCTACCAGATTATCCGTGGATTCAACGTCATAGCTCCTTCGAAAGGCGCGAAACTCAAAGATATCATAGTATGCCAAAGGAAATACACATATTTATTTATTCCATAACTAGGACGACAGTAATTGGATCAGACCTAAATCAAGTATCATTCTAGGCCTGCCTTAAGAAACTCCATACATCCCGGCGTTACGCCCAGGTCCACCAATTCGATCTCCCTGAAAATAGTCAGGCTTCCTGACCTACGCCATTGTTCCATCTCAGGCAGGGTCTGCTTCGTCTTGCTTTTCTATCATAGATATTGTCCTTATAGACTTTCCGGGCTGGATCATCCTCCTCCATACGGATTAAGTGTCCCGCCCACTGTAACCTATTGAGCCGCTGATAGATTTCGTCGTTATGTAGTCTACGAAATCGTCCAGCCTCATGTAGGGGGCCAAAAATTCTTCGGAGAATTCTTCTCTCGAACGAGGCCTAGAGTTCGAAATTTTTTTTGCAAAGAGCCCAAGTCTCCGAGGAGAGTTGGCCATGGGGACTGGCAAGATCATTGTTTTGTACAGTAAAAACTTTGACCCTATAGTGAAACGTTTCGAGCGGAACAGTTTTTGTAAGTTGGAATAGGCTTTGTTGGCTGCCATCAACCTTCCGTGGATTTCATTGTCATAGCTGTTATCGGTTATGATTTAATGTTGTTAGTTGGTGGGTTCTTGGTACCACCAAATACTTCATGATGTGCCGTCCTAGATCAACGCGCCGCGTGTTCGATCAGGATGAAAGCAGTTTGTACGTCTCGGGTTGTTCTTCCCATGATGTCAATATCGTGAGGGTACGTCAGTAGTTGGGTGGAGTTAAAGAGGATGTTGCTTCTCAATGCATGATGGGGCATTCCCTTGTCTTAGACTGTTGTTGATGTTGAATGGTCTCGAGAGTGATCCTGCTGTTTTTATCAGGCGTTGCGTATTGGTCTGGGTCAACCTAGTTAGTCTTATGAATTTGGTCGGGGTACACTCTGGCTATGCTATCATAGACGTCCTTAAAGTCGGTGAAACTATGGTGCAACTGAGGTTCATTTTCCAACAGTTTTTCCATCGCTTGCCGTAGAAAGGAAATCTAATCTGTTGATGATTTGCCTGGAGTAAAACCATCTTTTCATCGACTTGAAGGCCGCCTATGATAGTATAGCCCGAGTAAAAAGTACATGAAAGAATTTGGTATCCCAACGAAACTTATAAGACTGACTAACCTCAGCCTGATCTATGTGTCAAGCCAGATGAAAGTAGCAGAATCACTCCCAAAACCATTCAGCATCCCCAACGGTCTAAGACAAAGGGGTGCTCTGTCATGTTGCTCTTTAGCCTGAGAAAGTGATTGGCGATGCGGGTGTTACTGCAAGACTCATTATCCTCTTTAAGTCCTCCCAACTATGCTGACGATATTGACGTTATGAGAAGAACAAACCGGCATCTGCCATCTACCTTCGTCCATATCAAGTAGGCGGCGATGATGCAAGATTTTGAGCTGAACATTAATGAAGGCAAGATGAAAAAGATGGTGGCAAAGTTAACAGCAAAAAACCAATAGCAACAAATGGCACTGGTCATGAGAACAATATAGATAGGAGACTACAATTTTAAGACCGTTGATTATGGCGAGCCTATTTCAGCTTACAAAAACTGTTCCAATCTAAACACCTCACTCAGGATCCAAGTTCTTTCTGTACAAGACAATGATCTTGCGAGTCTTCATTTTTTCCTCGGAGACATGGATTCTTATCAAGAAATATCGTAAACTCTTAGCCGCGTTCAAGAGAAGAATCCTTCGAAGAATTTTTGGCCCCCTGCAAGAGGATGAACTATTCCGTAACCTTTTTAAAGAGGTCACCTAACCCGCATGGGTGAGGATAATCCATCCCGGAGAATCTATAAGGGCAATATCTATGGTAGATAAAGAAAAAGAGGCAGACCCTGTATGATGGAACGATGTCGTAGGCCACGACGCAAGGCAGCTTATAGTGCTATCGAATTGGAAGACCTCATTTTCATTAAGAAAAACTCAACAGGTGAAGGTGCAGCTGGGGTTTGATTTTTTTTTGCTTGCAGCAAGTGTTGGACTCCCGCAACAGTACATCGTCGGACTACAAACTAAACACTTCTACAGCTAGCTTGGAACCGTTTGTCCAATTACTTCGGGCTAGTCCCCGAACTCTCCCGCCTAGCGGAGCCTTCAAATCAGGGAATTCTTTCCACCGACGGGAGGAGAGAGGAAGAAGTCAGTTTAAAGAACCCCCTTCCATCCGGCTCCTCTACCAATCGAGCTGTATCTTCTTTGCTACGGGAGCGATCCGAACGTAATGGGCAGCATGGTTTCACCTGTCAGCGCTCCTTAGCATCTCCTTGGCAATGTTGTCTGGAGAGAGATCCGCTGCGTTTAAATAAAGCTACTGACGAAACCCATCCCACCTTTCACAAGAAAAAAAGATGTGATGGTCGTCGTCCAAAACTCCACTGCAAAACACATAATCGGGAGATCGTGCTATGCCAATCTTGTGGAGGTAAGACTGAAAACTTCCATACTCACTTAAGAACTGAATTAGGAAATAGTCAGTCCTATTCAGCCACGCACCTGAGTTGCCAATAAACCACGCAGTCCATCTGCCATTAGTTTCATTTTGCCAAGAGAATCGCCCCACGTCTGGGTACGTTGCTGTACATCACGAGCAATCACCTACTTTGGCTCTTCCCATTTGCGCTTGTATATATCGTTACGCTCCTTAACAAGAAGGGCAACAGGAACCCCTCTCGCGATCACCATCACGGCCGGTGCAGACGGTTCCCCAGACGCTAACCGCAAAGGGCGATGAGCTTACAATATATACCGCCCCGATCCCGCAATGTGCGCAACGTTTTTATCAGACACGTCACCTGCCGCATTTGCGGCATGTTGCCCTTCTGTCAGGTCTCCGACAGGTTGCAGACTTGGGCCCATAATCCAAACATCTGCAACATTTAGTTGGGGCGGCCCGGATTCGTACCCTACACAAACCAATTCTGATTTTCTCGCTGTTTAGTATTTTCTTCCGCAATTTCCACCACAGCGAGTTTTTGACCTCGGTAGTTCGCAGAGGTGATACCAATCCGGACATTGGCTACCTGGTTTGTGTAAGGTAGTCAAGGTTTCGGATTTCCATCGAGCACGTCGGTTCCAGGCTGGCCCCTTGAATGCTTCCCAGAACGTAACTTTATTTGTTGTCCTCGGTCCTAATTCTACTAGGACTCCACCGAGCTGGCGGTCGTGAGCTCCTTCGTCCCCCACCTTTTCTTTTGGTCCATCCTTCGTGTTCGCCTTAATTTTAAGTAAAAGTTTTTCTGATGACGCGGCGTATTGTTGTCTCTTGTCCCTCTTTGCCTTCTTCTTTTGTGTTCTGCAGAATACCAGAGGGAAGTTTCCTTCAGATGCCGCTTTCCCGTTTTGTTTTTTCCCCAGTTCAGTCTGCAACTGGCTGTCTGCGATCCGTCTAGCGCTCGCAGTGTTGACATCGAGAGGCGCGGTTATTTCTGGTTCCCGTAGGTTTTCTCGTACTCCTCATTTCCGCCTGTAGTATGAAATTGTATTCAGAAGCTCCTCCAGCTCCATCAGCCCGTTTTTCACCTCTTTGCTGATGTTTTTCTGAAGGAACGTAGCAGATTGCATGCGCTTCACAACTGCCGCGCATTTCTGAATAAGCCTTTCCTCTTCAGCTTTCGTCAAAGTAGTCGATAGCGCTCCCACTCGGCTTATATTCGAAATTATCTGATTAGTTTCAGCAGTTTCCCTTGTGCCTCTTCCCGCAAGTATAGGACTGCGTGGTACTCTGTGCGTTGCCGTCTCCTTTGCAGGTACCACATCACTTTGCGAGTATTTTTTCCTGTTTGTCTATCTCGATGTCTCGTCGAGTATTTCAGGTCTTGCAGCGTCCTTCGCTGGGCGCTGGGGCGAATGACGCATTATCGTGCTGCATGTAAACACAACCAGCTCGTTGTCCATTCCCACCATCCCCTCATTCCTATTGTTTATATTTGCCATTTAGAAATTAAACTAGCACGTCGCGTGCAAGGGAGCGGGCCGCAATAGTCAGGAACGGGTATACTCTCGGGGACAAAGCCCCTACCCGAGTTCCCTGAGGCCTGACCTACGATCAGCTGCACTCGGAACTCACGGACGGATCAGCGCTCGGTCTGGGCATCGAGGTCTGCTAAATACCGGTTCAATGCACACTACCCGACCAGTGTCCCGAAGGGGCTGACTCCTGATACACGCCACAACTACCACCTTTGCAAAGCTAGGCTCACATCACCCCATCGACAACTCCTTGCCGACGGCTCCGGGACTCCCAATGTAGTTCGACTTTTACCGAGGCTACTACCTAGGACGCAAGTATTATGCCAGCTAGGAGGTCAGAACTACTTGCCCTGCCACCTCCTAGGGTGTGATAGTGGGGATGTTAGTGCTCCTTAGGTTTTATGTTCCATCTTATGGCTTTATGGCTTATAATATTAGTTGCAAAAACAATTGTAATCCCAGTCTTGCAACCTTTTGAGCCCAGTGGATTGAAGGAGTAGTGATCAAAAAAACAAGAAGAACTGGGGTCAGATAATCAAGTCGACGTTTAACAGTTCCTCGTCACCATGCAGTAATTGAAAGTCCCAGGCAATGGATGCCATAAGCCGTAAATAACCTTCGTCAATTTGCTTATATGAAAATATTCCACTTTTGGAACGATACACATATCATTTCGTTGACAAGATAAAGAAACCCTTACGAAAGAGGTACATTAACATTTCAAAGATGGATATAAAGATCGACGTGTTCAATCCAGAAGCTCAACGATTGATGGAGAATGTATAATAGTTTGGTATAAACTTTTGTAGGCGAATCAAAAAATATCCTGGAAAAGGGTAGAAAGCTTGCATACGAAATGTAAACCTAAATAGATCCATACTCCAGCAGGTGACTTCGAGACAAAATTTCCAGTTATGCAAATGTTGAAATAAGAACTTTGACGAAATTATAGACAACCAGGACCTACTGGAACTCGATAGAATTTCTGCAAGTTGTTTTTAGAAAAGTCGTTTCACCTACGCATAAACATGAAACCAATCGAAGATTGAATATTCCCCTCCCCCATTAAAACTCATGACAATATATTATGTTTCCTGTCTAGTTATAGCCCCATTTCGGCGCATAGCTCGCAACAAGGACAATATCTCAATTGCCGAAAATCGTTTACACGGAAAAGTAATTACACCAAACTCATCCTTGAAATTTATCACAAAACTGCCAAATGTTGAGCATGTAATATCCTTTAAGTGTTATCTAATCACACCTTCAAGCTATCATCATAATCATTTTCGATATCCGCAAGGACATGATGTAAAATTCTTGTCAGACACATTCTTTCTGTTCTTCATTTTCTTGGTAATCGCATAACCACAGTATCGCCTCAATATCATGATGAAATCGTATTAAATGGAAACCGTAATCATAATCAAAGTGAAGGAGCGCTTTGCCGGAAGGCAGGGAAGCAATCGTTGACTTAATGACATTATGACAATCCCAGCATAGCTTAATATACGGGAACTGAGCCGAAATTATTTTGCCACCTACGCGACAGCCCGGGAGCATACGCACATAATAAACGATAGAAACAACCCCAAAACTTTATAGGCTTCCATTTCGAGAAGTCATCATTTGGCGAAGAGAAACCATCAAACTATAATCCTCGTCGCAGTGGGATAAATCTTAATTTGGGGCTAGTGCGGTGCTGCGAGGTTACATGGGAGGGTGACCTAGAAAAAATGACCTATGATGACTTGCTCCTGAAAAAGTTGCTGATTCAACTCGTGTCTAATTCAGATCGTAATTCCGAAATCCATAATTAAAGTTAATAGCAGGAAAACATGTGTGGAAAGAAGACTAAGCTGGCAGCCTAGTAATTATTGCTATTCATCCCAGGAAGAATGGATTTATATTATTTTAACGACGTCAGTGTCGCTTTAATTGCGGGGATAAAAAGACTGTCCACATTTTATCCGAACGCTTAACTGAAGTGGGCGATTCCAGCAGTTACTGCCCATTGATAGAATAATTATTGTGCAATTACATCAAGGATATAGCAGGTTAGCTGTGAAGCTTACATTTTTCTGAGCCCTGTCATTTATGAGCTGCAAATAAACCAGATAATTTCTCTATTCACCAGCGACTGACTATCTCGGAGTGAGAGATAAAGGGGGGATTCAAATTGAATTTATTAAGAGGATTATAATTTCCGATTGTCAGTTCTAACGATTTCCCTAAAGCCAAGACCCAATTTCAGGATACCAACTTATCTACTCGTTAAACATTCAGTGTGCTTGGCATCTACCATAACATCTAATTTTTATCTTTTCTAAAGGAAACCTGCTGTATAAAGTGAAATTTATGGGATTTGAATATTTCCCCCCTTCTGACTCAAAGAAGGATGACGTCCTCCTCCGCATCACTGCGTTGACTATTCCCCAGCATTCGTGAGATGTGAGTCTCCCAATGGAGGCGTACAGAGAAAACTATTATAAAAGGACCGCTTTTCCATTGACCTTTTCTCATTAATTCTTCTTCAGACGGACACCGTTCAGCACAGTTTAACTTGTCCTTTGGATGTGCTGAAGATATTTCTTGCTGCTGCTCCATCAAAAGGTTGTTTTCGATAAATACTGTCCATTGGAAATGTTATGTTTATCTCTCTCTGGAAAGGCACATGATGTTAACCTTCGCTATAATTAAACAGCAATTAAAGAAGGTGCAAAAGAAAATGAGAAGCGGAGTCTGCAGATCTTCCTTCTTAATAGGAAATTAATTGGAGTTTTTCTCTCTGCCATTATCGGAAAATAGCGTCACTGATTGGGTTTGAAATGTAAATGAATTAGTTTCCTGGTATACAACAATAATCTCGTTGAATTGGAAAAGCACAGTTTCCTTTGGTATCCAAATGGAATTTTCATTGAACAGTTATTTTATTTCATGGCAAGCAGGGAAGCTTAAATATTCCTCCTTCTCTCGAAGTGCGTTCAACTGCTTAAATTTATGAAAGACTTTTCTCTGCGAACCATCAAATTTTTACTAGGGGTGGAAGTTTTCGCACGGGTACGAAAACTGAATGGAATTTGTATGGTGGAATTAGCTCGAACAATGACTTTAGATTTATTTGAAAGCAAGTAGAAATACCAAACAAGTCGGGAAACCGGAAGCTTGACGTATAAAAGATATAAAAGGTTTTGTGTTTCCCTATGTGACCCGAGATATTGAAATCGCTCAGTTCTGGGCAGGTTACTGCCATTGCCAGAACTGAGCGATTTAAATATCTCGAGGGGCAGGTTACTGCCATTGCCAGTACTGAGCGATTTAAATATTTCTAGTCAATGCTATCAGCCAATGGAGAACTGCGTAATGAAATTGTTTCACGCATTAATGCAGCCTGGATGAAGTGGCATTCCCCAACTGGTGTTCTTTGTGATCGACGTATCAGCGCACGTCCCAAATCTAAAATTTACTGCAATGTCGTCCGTCTGTCACTCTCTATAGTTTGAGTGTTGACTATAAAGGACAATGAACGGCGTCTTGCGGTAATGGAGACGAAAATGTTGCATTGCGCTGGTGACGTGACACGTTTTGATCACGTCTGAAATGAGAATATCCGCCCCAAATCTAAAACTTACTGCAATGTCGTCCGTCTGCCGCTCTCTATAGTTCTGAGTGTTGGTCGACTATAAAGGACAATGAACGGCGTCTTGCGGTAATGGGGCGAAGATGTTGCATTGCACTGGTGGCGTGACACATTTTGATTACGTTTGGAATGAGAATATCCGCGATCGATATGGGTTTGCACCGATCGTAGACTGCGAGAGAGGCGTTTTCGATGGTGTGGTCACGTAATTCACCCTAACGAGAATTCATCAACCAGTATGGGTCGGAACGGGGGAGGCGAGTACAATGGGCCAACACGGCCTGAGTGCTCAGAAGTTGTAGCTTCTCCCCCACCATACACACACACACATTGGTCAGAACATCGAAAGCAATGGTAAGCAACCAAAAAGCCGGCCAAAACAATGGTGGCCTGATACGCTGGATTTAAAGGTCTCGCGATTACATCCCGATCAGGCATTTGATAAAATAAAATGACGAAACCGATCACGACGAGTCGACCCCGCTTGTGAACTGAAGACTGAAGAAAAAGAAAAAGATGTGAGGAGCGACGAGTGCACGACAGTTCCGTGTAATATAGCTAAAAATTCCATTGCCCTCCATTTTCTAGAAAGCGATTTAAGTAAATCATTTGATGGAAAGCCCTGTGTTGATAATGGTCAACCTCATACGCTTCACACTCTGAGTTTAATATTATTAGAAAATGCCAACAATTTAACCAACATCAAATATAAACAAGTCGGAATACCGGAAGCTTGCGCTTCGGATATAAAGGTTTTGTGTTCATCTTATGTAAGAAATTTCAACGCACATTTTTCTATCCCTATATAGCTACAAATCCAACATATTCCTTCATATTTTTCCAAACTACGAGACATACCTACACATTACAACTATAGATATTACGCTCACCCTAAACAAACAAACTGCCTATTTCCGAATACTGTACACATATATGCACGTATGTAAATTGATCGTACCCATATTTCCGATTTACTTCTTAATCTATCTGAATTAGGCACTACCCGCAAAGTTCATTAGCACGCATATATTATATACCTACATACGCACATGTCTGCTTGACAAATAACTAAAAAACTAAAACAAAATAATTCTCTGCGACCCAATTCCTAAGAACTCATTTCGATGTGGTATTGACGAATTGATATGTGATGATGACGTCATGCAGGTTGTAGAGTGCACGAAATTCACAAAAAATTGTAAAGTTTCACCCCTTATAACTTTGTTAATAATAGTTGGATTTTCTTCAAACTTGACCAACCTGTGAACCATGTTCTTCGTTACATGCACGCCAATTTTTTTACTTCTGAGATGAACATAAGGGGGTTTGCCGGGTAAATTTCTAAAATGTGGAAATATACTATTATTAACTTTATTTGTCCAGATATCGGAACCGGATATATTTTGAGGCCTAGATTTCGTAGAGATGCACCACTGTGATTTTTTTCAGATTTTTCGGTTGGATAGGTTCTGAGAACGAGACCTGTTACACTTTTTGTGGGTCATATTTTGAGCCCTCACTCCCCTACGTTTCACCCAATATCAAATATTGGACCAGTTTCGGAAAGTACTAATTGAGATCTTTCATTTGATACCCCACATGGCTACATTCAGTGAAAAAAAAAATTTGCACCCTCCATTCACATGTATGGGGAGCCCCCCTTAAACTTAACACAAGATGGCGCTACTTGCTGCATGTAAAGGGAACACCAGATTACATACTCTCACCAATTTCCGAATAAATCGGGTGTGACAGACAGACAGACAGACAGACAGACAGACAGACAGACCTGTGAGGAGTGGCCAGATCTCCCATCAGGCGCGACCCCAGGTGGCGGATAGGGGCATACCTATTGATGTGTAAATATGTGTTCATGCACTTTTCTTTTCTGACTGTGCATGGGCTAGTGTTTGCTCATCTCTGGTGCGCGGACCAAAATGGCTATGGGAAGGATACCCAGAACATAAAACCACCATGGAAGACGAGAGAAGGAGTAAACTTACGGTGCAGGGGCTCGGAACCCCAGTACCGGCGGCTTTTGGGAGTGAGCAAGCGGGCTCCCGGTCGTCGATATCCCTCGACCGCAGTGCCTCGGTGGTGGACAACTTGGCCACCTTGGCATATAATGTTACAAGTAATTTGGATCTGGAGAAGGAAGTGTTCAAGCGAAGTACGACCTTACCGAGAACACCAGTAGCAAGAACAACCAAGGATGAACTGAAGATGGATCGTTGGACGACAAAAACTGTAACAACACCCACCGCATATGTTCAAGATGCGCGACAGCAAGAGGTGGTCCAGGAACAAGATAAGGATCCATTCAAAAGAAGCTCATCAACTTTGAGATCTCCACCAATGCCAAAGACGATGAAGGACAAAGTACAGGCAAGGTCAACAAACGCCAAAAGTGAAGGACCGTGTAAAAGGGGTAACCCTGCCGGGACTCATAGGGAACAGAGTCCTGATCTGGAGGAATTACCCTTCACCCAGCTTGGGGCAAAAATAGTTGAGCTGTCCGAGTTTATCAAGGACAAGCACAACGTGCACCAAGCCATAAAGAATATGGTGAGGGCTATTAGAGTGCTCTACAATAGATCACAGGAGGAAAAGAATAATAAGGACACGCCGAACCCCGCTGTGCCAACAGTATCACAAGCGACCCAAGTGACGCCTAACCGTACTACCATCGAATCCCAGCGAAATAAGCGAGTACGCGAAAAAGAGGGGGATCCTGTAAATAATCAGCAGGCGCCTAAGAGAAAAAAAGGAGGACAGGACATCCTGAAAACCAACACCAACAGGCCAGAAGGAGGAAACCGTACAGCGAATCTAGGAAACTCGACCAGCGTTGCGAAACCTAAGACCAGCGAAAACGATGGATGGACTAAAGTTACCAACAAAAAAGCGGAACGAAAAGCAAAAGTGCGAACTCGTCCAGATGTAATTGTTATCTCCAGTAAGGGCAATCTGTCCTACGCGGAGATACTCAAAAAGGTCAAAGCGGATCCCGACCTGAAAGATCTGAGCGGAAATGTAAACCGAATCCGAAGAACCCAGAAAGGGGATCTCATGTTCGAGCTGAAAAGATCCAGTGTGGGCAAAACTGATGACTTTCGCACTCAAGTGAAAAACTCACTTGGGGAGAATGCCGCAGTGCGTGCCCAAAAACATGAGATCTATATTCAGTGCAAGGATCTCGATGAGGTAACATCGAAAGAAGAAATTTGTACTGCTCTGAAGGAGCAATTCAAGTTGAAAGAACTCACCGAGGAGTCAGTTGTGGGCTTGCGAAAAGCCTATGGTGGTACTCAAACGGCCACAATACGAGTACCAGCGGAGGCGGCACAGATGTTGTTGGCTGCCGGAAGGGTTCGGATTGGATGGGTTGTTTGCCGTTTAAGGGAACAAATTTCACTGAAGCGGTGCTTTAAATGCCTTATGTTTGGGCACTTCGCGAAGGCATGCACCAGCAGCATTGATCGATCCGATCGATGCAGAAGGTGTGGGGAGAAAGGTCATATTGCCAGAGAGTGCAATAGGGACCCCAAATGCCTATTGTGCGAAGTAAAAGAGGGACAAGATAACCGGCATATTGCCGGAAGTGGTAAATGTCCGGAATTTAGGAAGGCGCTCACTGCAATGAGAAAATGAGGTTTATCCAAATAAACCTCAATCATTGCAGGGTCGCTCAGGATTTACTTGAGCAGGCCACGTTCGAATCTGAGATGGAAATCGCCATCATAAGCGAACCGTATAGACACCGTCACGGTGGCACATGGGTCAAAGATTCGACTGGGGGAGCGGCGATATGGGCTTGCGGTCGACAGGCCATACAATGTACTGCAAGTCAAGCAGGCAGTGGCTTCGTGTGGGCAAAAATAAGTGGTGTATATGTATACAGCTGCTACGCCCCGCCAAGTTTGACACTGTCTGAATTCGAGCAAATGCTTGATAATCTTGTTCTCGACGCGAGGGGACGTAGTCCAAAGGTGATTGCTGGTGATTTCAATGCTTGGGCCCTAGAGTGGGGTAGTAGGGAATCAAATGCTAGGGGGCGCAGTTTATTAGAAGCTTTTGCGCAGATGGACATGGTTCTGGCCAACGAAGGTGCTGTAAACACCTTCCAGAAAGGGGGGTCAGGCTCGGTTGTAGACCTGACCTTTGTCAGCCCTTCGCTGGCGCGTGGTATGTCCTGGTGCGTCAGTGAACGCTACACCCACAGCGATCACCAAGCAATCTTCTTTGAGACATGTGTCGAGCCACAGGCCAAAGAGCTATCATGCCCGAAACCGAGAAAGATTTCAGGCTGGTCTGCAAAATCTTTGGATGAGGAGACCTTCATAGAGGTGTGGTTAGATCAGCCTGATAAAGCAGGCACCTCTACGGAAAGAGCCGTCCATCTGGCTCAATGCATTGCCAAAGCGTGTGACGCGTCCATGCCTAGAAGGTGTTCATTCCCCAGTAGAAGACCAAACTACTGGTGGAATGATGAACTGACCGGCCTTCGATCAGCCTGCCACCGAGCCAGAAGAGTGGCTCAGAGGGCGGTAGGTAGAGTCGAACAGGGACAAAAGGAGCGCGCCTATAAGGCAGCCCGCAAAAACCTCAAGCTCGCCATCCAGCGAAGCAAGAGGGAGTGCTTTAAGGAGCTCTGCTCAGAAGCGAACATAAACCCGTGGGGGAATGCCTACAAAATCGTGATGGGACGATTCAGAGGCCGTTCATCTCCGCAGATCACGTGCCCCACCCTCTTGCTAAAAATCATCCAGGGGTTATTCCCCCAGCAAGAGGAGAGCACCGACACATTCCAACCACCTCTGAATGTGGCGGCAATTCCGCCAGTCACCAGAGACGAGCTGTTGGATATCTGCGGTAGAATAGGAGACAACAAAGCGCCGGGCCTGGACGGAGTACCGAATAAGGCCCTTAAGCTTGCCGTGAAATCCAGACCGGACATGTTCGCTGAGTTGTTCGAAGCGTGCATGTCCGAGGGGATATTTCCAATGGCATGGAAGCGGCAGAAGTTGGTACTTCTGCCTAAACCAGGTAAACCTCCAGGTGAACCGTCGTCATATCGACCCATATGTCTCCTGGACACGGTGGGGAAAATGCTAGAGCGGGTAATCTACAATAGATTACTCCCGGTTGTTGAGAGCCAAAGCGGCCTTTCGGATCGGCAGTATGGGTTCCGTAAAGCCAGATCAACCATTGATGCCATCAAATTGGTTACTGGCTTGGCCGAAGATGCAATTCACGGAAAGGGTAGTACCAGCAAATATTGCGTGGTAGTAACCCTGGATGTGAAAAATGCATTCAATTCGGCCAATTGGAATCTAATACGGAAATCTTTAGCGAAGGTTGGTATTCCCGCCTATCTCGCTGCTATCGTCGATAGTTATTTAACTGAAAGGAGGCTCTGGTATGACACCGATGACGGACCGCAGGAGTACGTTGTTTCCGCGGGTGTCCCGCAGGGCTCCGTATTGGGCCCACTACTGTGGAACATCATGTACAACGATGTATTTAATCTTCCCCTTCCGGGGGAAGCCACAGTGGTGGGTTACGCTGACGACATAGCGCTGGTTGTTGTCGCAAAGCATCTTGAAGATGCTGAGTTATACTCAAGTGAGGCAATCGGTGCTGTTAAAAATTGGCTAAAGAGCTCTGGTCTGACACTTGCGGAGGAAAAAACGGAAGCGGTCCTCATCACTAAGCGCCGGAAGAGAGATTACGCTTGTATTAGAATCGGGAATCATATCGTCACTTCCAAGCCGACCATCAAATACTTGGGAGTGGTGATAGACAGGAAGCTTAGCTATAAGCAACATGTGCGGTATGTTTGCGACAAATCATCCACTGCAAGTATGGCCCTGGCAAGGATGATGCCGAACATTGGAGGGCCACGGCATACCTCTAGGTTGCTTATTGCCAGGGTGGTGACCTCGATCATGCTCTATGCGACCCCAGTTTGGAGGGAGGCGTTGTGGATGTCAGGGAACGCTACCAAACTGAGTTCAGTCTACAGGAGGACAGCCCTGAGGGTATGCTCTGCCTTCAGGACTGTCTCAGATGATGCAGCATTCGTCATCTCTGGAATGATGCCCATTGACATCTTGGCAGATGAGATGGCGAACATATACAATGCAAAGCCAACCTCTTCCTCATCGCGGACGAGGAAGACTGAAAGGGAGAGATCCATAAATAGATGGCAAGAGCGGTGGGAACGCTCGGGAAAGGGCCGGTGGACGCACAGGCTCATTCCTGCCATCAAGGAGTGGTTGGAGAGACGACACGGTGAGATTAATTATAATCTCACCCAGTTTCTCACGGGGCACGGAGGATATCTCCAATACCTTCACAGGTTTAAATTGGAGACCTCACCCGATTGTCCAAATTGCAATGGAGTCCCAGAGGACCCAGAGCATGTATTCTTCCACTGTCCGAGATTTGTGGAAGAAAGGAGGAATCTAGAGGAGACTCTAGGAGAGGTGCTGGTACCAGAAAATCTGGTGCCGAAAATGCTAGCACATCAAGAGAATTGGGATGCGGTAAACTCCATGATCGCATCTATCCAAAATAAACTGCGAAAAGCAGAGGAGAGGAGAAAAACGCGGTCACGTGCGCCGCGTATAGAAGAAAGGTGACAAAGCTAGAGTGAGCTGACTCCGCCCCGTGATGTAATACCTTATGGTGGTTCCGCGGGGCAGGGAGGGAGTCGGGGGTGGTTTTAGTGGGTAAAAATCCCACACGCTGGTGTGTCCAGACCAGTGTCTTTTTGAAGATTTCCACCTCCTCAACAAAAAAAAAAAAAAAAAAAAAAAAAGACAGACAGACAGACAGACAGACAGACGGACAGACGGACAGACGGACAGACGGACAGACGGACAGACAGACACCGTATGCAGTGCTTATCGAACGACATCAGGAGAAGCAGCATATGTACTGGCAGGGACAATCCCCATAGACATCTTGGCGGATGAATGTCGGCGTCTCTACGACAATATGTATGCAATCGATGAGTCTATTGTACTTCTTCGGCAACTAGCACGGCGAGAATCCATCGCAAAATGGCAAAAGAGGTGGAACGAGGCACAAACTGGCCGTTGGACCTACCGTATCATTCCACACATTCGAATATGGATGGAAAGGAATCACGGGGAACTAAGCTACGAGCTAACACAGTTTTTAAGTGGACATGGAGGTTATCGGGCTTATCTTTATCGATTTGGACACGACGAGTCACCATGGTGCCCAAAATGTGGTAACGTCGCTGAGAATGCGGAGCATGTTGTGTTTGAGTGCCCAAGGTTCACAGCACAGCGAACTAGGCTGGAGGCGATCGCAGACAGGCGCTTAACACCTGGAAATATAGTGGAGTTTATGTTGGAATCAACGGAGGCTTGGAATCAAGTGGTAATTGAGCTGAAAATGATTCATGAACAGCTAAGGCATGAAGAACTGCGAAGAAAGCAAGAAAGGGAGCGAACAATAATGCGCCGCAGTTAAAAACTGATCCAGCCCCACGATGCAATGCTTATAGCAGTCCCGTGGGGAGAGTGGAAGAGGAAGGAGGTGGTTTTAGTGAGTAGAAGTCTCACATAACTGTTTGGCAGGAGCCAGCAGTAGGTTTTGAACCTTTCCACCTTCCAACGATGAAAAAAAAAAAAAAAAAAGACAGACACCGTCTCGATTCTAATAAGCTTTTGTTTCACACAAAACCTTAAAAAGGGCTAGGGAGAATTAGATTCTTCTTGAATGGAATTTTAATATTTCACTCGAATTTCAATTATACCCGTTAATTATGACGTCAGCATTTTATTTGTATGGCTTAGAATGCTGTTAATTAGCACGAAATTGATAAGTTTGAACTGCTATAACTTTCCCACTAATAGTTGGATTTTCATGAAACCTGGCATGTGTATGCACAAGGCTGTCCTCTATGTCGGTGCAATTTAGTACACTTAGGATGAACTTAAGGAGAGTTTTGTAGTCTATTTCTAAAAGTTGATAATATACTATTAGTAAATTTTTTGCGCAGATACCGGAATGGGACACCTCTCGAAGATTAGATTTCACATAAGTGTTTTACAAAAAACCTTAAAAAGGACTGCAGATAAATAGATTCTTCATAAATGTGACTTTAATATTCCACTCGAATGTCAATTATTCCGGGTAATTATGACGTCAGCATCTGATTTGCATGTTGAACTGTTTGAATGTTTGAACTGCTATAACTTTGGTGTTAATTGCCTGATTTCTATGAAATTTAGCGCATATACACGAAATATTGTCCTCTATGCTGGAATCCGGAAGTCCTAGGATGAATTTAAGGGGGTTTTTTCAGTAAATTTCTAAAAAGTAGTAATATACTATTAGTAAGTTGATTTGAGCAGATATCGGAATGGGACATATTTTGAGGCCTAGATTTCATCTAGGCGCACCACCCTGATTTTTTTCGGATTTTTGGGTTGGGTAGTTTCCGAAAATGAGTCCTGTCTCACTTCAAATGCGTACATTTTGACTCCTTACTCACGCACTTTGCAATTTATGCCAAAACTAATTTCGGAAAGTACAAATCGAGACCTTTCATTTGATACCCTACACAACTATATCCGGTGAAAAAAATTTTTGAATCCCCCCTTTGCATGTATGGGGAGCCCCCCTTTAAACTCCACCTAAATTTATGCCACTCACTGTATGCGTGGGATTTCATAGTTCCCATCTGTCCACCAAATTTCGTTCGGATCGGTTTAGCCGTTTTGGAGAAAAATGCGTGTGACAGACAGACAGACAGACAGTAAACCGATTTTAATAAGGTTTTGTGTTTACACAAAACCTTAAAAAGAGCTAGGGAGAATTAGATTCTTCTTGAATGGAATTTTAATATTTTACTCGAACTTCAATTATTCTCGTTAATTATGACGTCAGCATCTTATTTGTATGGCTTAGGATGCTGTTAATTAGCACGAAACTGATAAGTTTGAACTTCTATAGCTTTGACACTAATAGTTGGATTTTCATGGAAGTTGGCATGTGTATGCACGAGACTATCCTCTATGCCGGTGCGAGATTTGGTACACCTAGGATGAACCCAAGGGGAGTTTTTTAGTCAATTTCTAAAAGTTGATAATATACTACTAGTCAATTTATTTGAGCAGGTACCGGAATGGACATCTCTCGAAGATTAGATTTCACATAAGTGTTTTACACAAAACCTTAAAAAGGGCTGCAGATAAATAGATTCTTCATAAATGCGACTTGAATATTTCACGCGAATGTCAATTATTCCGGGTAATTATGACGTCAGCATCTGATTTGCATGGCTTTGGAAGCGGTAAATTCGCGGGAAATTGCTAAGTTTGAACTGCTATAACTTCCGTGTTAATGGTCAGATTTCCGTGAAATTTAGCACGTATATACGAAATATTGTTCTCTATGCTGGTGCAAATTTGAGAAGTCCTAAGATGAATTTAAGGGGGGCTTTCTAGTAAATTTCTAAAAGTTGGTAATATACTATTAGTGGGTTTATTTGAGCAGATATCGGGATGGGACATATTTTGAGGCCTAGATTTCATCTAGGCGCACCACCCTGATTTTTTTCGGATTTTTAGGTTGGGTAGTTTCCGAAAATGAGTCCTGTCTCACTTCAATGTCAGTTGCAGAAAGTACAAATCGGGACCTTTCATTTGATACCCTACGCAAGTATAGCCGGTGAAAAATATTGTTGAATCCCCCCTTTGCATGTATGGGGAGCCCCCCTTTAAACTCCACCTAAATTTACGCCACTCGCTGTATGCGTGAGATTTCATAGTTCCCATCTGTCCACCAAATTTCGTTCGGATCGTTTAGCCGTTTTGGAGAAAAATGCGTGTGACAGACAGACTGACGGACATTGAATCGATTTGAATAAGGTTTTGTTTTACACAAAACCTTAAAAAGACTCCGACCTTAATGCTGCCCACGATGATTTTGACAATTAAGGGCCTTTTGGATAGCAGACTAATAATTTATTTTTGTCATGTTAGTCCTCCTTGATGCATTAAACTCATGAATTATAGGAGATATCAAAAGCAGGCAGACCAAAATATCTTCTCGGTAGCGCCCCCATCATTTCAAAAAGATTTGCAGTTGTCCATAAAAAGATATCAATCAGAATCAACAAGAAAGCTTAAGCTCTGTGGTAAAATAAATTTGAGAAATTAAGAATTTGGTACCTAAATTTAGAACAGTTTCAAACGGTTAGTATCCAAACAAAGTAAGAATCACAACGTCTAGCATATTAGGCTTATTACACTTTAACTTGGGTCAATGCGTCCAGTGCCTCCATTATCCTTCGTCAGGAGATACACACTTATCGAGTTTTTGATATATCCAGACGATAACTTGGTCACCGAGATTTTCATACACACCTTGGAAATAATACCATATATGCGGTTACCGTTATACCCTAAATGAAGCATAGCGTTTTAAGCCTACCTATGTTCGTCTACTGTCCTACGCCTCGTATTCTGGGATAGCGGACTGCATTGATAGTGTATACCGTGCACTGAAGTGAAAGATTTGCCTTTGAAAACCGACCAACTATCCCCTAAATTCGCATTTTTATATATTACCAAATACTTTTGGTCAATAAAAAGGAAAATATCTTCAAAGGCACATCTTTCACTTAAAATTTGGGCTCCTCGGCCTCCTATTCAAACCATGAGCAGGGCAACCAAGTCAGATAAGGAGTTCATAAATTTTCTGAAATCCAAAAAAGCAATAGCGAGCATCAGCGAAGACATTAAGTTCCTCTAAAGGTGTATTAAACAGAACGTTACACTTAAAAGCCATACAATTCAGATTTCATCAGTCTTGGCCAACGCCACATTCTAAAGGAAGAAGATAGGATAGAAGGAATAACTATAACAGAAAGCGATAAGTGACTTTACACGAGGCTAGAATATAACACACTCCATGCTTCTTTTGTGCATTTGCAAATCAGCAAGGACGCCCATGGAAGAAAAGGTGGCATGACCGACATATGGGAGAAATTAATAGGGCCTACACCTACGAAAAGACCAGGAAGAGGAGCATACTGGAAAAATTTAAAGCGTTCATCACAACAAAAGCGGGCCAGAGTGCAGTAGAGAAACCGAAGGAACAACTCATACCCAAATATGTGATCAACAAATCCAATGAACACTTTACCCAGGAACAGCTTTCACTTCCCAATAAAGGCTTGAACTGCGCCATAAGAGACCCTACTTTCCCCAAAGAGGTCATCGTAATTGACATAGAGGCAGGAATCAAATATACATCACAAGAAAATAAAACCAGCACCCGAAAAGAAATTAGGCGACTATTGACCCACACCAAGTGAATGGCCACAAAAAAAAAAGAGCATCGTCCAACCACCACAAAACTATTAAAGAATTGAAAGAGAAACCCGTTTTCTACTTACCAGTAGACAAAGGAAACGCAGTAGCCATCATAGACAAAAGAGCACACGGCGACTTAGTACGCAAAAAATTAGAAGAAAGTAAATTTCACGTCATCAGGAAGGACCCTCTGCCAGAGTCCGTTAAAAGGATGAAAAAGGTTCTGGCTGAATGAAAACCAATTATTAAGAAAGTAACCGAACTGAGAATGTCTAACCCATCTCTGCCTAGAAACAGATGCCCCCCCTCCCCCAAAAATACATAAAGAAAGCAACGAAGTCAGAGACGAATTCTTCGACCCAAAATATTGCGAAGCGGCTCTTGGAAGAAGTCAAAAGGTTAGGCCTTCAAATAAAAATACGCGCAGTGAGAAATGGCAGAGAAGTCATTGCTAGACTCAACGACGCCAGGGGGATACAAAGTGATGAAATACTAGTATCCTTCGACGTAAAAGCGCTGTTCCCGAGCGTGCTGATGAGGGAAGCCCTATACTTGTTCGAAGCATGAATCACAACACACGAAAACTCATCCGAATGGGGGAAGAAGGCTAAACTGTATAAGAAACTGGCCTTCACATGAACGAGTGAATACGAGGTCCACCAATTCGATATCCCTAAAAGCAGGCAGAGTTTGCCTCGTTTTCTTTTTCTACCATAGATATTGCCCTTATAGACTTTCCGGGCTGGATCATCCTCATCCATATAAATTAAGTGACCCACCTACCATAACCTGTTGAGCACAATTTTATCCACAAACAAGCGGTCGTGGTATCGCTCATAGATTTCGTCGTTATGTAGGCTACGCAATCGTCCATTCCCATGTAGGAGGCCAAAAACTCTTCGGAGGATTCTTCTCTCGAACGAGGCCAACAGTTCGCAATTTTTCTTGCTAAGAACCCAAGTTTCCAAGGAATATATGAGAGCTGGCAAGATCATTGTCTTGGACAGTAAAAGCTTTGACCCAATGGTGAGACGTTTCAATCGAAACAGTTTTTTTAAGCTGAAATGATATGCAGCCCAGGATTTCGCGCCGATAGCCGCCTGCCCGATCTGGATGAAGGCAGCTTGCATCTCGGGTCGTTCTTCCCATGATATCGATATCATCGGCATAGGCCAGTAGTTGAGTGGACTTAAAGAGGATCGTACCCCTGGCATTTACCTCAGCATCACGCATAATAGGGCATCCCTTTGTCGTAGACCGTTGTTGATGTCGAGTGGTCTTAAGACTGATTCTATTGCTTTTATCTGGCCTCGCACATTGGTCAGGGTCAGCCTAGTCAGCCTTATCAATTTCGTTGGAATCCAGAATTCTCACATGGCCGTATGCAGTTTTACCCTGGCTATGCTATACTCTGCGGCTTTAAAGTCGATGAAAATATGGTGCAACAGATGTCCATATTCCAACAGTTTTTCCATCGCCTGCCGCATAGAGAAAATCTGATCCGTTGCTGATTTGCCTGGAGTGAAGCCTCTTTGATATGGGCCAATGATGTTCTGGGCGTATGGGGCTATCCGGCCTAGCAAGACAGCGGAGAATATCTTATAGATGGTACTCAGTAACGTGATACCTCTATAATTGCTGCACTGCATGATATCTTCCATTTCATGTATGAGACAGATAATGCCTCCTTGCCAGTCGTCGCGTATTGATTTGCTATCTCAAACCTTGAGCACAAGTTGATGAACCACTTGCTGTAATTGGCCGCCTCCATATTTAACCAATTCGGCTGTAATTCCATCTCCTGGCAACTTATGATTTTTAAGCTGATGAGTTGCACGGACTGTTTCTTCTACACTTGGTGGTGGCAGTATTTGTCCGTCGTCTTCAGTTGGCGAAACCTCCAACCCCCCGATGTTCTGGTTGTTCAGTAGTTTATCAAAGTACTCAACCCATCGCTCCAATATACCCATTTTGTCGGAAATCAGATTTCCCCCTTTTGTCTCGGCAGAATGAACATGGAGTTCTGTAAGGCTTCATCCTGCTGACTTGTTGGTAAAACTTCCGCGGCTGGTGCGATTGCTTCCTGCACTTTTCGAGTTCACGGACCTATTCGTTCTCCCAGGCTTTTTTTTCCGTCTTGGAAGTCACTCCTCCGTTCACCGGAGTTCGTGATAAGTCTTCGTGCGTGCCCGCGTCCTTTGAGAATGCAACCCTCCTCGGAATGCAGGGTTCTTCCATTCTGTTGCTAGCTTACATTCATCGTCAAACCAGTCGTTCCGACTCTTTTTGCGGCTGGGGCCAGGTATGTTTGTGGCCGTATTTATGATAACGTTCTTCAGGTGATTGTCAAGATTATTTGTTGATGCTTCATATCCAGGATCTCTGTTGACCGCGGTTATTGCGGCATTCATTTCCGTCTTATAGGTGTTGCGGAGGGCTGTGTTGTGGATGACTTCAGTGTTAACCTGATTGTCAGAGGGGATTCTGGGTGGTATTGTTATTTGAGCTCGAAGCACAATGCCAGCGAGATGATGATCTGATGATCTGATGCTGCGTTCATCCGTGGTGGGTTTGCCTGTGCGGTAGTTGCTCCGGATGGGACGCAAGTTCACGTTTTTCCTTGGATATCAGTTTGGTTTTGGCGGCTGAACTTTTTGCCGTGCTTCACGCCATCAAGGGCGCTTTCAGGATGGGTGAGGAGAAGGTCGCTTTCATTACAGACTCTCTATATACTATATACTCTACATACTTGTAAATTTTTCAAACAAATATTGCATCACCTAGTGGACAAAATACACATTCTTGCTTCTGACCCCTTTTTAAGTTCTGTAGTGCCCGGTGCATGCGGGGCATCCATTAAATGAGCTCGTTCTAGTAGAGGTCCGTAAGGCTCTGGGCTCTAATCCCAGAGGTTTGGTCGAATCTTTCCTTGTAGATGTTCTCAAGGGAATCCAGGAACACTCTTATAAAGAGTGGGAGGATGGCTTTTTGGCGATATCACGTGTCAAAGGACCTTTTTTTTCTAACGTTCACGTTGCTTATCCTTACAGCTTTCGAAGAAAAATTATTAATCTTCAGACCAATCACGCATATAACGAAGTTTCTCTCAAAAGGTTTGCAAGCATAGATTCGAACAAATGTAACACTTGCATGGTTAGAGAAACTGACGTGCAAAGCTATTTTTTTAGGCGCGCATGCGTTGAAAATTGACCTACATATCCCCATTCAATTTGTATAGCGACAGTATGAGAAAACATGCTTTTTAATGGTGTACACGCACATATCATTACTAGCGGGATCCTGTATCCTTTTATACCCTATATAACTCTAAAAATAATGAGGTGCATGTCATTCAATATGTAGCGACAAAACATCTTAACAAGAGAGTGCCCAAAAACACGATACTTCATCAAAGCCCTGAGTAATTGCGTGGAAATTGAATCGCTTAACGCTCATCGACTGGGATTATTTACAGGTTACGATGCTTTCACACATTCTGAGTCCTTCGCCGAGCCGAAAGCCGGGGATGTAGACTTTCAAACAATTTAAATTCAGCGAAAGCCAAAGGATAACATCTCATTGGCAAATATGATCTGCAAATTGAACTGTTAAGGATTTTTTCCGTGCCTTCTTAAATGAGTATTTAAATGATCCCTCAATGGAATGGGATAATTCACCGGAATGTCTGGAGTCGTGGACATAAATCGTGGGAAGATATTCAGCTTCTTTGCTCGTTGGCAATTTATTATACCTGATTAACGAGGCTCATTTCGAGCTTTCAATCCTCCCTCATTCCACAAGGCAAACAGCCTCAGTTTCCAGTTTTCTGAAATATTCTCAAGCCAATGTGAGCCGCTTTAATAAGGAGATTATTTCCTAACTTTGTTGATAAAGTGAACCGTTTTTGCCGCCTTTTTGCTTATAATTAGCATACATTTTTGCAGCACAGACATCTGCAAACAATTTTTAAAACGCTTGAGCTAAGAACGAGACATGCAAGGACGACTTCTAGCTGATTATTTTTGACTCCTGTGGGAGAAGCATTTTTAAGCTAAAAAGAAAGGAAGGTGAAAAAAATTTAGATAAACAAGCGAGCGCCACCTTCGCAACATTTAATTTCCATCTTTAAAAATAATCTTTCCTTTTGAGTTGCTGATCCCGTTCACTCCACAAAGCAAATTGGGAAAAGTATTTGAAAAAGCTCGGTCTGTTTTGTCTACCCAACAAACGAGTGGTTTGAACAATGGAGGAGCCATTCGCCCCCTATTCAAAGTGCACGAACATCTTATAAATGAATGTGACATAAAAGAGCCATTGATTATGGACCCTGGACTTGATAATATCCACCCGCTGAATTCGTCCTGTGGTATCACACCGAAATCAGTACTTCGAGGACATGAAATGTTCAGCACAAGCCCTTTTGAGATGTAAATCAAGAACGTCTCAACTAATAGCAAGTGGCTGTGAAACTATTGTCTCCCTGGCGAAATGGTGGAGGACGTGACATCGTTAAGGCTCTTGTTTCAAGTACCATTGTTGTACGGCTTCCAGGAACAACGGAAGGCGCTCAGATGAATCTTCAAGGAAGCAGTAACTGCAGATAATTACTCATTGTAGTCACCAGCAAAGAACTAGCAGCAAATGATATGAGGAGGAGGGTGGCTCACAAGCATACATTTCAAGGGTGTGTATTTCGAAACATGCGTATAATTAACATTCTCTAAACATTGCTCATTGTGGTTGGTTGCTTCGGTTCTTTCGAAAATGTTTCGGGTCACCTAAGGAGATATTGAGGGTAATTTTCTGTAAAGATGGTTGTACGGAAGTGTTTCATGAGTAATCTTGACCACAAAAGGTGGTAAAGAGAGGATTGTATCCTTAACTTTTATGTCTTGATAATTGTCGGTTGAGAAGTGAACGTTGTGCATTGTTATCTTCAGACGCAGGAAAAACAATATTATGTTCACTAAGAATATAGACAGGACACTATAGCGGAAGGATCTCAAAACTATCTAGCTGGGTAAATTGTCGGATGTTGTCAATGGTGAATGATTTTTTTTAAAACATACAAATAGGAACATACCGAGGTTTGTCAACACTAAACGACAACATTCTCATTTCCCCCGAATTGAAGCCAACCAGCCAGTAGTTCGTCGATTTTCTCCAATGTCATTTGAGAAGAGCGCGACAAACATCTCTGGCGTCTCCGCTTCAACCGCTCCTCAGCAAAGCTGAATCACTTACTGACGGAGCTCTCCTTAGCCGACCGCTCTTCGAGGCAACTGCTGCAAGAGATGAGGCAGTTAGGCGGGGATAAGGTTGGGGTTGAGCTTCAGACTTCAGAGTCGCTGTGGTTGCAACATTATCATGGCGTTTTGTTGTAGTGAACATAAGTAGTTCCATATTAGGCGCAGACATTCTAGGCCACTATAGATTGCTAGTACATTTGAAGAATAGATTTGTTATAGATCCCGTAACTTCATTTAGGTCTTCAGGAAAACTTGCCACCTGCTTTACTGTCAATCTCTCAACTATTTTTGAAAAAGTAGTCAAGCCTCGCATTCGCGCGCTGCTTCGACCATACAGCGACATAACTACCGAAAGTAGTCTCTCGCAGCCAGCTGTACATGATGTACAATACCACATCCGCACGCGCTCTCATATCTTCTCCAAGGTGCGTCTAGTGCCACCACAGAAGCTCGCAGTTTCTAAGAAAGAATTCGACACATTTTGAAAGGAGGGTATTTGCAAAGTCCAATCGCGATTAGAGACCATGTGGCGATTACAGACGGATGAATGCTCACACCATTTCGGACGGCTATCCTATACCACTCATCCACGACTTTACCCATAACCTCGATAACTGCCCTGTTTTCACGACCTTGGATTTAACCAAGGCGTACCATCAAATCCCTGCAACTCCAAAAGATATTTTAAAAACGGCGATATGTTCGAAATCTTCACACGGACGCCTTTTGTTTTGTGCAATGCGGCGCAAACTTTGCAGAGGTTCATCCACTCTGTTCTGCGAAACCTTAACTTTTGTTTCCTGTCTCTTTTTCAGAGTCTGAGTAATTGGAACATCTCGAATGCATTTTTCAACGTCTCCTTGAGGTCGGTCTTGCGCTTAGCGTTGAAAATGAAAATTCCTTCAAGAGCAAATGAAGTTAAGTTTAAGCCATATGATTTCCCCTGAGGGAATCAAACCGGATCTAGACAAGGTTCAAGCGTCGCAGACTTCCCACAAAATAAAACGGTCAAGCATCTGCGAAGGTTTTTGACATGTTAAACTTCTGTCGTTGTTTTTTGTCCAACATCAAGCGATCGTCGATGCCTACTTGTCTGGACCCATGATCAAAAACTCGTGTGATTACGTGGTCTAAAGAGGACGTCCAGGCACTTGAGTTAGCCAAATGACAGCTAGCTGACGCTACATTCCTGGTATCCCCTCAAACAGATAAATCCCTTGCCGTATCCGTCTTTGCCTCAGGCATTGCAGTAGGTGTTGCCCTTCATCAAAAGTTGAATCAAATCTGGCAACCGTTGAGCTTCTTTTCCAAGAAACTGAAAACAGTTCAACAGAACTACAGTACCTTCGATCGTGAACTAATAGCCGCGTACATAGATGGCCGCTTTTCGCAAAGGGGTATACGGTCTTCCGCACCCAGGCATTTGGACAACAAATCGGCTTACCACTAACAAATATTTCTGGCCCTCAATGAGTAAGGATGTTAAATCCTAGGCTAGGCAGTGCAACGCGTGCCAAAAGAGTAAAGTCACCAAGCACGTACAGAAACAAGTAGGCTCATTCCCTTGGTCTACAAAGCATTTTCACCCCTTGCGCGATCCGCATTGCTTCAACCATTGCGGTGGTCTGAAGCAATACCCAATCCCGACCTTTCCGCACAATCGTGCGTCGAGGCTCTTTGTCGAGAATAGATCCCACGCTTTAGAGTTCCGGCCAAAGTCATTACTGACTAGGGAATGCAGTTCGAGTCTACCCTGTTCTCGGAGTTAGGCAAACTGCTGGGCTTCAAATGCCACCGGATGGCTGCGGCCTATGTACAGCCCATCGTGAAGAGTTTGCCGCCAGCTCCGCCGAGCTCGTATACGGAGAGAATTTGATACTCCCCAGTTAACCTGTGTTCGATACCAGGTCAGCGCTTTCCACCACTGGGCACTCCGGAATACTGTGGCAAGATTAAAATCGCCCGCACTCATCGCGTCCACTTTAATGAGATCTAACACCCTCAAGGCCCGTGGATGCTTCCCGCAAGTTCTTGCAACCATCATTCGAGGGGCCATATGAGGTGTTGAACAGATGGGAGCACTTTTTTAGGCTTTACATCGACAGCAGGCCCAATAACGTGGAGTTAATTAACGAAGATCCGTCTGAACTCCGCAGCAGCGTAGCGTAATTCGCCAGTAAGTAAAACTCACCCACCTGAGTGGCTCGCCTATCTGTTGATAGCGGGTTGACAGCCACGAAGCGAGCAAAGCAACCGTGGGGGAAATAGTCTGCGATGATGGATTACGATCTGAATAATTTTTTTAATTGAATTTGAAATTATTGATTTTTTGAAATTTTAAGGATTAATATAAAAATGTAAAATAGTCTTAATTAAATGTAAAAATTTTCCCCTTTTAATGGTTGTAATTAAACGTGAAAGAACTCATATATAATTAATGAGTTGTTATTTAACCAAAGACAACTAAAATAGTGTGAGGGTCAGTGTCTCATTAAAAGCCCTACTAGGTGTCTCATTTCTTGATAGGACAACAAAAATGCCGGCACTTCTTCCTTTCACAAAGATTCACCTATCGACAGAAAATCGGATTCCTCCGTTCGATAGCACAAATCTTTGCAGCTTCGCCAGACTTGACAGAAGATGGCCATTTTCACGCGGTGGACTCTGGTCCCACCGTTGTGGATCCAGACTCTTGGCGAGACAGTTTATCAGCCTCCGCATTGCCAGTGATGTTTGAGTGCCCTCAGAGAAGTCAAACCAGTTCCATAATTGAATTTTTCGGGAACATTCGTGCGCCCCATCTGTCTTCCACCCAAACCACCGGATAGCTATCTGGTCTAGGCCTGCTGCTAGTAACTAACTCTAGATATTCCAATTGCGGACCGAAGTTCACCAATTTGATATCCTGAAAAGCTCTCTAGCATCCTGACCTACGCTTTGGCTGCATCTCAGGCAGGGTCTGCCATGTCCTCTTCTTCTTTTTGTAGCATAGACATTTACATGATCCCCACCCATACGGAGTAAGTGACCTGCACACCGCAACCAATTTGACCAGATTTTATCCACAACCAAACGATTGTGATATCACTCATAAATTCCGGCGCTATATAGGCATAGGAGTCGCCCGTCCCCATGTAGGGACCCAAAAGTTCTTGATTTGCAAATTTTCTTGATAAAAATCCAGGTCTTCGAGGAACCCACGAGGACTGGCAAGAGTATTGTCTTCGACAGTAAAAGCTTTGACTCTATGGTGAGACGTTTCGTGCCGAACAGTTTTTGTAAGCTGAAATAGGCTCTGTTGGCTGCCAATCACCGTGTGTGGATTGTCTTAAAGTTTAAGTCCCATGTCTTTATTATTCTCTTTTGATCAATGTCATATGATGTTACTGTTTCCTTGACTTTTGGTGCTCACGTTGCCACCATGTACTTCGTTTTGCCTTCCTTAATGTCCAGCTCAAAATCACGCACCGATTCGCTCCTACTCCATCTTGATGGAGGTAGACTGTATCTCTGGGGTTGTTCTTCTTCAATTTAGTCGGGATAACGGATCCTCCTATGAACGTGTACAGATTTACTCTATAATTCTATGGGCTTTTGGCGACTTACGATTTCAGCCGGTAAATTCCGTGGACTGTGTCTGTTCTTGGTGATGGCAGTATTTGTGCGTCGTCTTCAGCTGACAGGACCTTCAACTCGCTGATATTCTGCCTGCTGAGCAGTTCCTCGAACTACTCAACGGTCGGAAATCAGGTTCCCTTCCTTGTCTCGAACGGATGAACATCGAGATCTATAAGGCTTCATCCTGCTGACTTGTTGGTGAAGCTTCCGCGTATGGTACGGCTACTCCTTTTACTTTTCGAGTTCACAGACCTGTTGGTTTCCCCACGTTCCCTGTTTCTATATGTGAAGTCATTTTTCTACTCGACGAAATTCGTGATAGGTCTCTGCTCGTGACTGCATTTCTTGAGAGTGCAGCATTGTCTAGTATACAGGACTATTCCGTTCAGTTGCTAGTTTGCATTCATCATCGAACCGATGGCTGTTAAGACCTCCTAGTATGATTTTAATATCACATCTGGGACAGGTTCTGGGAATTCAATTCCAGCAACCAGAAAGGAGGGAAGAGGAAAAACTTTCACCTATGCTATACGACATCAGCAACACAGATATACACGAGTTCTCGGTAGAACGGAAAAGCACCATGAAGGAAATTGCACAGAAGACGGTCGGATATAATTCCCGGCGAACGCGAATTGACTGGTTTGACGATGAATGCAGAATATCACTCGACGCGAAGAACGAAGCCTACAAACATATATCCAACGTGCCACCAGAGCCAAAAAAGAAAAGTATGATGAGCTACAGCGAATTTCGAATAGAATAGACATTTGCTGAAAATTAATGAAAACCTAACTAATAGACAACAACAGACACGCATTTATACTAGTGAATACAATTGAGAACGGTTATCAATCCAGGACTAGCCTCTGCAAGGACAAAAATGGAAACATCATCAACGATGCCCACAGTTTCAACAAACCCTGGGCGTTTTATTTTGATGAACTTGAGAATCCGACCTCTGGTGCCCCCATACAAATAACCCAAATCAATGGCGGTATTGGTGATCCTGGCCCCACTACACATCCTCCGACAGCAGGAGAAGTTGATTTCTCTGTGCGGTCACTGAAGTCAAACAAAGCGCCGAGCACGGACGAAATTCCAACCGAGCTTTTAAAATCCGGTGGAGCGGGTCTACTAAATGCGATACAGCAACTATCGAATCAGGGAGGACGAGGAGATGCCACAGTACTGGCGAAGGAGCATCATATCTCAAAAAGGGAGGTAGATCGTGTTCTGAAAACTACAAAGGCATTTCACTAGTCTGTTCGTCCTATAAAATACTGACAAAAATTCTGGAGAATATTATAAGATCATACGCCGCCATACCGCCCACTCATTGGCGAGTACCAAGGCGGTTTCAGGCCGGGTCCCTCAACAACTGACCAGCTTTTTACTATTAAACTAATCCTGTATTAGTGCTGAGAGTATAATGTTGATGTATACCAAATTTTTGTCGCAGCAGGCATAAGACAGCACTATACAGCGGAATGCCGCAACTAAACTAAAAAGACTGAGGAAGATGGCTATGACCAATTTCATCTAACAGGTCGGGATTCAGAACAGGTTGACTGATCAGTTTGAAACACGTACTGGTTTGAAGCAGGGCAACCGACTGGACCGTGGTGTACTGTACAACATAATGGTGTAATTTGGTATACCAGCTAAACTAGAAATTCCATCTAACAGGTCAGGATTCAGAACAGGTTGACTAATCCTTTTGAAACACGTACTGGTTTGAAGCAGGGCGACGGACTGGCGCCCACGCTTTTCAACCTAGATTTCAAATACGCTATTCGAGCAGTGGATACCAATACCAGCAGGATGGTACTCATTAAGTCGACATAATTGTTAGCGTACGCAGATAACATCAACATCATGTCTCGAAAACCGACCGATGCAGAGATCCTTCAGCATACTCTTGACACTGTTGCGAAAGAAGTTGGACTACGCATCAATGAGGACAAAATGAAAATAATGATACAATCAAGAAGTAAGACGTCAGCTCATTTGAGTATCAACGTATGTGGCCTCAACATCGAATTCGACACAGCTTTATATATCTGGGTAGCACCCTGTCAAAGGACGCGAATGAAACTGACGAATTCATGCGACGGATTCAGCTAGGAAATACGACTTTCTTCTCAGTCCTTCCCATAATGAAATCGAAACATGTCCACAGCAATCTCCGCGTATACAAAACCATCATACGACCAGTGCTATGCTATGGGTGCAAATAATGGACCGAAGCCTCCGAAAATTTGTTAAACACATTCGAAAAGAAAGTCCTTCGGCGAATTTTCGATGCAGTTCACGACCATGATGGATAGCGCATACAATACAACCATGAGTTGTATGAACTGTACGACTAGCTAGAAGTCTCAACATTCGTTAAACTACAACACCTTCAGTGGGCTGTGCAACGAATGAGTGACAATAGCTTGTCTAAAAAGGTTATGAATGGACAACGTGTCGATGGAGCGAGTCTAATAGGAAGACCTAGAGCACGGTGGCAGAACACAATATATACGGAGGTCGAGCAACTACTGGGCTTCCAACACTGGAGGACGCGATCACGTGACCGAAATAATTAGAGAATAATAATCCAGATGACCAGAGCATGACATCAGGCTGTACTGCCACGATAATGAAATACAGAGCGCATAGCCTTTCATCTGTTTCCAAAGCCGATAACAGCAGGTTTAATTTTTGGCTGACTAGCAAACCTCCTCCGAACACATGGTTTACTGGATGGTCGATATAATATATGGTGTAGTATAGACCAAAGCGAGGTGTTCAGTGGTCATAACACCTGTGGAGAACACGACATGTCCATGAATGTGGCTAAGGCGTATTCTATTTCTGGTATCGCTTTCTTAGTTTTTGTCGTGATCTCATAGAGTGCTGTCTCCTTAGATTTGCCTTTCTAGTTGCTATTGCAAACACCTACAACTAGCTTTTCCAGGCATTTTAGTAGAAAGGAAGTTAAACTAATCGTCTTTAGAGAAGGTGTTAGAAATATCTCCAATCATAAAGTAGGACTAAGAAATAACCAAAAAAGGGACATGCCCCCGATGAAGTGGTCATTACCACGTATCTGCCCTGTCCAGCCTGGCGTAATTCGAACTTGTGCCTTGGTGAATGCTCGGGTTGGAACCTATCATTTAGTGGCCTATGGTTGGGTGCGAGAATTCGGCGGAAAACTGATTCCTTGCATTGTCGAACAACACAAGTACAGCTTCTTTCACGCAAAAGTAGGTCAGCGGGCTGATGGGAAATGGCGATATTTAGTTCTCCAGATCGCTGCCCCACGATGGACATTAATTACGACCAAGGGAGCTATTTCGAGCTCTCCCCCACATTCTTTGCCACGTACGGATTTGCACTACTTGGTAGTGTAATGAAGCACCTATATATTGATTAGAAAGCGTAGGTCAGACTTCAATCCATTGCTCGGAATACCATTTGATGCAATTCACTTTCACAGAGTGGCCATCGAGTGCTTCACCGTCGACACACCCAGCTCAGAACCGGAGAGAAGGAATGTTGGCTTTTCATGAAAACATGGGAAGCTGAAGTGCATTATATCTAAATCAGAACTACTACGTGTGGGCGCGACAGTATGATATGCCCCATCTAGGGACCTAACACACCTTGGTATATATGAGTACGTAACTCAGAAACAACAAAAGCTACGTCAAAGTTCTTGAAAGCTGAGCCCTTAAGCCGACCTTTAGTGCCGGTTGCCAATGTTCCAGCATCCCTTTGGACTGCGGGTGGTATGCAGTGGTCCCGTGGCGTTTGAAACCCAGGAGCTTGCTTATCTCCGAGAAAAGAGTAGACTTAAACTGCATTCCTTGGCCCGTGATGATTACGGCTGGTACAACAAAACGCGGCATCCATTCTCGATAGAGGGCCTCGGCACATGATTATGCGTAATGTCAGTCAGAGAGCTATGTCTGAGGCATCGACGAACACAGCTACGGGTGCATCGGAACGAGGAAATGCCAGTAGTGTAGTATTATCAGGCTGTTGTTTGACGGTTTCAAACGCTGGAAATACCTCAATAGATCACGCAACCTCGCGGGTGACTTTCCTTTAAAACCCGGCCAGGAAAGCATTGAGGATCGCTTGGTGATGAGTGGACTTGCGAAGGAAACTGCAATAGAAGTTTAACATGCCCAAGAACCTTCGTAGATCCTTCACTGTGTTTAGCAGGGGAACGTCATCCTGGTGAACTCGAAGAGTCCGAAAGTTGTGCAGATAGCGGTTTTCGATGTCTTCGGGAGGAACAAGGATTTGATGATACGCCTTTGCCAGATCCAATGTAATCCCCACAAGACCTCCATTTGGCGTAGCCGGTAGTGTTGATGTGGTGTTGCACATCGCGCTTAACCGCCTGGGAGAAACTACTTTCAGTCTTAATGTTGCGAATATTTTCGGAGGAGTGCGCGGATTCGTTGATCGGCGCCAGTTCAGTGCGTCTGGTGGAAGTGATTTCACCGCTGGTATTGCAGTCGGTGGTTTTTGCTTCCGATGTGCCACCACACCGGTTTTATGTTGTCCCAAAAAAAGTTCAGCTCTCAGTTTTGTTTGATAGATCCTTGTCCTGAAGGTTTAGCGTAATTTCCTTTCATGCCAGACAGTCTTTCTGGTGAATGGTATTATGGTGATTTTGCCTATACTGATGCACAGTCTGAACCCACTCGCTCTTAGTAATTATCAATCCTAATTGAACTAATTCACATAAAGTGTACTAATACTTGTCCCTACCCGGCGGCATAACCCTCTATCTGTACTTCATTATTTGTTAGCTCTATTTGGAGTTAGTCAGCTACTGTACTCCACATTACTGGTGTTACTTTTATTTGCTTGTTGTCTAATACTTTACCCCCCAGCAGGCCAAGTCTGCGTGCAATGTGTTGCCAAAAGTATCTTCGACCTGCTGAAACGCTCACAAGGCTAAGTCGTTGGGGTCTACTTCGTCGTGTAATTCACCCGTTTGCTGATAGGGAGTAGTTTCTGTTGATCGGAGAGGGAGGGGGAGAGGATTACGCCCTAGAACTTTGGTTCTATTTCATTTAATTAACACCTCCCCCCCCACACTTTTTTAAGTGCAAATTATGCTAGCAAAATTGGTTTGACAGGTTTCTGGCGAAAGGGATTTCTTTTGTGCGTTTTCGTAATGAGCCACATTTACCCGCCTCCAAGCCCTTACCACCATTAATATAACTCTTATAATAATTTCTAGGTCCCTCTGAAATAGTGCTTGGAAGATACCATTCCATTTCGTCCTAGCTTCCGAGCATACTTCTTTTGCTGTTCTTCAATTTTAATCTTCCCGCCTTCTAGCTGTTCTGTGGTATTAAACTGAATGTTATTGTCGTTCACCATCGGTTTGAACCCCGGGAAATGAATTTTAAGAAACAGATATACCCTGTCCTCCTCATTTTCGGTAAATTTTCAACCTCTCGTTTTCAGACAGATGGAGGATGTTGCCCTATCCTAGTTTCCTGTTCTATCAGAATACGTTCCTTGATGAAGCAACTGTCTTAATCCGGCAGCTAGCCTCATATGCATCGAAGATGACGCTGTCTAGATTTTCCATCATTATCTTCATTCCCGGTTCGTTCTTGACGCCGGAGCCAACTTGTAGATGGGCCATGTTATTACTCAGGAATTTTACGTAGAATTCTAATCTGTAATTTTATTATTCTGTCATCTGATGTACAAGGCTTCTCTGACTCCCTACACTTCCTTATTAGCCCATTCATGAGAGTATTTCCTAGGGTTATATGTATGTAGATTAGCTCCAGTCGTATCCGAGTGTCTTCTCCTGGGATGTGGCCCGGTGTCATCACTGCCTCCCGAGATGTCCCGTCGGCTTCCAATGGAACTTAGACAGTCCCAAGATCTCGGGTCATACTGCAGACACATAGGCCTGCTGACAACACTAAAGATCTCCTTTTCCCGAATGGCCCGCTATGAACTTTCATTGCATTGCATTCCCAATTTGCTCCAATGACGTACCATATAAGTTCAATCTTCATACGTCTGACCTATAGTAAAAATATCCGCGAACAAATGATTTATTCTTTGAAATGGATTTACACTAGACAGTGTTCTTCACTATCTCCTGAATAGTAAAATTATGGTAATATAGTTCTCGGACTATCGCTTTCACTCCATTGTTGTAAAAGGCTTTTCCATAGCGGCAGCTAAAATACCTTCAAGCGTTATAGCGATTTTCTCTCTCTAGTAGGATAACAAATGGTTCTGAAAGGAAAATCATGCTTCGAAGTTTGTTGAGACTACTAAATCCGCCATGGATTCTTTACATAACTAGCTTCTGTGAAAATTTACACAATTTTCCGGGAACGAATTTAGTAACTTGCCTGATTTTTCCTGGGGCGCTTTAATGATCTCCATCCCTCGACTGGATACATTTCACATTTTGTTTTCCCTGTTACCACCTGCAAGCAAATACATTATCATTGCAAGGAAACATAACCAATGGGACCCGTTCCCAGCATACTCAAAAACTTTCGTCCTCGGGTTGTTTCAAACCGAACAGAAAATATTTTGAAGCTTTCCTGTGCACTCTAGTAAATGAAGCAAAACCACTTAGAGCGAATATTTAGTATTCGCCGTTCCATTGAAGGTAATTTTCTCAGTAAAAATTTCAGTTTCCACTTAGGATGCCTGAAGGCGCTCTTAGACCCTACTCACTCCTTGCAATCCCAGGCGCTGATTGAGCTAACGTAATTTATTTGTGCCTGCATTCCATGTAAAAGGTTCACTTCCCCAACGACGACGAAATATCGATCGTGGATTAATTTAGGATTCTAGAGCAACGAGTGGATAATCTAGCGCAGCATATACACGCACACATAGTAGAGTGGCGTACTTGAATGCGAGCACTGCGAATGAACCTTAATCCAGGACGCGTATAGAAAGTCCAGAATCCGGGGACTACCGCAGCTTCACAGCTCTTGTTTATATACGTCCACATGGATGGATTTTCCGCAACCAGAAATGTTCGTTGGGTTGCCCTACTTTCGCTTCATCGTGAAAACGTACATGAGGGTCTCGTTGACAGATTGTTCAACTATTGAGAATAAGAAATCTTTTGCCGAACATAAATCTAGATAGGAATAGGATATTAAAGTCCTTTCACAATTTACTGCTACTCTTTGTGGAGATGTTTTCTCAGCGAGGCAGGCGATTGATTGTTAACTTAGGGAAATTGATGGTGGATTTTAAAAGGATGCTTTTTGTTCTCCCAAGGATTGCGGAGATCAAACAGCTTAAACGATTATGCATTCCACAAAAGAGCTTGCAAATGTAGAACGGAATCCTTGTTAAGCCGGCGCAATATAAAAGAATTTATCATTTTGTGTGATAGTAACCACTTTTATCAATAAATTCTTGGTAACGGCGACAGAATTATGTCAACACTTCCGTCAAAGGGGCTGAGAAGTAGCGCTAAATCTTTAGTTCGGATCTACTTGAACCATGGATGACACCAATTAATTCTACATGTCGTTAAAGCAAACACGGAAACGCGATGCAAAACCCATTGCCAACAATGGGACTGAAACGAACTATGCTACAGAAAATAGATGTGAGGTTGTCGAAAATATTGTGCTAGATTGAGTTTTAAGGTTTTAGTGAAAACAAAACCTTACTGAAATCGATTTACTGTCTGTCTGTCTGCCTATCTCTTTTTAGGGGGTGGACATCTTCAAACAACACTGGCCTGAACACACCAGCGCCATTTTCACAAGCTTGGTTTTAGCTTGACTCTGTGATGCTGGTGAAAGCACCATAATGTTATGGGGTGCGGTGATCTCGCACTAGCTTAGTCACTTTCCTTCTCTTACGATAAGGAGTAATCTCAACTTATGAGTGTCAGCCATGATCTGCAATGCCTTCCTCCAAACTGGAACTCCTTATTGCAAGGTAGAGGTGACCACCATGACTATGAGCAACATAGAAGTATGCTGTGGTCCTCCCACATTCGGCATCATTCTTGCCAGAGGCAACATTTGCTAGTACAACCCCTTCAATGAATTATATTTTCGGTCAAACTAGTAACCATTTTGATTGCATCAATGGTTGATCTGTTTTTACGAAACCCACCCTGCCGATTTGATAGACCCCTTTGGCTCTCAAACGTCGGAGGTAAGTTGCAAAAATGCTTCCCAAAGTGTCCAGAAAGTATGTGGGTCTGTAAGAGGATTGTTAACCTGAAGTTTCACCAGCCTTAGGCGGCAGTATCAGCGTCTGCCGCTTCCATGATGTAGAATAGATCTCCTCGGACATGCACGCTTCGAACAACTTCACGAACATTTCACGGCAAGACTGAGAACCTTATTGGGTATGTCGTCCAGACCCGGGTCTTTATTGCCGCCAATTCTACCGGAGATCTTCAGCAACTCATATCTGGTGACGTAATATTCAAGGACCGCTAGAAGGTATCAGCACCTAGCTCTTCCTGGGGAAATAGCCCTCAGATAATTAGTAACACGAGAGCATCTCACTCTTGTCTTGCTGGATGACGGGCTTCAGGTCGAAAGGCACGAATAAAAGTGTATTTTCCATCAATTCGTGACGGGGGATGAAAAATGAATCTGTTTCAAGAATTTTAAACGAAAAAAATAGATTGTCGATTCAGGGAAACCATCAAGACTGAATGAAGACATGGAGGTTATGCCCACTTAGAAGTTGGGTAAGGAAGTAATCACTCATCAATCATCAATCATCACGGTTCAGCCACGGGTCTAAACTGTCGATGAGCCGCGCGGTTCCTTTGACGCTTCGCTCTTTTGCCAAGAGCGTTGCCTCTCGGTAAGTGTACGGTGACGTACTTTTCAGGCAAATACCTCTCTTAAATTTTTACTCTGCCGGCTGTAGGTAGCTTTACGCTCGTTAGCAAGGAGGGGGACGAAGGTCACTCCCGCGATCACCATCACAGCCGGTTATGAGGTGAGCAAGGCGGTTACGATGCACCTCCTTGTCAAGGGTATCAGCTCTTACCTCCACGCCATAGAGAAGAGCGTTGCTCCCATAAGAAGACGTCTCCTGGTAGAAATAGGGCCCCCAAGATTCATCAATAGCCGAGACTCCAGCTGCAACTCTTTTCGGTGCTGCTTTGATTAGTTCGAAGAAGCTCATCTTCGATTCGAGCATTAAAGCAAGATATTTAATACCTGGTTTTCACTCTATAGTCAACCCTCCAATCGATATGGAAGCAGGGTCGGGATTCTCTTTCTGGTCAAGATGAGTACTTCGATTTTGTTCAGTGTAAGGCTGAAACCATGGTTCATCCATCCGCTTACTCGTTGCGTCAATATGCCAAGTTCGGCAACGCCGATTCCAAGTCGACTTTTAGCAGACGATCGTAAAAATCATTCCAGAGATGCGTCCCTAGGTTGGATCCCTGTGCTATTCCCCAATCAGAGAGCAAGGAACAGTCTTTCAGATAATTTCTTAATATCCGCACGAGGTAGCTTGGCACGTGGAATGAGTTTTCGAATGTGTCTAGCATATCTACTCATCTTACGGAATTAAAAACATTTTTGTGTACCTCGGCTCGATGAACCGCACCCACGACTTCCATAACGGCATCCTTCAGGTCTCCGCTTCCTTTTATGGCTAGCGCCAATCGTTTGACCTTCTAGCGACAAGGAAGAATTTCTTCCTTCGTGCAGACATTGAACGACCCGGCACAATCATTGCTTTCCGAGCTGTTGATAGCAACCGTTGCGAGATGTCAAGGGAAGAATGGCCATACAATGCAGTCCATCTGGTCGGTACTTATTATACAGCGTTTCTGAAGAGTCCGGGTGACAATTTGATAGACAAGTCCCACGGGTTCTCATTTACCTCGCTGCTTAAGTTCTGCCGAGCACGAGCTTTGCTTTTATTTACCGCACTGAGGAATCTCCTTTTGGCTGATCTATACTCTGCCTTTATGGCGCATGCCTCTTTGCAAGAGCATAATCGTTGTAGCGACTGTTGTACCGGCAAAACGTTGGCGTTGATTCGGTGTTTAAAACTATAAGCCCTGTCCTCGCTGCCATTTCTCAGATCCCTTTCCCTCTGGATTCTGGAGCCTAAGGCATGCCCCATTCAGGGACCCTAGCAATAAAATCACCGCCTACCAGGATTTGTCCCTTCGTGCCCGAAACGAAGACTTTCACAGCATCAAGCCGCCGTGGAAAATCTGGCATCGTCTCACTCGACGTCAGGTAAACGCAGAAAAAAGTTGCGCCGTCACCAGGTGCACCACAATCCTTGCAGTGAACGCAATTTTCGCTTTCATTCATTGCAGATCTTTGCTTGGCGACCTACCTGATCGCATCGCGGCATGCTGTCCTCCTGTCGAGTTCCTTGTAAGGTTCTGACGTGTGGCTATAGTCCAGACATTTGTAGCACTTAGTGGCGATTATCCACATTCGTACCCTGCATCCAATTTTGATTTTCCCGCTGTTAAGGAGTTTCCTCGCATATTGCTCAGACATAGCGGGTTTTTAACCTCGAGTGTTCACACTTACTTACCTGGGTATTCACATTTTATGGCCTCTCCATTTCGAACTTTTCTATGAGGCGATCAAAATCTCGGATTACTAGAGTGCAGATAGGCAGGAGAGCTTACTCCCCCTTGACCGCTTCACAGAAAGTACTCTTGCTAGTCGTCTTTGGGTCTAATTTGACGAGGACTCCGCCACCCTTCGTTTTGCGTATGGAAGATACTTCTGTTCCGTTGTTTTCGAGTTTCATCCTCTTGCGGATTTCACTAAGGACTTCCACAAATATGTTGCCTTTCACTCGAGCCAAATTAAGTCTTTTTCGCTTCCTCGTTTTTTCTGTCAGTGGCTTCCTTCAGGCACGTCTCCCTGTTTCTGCTTTTTCCACAGTTCGCTTTGCTATCCGTTTGACGCTTCCAGTGCTCTCAGCGTCTCAGCTCTCCACTTTCGCCTGTACAAGGCCGTCCAGAAATTTCTCCTTCTTCTGGAAGAATGTTGTCGACCGCATACGCTTCACCACTGTCGCGCATTTCCTGATGAACCTTTCCGCTGGGACGGCCGGCTGCACTTCCTCTTGGTTCGAGTCGGAAGCCATGGGAAGACGGAATAGTCACGGATGTTAAAGGTAGAAAAAGCTCCGACTCCAGTTCCCTGAGGCCTGACCTACGATTAGCTGAGCCGAGAACTCGCGGACGGATCAGCGCTTGCTCAGGGCAAATGTACAATACCGATTCAATGTACAATACCTGATCAGGGCCTGGGAAAGCTAGACTCACGTCACCCAATCGACTTCGGCAGAGAGCTGTCTACTGCTCCAGGGACTCCCAGTATGTCCAGACGTGTACCGGTCATTCACAGTTCGCTCTTTACGCGCGTTGTCTATTGAGCCTTCTTTTTAAGGTTTTGTGTGAAACAAAACCTTACTTTTCTGCTGGGGTGAAGAAATTTAGGAAGCAAACATTTAGGAATTCTTTTTACCCAAATCGCACTCAATCGATCACTAATTGACTTGCGATGCAGCATTTTTTTGAGGACACTTACCATAAACATGAAGCGGGCATTCTACATTCCAAATCTGTGTTCCAGAAAATGACCGCGAAGACGTTCTTGAAATTCCGTGGCAGTCGGCGGGATACCGTTGAATTGAATGATTGTTGTAAATGTATCCCCATGGAGTGTGGTCTTGAAAAAGTAGTATCTTTTTTGCTGGAAGTTACTTTTTCTGTTGCTCAATGATATTTGCCAAGATGTTGACAGAATAACTGCAAAAACCGCCTTTGCCAGGCTGGAGCATATTTTTTGGTTAAGGTTGATGGAGCCCTAAGTCCGCATCATGACAGGAAACGGGACCAATCGAAGAGAACCTTTCTTCGACTTCCTTGGTGAACAGATGCCGGTTTTTGGGTTAAACATTCAACTTCTTGGAAAAGGACGACAGATGAATTATCTGAATCTTTAAATGATTTTATTTCCTCGAATATTTATAGTCAATCACAAATTTCAATTGTTTGAATTGCTTATTCTATTTTCAGATTCAGTCCAACGAGAGCTCCATCACCTTGGGATGGTGTTCGACTGGCTGACCGCTATAGTGCCGTATGTCCACAACGATTACCCAACATACAGAATGAAACGGCAGCTTTAGAAAAAATGCCCAAGGGACGATTAGAATACTTAAAAAGGCTTATACCTTTCCTACAGGATCAATCAGAAGACTGCTTATATCTAAACGTATTTTCACCTATTCACGGTAAGATTTACTTTGCATTTCTTCCACTTTGTCAATCAATCGAGAACGTAACCAATGAATAACTGTCAGAATCTAAATAAACGTAAATTTCCTTTAAGTAAATATAAATTTTAAATGAACATGAAGTAATAGTGGAAAATAGAGGGTATCTAGGTACTGTAAACCCCTAAGTGAGGGGCAGTAAGTCAACCACTATCATTCCTTGATTCAACCGCTTCAGAAGTTCCAAAAAACGATATATAATTATTCTCATTTGAGAGGAACTTGCGATACCAGGTCGACTCGTTTGCTGGTTTCGTTGAGAAAGTAAGTTCCGCTGATTAACATTGCCAAGAAGAAGCCATAGTTCTAACCTGTCACATATTGTTAAGCCAAGTAGCGGAGACCAGAATCATAGAAATTTCAAGACTCGAATATATATAAGGTTGACATTTACCACTTGATTTTGTATATCGCGTCAACCACTCCTACGCTTCCTCCCACGACATCCTGATACGCCTGCACTCCTTTTCCACTGTTTTGCATCAAGTGCCCTTGGGGTGACCCACCCGCCGTCCACCGTGGGAAGATGGATTCCATTGCATGGTGTTGCCATCAATGCCACTGTCGTCCCTTCTTAATGATCCAATGGCCAATCCACAGCCATTTTCACCCGCTGGTGCCACGCCTGTACACCGACCAAGTCCTTCTTTGTAATAGTTTCAGATCAGCGTACTCCGATGATAGCACGGAGATAGGTGTTTACAAAGGCTGCGCAAAGGCGCATGACAGTGGGAGCCACTTTCTATATAATAATACAGAACAGCCTCACCTTGATCTTTATATTGGGATATTAGGCAACATCCAGTTCGGTGCCACCGTGGACTAAAACCTTCGGGGCTCTGCCTATTAATGCAAATAGGGAGAGTGTGATGACCCGTCAGACTCAGAATGTTTGGCTTGTTAGTGTTTAACTTTAGTCAATTCTACCTCTTTCCAAATCGAGGGCCATTTGATCAAGTTGCATGACCTAATGAGAGAGCAAGCAAATTTCATCAACGTAGTGGAGGTGTTTAGGAAAATATGTCATCGTCCATTAACCATCCGTCCATATCCTCCACACAAGGAATCATTAGGAACGTCACCGACAACAATAAGAAATAATATGGGTGACAAGATGCAACCCTTGCGGACTCCTCTTTAGAACTTAAAATCCACTGGGATTTTGCGAAATCAAATGACATTTTGCGAATTAAATGTCGTTCTAATTGCTATTAGTTTATCAGGAATGCTCCTCCCTGAATAAAGCACTCCAGATACACTATCGAAATCGATAAACTCCGCGCATTGTTCCAAAATGAACCATAAAGTTGTTGATATATTCAATGCAGGAGTATCTCAAGCGCGTACTCTCTGTTGATCAAGCTGTCATGCGTTCCAAGACTATTTTGCCAATTATCTTCCAACAGTTTTTCATCCTTTCCTGCAGTGAGAAAATCTGATCTCTTGCTGATTTGCTGGGCTGACGCCTCTTTGTTGATATTCTGAGCGTATGGGGTTATCCGACCTAGCAAGATCTTACAGATGGTACTCAGCAACGTGATACCTTCCTGCCTGATTTTTTATATATGAGACAGATAATGGCTCGTTCCCAATCTTCATTCATTGATTCGCTGTCGGACACCTTGAGCATAAGCTGTTGAACCGATTGACATAATTGGTCACCTCTATATTTAACCAATTCGGCTGTAGTTCCATCAGGTCCCGGTGACTGATCATTTTTAAGTCGATGAGTTGCGCGAACTGTTTCTTCTATACCTATTGGTGGTGGCAGTATTTGTCCGTCGTCTTCAGTTCGCAGGATTTCCAACTCTTCGATATTCCGTTTGTTGAGCAGTTCATCAAAATACTCAATGCATCAGTCCAATATGCCCATTCTGTCGAAAATCAGATTGCCTTCTGAGCACCATGATGTGTAAGGCTTCATCGAACCAGCAGTTCCAAATTTTTTCCGACGGGAGATCAAGTATGTTTGTGGCCGTGATGATAAGGCTATTTAGATGGCTCGAAAGATCATTTTTTGATGCTTCATCTCCAGAACATCTGTCAGCTGCGGTTATTGCCCCGTCATAGGTATCACGGAGGGCTGTGTGGTGGATGGCTTCAGTTAATTGTCAGAAGGGATTCTAGGCGGAGAAGCCTGGAGCATTATGCCAACAAGATAGTGATCCGAGTCAAAGTTGAGAGAAAGCGGCGTTCAACTAACACGCGGCCGATTTGGTTGAAAGTGATCTCATCTGGAGAGGCCCATGTATATTTGTATAATGCTTTTCACGCAAACCAGGTACTTGCAACAACCATTTCGTGCGATACTGATAACTGAATAAGCTGCAGTCGGTATACAGGCTCGGTGTCTACTTCACTGCTAAAACTTCCAAGTAGCCTTTTGATATCATATTTGGCGCAGGCTTTGAGGGTCCGCTCAATTCCTCGTAGAACGTATCCTTCTCCGCCTCTCCAGTCTCTTAATTCCATGAGAAAATGCGCAAATCGTTATTCTACTTTCGTTGTCGCGTTCGTCATTGTAAAATCCATCCTGTCTGAGGCTCCTTCTGTGGTTTCCTAGCGTCCGTTTTCCATGTAGCTTTTTTAACCCTACCCAACGCCCCACCTGGAGTGCCAGTTGGTCTAAATTTCTCGTTTTAGCCGCAGGAGACTAGACCAGACCTTCCTCCTACTTCGTCTGCAGCTTTTCGTTAAAAAAGAACGATCACCAGGTGGAGGTGTAGATAGGGTTTGGTAGTAGAGCTGTTGGTGTACTTTCAGCAGACGTTTTGTTCTACGTCGTGGATACCAATCCACGTTCCCGCCATCCACTTGTTAGCCACCACACCGCCGCCGTATCGTGTCAAAATGGGGAAGCATCAAATACCTTGGAATATGATAGATGTGAGGCAGCATTTACTGCTGATTTACCCAGCGCAAATTTGAGTAACTGCATTGGATTCCACATGAAATGTTCAAAGGACGAACCGGTTTATATAAAGACTACCTTAACAGTGAGTTGTGGTTTTAGAATCATCTCAGACGAAGCGGCTTATGAGGCAGCCGGAAGGGCGTCAATCGGCATTTTGACCGAAGAAATGACGCCCATTTATGATGGACCCAATTCTTCCTCTGATCGGCCCGTGGAAACGTTGAAATGTAGGAATCGTTAAGCAGGTGGCGTGTGTGTGTGTGTGTGTGTGTATGGTGGGGGAGAAGCTACAGCTTCTGAGCACTCAGGCCGTGTTGGCCCATTGTACTCGCCCCCCCGTCTAACGGAATATTCCGGATTCGTTAACGTATCGCAGGATTTCCGTTAGTGGATGTGATGCTACCCGTCGCAATTGGAGGACATCGGCACCAAAGATCTGATGCCTGATGCGTCCATAGGCGGGGCATTCACATAGGAAATGCTCCGTGGATTCCGCTTCCTCATTACAGGAGGGACACGTATCATCTTCGGTAATTCCTATTCTGAACATATGCCCAGCTAGTGAATTATAGCCTGTCAGAATGCCCACAATACACCTGCAAGTTTTCCTGCTTTTCGACAGGATAAACTTTGCGGTACGTATGTTGGGTTCTGGCAGGAAAAGTTTGGTGTGTCGAGCAGCATTTAAGCTCTGCCACCTGTCGTTATGGGAAACTTGTTCCCAGTTTTTGAAAACAGATTTAGCTAATGCTACTGATACCCCAATTGCTGGCTCCGGTCCCGGCATAGGGGAGATTGACCCCTCTTTCGCTAAAGCATCCGAGATTTCATTTCCCTCTATGCCACTGTGACCAGGTACCCAGAGTAATTCCACCGTATTGAATCTAGACATAGAGTTCAAACGGTTTCTGCATTCCTGAACGATTTTCGAAGTGATCAAAGGACTGCTCAATGCCCTCAGTGCAGCTTGACAGTCACTGCAGATTGCGATGCGCCTGCCCTTCAACCGCTCGTCAATCACCCAGTTTGCCACCCTTAGGATCGCATAAACTTCGGCTTGAAAAACCGTTGCATATTGTCCCAAAGGAAAAGCCCACTTCTCGTTTTTATTCGAGAGGTAGACTCCGGCTCCAGAACCCTCTTCTGTTTTTGAGCCATCGGTGTAGAAGACTTCCGTATATCCCGCCACGCATTCCTCTAGGTCTTCCCAGTCCTCTCTACGCTTCAAGGTAACTACATATCTTCTACCAAACAGATGTATGGGGACACGAGAATCGGAAGGCATTGTAAGAACTGGATTTAGTCCTCCCAGTAACTCTTCCAATGCGCTGTGCCCCCCACATCCGTTGTTTTCCCGTAGATCTAATCGAATTAGCCTATGAGCTGCTCTCATTGCAGTGCTTTGAATAAATATATCCAGGGGCTGCAAATTGAGTAGTGCATTCAGAGCTGCGCCGGATGTCGTGCTCATGGCACCAGTGATACCCAGACAAACAGTTCTTTGCAGTGCGTCTAGTTTACGGTGAAAACCTTTTTGTCTCACCTTAACCCACCACACAACGGATGCATATACGAACATCGGCCTAATGATGGCAACGTATATCCACATTACCACATGAGGCCTGAGTCCCCATGTCGAGGCAAAGGTCCGTCTGCACAGCCCATAAGCTGTGAGAGCTCTTTTCATCTTTACCTCTACATGTTTATTCCAAAGAAGTTTTTTATCTAGAGTGACCCCCAGATATTTCACTTCTTCGGAGAGTTGAAGGGTAGTACCCCTCATCTCAGGGAGACAAACTCCATCCAGTTTTCTCCTTTTTGTGAATAAAACCATTGTGGTTTTATTTGGATTAGATGACAAACCATGTCTAAGGCACCAGCTGTCTATCAAATCAACTGCACGCTGTATATTTCTACACACCGTTCCAAGATCCCGATCAACAGCAAGTACAGCCACGTCATCAGCATAAACTTGAGCGTGTATTGGAAAATTTTGCAGTTCGCATAGCAGTGAGTCGATCAGCATACGCCACAGAAGCGGCGAAAGCACACTTCCTTGGGGGCAGCCCTTCGTTGCTTCCGTAGTCAGGTAGCGATCGACCCCTACCTCAGCGCACAACAATATTTGCGTTAGCATAGCATGGATCCACTTAATTAAAGCATCATCAACACCATGCGCTCTGGCGGCATCACAAAGTTTTTGAAAAGGCGCACAGTCAAAAGGGCCTTCAATGTCCACGAACACCCCCATCGCGTACTCACCATTCAAAGTTGCATCCTCTATCTTTGTGACCAAAGAATGAAGAGCAGACTCACAGGACTTTCCACGTTGGTAAGCATGTTGGTTTTCACTAAATGGGTGTGACCCAAGTGCGTTTCCACGAATGTGACGCTTCACCAGTCTCTCCAAAACTTTCAGCAATAATGAAGTCAAGCTGATTTGTCTGAAGTTCTTTGGATTAGAATAGTCATCTTTCTCAGGTTTCGGTATGAAAACTACCTTAACCTGTTGCCAAGAAGAAGGCACGTAGCCCACAGCAAGACATCCTCGAAAAATATTTCTTAGAGGTCGCTCTAAATGCTCCATACCCTCCTTCAGCATTGCCGGATAGATGCCATCCATGCCAGGTGCTTTGAAATATTCAAAGGACAGTATGACAGCTCTCACCCTTTCATGGGTAACAACCGCTTTCGCAGTGTTCCAGTTCCCCTTGCAACACTTGCGTGTTGAAGGGGTTGCAAGGACCGTCAACTTTCCCCCTACCACTTCTCTCACCCGTTCTCCCGGGTGGTGTACTTCCAGGAGGGTCTGTACTGAGTCCAGTGTGGAGCTCGTGAAAGTACCGTCGGGTTTTCTAAGAGAATCCAACTTGGCTGAGTCATCCTTTTTGAGGACTCTGCACAGCCTTGAAGTCTTCCTTTCGCCTTCCAGTTCCTCACAGTACGCTCTAAAGGAGTCTCGTTTCGAGCACCTCACGAGCTTCTTATATTCACGTTCTGAGTTCCTGAAATTTAACCAGTCTTCGTGCTTGTTATTTTTGCAAGCACGATTTAGAAGTCGCCTGGTTGATTTCCTGAGTTTTTGCAGTTCTCGGTTCCACCAAGGAACCGTTTTACCGCTTTGGCCTCGGGAAATAGGACAAGCCTCTTCATAGCACTCTAAAAGTGTGCAGTTCAGAGTTTTCACTTCATCTTCCAGCGCCAAAGGAATCCTTAGTCGCCTAGGGAACTGTACTTTATTGCCAAGAAGTTCATTGAACTTTGCCCAATCCGTTTTCCTAGGGTTCCGTCTTTGTACTGCAGACTGTTCGCCCGCAATAGTCAGATTGAATTCTAGATGACAGTGAGACCTCGTCTGGCACTCGCCAGTGTTTAATCAACTCTAACAATTTTGGGGTACAGATTGTTAGGTCAATTACTTCGCTTCTTCTCTCTCTCTCATAAGACCAGCTGAAGTGATGAAATCAAATAGCTTCTCTCCTCTTGGATTGCATTTGCTACTGCCCCAACAAATATGTTGAGCATTCGCATCGCAACCTATTAAGAGTTCGAGACCACTTGATTCTGCATACGCCACCAGATCCCTAAGCTCTTGCGTCGGTGGAGGATACAAAGAATCATAGGGTAAATAAGCGGAGGCAACTATGATGCTTTTCCTCTCGCCATTTATTTGGTATTGTATGATGACCGTAGTCCTGGGAACAATATTGTCTCAGCATAGTTGCCTCTAACCGTCTAGACATCAGGACGCAAGCTCTCGGTCTTATGGATCTTTCGTCGTAGAAGATCCTAGCCCCCTTTACTGATCCAATGCCACAGATTCTGTTAAATCGAACCCACGGTTCTTGCACCAGAAAGATATAGGGGAAATCCTGCAGCTTTGTCATTCTCGCTGCCAACAGGTAGGAGGGAGCTTTGGCATGCTTCAGGTTGATTTGACCAATCTTTATGTTTTTCGACATAAACTTAGTCTATTGTCTTATGGAAAACAGTTAGAAGCGTATGCGGCAGTCCGCGTATGACGGGGTTTCCCCCACGCCGTACCGCCAGAGACTCGATCCCCTCGTGATTGATTTCTCTGAGAAAAGCCGCACTTGGAAGTACCGCAATTCCCATGTTCTCATCCACGAAGGATCTCATCTCATCCCGCAGAGCATTCGTCTGTTCTCCACTTAGCACCTTAATTGGTTTGCGGTGTCCGGGTTGCATAGATTCGATCACTCGAACTGGCATCAAGTCAGTTCCGTTCACGTCTCTGGCTTCCCTTCCTTCCGCCTGTTCCTTGGAAGGTGTAGGAGAAGTTACTAGCAGGTAGGATTCACTCTGTAGTCCCTTCCCCAGTGCGAGCCCCCATACGGGGGGCACACCGGTCCTAATCCCCGCGAGACGCGTGAATATAAGCCCTGGTGCGGAGCACAATAAAGTGTTATCCACAGCAGATGTGTTGGTCTTACGCTTCTTGCGCGCATTACCGCTGACAGAAGAGTCTGGTGCGTCCAGTGTGGATCTTACCGGGGTTTCCAGTTTATTCCCACCTTCCGCCGGAGATTCCGCTTCCTTCTGTCCGATTTCTCTGGGCTTTACCGCGCCTAGTGGAACAGCCACGTCCATGTCCTCATTCCCAAGGTGCTTCATCTTCCTTCGCAGTGCTCTCTTCTGCCGTCGGCTTCGGGCCTTTCCAGGTTCACGGTGTCCGGATCCATTTCCACACACCGGCGTTAAACCAGTAGCGTCCACGTCACCAGCTTCCCATTCTTCCGCTGTTCCTGGTAAGGATAAAGGAGAAGGTTCTGACAGGCAAAATTCAGCCGTAGTCGGATTTCCAGTTTCTCCCAATTTGAAAGTTTCCGTACTTTCCTTTCTGGCTAACTTCGCCGTAGGCACCAAGTGCAAACTCTCCAAACACTGAGTCGGAAAGCATGCCTTCTACAGATTGATCTGTAGGCGAGTATGAATGTGGTGAGGCCTCCAAAATCCGCGCCTCAGCCGCGACATGATTGCTCCTGGTCGCGGGTGGATTCGAAATCTGTGACTTCTTACCACTTGGAGAGTTTAAATCCATCGTTTCCATATTCATATTTTTGGACACCCTTAGTGTAGTAGTAAACTACTACAGGCGGTGTCCGAAGGAGAGATGCAGGTGGCAGTAACAGTGCCAACACGGCACATGGTGGATACCGTAAATACCTCTATAGGTTTAAAATGGAGTACATTGTCACAGCCGGGGTACCACAGGGATCGGTACTTGGTCCCCTGTTGTGGAATATCATGTATAATGGGGTGCTTGCTCTTCCCGTCCCAGAGGGGACTACGATTGTCGGCTTTGCTGATGACCTAGTGGTGGTTGTTGCAGCATAACACCCAGAAGATGTGGAGGTTTACGTAACGGAAACAGTGAGAGTGGACCGAAACATTGCCGGAGGTTGGTGCTAGCCGGAGTGGTGCGCTCCATCCTGCTCTACTCGTCGCCTGTGTGGGCAGGTGAACTCGGTTTACCGGCGGATGGCTTTGATTGGTGGTGGCAGGCATGATCCCGGTCGACATTCTGGCCAAAGAAATTAGTGTCCTGTACAATGCAAGACGTATGGAGGGGCATGCACAGCGTAGAAATGCGGCAAGGTCACAGTCGCTTGATCTCTGGCAACGCAGATGGGACGAGCCTACGAAAGGTCGGTGGACGCACAGGCTCATTCCCAACATTAGGGTGTGGCTTGAGCGAAAACATGGGGAGACCAACTACCACATTACCCAGTTCCTCACGGGACACGGTGGTTGCTACAGGAAATATCTGCATCGCTTTGGGTTGGATGATTCTCCGAACTGTCCCAGATGCGATGGCATACCGGAGGATCCAGAGCATGTGATGTTTCACTGCCCTCGATTTGCGATGGAGAGAAGGAGCTTAAACCAGGTGTTGGGCTGGAGCGGACCCCGGAGAGCATGGTTACTGAGATGCTGGAGTCCGAGGAGAAGTGGCTTGCGGTTGGCTCCGCAATCATCCAAATGCAGGAGGAGTTGCTGAAGGAACAAAGAAGGAGGAAAGCTGCAAATAGGAGGAGGATGAGTGCCTAAGAGCAAACCTACCCCGCAGGGCTAGGGCTGGAGAGACTGGGGGTGGTTTTTAGTGGGTGTGAATCCCATAAGCGCCCGCTGTAGTTCCGCCGTTCGGGCGGCGGAGCTGCGGCGGACGTGTCTTTCTAAGATTTTCCACCTCCGTGTACGCACGAAAAAAAAAAGTTTAAAATGGAGAGCTCACCCAACAGTAGGATATATATTCTTCCTTTTTGCTAGATTCGCAGAGTAAAAAAAGGGTCTAGAGGAGACGTTGGGAGGAACAGCCGCACCGGAAAATCTAATTGAAAAAATTTTGGTAGCCGACCAGAACTGCCATGGAGTTTGCGGTACGGTGGGATGGACTTATTGCAGGTTGGAAGAGGCAGAGGAGGCGATAAAGCTGCAGGTGTGAATAGATTCAATAGGCGAAGGGAGAGGCTAGAACCGTGTCCACATCTTGAGGAGAGGAAAGGAGTTAGGAGGTAGTTTGAGTCGGCACATATGTACCAGTGTCTTTTGCAGATTTCTTCCTCCGGAAAAAAAGGCGAAGGGTAAACCGATTTTAATAAAGTTTAGTTGAATCATTCAGTCTAGACCGTAGTCTGTTAATCAGAACCTTATCTGGAATTAGTTTTCTTATGAAAAGGCCCCACCAGTGAAACGTCCTCAGCCCCAAATCAAAATCAAATTTTCACACTTTAATATCATAAACTTGAATGCATCCAAAATCCCTTTGCCTAGATCCAGAATGTTAAGTCTATGCTAACATAACTCTCATTCATGCTGGAAGTAAGCGTGTATTCGTGCGACAATCGACACCATTATAATCCCAAAGCTGACCTTCCTCCTTATAAGTCTCCTTGTTGAAACCAAAAAGGTCACAAGATCCTAGACATGGTTATGGTTTCATCTCAGTTTCGAAGTTGGCAATATGCTAGCTCTGAAAATTCTTGGACTGTGCATTCTTTCCTTCTTCGTTTAACTAAGTTTGGGGGTTTTCTCAGTCGACGATAGGTGGAAAACGGTATAAAATAAAACACAAATTTTTCCTTCCCTTTACAGGGATATTGCTGCATCATGAAATAATGTAAATACACATTACATCTCCAGAGTATCCTTTTCATAACGAAAAGGTACATTTGTAATGAACGTTTGAAGGATCAAGGGCAAAATCTGAAGTAGCCCCTCCGGCATATTTCTTTTCAAGAACCTACACACAGTGGCATGTACTTTAGAAAAATATACCGAATCATGACAAGTATTATGAACGGTGGATACCTTTAAAGATTTTGAATTTTAATGAGTAATTCAGCAATTCGTACAGCATAATAGTGTGGAGGAGCAGACATCATTGGATGGTACCTGACCGAAATGAAGAGGAAACAGCAACGTAAAAACCATCTTCACCTTGATTTTCCTTTTTAGTTGAATGCCATCAGCCATTTTCTTAATCTTATTCTTTTTAATGCTCTTCATCAACATCAAATAGGAACGCCCAAACCAAATATCCTGAGGCATAATCCTTATCGTGGAGTTCCCTCATAATAACCCACTCAAAAAGACTAAAATATTCATTAAGGAGTAAGGATTTTGCACAGGAATTTTCCAAGGTATATGACTTAAATAATATTCTTTGATCATGATGAGCTCTAGATGGCTGACTGACGAAACTTCTTTGAGAAAATACAATAACATGTAATGGGGGTGGAAAGAAAACTTCTTTGGTTGATTCACTTACATAAATGTTAAAAGCCGCACGAATTTCAACCTCACGATTCAAAACTTTCTCGTGATTCCGCTTCATAGGATCCACCCATACATGGCTTAAGTGGGAATGCTCCTGGCAGGAGAATATTGCGTTAGAGTTCATTTTTCTTCAGACTCCTTTTCATTCAGTGGAAAATTATGAGTCAATTTTGTATCTTGTAAATTTGTGTAACTTAAAATCGCAATATGAGAGGAAAATTCTATTTTCGGTAAAATGTTCTATTGACCTCCACGTTTGGAGATATCTTTAGAAAGGAGCAACTGCTTCCCAACGTGTGTTTTGTCTCTATGTGTGGGAAGGCCCCGAAGGTTCAACCACCTACAAATATCATCTAAAGAGGGTTCATGAAGGAAATACTGAGTGAACAAACAAATTCAATGATTGAAATTGTACGAATTGTTTATAAGGGTTTTTTTATGTGCACGACTGCCTTGAATTCAATATCGAATAATTTACTCAAACCATCGAATTAGGGTAGAACACAAATGTTGAAAGCATGGTACAAAAAGAATAAGGACTATGAGTTGGCGGGAGACATTGACCTCGATATTGTCCCTGAGCGAACAATGTTACATAAGTGGACCGGTCAATCAGCGAACTCGAGCTTGTGTCCATTAATGAGGATAAGATATTTGTACTTGCCTTCTTAATTTGATTAACATTTGTCAGGAATACAAATACGATTTCGCTGCAGACAATCGTCCTTTACCCTTAATGTATGTTTAAATTTGAATGAAATTTGCCCTTCTGTTTTCTGCCTCACCTGAGTAAGAGGGACTAGATTAACCCCGTCGTCAAAAAGTCGAATATATGCTTACGAAAATGACAGCAATGAAATTCAAACGAGTCGGACTATCGCATGCTGGACGCTTCAGGTATATAGGTTTTGCGTTGATGATAAATGAGGAACTTTCTATGCATGTTTTCACAAAACCTGGCTCCTCTATATTTCGTCCAATATCAGAAAAAAAAATCGTTTTCGAAAGAACGAATTGAGCCCTATCATTTGGTATCCAACATGCCTATATTATATGATAAAAAAATAATACCTCCTTTTGGGGGAGCGCCCTTTAAATCCAACATAGGGCAATGCTACTCGTTGTCTGTGAAGCAGTTCATAGATCACATGATCTCACCAAATTTCGTGACGATAGCTCCAGCCTTTTCCAAGTACATCTCGTGTGACAGACGGATAGACAGACAGACAGCAGAAGGAATGACGAAAAAAAGGTGTTCGAACGTAACACTACTTCACAGAGAGCATATGCTATAAAACCAAAGAAATATGAGTTAAAGGCAGGTTGCTGGACTACAAAAACGGTAATAACACCCACCGCGTTTGTTCAAAAGGGCCGACCGCAAGAGATACTCCTCATTCACGAGGAGTTTGTCAACTCTGAGGTCTCCCTCAAAGAGTGCAAGAAAAATTTATAAAATTAAAGGCAAAAGAGCATATAAAAGGATTGAGAACGGAATCTTGATCGGAGGAATTACCCTTCATTCAGCTTGGGGCAAAAATAGTTGAGTTGTCCGAGTTTATCAAGGACAAGCATAACGTGACCCAAGCCATTAAACATATGGTAAAGGCAATCAGAGTTGAGTATAACAAATCACAAGAGGACGAAAGAAACTCCACGAACAAGCCAAAACCTGCTATTCTACTAGAGCCACAGCCCACTAAAGTGACGCATAACCATACTGCCATCGAATTACGGCCAAATAAGAGAGTTTGGGAAAGAGAGGAACCGACTGGGGAATCAGCACTCGCCTAGAGGAAAAAGAGAGATTCCAGAAGCGAAGCTATAAGTTCAGAAGGCTGAAAACATATGACCAAATTGCGAATGTCGATTAGTGTAGAAAAAATCAAGGGGAACGAAAGCGCTGAATGGATCAAGGTTTCCATAAAAAAGCGAAATTGAGAATTCGCGCGGAGACCGTTCTTACCTTCAGCAAGGGTAATCTCTCCTGTATCGAAAGAGGTAGTGGTTGTTGTTGTCTTTTGTTTGTCCCTTGGAACCCGGCAAGCTAACAGCCCAAACAGGACCTGATACAACCCACGAAGTACACCAACAAGACTGATGGCAAACATTTAACCTATGTTACCGGAAGCAGACTATCGTTTATGGCCAAAAACAGCCAAACACAAATTTATTAAATTTGATTTTTTTTTAATTAGCCGACACACTTACGAAGTGTCTTTCCGAACAAACTGGACACGTGTTGCAAACTTAACAGGTGGTAGTTATTAATATTTTAAGGTTATGAATATTTAGTCATAGGCTAGGGTAGTTGTCAGTGACCGCTCCGAGGAGCCCAATTAGCGCTGTGGTGGGCCATTTTGATGCCACAAACTTCTAACACCGTGACTGCTGTTATGAGAGCAGGGAGGCAGAGTCCAGCCGGCTCAGATCTTCAGACCCAGCCCGTAGCATTCACGAAGGAAAGCAGTTTTCCCACCCTCTGCAGCTAGAAATCTGTCTGAGGTCTCCAAAGAATGGTTTAGTCAGTGTCCGTAATCTGACTCTAGCTAGAGCAATCGCAAAAGAAGTGTCTGAGGGTTTTCCCCTCTACGTAGCTTCAACAATGCGAATTGTAGGGTATGCCGAGCCTGGCGGGATGGTCCCTTATGGGTCAGTGCCCCCGGCCAGCCCTTGTATGCATTTGCGCGTGTCTGGTACAGGAGCTCTCGTGATCGGGCTATATTATAAGCGGGCCAAAGCCTTCGTCATCAGCCCGCAGCTACTAAATAGTACAAGTAGATTCCGCCCTTGACAGTCGCCAGCGAGACACCGACCGCGCCTGCCGAATGACTGTTAAGAGCAGAGCCCCGCTTGGTCAATCCGTCAGCCAGCTTATTCCCCTCTATGTTCTTATGCCCGGGAACCCAATGGCTATGTTACAACCCGCATTCTGCCCTGGTTGGAAAGTCCACAGCAAAGTTTCTCGTCAACTTCAGCTTGCGTGTGGTATAGTCCAGGGGGAATGCCCAGATTTCCTTAGGTACTTCGCTTAGGATGTTACCGTGGTTTCACGTAGTCTGACGGCACTGCACGCTACAACGGTTTTAATGTGGAGCTCTAGGGGGAGGAAATGCAGGAGTACATTGAGAGCGTTCGCCGGCCTCGACTGCAGAGCGCCAGTGGCACCTGCACACGGGGTTCTCTGAATCCTATTGAGCTTCGATCTATTATCGTTTTTGCTCAAAGGAGGTTATCTTGCAGGTATAGAAGGCTATATAAGTCTTCTTAACCCTCAGTTCTATGTTCAATCTCCAATCTAGTTTTGAATCCAGGATTATACTCAGACAATAATAATAACAATAATCGTTGGCGCCACAATCCATATTGGATCAGGGCCTTGAAGTGTGTTAGAGCACTTCATTCAAGACCGTAACGGTACACTACAGTATACTTTAGGAGGCAATCTGGTCAGCATTGCACTCGCCCGAGATTATTACCCTGATTGGACTCAGGTGCTCATTCACAGCTGAGTCCACTGGTATTCGACGTCAAATCACGACAGCCTTGCGCTCTAACCACTCAGCTATCCGGACACACTCAGATACTTTACATTAAAGGCAAGAACCAAACTTTGTTAATTCAGCCGTGGTAGGTGGGATTCAGGTACTCTTGTTGGGTTTCTGGGAAGTTCGCATCTTAAGGTCCACAGGCACACTTTAAGTAACGCTCCTTCCATGATGTCGCTCATAATAGACGCGATACCATTTTAGCTAACTTTGTATTGGTAATGTAAGTTTAGCTTTGCTTTTGCTCCGGAACTAGTCCTCATTGCAACAATTCCACCTTTTGCATCGAGCGCAGAATTGTTAAAACAATGAATAAAAAACGACCGTAATTGCTTCATCAGAATGATTTTTAAATCAAAATCCACTAATTGGAACGAAAGAGTTTAAAGAAATTTATAAATGCCACACCGCAAGACAGCCGTCTATCGCAAGGTTAGAAGAGAACGATCCGTCTCCATGTGGTTCTTTCTGCCCCAAACTCATGGCACACTTTCATCGCTAGTCTCCCACTCCCGTGGCGAACTCTAAAAAGTGGAGAGTTCCGCGCCATCTATTCGTTCGCATTCACAACATTCGAAATAAATTTCAAATGCTGCGAATCCTGCCGCGCCACACCATGACCATCTGATTGTGGATTAAATCCGGCTCAATTGGTTACGGTGGGCTGGTCACTTAATCCGTATGGATGAGGATGATCCAGCCCGGAAACTCTATAAGGGCTATATCTATGGTAGAAAAAGAACACGAGGCAGACCTTGCCCTAGATGGAACAATCGCATAGGCCAGGACGCTAGACAGGTTTTAGTGATATCGAATTAGTGCATCTCGGCACAAAACCGGGATGCCTGGAGTTCCTTACTAAGGCAGGCCTAGACCGGATACCGGTTGTTGCGCCGTTGATGATGATTATACTATGAAGCTTCATACTGAAAAGTTTTGTGTAAATCCTATTACTATTTGCAAACTTTTAAGAAATCAAATCCACCCCTTTCAATATAGTAACATTAAAGTGAATAAATCGACATATTCAATGCATAAATATTACGAGCTATGCACAACTATGACAATGACTTATATCTAGTACATGTTTGGCCGAACTATCATTAACTTCACCTAGAATCGAAGAAAAGATAAGTTGAATGCAAATTTTATGCAGTATTTCACTAAACTACTTCCGAAGTACAATGAGAGTTGAAATTTCCTAGTCAAACGAGGAGTCTTCCAAACAAACAGCTGAAACTGTTTCCCACATAAATCAGCAAGCATCCTTCATTTTGTTCATCCAAGCTATAAAATAGTCTCTTCCGTAATTAAAACTTTGTCTATTTCCTTCCATTCCAATCAATTTTCGCAGGACATCAAAATTTCAAGACTGCTTTCTTATGTCCATAGGAAAAGGAAAAGCTGACGTGGACAGTTCGCTTTCAATGAGTGATTAGAGGAAGTTTCTAAGGGTGGCTGGAATCAACATTATCATTTCAACAGTTGTCAGATTTTACACAATTCCATTAATTAGCGACAAAAGGATTGAAACTTTTTGAGCAAATATGCCAACAGAAAAGTTTAGTCAAAATAGCAAAAATGTTCTCTTAATTGTGAAAGTTTTGAAATGGGGAAGTCTGAATATAGCTTGGGATAAACATAGGGTCGCTGGTAGTAAGCCATAAAATGTAGAATATTTGTCATTATGGCATTTTAACACTTAATTCCTGCAACAAATGTATTTGCTTCGGAAATCAACTGTAACGATTTTGAGATAGAAGAGCAACGCCTTGAGAACAGCGCTGGTCCAAATATATTTTATCGCCAAGCCAAGGAAGCCTTAACACGCTAGATTGTAATAATAAAATTGGCAGTCGATGGTCAAAAAATCATCCTTAGTGGCCGGAGATGAGCAAGAGGAGAGAGCTGTCCTAAAAACCTAAAAAGATAGCGATCGAAATGCTCTGTGAACACGTGCTTGCCCGCCTCTAGGCAGGCTCGCGAAAGTGGGGCGGTATCCTCCGCACACTTCAATTCTTCACGTGTGATTTCACAAAAATTCCCGTGTCTTTTCCAGTGCATTAGTTTGCACCGGATCCTGAAAAATATACAAATAATAGACACTGTTCGAACGAATTTCTTCACTATCACTTCTATAAATTTGTTATGAATAGCTGAATTGCATCCAAACTTTCCATAATTGTGTCTTATGTTATCACTTATCCTAATGCCACTGATGTACTTCTAGAATGAACTTAAGGCGGAGGGGCAGGCTGTATTTTGAGGCGTAGATTTTGTACAGGACATCACTATGACTTTTTTCAGTTGTTCAGTTGGAGAGGTTCTGAGAACGAAACTTGTTTCCCCGTTTGGGGCACACATTTTGAGTCCTCACTTCCCTGCATTTCACCCAATAAGATCGTTTTTGAAAAGTACTAATTGAGCTCTTTCCTTTGATACCCGACATGACCATATTCTGTTGAAAAATATACTCTCTCCTCTCGCATATATGGGGAGTCATACCCTAAATCTCAACGCAAAATGATACCACTCGTTGCATGTAAAGTGGCACACAGACCACATGTTCTTATCAAATTTCGTGACAATTGGTTCAGCAATTTCCAAGTAAATCGGTGTGTGACAGAAGGACAGACAGACAGACAAACAGACGAACAGACGTTCTTGATCCAAGGGGAAGAAATCCAAAGGTGATTGCCGGTGACTTCAACGCTTAGGTCCTCAAGTTGGAAAACAGGGAGAATAGCGGGGCCGAAGTCTATTAGACACTTTTGCTTAGTTGGATTTAGTTTTAGCCAATGAAGGTGATGCAAGCACCTTCCACAAAGAGGGTCTACCTCAATCGTAGACCTGGCCTTTGTCGGCCCTGTACTGGCACGTGGTATGTCCTGGCACGTTAGCCAGGATTACATCAACAAAGATCACCCGGTAATCATCTTTAAACTGTTCCTCACAGAGCCCAGGGGAAGATGACATTTAAAAGTGAGAAGGACCTCAGCCTGGTATGAAAAACCATATGATAAGGGAGTGTTCTTGAAGGTGTAGCTAGGCCAACTTACCGAGCCAGCTTAGAGAGCGGTAGATAGGAATAATCAGAGGAAAAAAGAGCGTGTTTACACGGTAGCCACAATCTTGCCATTCAACGGAGCAGGAGGGAATGTTTTAAAGAGCTCCACTTGGAAGGCCGATGTAAATCCTCGGCGGAGCGCCTATAGAATTGTGATTGGACGGTTGAGAGACCGGACATATTTCAGAGATCTCTGAATATAACGGCAATTCCTGCAGTAACCACGGACGAGCTGTTGGAAATCTGCATCTGATGATAACAAAGCTCCGGTCCTGGACGGCGTACCGAACACAGCCATAAGCACGCGGAGAAATACAGACCGGACATATTCGCTGAATTGTTCGCAGCGTGCACGTCGGATATTTCCAAGGGCATGGACGCGGCAGAAGCTGGCACTGCTGCCTAAGGCTGGTAAACCTCCAAGTGAGCCGTCCTTTTATATACCCATATGTCTTCTAGACACTATTGGGCAAATGTTGGAACGAGTAAACCACAACAGATTCCTCCTGATCGTCGAGAGCTAAGGAAACCTTTCAGATCGCAGTATGGGTTCCGTAAAGCTAGATCAACTATTCATGCCATCAAAATTGTTACTCGCTTGGCCGAAAATTCAGTTCAGAGAAGAGGCAGTACTAGCAAATATTGCGTGATGGTGACCCTGGACCTGAGGAATGCATTTAATTCGGCCAATTAGAACCTTATACGAAAGTCTCTGGCGACAATTGGTGTTACCACCTATTTCGAGTCTACTGTCGATAGTTACCTCCAAGGACGGACGTTCTAGTATGGCTAGTGGACCGAAGGAGTACGTTCTCTCCGCGAGTGTCCCTCAGGGCTTCGTACTGAGCCCACTACTGTTGAACAAAGATGTACCGAACCTTTCGTTTCCAGAGGAAGCCACGATGGTGGGTTACGCAGGCGGTTGTAGTGGCCAAGCATCTAGAGGGTGCTGAGTTATACTCTTGTCAAGCAATCAGTGGTTAAAGAGTGCTGGACTGGCACTTCCGGAGGAAAAGACAGAAGCGATCCTCATCATAAAGTGCCGGAAGCGAAATTACGCCCAAATTAGAATCGACAATCACATCATTACTTCCAGTCGACATTAAATACTTGGGAGTGATGATAGATTATTAAGTTTTAAACAGCATGTGCAATGTAGTCGTAACAAGAGATCCACGGCGGGTAGCCCTGGCAAGTAGCGAGGGCCACGGTGTACTTGTAGGCTACTTATTGCCGAGGTGGTGATCTCGATCATGATCATGCTTTGTACTCATAAACTGAGTACAATCTATTGGCGGACAATTCTAAGGGTGTTTTCTGACTTCAGAACCGTTTCAGATGAGGTTGCATTCGTCATCTCGGGAACGATACCAATTGACATCTTGGCAGATGAGATGACGAGTATATACAATCTGAAGTTAGTCTCTTCTTTGTCGCAGACAAAAAACGCCGAAAAGCAGAGATCTGTAAATATATGGCAGGAACGTTGGGACCACTCGGGAAAGGGCCGGTGTACACATGGGCTGATCCCTACCATCAAAGAGTGGCTGGGTGACACAACATGGGTAGATTAATTATAATCCCACCCAGTTTGTGGGAGGCATGGAGGATATATCGCCAGTACCTCTGTTGGTTCAAATTGAACGATTCACCTAATTGTCTCCGACAACCAAGAGTACAAATTCTGCCACTGTCCAAGATTCAGGGACGAGAGGAGAAACCTAGAACTATAGGTGAAGCGCTGATTCCAAAAAATGTGGTGAGTAGAATGCTAACATCGCAGAAGGATTGGAATGTGATCAACTCAATGATCGCATCAATCAAGGGCAAACTGCGAAAAGCGGAAAAGGTAAGGAAGGTGCGGTTACGAATATTGCGCATAAAAGAGTGGAGAAATAGTTAAAGCGAGCTAACTCCTTCCCGTGATGTAACACATGATGGTGGTTCCACAAGGCAGGAAAGGAGGGGGTGAGTCGCGGGTGGTTTTAGTGGGTAAAAAATGCCACACTCTGATGTGAAAAGGCCAGAGTCTTTTGAAAATGTTCACACACTTACAAAAACGAGACGGAGAGACGGAGAATCGGACAGACAAACATTGAATCGATTTTGATAAGGTTTTGTTTCATACTAAACCTTAAATATCACTTAGAGTCAACCAAATACGTTCGATTGTCCTCAAGAAATGCCCCTCAAGCATTTCCATCATCCTGTCCGCAATCATTAACCATTCACTCCACAATGCCCACTTTCCCGCATCGTCCCGATTCATATTTCATATTCATATTTCATAGAAACATCGATTTGATGACGAAAATGTGGAGAGACATCTACCCCGCCCCATAAAATCCACAGCAAAGCCAACCCAACCGTCAAAGGAGCAACCATTCTTGAGTTGACGTACCTCTTATTACCACGACACTGGGTCGTACAACTGGTGCTTTCAGATCTCTATGCCTTATCATCAAACAAATTATCCCAAGGCCTGGAAGGTGTGGAGTTCACAAATAATTTTTGGCTACTATTATCCAGTAATTGAAATCATTTATTATTCATAAAACATGATTATAAAACAATGACATTTTGATCATATAAATATGTAATCAATATGCAGGGTGCGGCAGCATAACTTCCTTTTTTAAAATGCGCGCCACTCAGTTAGTTGATGTCGTAGCGGAGCGCTAGTGGTCTCGTTCAAGAGGGGATACTGCAAAGTTTTGTCCCGACACGGTTCAGTCACCATCATGCGTTGGAATAGTGAGGAGCGTGCCTTTGCCGTTGAGGTTTACTTTTCAAACGGATGTTCGGTTATTTCAACACAGCGTGTATTTCGGAATCGCTTTAGTTTAGCCCCGTTGGCTCCCGTCCCAGACCGCAAATCAATTGTTACATGGGTCACTACATTCAGACAAACTGCAAGTACGACAAAAGGAAGAACTGGAGTCCCTCGGCCCGTTAGATCACCTGAGAACATTGAAGCAGTGAGAGCGTCAATGTTGCGATCGCCAGGCGTTCTGCGCGCAAACACGCATCTACCCTTGGACTATCCGATCGTTCTGTGAGAAGAATTCTTCGTGATGATTTTCATTTTCATCCCTATAAGATGGCGATAGTGCAGGAACTTTCAGAACGTGACTTCAATTCTCGGATGAACGCGTGTGAGGTTCTTCTTGATGTCGTTCCCGAGGGTGCCATTGTTTTTTTTAGCGATGAAGCCCATTTTCATTTGTGTGGGTCGGTTAACAAACAAAACATGCGCTACTGGGCTGACACCAACCCTCGAGAATTGCATCAAAAGCCTTTGCATTCACCCAAAGTCACAGTGTGGTGTGCAATTTCCTCAGCTGGAATTATTGGTCCCTGGTTTTTTGAGGAAAATGAGGTTACAGTGACAGTGAATTCGGGCCGGTATGTAAACATGCTACAGAATTTTTTTTTCCCACGACTAGAAAGTTTGGATTTGGGGGACACTTGGTTCCAACAAGACGGTACAACAGCACACACTTCAAGAGCATCGATGGCTATTTTGAGGGAACACTTTCCAGAGCGCCTTATCTCAATTAGAGGCGATTTGGAATGGCCGGCACGCTCTCCCGATCTGTCCCCTTGTGATTTTTTTCTATGGGGTTTTTGAAATCCCGTGTTTATGTGAACCGTCCAAGAACCCTACAAGATTTGAAGACCAACATCCAAGAAGAAATTGCCAACATAACACCTGCTATGCTAACAAGAGTCATGACAAACGCCAAAAATCGGTTTACGCAATGTATGGAGAAAGGGGGACGTCACCTAACAGATTTGATCTTCAAAACAATGTAAATAAAAACTTTAGACATGTACCTGCATTATAAAAAATAAATAAATATTTTCCGATGCATACAATAGTTTTTATTGAGTTTTGAACAAAGGAAGTTATGCTGCCGCACCCTGTACAATCTATGGATGAGTTAGTAAGTACAGAAATTGACTGATCTTTCCTTTATTTTTCACATCACTTCTCACTGACTTTTTACTTCCCGATTCTCCGTCAGTCTAGTAGTTCTCACCCCGCTACCCACAGGTAGTCGAGCCTCTCAGGCGGATGAGTTTCCCTTCGTGCTGAATTGCATCGGTCCCGTGTGGCACCTGAACGAATCTATGTTAATTAGCTTGTGCCTCCACAAAGGGTAAGCTTTTTTACTATAAACAGTTTACTCGTCGCCTCCTCATTTTCGGCTTCATTTTCTGGTCTAGCTTTTCCTCATCCCAAATGGAACCAATCCGGCGCCAATAGCGTAAAGTCCTCCGCCAATGTTCTAACACCTTCAAAAACGCAGACCGGCCAATGTTCTAACACCTTCAAAAACGACTCCAACCAGTTCATGTATGACTCCTGTCATACCCCCAGAATTGACGCTGCCATGCTCTCAACTTCCCCACCAAGCGCCAATCTTATCCTAACCCACTCATTATCTACGCATTGAAGAGAACCTTCTACGAACTCATCTGTCTCCTCAATTGCTCCTTACTCTCCAATCCCGAAGATAGATCGTCTTTTACATGGGTAACTACTCCGATCCCAGTTTTGCAAACCAGCAACCATACCTGAAACTGATGTACAGTTGTCAACTTCGAACTTATGTACATTTATTCTTTTCTGGAATGTAAAGTCCTTCCGGTTAAATTTCAAATGCATCGAACTTAAGTCACATAGTTTTCGTTACTGAAAAGGCAGAGCTGAAGTACTAAACGACCCGGCACCTTCGCACGTTTATCGACAGATAAACCAGGGGAAGGGGAGAGGGTGGAGGATGGTACTTAATCGTTGGTGAACCTGAAAGATTTGTTTGACGATTCTATCTCGATGGTCGACAATAATCACTTTGGATGTCCATTGTAAGTGCCCCCAAACATCTTGTTCTCTCTCTAATGACGGAGTACAAATCAACCAAAAGGAGACTCCGCAGCGCAATAAACAAGAGCAAAGCTCGCTGCTGGCAAGATCTGGTCGACGAGGTGAATGAGGATCCGTGGGGACTCGGTTGCAAACTGGTAACCCGAAAAATCGAGGCTCTGCAGAAACCCTGTTCACTTAAGGCCGAGCAGATGCACCGCATTGTAAGTGCATTCTTCCCTGCACACGTATGGGATGATGATGTCGGCGCGGAGAGTGCAGATCACTATTCACTTTTCTCTATAAAAGAGTTGGAACAGGCAGCCCTCTCTATGGAAAACAAAAAGGAGCTAGGACACGATGGTATCCCAGCAGAGGTATACAAACCGGTATTCCAACACCGGCCAGACCTACTGCTCGGCCCATTCAACGCTTGCCTGAAAGAGGGCAATTTCCCTGCTCGTTGGAAGGTTGCGAGGCTTGCGCTGATCCCTAAAGGGGAAGGCGACCCCGAATTGCCGTCTTCATACCGCCCACTATGTATGCTTAACACTGTGGGAAAGTGCTCGAAAAGCTCATCAGAAGTAGACTCGCTGAAGCGATACGCGTTACGGAAGATTTATCTCCCCGGTAGTTTGGTATTAGAGCAGGAGATCCACAATTGATGCTGCCATGCAAGTCGTGGACGAAGTTCGACGAGCAGAGACACATAGCCGCCGACGACGGGTGGTGCTCCTCGTAACACTTGACGTCAGAAACGCCTTTTATTCCGTAAGATGGAAAGAAATTCTAGGCAGACTATACAATACTTTCCATGTGCCGAACTATCTCTAACTGATATTAAGGGACTATGTGAAGAACCGATCCCTGCTCTATGAAACACTAGAGGGTCAAAGGAGGATGGAGGTCACGTCGGGGGTAGCACAGGGATCCATCCTAAGGCCAGACCTCTGGAACGCTACCTATGACAGTCTACTTAAACTCGACATGCCAGAAGAGTTGCGCCTGGTCGGCTATGTAGATGATGTCGCAGCGGTTGTTGCTGGATTCACTGTCCAACAGGCGCCAAGCAGACTCGGCATATTGATGCGACGGGTAAGCGGATGGATGACTACTCATGATTTCAACCTTGCAATGGAAAAAACCGAAGTAGTCATCCTGACTAAAAAGAGAATTCCGACCCTGCGTCCCATATCGTTCGGCGAGTCGATAATCGAGTCAAAATCAGCGGTAAAGTACCTCGGGCTGACTCTTGACTCAAAGACGAGCTTTTTTGAGCAAATCAAAGCAGCAGCGAACAAGCCTGCAGCTGGAGTTTCGGCGTTAAGTAGGTTAATGGCAAACATTAGGGGTCCTACGTCTAGCAGGCGTCGTCTCCTGATGAGTTCAACGCAGTCTGTCCTGCTCTACGGCGCAGAGGTATGGGCTGGTGCTCTTGAGAAGGAGGTATGTCATAAACGCCTCGCGCAAGTACAGAGACGGGGAACTTTGCGGGTGGCATCTGCGTATCGCACTGTCTTTGAACCGGCCGTGATGGTAATCGCGGGAGTGATCCCCGTTGCCCTTCGTGCTAAGGAGCGTCAGGCCATATACAAGCGCAAGGGAGATGAACCAAGGGAGGTGGTTGGCAAAATGAAACTAGAGGCAGATGGACTGCGCGGCTCATCGGCAACTTAGGTGCGTGGCTAAATCGGAAGCATGGTGAGACTGACTATTTCCTTACCCAATTTTTAAGTGGGCATGGAAGTTTCCAGTTTTACCTGCACAAGATTGGAAAGGCGCGATCTCCGGATTGTGTGTTTTGCAATGGAGTTGTGGACGACGCCCACCACACTTTTTTTTCTTGTGGAAGGTGGAATTGATTCGTCCGCAGCTCTATTTAAACACAGGGGACCTCTCTCCAGACAACATTTTCGAAGAGATGCTGAGGACTGCGGACAAGTGGAGCCGTGTTGCCCATTACGTTCGGGCCCTTCTCGTTGCTAAGAAGATAGAACTCGACCGGTGGAGGAGCCGGATGGCAAGGGGTTCTTTGAACTGACAGTTCCCTTCCTCCTCTCCCCTCCCGTTGGTGAAAGGAATTCCCTGATTTGAAGGCCCCGCAAGGCGGGAGAATTCGGGAACTAGCCCGAAGTAATGTGACAAACGGTTCAGGCTAGCTCTGTGACGATGGGGAGGTGTTTAGTTGGTAGTCCGACGACGTACCGAACCGGGAGTCCAACACTGTGTGCGTAAATGCATTCACCTACCCTACCCCAAAAAAAACATCTTGTTCTCTACCATATTCAATAAAGAGCATTCAAATACTCTAACGAATGTTTCCTGGAAAAGGCCGTCCTTCTTGGATATCTACTTTAATTTAAGTTTATAGAAAGTAGAACTTCATTCAATCTATCTTATATGGTATCTACATACATTCACCCAAAATATCAGATGGACTGTATGACTGGCACATTCCTTTCTCTAAAATAATTTCAAACATCCCTGGATGGGAGCCGACCAAAATTCCCAGACCGACGTTAGCAGCAATATGGTAACAATTTCAGACAGTATCTATCATTTACCCCACAACTATTTTGAGAGGCGAGCACAGCGTGATTTGATGCATTTGATGAGTATTGACAGGTCATCGACATCAAACTATGCAACCGGAACACTACCGAGGAATTCTCTCATATGAATCGGCTGCATAGTTTCCATGCATTATTAACACATTGTGAGCTCTTCAGCACACGTTGTGCGACTATTAGAATATCTGGTGCCATGTAAAGTGTATGGATATATTCAAATACATGTACATACATATATATCTACACTGAAAAGTGTCCTGAATTTCGAATTCTACTTCTAAGCTTCATGATCCCTAATATATGCAGCGGCGTGAATGTAAATCCTTGACTCCACTCCACATTAGATCATACATATTACACATACCAGTAGATAGGCATACGAAAGTAGTCAGGAGCAATATTGGTTACTGAATCTAAATTTTTTTTTGTATCCTTTTTTACAGCGGCAACGTCAGAAAAAAAGCTTCCTGTCATCGTATTTCTGCATGGAGAGTCATTCGAATGGAGCAGCGGCAATCCTTACGATGGATCCGTGCTCGCAGGTTACGGGGACGTTGTTGTAGTCACATTGAATTATCGATTAGGAATACTAGGTATGTATGGCTTTTCACTGGTATTCATTCACGTTAATATGAATTGTAACGTCATAAAAAATTCAAATATGTTTTACAGCGAAACAAAATGGAAATCGGTCTCCGATGGGGTATCAGGGAATATATCATGTATAACTTTAGAATCCTCTATACGGACTTCGGTATTTGCTCCGTAAATGAAGAGTGGCGTATTCGCGAATGCAGTCCTTTTTGCTACATAACCTCAAGACTACTCCTTCATTTTAATAGAATATTAAGGAGCTTCGGCAAACTTATGAAGAATGAAGCGGGATATTCTCTAGGTACCTAGCTTAAAACTTTATTCTTTTTTACAAACGAAAGGGTGTCAGGCCAATTTTTCTAAAACTGAAATACTTCAATTCGATTATTGCAAATAAGATACTTTACTTCAGCTTAGTAGTCAAAAAATTCAACGACGTGATACTCCAGAATTCACTCCACAACTAGAATACCTAACGTGAAATTCTAAGCTGTGAAATTCCGTTTACATCGTACGGATTATCATAGCAGATATCGGAAAGAGAACTCCATATATTCCTTGCAAAAAATCGATCACATCAGCCCTAACTGTTTGATGACACTAAATTATTTTTAGGAATCAACTGGGACCAAAAACTCTTTTCCTGGCAAACATCATATTATTTTCTTCCCCTGTTCCTCAATTTCATCCTGACTTTCAAATTTTTACTGAAAATCCATTAACTTTCAAATCTTTCAAATACTCATATCTTATTTAATAATCCTAACATCTTTCTTTCCACGATAGGTGAAACCCCATATCGATCGCGGATATCCTCATTTCGGATTGATCAAGGCGGGTCACGCCACTAGTCTAACGCAGTATCTTCGTGCCCATCACCGCAAGACGCCGTTTATTGTCCTTTATAGTCGTCCAACACGCAGAACCATAAAGAGCGAGAGAATGGACGACATTGCGATAAATTTTAGATTTGAGACGTTGATACGTCAATCACAAAGAATACCAGTTGTGGACCGACGCTTCATCCAGATTGCGCTAATGCGTGAAGCAATTTCATAACGCAGTTCTCCATTGGATGATAGCATTGACCCGAGATATGTAAAATGCTCAGTTCTGATAGTCCCTGTTTTGTGGGTCTACAAAAATACTGTTTTATTCAGATTCAATTTGAGACCGTGTTGCATGAGGCGATCATTCCATTTTTGGACAAGAGGTCAGTTTTTTATGAAACACCAGGAGAACAAGATCGGCGTAAAGCAATTTATAGGGCACTGGACGTTGGATATCCCGTGTGGCAGTGTCCATGAAATTATTCTGTTGAGGAAAGTCACACTGCGTCCTTAGAGAATTATCTGGCATTAAGTATTCTCCCAGGTGCCACACACTGTCGCAGAACGTGTACAGAGGTTTCGACACACTCCGCACAGAACCTGCAAGCGTAAATATTCCTAGCTTCCCTATATGATGATGGGGTAGGTCAGGTGTAGACCAGTGAGAATTCCCACTATGATTGGGAGGTTCTTCTTTGCAATATGCACTCTAGACTGCCCTATTCCTGGTAGGCTCCCCCAGTATAATTTCCTCAGCCGTTCCTCTTAATTTTTTAATGTCATAGCCATGAACCTGTTTCCGATTCAACAGAAGGGTTCTGGCCCGTGTAGAGGCGTCCCTGCTCCTTCTTGGTCACTTCGTCCGCTGCTTCATTGTCTTTCAACCGAACATGACCTGAAAGACAGAGTATCCAGACCTTATTGAGCGAACCGGAAGTATTCCGTCTCCCAAAGCATTCCCGTACCAGTTTAGAGTTCATCTGTTTGAACCTAAATGCCTTGATCGCCGCTTGGCTGTCAGAATAGCAATGTTCTGCCCCCTGTAGTTAGTGCATTTAGTCCAAGTAGATTTTCCATGGAACAATGACCTTGGCATCCGCACTATGTGCTGTGAGGGATTCTTCAGTGTACCAAGTAAACAGTCGCTGGTTTAAGCCGCATGTCACACCTATGGTCTCCCAGTTTGCCCTGTGTTTCGTGTGCTGGAAAATTCTTGACGAAGTGAAGTTCGTTGTCATGTTATCCCTTGGTACCAATAATTCGGAGTATCGTCTAAAAAGAATACCAATCTTCCTCCGATTTAGGCAGCTCCCCGCCTCAGCGATACTCCCGACCATCCTGAAGATTGCCCTCCTTTCCTGCATCTGTATGTGCATATGTAGAGTGGATGGATGGATGCCATTGGACATTTCCTCATTGTCTCGCTGATACACACGCAGTCTTTGGAGTTTGTGTAACTCCCTGGCTTGTGTGTTGAATTCAGTTTTAGATAATCATTGGTCTTACAATGGCAGTGTATATGCAAAGCAGTATTTTCTGCGTGCAACTGCATTTGTTTATGCTATGGACCTGCATCTAAGGTAGAAAAAGAAGGCGCGGCAGACTCTGCCTGAGATGGATCGATGACGTAGGTCAGGATACCAGACAGCTTTTAAGAATATCGAATTGGTGATCTCGGCGCAAAACTAGGGTGTCTGGAGTTCCTTACTAAGACAAGCCTAGACTAGATACCTGCTGTTGCGCCGTTAATGATGGACTTGCAAGTCATTAGAGCCCTCGTCGCTTTGCGGCAAGTGGTTACGATACTCATCTTCCAGAGTAATTTTTGGTCTAGGGTAATTCCCAAACATTTGACCTCTGTTTCTCGTTTTACCCATATGCCATGTAACCTTATGGCTCTCAGATGGTCAAGTTTACGCTTCCTAGTGAAAGAAACTATGGCGGCTTTGGCCGGGTAAATATGCACCCCCGCCCTCTTACACCAGGCACTAGTAACACCCAAATCCAGTTCAGATTCTATTACATAGAATATCTTCATATTTGTCCCTACAGATTAAACCAATCTGGTCAGCGTAACACTAGGCCTGTATTCCGGCATTTGTTAGCATATTCAGGAATTCATGCACTACCATACCCGACATAAGCGGTGATAGTACCCAGCCCTGTAGTCAACCTTTGCTAATATTCAGAAAGCCGTGGTGTTTCCAATTCCTTGCGGATCAGGGCATTTTGTATCTCTGTGTGAAATGTGGTATCGAAGGCTCCTTTGATATCCAAAAACGCACACAGTACTATTTCGTTTGTTTGTATGACAGCCCGTAATATATCCGCCAGCTGATATAGTGTGTTAAGCATTAGAAAGTCAGTTCCAATATAGTTGTATATGACCGTCTTCACCGTCTTGAGTACGAACGACGTTAGGCTAATTGGTCTGAAATATTTAGGGTGAAAAGAATCCTTTTCAACCACGTTTGGAATAAAGACCATTCTTGCTCGCCTCCGTGCCCTTGATATATATTCTAGGGTGGAGCGTGGGAAGTGCTGGGAAAATGCTTTCAGTGGTTTAAAAGTTCCCACTGCCCACCTTACCTTTCGAATCGACGTCCTTTTTGGTAGTTTCCCCTTTCATTCGTTATTGGGATGTCAGGCAGAATGTTGCCGCATTTCGCCGTACGGTAGGACCTCGGAAAATGAGTTTTAAGAAGCAGGTGTACTCTGTCCTCTTCATTCCCGGTTTTTCTGGTAGGCGTGCTGCCTTTGGTGAAGTTACCATTTAGGAATGTTTGTATCCGTTATGAACCGATCTACTAGCCTTTCTAGTCCCTTTAGCAGAAAGGATGCCAATCTAACCGGTAGGAAGCTTTTCGCGTCCGTGTAGGTTTCCTTGGTTTCAGATTAAGTACCACCTTCACATCACCCCAATTAATTAGAATATAAGCATGTTCTAGGAATGCACGGTATATTTTCCAAAAAAGTAGAGCCGGGGCATCCATTCTCTCTATTGCAAGCGTAGAAATGTTGCAATCTGGAACTGCAGGCTTGTATCTGTGGAACGAGTCTCATGCCCATTTTATTCCAATCTCTCGGTTGAGGGCTGTATGTATGTATGGATTTTGGATGCTGCCTAGGAAGTGCTAGTCTATTTTATACGTCTCCCAATCTTACTTCTGGCTTATTTTATACGTCTCCCAATCTTACTTCGCGAATTTAGAAACGGAGGAAATGAATTGATTATCCAAGTTGAAAATCTGTAGATCGGTTCCTAAAAGATACTCTAATAGTCTCGATCATCTGCCATTGATTTTGAAACTTCCCAAGCATATGTGATAGGCGTTAACATCACATGGTGCTATTATTGCCTTGCCTTTGCTTTCGGTACATTGGATAACTCTGATGAATACTCCACTGGGAACTTCTTCAGCATCATGGGGGAATACGGTTAGTTCGACCGTTATGATGTCGCCATTACATAGGTTGTTAACCAAATTAATCTGGAGGCCTTTTGAGACCACCGTACAGAAGCGGCTTCTACCACTTCCATTGGCATATAACAGGTCATTTTTTTAGGCTCTTGCCTACCCCACCAACAACCCATGTTTCTTTTGTGAGGGATATGAATGTGTTGCAGCTGCAAATTTATATGGGAAATATGGCCTCTCATTCACGCTTCGGATGAAGATGTCGAGGGCTACGCGTCCCCTTCAGTGGTTTTTGGGAGCCGACGCCTGTAACATGACCATCCGTAGCCCATAGTGGTGCCGGCAACCGGTTTCTAAAAGCCAGAAGAAGCGTTTTTTAAACGTTGCCTGCTTAGAGACCCTTATCAAAGTTCAGTACTACTTGAGTCACTCGCTCGTATTTTCGTCGGAAGAGCTTAGCCGCAACATATTACGGTATACTCCAATCAACTCAAACGGATCTTAATGCCTTCCAAGGATACAGTTCCTCCTAAGCCAATTGCACTGCTCACTGTCGTAACCGGGAGGATTAGAGTCGTCATGCAAGATCCATCCATCGGCTTCGATAGCCTTGACTGCAAATGAAGGTTTAGCCGTTGCCCTCTTCGTTGCCTTTTGTATTGAAGAGTTGGGATCGTCCAAAGACCTCTACCGCTTTGCTTTTACCTTAGCGGCAGGTGCTACTCTTTTCTTCTCAACCTTGGCACACCCCGTAGGTTGTGATTTGCCCGGAGGTGGTGTACACGAAGGCCATTTGCTCGGAGGCAATTTGTCCGAAGGCAGATGCTTACCTATCGGCAAGACTTTAGCCTTAGCAGGTAGTTCCGATTGGAGCCCGGTGGCAAGAGTGCTGCCCCTCCATGTAAGAGTAATGACAGGACCTCAACTGGAAAGCAAGTAGCAGCAAAAAAAGATACCCATTGCCCTCGCCGGCCCCGAACCCCGTGAGGGCCAAAAGCTGCAACAACGGCGGACGTCCAGAAGTAGTAAAGCATACCAAGAAGTGACGAGTTGCACCATGTACCTGGGCACGGTCATTACTCAACATATAATATTATTCCTATCATTCAGGATGCTGTTCGCAAAGAACATTTCGACCGAGGACTATGAGATATGGAAGATGGACGCTAGATACCACGTCGAAAAGCTAGGCCGCTCTCGGCTTATTCGAGTAAAGCTAAGAATCGAGGTGCACTTTCCGATTCGAGAAATGATAAGGGTTCGTCAGAATATGAATGATGTCCGACCCAGTCGAACACAATGTGCAGGAAAGCCACGGAGGTAGAAACCACGACCCATTGTGACGTGCTGATAAGGCATCTAAATTTTAAATGCAAAGGTACCACCCGCAAGATCGATGAGTTGCTCGAGCTCCCAGCTACCAAAAGAAGAAGGAGAGGTCTACTAGGCAAGGTACTAACCGCAGTTTTTGAAGTTAACGAGGAAGTTTACAATGGCATCGAGGACCTCCAGCAAGGACAACTTACCATGTTGCGGTCAATAACCCAGAAGAGCATTTTGATAAACTCGCGGATGGACGCTTACAACACGGTAATATCTCATCGATTGCGAGAGTTCACCCATAAAATGAACATGGTCATAGAATCAGTGAACAAAATGAACAGCTGGTTTGCTAAAACGGATGCGGGCAATCTGAATGTGCAGATTGTATCCACGTACTTGATTGTCGTGGATGACTTCGACGAGTTAGAGGCGAAATGTAGCGTAAACAACCGCGATCGCGGATATCCTGAACAAGATTGGGTCGTTGTATGAAATCAAGAGAATTCCACAAGAACGAATGCCGTTACAGAAGGACGAAGAACAAATTCGAGTGTCAGGTATTTTTGTATAACCGGCAAACACAAATACGATCTGCTATACGTAGCAGTCGACCCTCGAGCCATAGAAGCGGGCCGGTATCTGATGTCTCCATTCGACATCAGCAGTCGAGTTCAATCTACACTTCGAGCTTGATCATTCCTCGCTTGCGTCATGTCTTCGACCAAATCATTTTATGCGCGCCAAAAGTAACAGTACGGATGACATGCCAAACTGTACGCTGAATGCAATCTACGAACGCCCAAATAAACTAAATTGTTACTTGCAGGAGGTATATATCTGACACATTATTGGAAAGTTTAGTGCAAGTGCTACAACTATTAGCAAAGTTATTGTATAGTAAATTTGCCTCTTTCTGATATATTTACAGTAACCTTTTTTTTTTGGATGGAGGTGGAAATCTTAGAAAGACGCTGCTGCGCCCCTTCCCGCGGGACCACCGTGAAGTATTACTTCGCGGGGGAGGCTCTGGTTCGCTATACCAGCTCGTCCATGTCACGTCTCCGTCGTGCCGCCTTCCGAGCTCGATCCAACTCCACGAGTTTTGTCTGCACCACGGTTACTGCCTCATTTACCGCCATCCAGTTTTCCTCCTACTTCAGCATCTCTTCCACCAGGTTCTAGGGCTCGATGTCCGCCCCTAAGATGCTATTGAACCTCCTTTTCTGCTGCAGAAATCTGGGACAATGGAATAGAACGTGCTCCGGGTCCTCGGGTGTAGCACCGCAGTCAGAACAGTTGGGAGACTCGTCCAACTCGAAGCGGTGCAAGTACTTCCTATAGCCACCGTGTCCCGTAAGGAACTGTGTCAGGTGGTAATTCAATTCTCCGTGCTTTCGGTTGACCCATTTCTCGATACACGGGATCAATGTATGGGTCCACCGGCCCTTGTCGGAGTGATCCCATCGTTGTTGCCACTTGCCACACAACTCTCTCCTGATGGCTTTTCGGAAATCCGCATTCACCTCGGCTGGATTTGCCTTCCGTTTTTCGTAGAGCCGGTGTGCCTCGCCCGCTAGAAGATCTATAGGGATCATTCCTGCGATGACACACACTGCCTCCGTCGACGCCGTCCTAAGTGCGCTGCACACCCTTAGCGCAATTGGCCGGTATGCCGAACTTATCTTCCTCCGGTTGACAGCGTGGTTCAACGCTCCCGCCCAGACAGGGGCCGCGTATAGCAGGATCGACCTCACCACTCCCGCGATGAGTAACCTGCGACTACACTTCGGCCCTCCCACGTTAGGCATCATCCTTGCAAGGGATGAGCTGGCATTTGCTGCGTTCTCTCGCGCATAATCCAAGTGTCCCTTGAAACTCAGCTTGGCATCGATCATCACCCCCAGGTATTTGACAACCGATTTTGAGACGACCTCACGATTACCAACCTGGATGGTAACCGTGTATGTTTACAGTAACCTAAGTGAAGGAAGCTACATATAAATAGAACAGTCTTATCTCGATTTATTTTTTGCACTAGGAATTTTCAAAATCTCCCACACCTGAAGCGATGGCGTTAAATCTGCGAATTATAAGAGTTTTCTTTTTAAATTATGAAATAATTAATGGGTCCATCGTTTTATATCTGAAACGCACAGGCTCCAGTTTCTGAATTGTTTAGAAATTCATCTTCAACACTCATTGAATAGGCTTCCTTTTCAGGAGCACAAATTTCCTGGGTAAATATTTCTCCAAAATTTGCTATGATGTTCTGACTCCAAGAGTTTTGAACTATACTCCTCTATCAACTTAAATTAATATTTCATAATGAATTTCACTGAAATCCGCTTATTCATTCTTTTCCTCTTTCTCTTTCAGGTTTTTTAAATGCAAATCCAAGTCCACACATTAGAGCTCGAGTGGCGAACTATGGTTTAATGGATCAAATGGCAGCGTTGCACTGGGTGCAACAGAATATCATGAAATTCGGCGGTGACCCAAATATGGTTACATTAGCAGGCCATGGAACCGGAGCCGCATGTATAAATTTTCTTATGACGTCACCGACCATGGTACCGGGTCTGTTTCATCGTACCATTCTTCTGTCAGGATCCGCGTATGCGTCCTGGGCGCTCGTGGAGGATCCGGTAGTCTATGCTTTAAAATTAGCTAAGGAAGTTAATTGCTCCATACCGGAGGACTTAATTAAGAACCATGAACAAATTGTCGACTGTTTACGTGACGTCGCACTCGAGGAGCTACAAAGTGCCGACATTCAAGCCCCCAATTTTCTCACTGCCTTCGGTCCCTCGGTAATTTTCTTTGTCATTATTTAGCCTTATCTGTTTTCTTAAGTTACATAAACCCTAATGATGTACATAGTTCTGTCAATCCTGGTAGTTTATGGGAAGTCAGTGTTGTCAAGATTTGGGTGGGAACGAAATCAAAGCTGAGACAATCAGGCCATTGTGAACAATGATTTATTAATAACTACGTCATGTCCATTACACAAAACTAAGGATAATTTATTATTTCGCTTTTAATTTTCACCTAAGCATAATCCTGTTTGAGTTCTTAACGTATTTCATGCTGGCAGGATCGACTGTCACCAAATGAATTATAGCCAGCCTGCATTCTGCCTCGCAGATATTAGAAACGCTCAAATGATCCTACACCATATTGACAACACTGCCCATCAATTCCGATACTCCCTAGCATGTCCTTCATCCAGCCTTAGTACCTTGTAGAGAGTATCATCTTCAACGAGAGGTATATTAGTTCTCATAGTAATTTCGTTTTAATTTAGATTGATGGCGTCGTAATTCGATCCGGGCACAGCAATCAGGAGACAGACGAGCCAATGAACCGAAACTCAAAACGCTCCCAGGAGAATTCAGGACGTTACGATGTGCTTTTTGGTGTTGTGACGGGGGAGGCAATATGGAGATTTAGTGCGGCTGATATTCAAAATGGCTTCGAAGGTGAACGACGGGATAGAATTATTAGAACTTACGTCCGGAATGCCTACTCCTATCATTTGAACGAGATATTTTACACGGTAAGATATTTAGAATTGCATTACTCCTTAAAATTACGAGGAAGGAGATCATTAGGCAACGTCAATTTCAATCTCATCAGATTCAATTCACCTTTAAAATGAAGGACATTATTTCCGATTTCTCAATACGAATCTCAAATCTTTTAAACTTTTGAAAACGACCGCTTTACGGTTTAATGATTTATTGAAAGTAATTGATTGCAATTCAGAGAAGGTGCAGTCTTTACTCCACTTCAATAATCACTTTAATGTTATGATTTGTAAGCATTTGGGTTCACCGAAATAGAAGGTGACCTTTAAAATTGGAACATCTTTCCACGGAAAAAAAAGATTGAAATTGAGGAGATTTGTTTTTTTAGAATCTCAGTTCTTCTGAAAGCATAAATATATAAACATCTCTTTAAAAAACAACTCGTGAGAGATAAAACTAGCTTTGCTGGAATCTGGTTAGCATTTATTTGGCTCTGGGAATACACACATATCCTGGGCATTAACAAATTGGTGGTATATAGCGCATCAACCACACCTACTTTCAATGCTGTGCCTATTAATGGAGATAGGGAGAGTATGATGAACGGTCAGACTGAGAACTTTGGTTTTGTTGACTTTTCTCTCCAGTCCATCTCTACTTGCCTCTCTTTCCAACTCCAGAGCCATTTGGCCAGGAACTGGTGAGAGCGCAAACGAATGTCGTCAGCGTAGTCGAGGTATTTGATGAAAGATGTCATATTCCTTTAAACTCCTCAGCATACTTCAGACAAGGCATCATGATGCACGTCTCCGACAACAAGAAGAAATGGTAAACTCCACTTTAGACTACAAATTCCTCCAACATTTTGCCGCGGTAGGGCACATGACATTTCACACCGTCATATGTTACTCTGATAATGACTATTAGTCCTTTCATTATCAACGGCGCGACATCCAGTATTCGGTCTAAGCCTACCTTAATAAGAACTCCAGACACCCCGGTTTGGGCCGAGGTCCACCAATTCAATATCCTGCCTTGTCTTCTTTTTGTATCATAGATATTGCCCTTATAGACTTTCCGGGCTGGATCATATTCATCCATACGGATTAAGTGACCTGCCCACCGTAACTTATTGAACCGGATTTTATCCACAACCTGGCGGTCATGGTATCGCTCAAAGATTTCGTCGTTATATAGACTACGGAATCGTCGATACTCATGTAGGAGTCCAAAAATTTTTCGGAGGATTCTTCTCTCGAACGTGGCCTCTTGGCCTCTTGGTTGAGAACTCTTGTTCTCAGTTTTTGTTGCTAAGAATCCGAGGAATACATAAGGATTGGCAAGGTCATAGCCTTGTACAGTAAGAGCTTTGACCCTATGATGAGACGTTTCGAGCGGAACAGTTTTTGTAAGCTGAAATAGGCTCGATTGCCAGCCAACAACCGTGCGTGGATTTCATCGTCATAGCTATTATCGGTTGTGATTTTCGGCCCGAGATAGGAGAAATTTTCAATGGTCTCAACGTTGTAATCTGCTATTTTTATTCTTCCCGTTTGGCCAGTGCGATTCGGTGTTCTTCGTTCTTTGCTTTCTGACTTGAAGAAGATGGTGACTCTCGCATTTACATCTGCATTGTGAACCACTTTCTTAAGGGCCGGTTGAAGAGGACGCATGATAGGGCAGGGTGGGGGGGTAGACCGTTGATGTTGAATGGTCTCGAGAGTGATCCTGCTGCTTTTATCTGGCATGGCACATTGGCCAGGGTCAACTTGGTCAGTCTTATCAATTTCGTCGGGATACCGAATTCTCTCATGGCCATGTACAGTTTTACCCTGACATAGGCGGCTTTAAAGTCCATGAAAAGATTGTGCAACCGATGTCCATATTCCAACAGTTTTTCCATCGTTTGCTGCACAGACAAAATCTGATCTGTTGCTCATTTGCCTGGAGTGAAGGCTCTTTAGTAGGGCCCAATGATGTTCTGGACGTATGGGACTATCTGGCCTTCGAAGGGTTAGCTGCGGTTATTGCATCATCCATTTCCCCTTATAGGTATTGCGGAGGGCTGTGTTGTGAATGGCTTCGGAATTAACTCTCACCTGATTGTCAGAGGAGATTGTAAGTGGTGTAGTAATTCAAACCCGGAACACAATGTCAACGAGATAGTGATCCGAGCCAACATTAGCGCCCCTATATGTTCTGACATTCATCAAGGCTGAGAGCTCGTGGTCAATTTGGTTGAAACTGGTCCAGTCTGGAGATGCCCACGTAGGGTTGTGGATCGTTTTTCGCGCAAACCATGTATTGTCAACAACCATTTCATGCGATACTGCTAACTGAATAATCCGCAGTCCGTTATCATTGATATCCCTATGTAAGCTATGGGATCCAACGTACCACCTGAATACAGGCTCTGTCCCTACTTGGCTGTTAAAATCCCCAAGTATGATTTTAATATCATACTTGGGGCAGGCTTCTAGGGTCCTCTTAACTGCCTCATAGAGGGTATCCTTCTCCGACTCTGCAGTTTCCTCTGTAGGGGCGTGAACGTTTATGAGACTTATATTTCTAAATTTGCCTCGCAAACGCAGTGTGCATAGCCTTTCGCTTATATTTTCAAAGCCAATAACAGCAGGTTTTATTTTTTGGCTGACTAAGAAACCTACTCCAAGCACATGGTTTACTGGATGGCCGCTATAATGGATGGTGACCGATCCGGTCCCTGTCCAACGCATGTCCTGCAACGCTGTTACATCAACCTTATTTTGGGACAAGGTGTCGGCTAGCTGCTTGGCAGCTCCACCTTCGTACAGGGAGCGCACGTTTCATGAGAAAATGCGCAAATCGTTATTCCGTTGGCGTTGCCGGTTTCGCCATTGTACAGTTCATGCTGTCCGAGGCTCCTTCTGTGGCTTGTCAACCCTACCCAACCCCCAACCTGGAGGATCAGCTTTCAAGAGTTCTTTGATGTGCAGGGATTTCGCAGGTATCCCTGACGCGCAGTGGTAAATAACTGTGGAAGCAGATTGTCAAGCCTGGTTTGAGTGCACCGATGGGCGAAATTATTTCTCTTCTGCTTGAAGGTTCAACGCGGATCCGCACGTTGGGCGCATCATCGTGCATGAGGAGTCGACTGTTAACGTCCTTCGCAGGTACCCCTGTACGTGCAGTGGTAAATAACTGTGGAAGCAAACTGTGAACCCTGGTGCGTATCCGCACGTTGGCGCATCATCGTGCATGAGGAGTCGACTGTTAACGTCCTTCGCAGGACCATTGCAAGATTTGCGACCACATATAAGCTCTTTTGTGATGCGTTATATACTGATGATGATGGCGTTCTGCGGCATCGTCCACTTCCCACATGAGCGCAATAGCAAACTCCCTTTTATCACGGCGCACACTACCCCGAACTTCTCGGAATTTCAGTATCGGAGTTCGAGTGCATCACGCCTGCCGTCACTCGTAGCCGTCAATAGAGCTTTCAACTTCCATTCCATTCGCTTTCACCACTTCTCAAACAACCAGACCTTATAACGTCTCTTCGGAAAGCGGCCGACGACCTGCATAGCATCCGAAAAAGAGCACTTTTGATGGCGCCCAATGCTCTTAGATATTCCGAAGCGATATAGAACGTGGGTGGTCGCAGCTCGCCAAGCCCCACCCAAGCGATCGTAAGCGATCACCAGATGGTGATCCCTTTCGAGGTTAATGTCCGCGCCACTTGTGAGATACATCAAGGACACAACTCCCGAATCTACTGTTGAGCACACGGTACGGCGCGTACGGTGACCTTATGGCGGGCACTGTGCACCAATAGTATGCCACCAACGCTAAAGCAGTGAAAATTGCAGAAATCCACAAACTTCCCATAACAATGTCGTTATGGCCGGTAAGGCCATCCTTCGCCATCACGTGCCCAAACAAGGTTTTGTCAGAGACCACCTTGGTATTCGGATCTCGCATCACAATCATAATAATACCTTTAGGAAGTCTCTCCTAAGCTAATTGAAATTTGTCATAGAAAGCATCTATTTCCACATATCAGAAACCTTCGTTGGTGCATAGGACTGTACAATTATGGTCTTGCAGGCTAGGTAAAGAGGCGCGCTTTGCGGTTGTTATCAGAAACACACCGACACTAGATTCGTGTGTGTTACCACTCGACGACAGATCTACTCTCCACAGAAGGCTTCTGAGCAATGTAATGTCCTTCAGAGGTATTACTTCAGGCCACCGCGTAAACCTGTCGATGATTGTGAGGCAATACTTGAAACCGTGCGAGTCTCGCAAAGGCCCTACGATGTAGAAGTGTATTGTGTGGAATCGCTTGGTAGTGTTTGGGAATGAGGCCACTTCTTTTTTTACATGCCTGGTGACCTTACACTTCTGACATGCAATCCATTCTCTGACCCAAGAGTTGACATCCTTATTCATGGAGGCCAGAAGTATTTTTCAGCAACTTGCCGATTTGTCGTCTTGATACCTGGATGCGCTAAGTCGTGAACTGCGTGGAACACTTCCTTTCGAAAGGTGGCCGGAGTCCCTTTTCCGAGTATTCACAGCGGAGAGAGGGTTCGACCCGAAGATGGGCAACTCCCGAATTTTGTATTTGGGGTTGAATTTGAGAGTCTGAAGTACCACGTCATCCTCCTGCGCCTTGGCGATAGCCGAGAAGTCGAGTGGGGCGGAATGTTAACCTCGTAGACACGTGACAAAGCGTCAGCAACTATGTTGTCCTTGCCGGACACGTGCTGTATGTCGGACATGAACTGGCTTATAAGGCTCACGTGTCGAAGCTGACGAGGGGATGCTTTGTCGGACTTTTGTTTTAAAGTATACGTGAGAGGTTTGTGATCCGTGAACACTTTGAACGGCCTTCTAGGGAGAAACGAAAGTATTTAATGCTTAAGTACGCGGCGAGCAGTTCTCGATCGTAGGTACTGTAGTTCCGTTGAGTGGGGTTTAACCGTTTAGAGAAGAAAGTCAACAGCTGTCAAACTTGGTTCACCTTCTGGTGAGGAGCAGCACCTACTGCGATGCCAGTGGTGTCAACAAAAACGGCTAGGGGTGCATCTTGTTGAGGAAATGCCAAGAGTGTAGCATTAGCCAATTGTTGTCGGGATTTGACAAACGCGCGACAGCCTCTTCAGACGACACAATTTCTCGTGTGTCTTTTGTTTTGGGGTCAGACAAGTACGCGTTCAAAACGGACTGGCATTGGGCAGCCTTGGACAGGAAACGACGATGGAAGTTTAGCATGCCTAAGAACCTCCGCAAGTCCTTTACAGTTTTCGGACGCGGGAAGCTTGAGATCGTTCGCACCTTGTCCGGATCTGGCTGTAGTCCATCAGGGGAAATGAAGTGGCCGAGGAATCTCACCTGTGTCTGGAGAAAATGATATTTATTTAGGACTAAACCGGGGTGAAGGAGACGTTGAAAAATGCACTCGAGATGGACTAAATGCTCAGACTCCGAGGAAGAAGCAACCAAAACATCATCCAAATACACGAAACAGAAATCGAGGTTTCGCAGGACAGAGTGAATGAACCTTTAAAACTTTCGGCGGCAAATTTCTCACACATTAACATCTACGGTTACAGGCAAGTGGATGTTAGTCTTGGCTTGCGTAGGAGGTTCCCATGATGATTCATCCTGGCGGATGTCAGCTTCCCCATTTTAGGCGCAGACTTCTTGTGTCACTATGGGATGCTAGTGGACTTGCAGAACAGGTCCCTTATAGGTCCCCCACAACCAATCTTAACTCGTCAGGCAGAATTTCATCACACCCCAACAACAACCAAAAGTTCAGCCAGATTACTACCGAATGTAGTCTCTCTAAACTAGCGAAGCACAATGTGCAGCATCACATTAACACCACTGGTTCCCCTATCTTCTCAGAGGTGCGTCCTCTACCACCCCAAAAACTGGCTATTGCATGGAAAGAATTCGTGCAACTTACCCAAGAGGGTATCTGCAGACCTTCAGACAGCTGTTGGTCGTCCCCACTCCATATGGCCCCTAAAACATTTAACTCATATGTTTAATTAACAATAATATCATTAAGTTAATTTGAAGAAGACAATGTAGATAAAATTGGAAAAAGACAATGTAGATACGTCGGCGATGAAAAGTCGACTAGATGAACTAATTTTTCCACCGTTGGATTTCCCCACGCCACGGAGAGCACCGGTGGTCGCATCTGTCTGTCGTATTAACAACATTCGCTTCGCCACAAGCTCCGGCCAGTTGCGCCACATCACCAGCTTCCCTTTCTTCCATTTTTCCGGGTACAGGCGGAGGAGAAGGTTCTGGCAGGTAAGCCTGTATTCCCTTCTCCTTTATGGTTAAAGTTTCCTTCTGCTGAGCCTTCCTCTCCCGTATTTTAGAAGAGTTAGGCAAGAGTGTTACCGACAGGCCAGCAGTAGTCAGGTTTCTTATTAAGGGAGTTGCTTTACTATCCTTTCTGGCTGACCACGTCGTAGACACCGGGCGTAGGTTTTCCACTGAAGTGAAGAGCCTCTCTTCCACAGATTTCTCATGGGGAGGAATATGAATTTGGTGAGGCCTCCAAAATCCATGCCTCTGCCACGATCTAATTTGTCAAAGTCGCGGGTGGATGTGTGTGTCTCTGACTTCTTACCTCTTGGAGGGTTACAATCCTTTGTTTCCATCTTCATGGGTTTTTGGACACACTTAGTGTTATAGTAAACTACCGCAAGCTCCCCCCACAACAAAAGAGGTGTACGAGGGAGAAATAGTTAGCAATACATTTCGGCTCTAGGCCAACGTGAAAGCATCATAACCAGGAACAATATCAGAAATCCTGCAGATTGATCTCGTGCTGTATGGTTGCGATAGGTAAGACCAGGGATTACCACAATGGATTCGTTGGATGTATACATTTATAATAAAACTGGAGGCTGAACTTTGTTAACTGCTGGAAGCTGTTGGGACAGATTCAGAGACTTCGCGGCACTCCAAGCTCTCCTGAATTCCCCCCCCCCCCCTCTCCTCCCTCAATGGCCATGAGTCTTTTAGGTTTACAGATTTAATAATCTCCACCGACGGGTCAGTCCCCTATTGATAAGGGCAGGAGTGTTCTCAGAAAATTCGATTATAGAACTAGCCCAACCTATCGGTAAAAAGGGTGAGATATAGCCCATTTGATTGGCGGCAGAAAAATATTTGCAACAAAAACGGCGGGATCGCACCTTTCGTTATAAGCACTAAACAGCAACGACATATACAGCCAGTTAATGTGAAGCTGTTACCAGGTGGTGCTGAAACCTGGCCAACTGAACGAAACATTCCTGATGTGGGTGTCAAGGCATACGAACATTGCTGATAATGAGGAAGTTGACGGACTGGCTCGCTAAACATCTGGAACCTCAATGTGGGACCAGCACCAGCTTCCGAAAATCTTTTTGAAAGAACTCGGACAGCTAGAGCGGCATTTTTATTATCCATTAACAACTGGGAAAACCCTATTGGAGCTTATAATAGGGAGAAAATTGGAGTAGTGGTCTCGGCTATATTCTGCCAATGTAGAAAGGAGGAAAAAACGGCCCGGCAGTTGATATGCGGCTGCCTGACCTCCGCAGATCTCAAATGAGGATACCAAGGCAAGGTCTGGATTCTCAATCTATGGAGAATGCCTGCCAACTTCGAAGGCGGAAGGCCATTAGACAGGCAATCTCTGGGGGCCTAATGGGGCTAACAAAATACCTGAGTGCTTAGAACAGCAGCTAAACTAACTAAATAAAAGTATTATTGTAGACATTGATTATAAAGGTAAGGAACTTGGGAAGTTAAGTCAAAGATCTGTGGCGCGGCAGGATTCGCGGCATTCGAAATTTATTTCGAATGTTGCGAATGCGAACGAATAGATGGCGCGGATCTGTCCACTTTGCGGAGCACGCCACGGGAGTGGAGGACCGGCGAGAAAAGTGTGCCATGAGTTAGGGGCAGAAAAGAAACACATGAAGCGAGACTTCTATTCTGCCTCTAACGTTTTGGATATTAAGTTGCCAACCGCTGACTAAGTCGGTCACCTTCATTTTACGTTTCATTTTTATTTGTACAGTTGACTTGTAACCAAACATATCATCTTAAAGTAAAATTTGTATTTCAAATATATATTATAAAGAGTAAGCTCGAAGGTAAATTTAATTACAATCGCCCGAAATACAGAGAAACCTTTGCCTTGCTTGAGTGTGTTTTGATTTCAACGCGCGTATCTGCATTGCACAATTACTGGCACTAGTTGAGCCAGCTAAAGTGGTGACCCCGAGAGGAAACACGGCAACCAACGCGCCCAGTTAGAGCCGAGCGAAGAAAAGCTAACGCCAAAGTAGCAAGCAATTCAACGTCATTTGCAACAGTAACAACAGAACCCGGCACAGCAGTGGTAAAATCTACAGCAACGAATTGAACAGAGGCAGAACTCACAACAGCAACCGACTCAGCAGCAATTCCAACAGAATTTACAACAACGGCAGCAGCAGTCGCAACATCAGCAATCACAACGATAACCAGCTCACTTGGACGACGTCGCCGCAGGTAACCGGAGCCGCCGTCAAGAATCCATCGCACGTTTAGAGGGAAATTTCAAGTTTAAGTATTTATTGTCATTATTTGCATTATCATTTTTTTTTCTCTTCGAGTTATTTTGTTTACATATAGTATAATAAAAGTAAAATCGCCGCAAGAGACGGCATTGAAGTGTTCTACATTTCCTTGGTATTTTTGGTCTGCGCTGGAGAGCGTCCGCTTCGGTTGTTGTTTTTCTCGTTTCGTGCGTGCATTTGTGGGAGCGGCCTGCCGTGTCGGTGTAAAGTTCACCGCGTTTCAGTATAAACTCACCGCGTTTGCATCTCAATCTCGTACTTCTCGGTAAGAAAAATGTCGTTTGACAATAAAGACGCGGCAGGCCCATCGGACCCACAAATGACCGCCCTCGCCGTACGCGTTCCTCCGTTTTGGCGGCGGAACCCCGAGCTGTGGTTCGTGCATTTGGAAGCACAGTTCCAAATGTCCGGCATCACATCGGACGCGACCCGTTTCAACTACGCGGTGGTCGGCCTGGACGAAGAGTCCATACTTCTGGTGTCCGACGTAGTGAAGTCGGCATCGTACTCTCAGCTCAAGAGCGAGTTGATCAGGCGCCTGTCGGCAAGCGAGTCGGCAAAATTAGATCACTTGCTGGCGGGTTTAACGTTGGGTGATCGAACTCCCAGCCAATTGCTTCGTGAAATGAGGCAATTGGGTGGGAGCAAGATCGGCGACGATCTGATTAAGTCGCTCTGGCTGCGCCGGCTCCCGGAGGGCACCCAGGCGATCCTAGCCTGCGTCTCCGGTTCCTTGGAGGAATTAGCAGCGACGGCCGACCAGGTACAGGAGGTGTACGTTCGCCCAACCATTGCGGCCGTGCAACCACCGTCGGATGAGGTCAGCGACTTACGGCGCGAGATCGCGGCTTTAACTGCCAGCGTGGCCGAGATGCGGGCGACGTTGGACGCTCAGCGTTCGAGTGCCAGGTCGCGAGCTCGCTCACGATCTGCCACAAGAAAAGGGCGTTCGGGTAGCAGGTCGTCAAGACAGCCTGCGGACCAAGGTATTTGCTGGTATCATCGTAAGTTCGGAGATAAAGCGACAAGATGTACGCTACCTTGCAAATTCGCGCCTACCGCAAAAAACTAGGTCCGCGGGGGGTCTTGGCGACGGCCACCCAGAACGCAGCGCCACGTCGCCTAACTATTTTCGACCCCCTCAGCAGGCGCAACTACCTCGTCGACACGGGTGCGGAGGTTTCGGTTCTTCCCGTACCCCAGCATCATCGACTATTTCCACAACCCCTCAAACTGGCGGCAGCAAATTCCTCCCGCATCAATACTTACGGGTACAGGCAAGTGGATGTGAGTCTTGGCTTGCGTAGGACGTTTCCGTGGCGTTTCATCCTGGCGGATGTCAGCTTCCCCATATTAGGCGCAGACTTCTTGTGTCACTATGGGTTGCTGGTGGACTTGCAAAATAAGTCCCTTATAGACCCCACAACCAAACTAAATTCGTCGGGCCAAATGGTATCTCACGCTGACAATAACCTTTCCGTTCTTTTGGAAGACATCTCCGACTCTCGTGTTCGGACACTCCTCCAAAAGTTCAGCCAGATAACTACCGAGTGTAGTCTCTCGAAACCAGTAAAGCACAATGTGCAGCACCACATAAATACTACTGGTTCCCCGATTTTCTCAAAGGTGCGTCGTCTACCACCCCAGAAACTGGCTATCGCGCGGAAAGAATTTGAACAACTTGTTCAACAGGGTATCTGCAGGCCCTCAAACAGCTGTTGGTCTTCCCCTTTACATATGGTCCCTAAGCCAAATGGCGAATGGCGTCCCTGTGGGGATTACAGAAGGCTAAACGCACAGACTGTTCCTGACCGATATCCGATTCCACTCATCCACGACTTTGCGCATCACCTCGCGAATTGCCGCATCTTTTCGACCTTGGACTTAGCCAAGGCATACCACCAAATCCCAGTAGCTCCTGAAGACATTCCAAAGACGGCAATATGCACACCCTTTGGACTCTTCGAGTTCACCCGAATGACTTTCGGATTGTGCAATGCGGCGCAAACCTTTCAAAGGTTCATTCACTCAGTCCTGCGAAACCTCGATTTCTGTTTCGTCTATTTGGATGATGTTTTGGTCGCTTCTTCTACTGAGTCTGAGCACTTAGCCCATCTCGAGTGCATTTTTCAACGTCTCCTTGAGGCCGGTTTAGTCTTAAACGGTGAGAAGTGCAAATTCCTTCAAAAACAAGTGAGATTCCTCGGCCATTTTATTTCCCCTGAAGGAATACAGCCCGACCCAGACAAGGTGCAAGCGATAACAAGCTTCCCGCGTCCAAAGACAGTGAGGGAGTTGAGGAGGTTCTTGGGCATGCTGAACTTCTACCGTCGTTTCCTGCCCAAGGCCGCCCATCACCAGTCCATTTTGAACGCGTACTTGTCTGGCCCCAAAACTAAGGACACACGAGAGATCGTGTGGTCTGAAGAGGCTATCTGCGCGTTTGACAAATCCCGTCAACAATTGGCCGACGCTACACTCTTGGCATTCCCTCTGCAAGATGTACCCCTAGCCGTTTTTGTTGATGCATCTGACATCGCAGTAGGTGCTGCCCTTCACCAAAAGGTGGACCAAGTTTGGCAGCCGTTGAGCTTCTTCTCGAAGCAGTTGAATCCCGCTCAACGGAACTACAGCACCTACGATCGCGAACTGCTCGCCGCATACCTGTCCATCAAATACTTCCGTTTCTCCCTAGAAGGCAGGCCGTTCACAGTGTTCACGGACCATAAGCCTCTCACGTTTGCTTTGAAACAGAAGCCCGACAAAGCGTCCCCTCGTCAGCTTCGACACCTGAGCTTCATAAGCCAGTTCACGTCAGACATCCAGCACGTATCCGGCAAGGACAACATAGTTGCTGACGCTTTGTCTCGTGTCTCCGAGGTTAACATCCCCGCCTCACTCGATTTCTCGGCTATTGCCAAGGCGCAGGAGGATGACACAGCATTTCAGAGCCTCAAATCCAACCCCAAATACAAATTTCGGGAGTTGCCCATCTTCGGCTCAAACCTCTCGCTCTGCTGCGAAGACTCGGAAAAGGGACCTCGGCCATACATTCCGGCCACATTTCGCAAGGAAGTGTTCCACGCAGTTCACGACTTGGCGCATCCCGGCATCAGGACAACAAACCGGTTAGTCACCGGAAAATACTTCTGGCCCTCCATGAACAAGGATATCAATTCCTGGTCCAGAGAGTGCATCGCATGCCAAAAGTGTAAAGTCTCCAAGCATGTAAGGAAAGAAGTGGGCTCATTCCCCCGCACTACCAAGCGTTTCCACACCATACACCTCGACATAATAGGGCCTTTGCGAGACTCGCACAGTTACAAGTATTGCCTCACAATCATCGACAGGTTCACGCGGTGGCCTGAGGCAATACCTCTGAAGGACATTACGGCGCAATCTTGTGCCGAAGCCCTCTGCCGAGAGTGGATACCTCGCTTTGGCGTCCCTGCAGTGATCATCACTGACCAGGGAATGCAATTTGAGTCCACCCTTTTCTCCGAGTTAGGCAAACTCCTGGGTTTTAAACGCCAGCGGACTACTGCATACCACCCGCAGTCCAATGGGATGCTAGAACGTTGGCACCGGACGCTGAAAGCCGCCATTATGGCACGCGACGACCCGTCCTGGACTCAAGTCTTGCCTCTCGTCCTACTCGGCCTTCGTACAACCCGCCGAGAGGAATTTGCTGCCAGCCCCGCGGAGCTGATTTACGGGGAGAACCCAAGACTCCCAAGCGATCCGGTCTTCGACAAGAGATCGGGTCTCACGGAGTCGGGGTTGGTGCGTCTGCTGAGGGACAATCTCCGTCGCATCAAAGCGCCACCACCGACTCGACACTCGTCCATACCTGCTTGTTCGCCCAAGGAACTGGACACATGCACCCACGTGCTGATCAGGACGGATGCCGTCCGGAAGCCGCTGCAGCCTCCATATGAGGGCCCGTCCCGCGTTCTCGAGAGGGGAGAGCATTTCTTCCAGCTCGAGATCGGTGGTCACAAAAAGGCGGTCTCTCTGTCCAGGCTGAAAGCCGTGTCCGCCCCGAAGCAGCGTCGTGTCCGTTTTGTGGATTGACGGCGAACGAAGTTCCGGGATCAGTCGCCGAAACCCCTAGGTTTCATCTGGGGGCGGAGTGATGTGGCGCGGCAGGATTCGCGGCATTCGAAATTTATTTCGAATGTTGCGAATGCGAACGAATAGATGGCGCGGATCTGTCCACTTTGCGGAGCACGCCACGGGAGTGGAGGACCGGCGAGAAAAGTGTGCCATGAGTTAGGGGCAGAAAAGAAACACATGAAGCGAGACTTCTATTCTGCCTCTAACGTTTTGGATATTAAGTTGCCAACCGCTGACTAAGTCGGTCACCTTCATTTTACGTTTCATTTTTATTTGTACAGTTGACTTGTAACCAAACATATCATCTTAAAGTAAAATTTGTATTTCAAATATATATTATAAAGAGTAAGCTCGAAGGTAAATTTAATTACAATCGCCCGAAATACAGAGAAACCTTTGCCTTGCTTGAGTGTGTTTTGATTTCAACGCGCGTATCTGCATTGCACAATTACTGGCACTAGTTGAGCCAGCTAAAGATCCTTTCGCAAAAACTACACAGGCGAAAAATCTAAGAAATAATGTTGATACCTCAGCACCCAGGCCCCAATAGACTCTCTATCTCAATATACACTCGAATAAAGTTAATAATAGTATAATAGTATATACAATACATATACTCCCATTTACATGAGTTTATTCATGAATGAAAAGTACAAGTAGAGTCCTAATAATATAGAGTACATTATATATAGGACGATACTGGAAAGTTCATTGGAAATCCCACTATTAGTGGCAAAGATATTGTTCTCCGAACTCTTTCTCTCTCGTGTAAGTTTACTACATCCTATCGCATCATATATAAAATGTCAGATACATTCAATTGTTGAAATCCGTGATAAATACTGTACCAACTTTTGTTCATAACGAAAGGGAACAAAACCACAAAGCATATTCCCAATATTCTACCTCAATTCAAATATGAAATACCTTCATGTAGATCATATCGAAGAATTGATATTTAGAGCTAGTGTACCAACCTTTCAATAGATAAATCCAATAGTTTCGAGCATCAAAAGGACCCATGGAGATAGCAGGAAAGCTTCTTTTGAGCAGTTCCTGGGAAATTTGCAGGACTGAGCAAAGTGAATTTTATCTGACCTTATTGTAAGTTTGAACCAATTCTAACTTAGATTGGAGTTCCTACATTCCCTGTCTGCAGCAGGACGGTGCATTTAATATTGAACTATGGAAACAAATATGTGGAAAAGGATCTAAAATTTTAACTCGCATAGAAGGTTCGAAGACATGCATTGAATATTGTCCGAGTCAGCTGCATATCACAATTCTTACAAAAGATTCCCTTACTTGAAGTGATATTGGAAGGAGTGCCTTCCGTCAACAGCAATCATCCTTCGGAATGTTTGCTGAAAGCAACAACCCTATTGCAATTTTCTGGAAGCCATAGGTAACCGGTACTCGGTCAGTCAATAAATAAATGTAAGCAATATCTAATTGGGTAGAGATTGCCCCTTCCGAGAATTTGATTTGGATTAAAATGATCCCATCAATATAGATACATACAAGGTATGCGTGGGTGTGTGACTACATTGCATCATCCTTTCGTAGCCAACGAACTGACGGCTACAAAGCAATTTCAGCGAATCGAGCCAGCTCCTTATACTAATGTGTTCTCATATGTCGTACGGACAAGTTCAATCTTCTTGCGTCTTTTTTCCGGCAAACAAATTTATATTCAAGCCAAGGACACAGGACACAGGATTCCTGGACCTTGTTGCCATCCAGCCACAGTGAAATTTACGAACCGATGCTATCGGATGCTAATGAAAACGTATTGGCACAGTGAATCGATTGTGAAAATTGGATTAATATTGGTTTGCAGACTCCATAAGGTGAAAGCTAACAGAAAATGGAATTGACGGCAGGAAAATGAAAAAGTGAAGAAGAAAAGCATCCGTTGGTTTGGATACATACATATATCTCACCATTACACTACACATGAAGAAGGGTGGATTTCATTGCAAATTGCAGACGATGTCACCCTTGTTCGCCTTGGAAAATAATATAAATCCGTAATGCAAGGATATCTGAGGGTAGGAAATATGTGAGAATGATGTGTAACAAAAAAATATGAAAATAATGTTGAATAATGCAATCATAAATACGAGGCGAAACCAAGCAGTTTTAAATGCACCAGCTTTCCCCGACCTGTCTAGCCTTGAAACTTTCTCAGCTTTCCACTTGGTAGACTTCGTGTCCAACACTATCCATCAAACCGAAATTCCGTTAAAAAATCATGATCTTAAAACTGCTGCACGACTTCCCCACCTTCTTCTTCTTTTTCTTCAGCCTTTGTCCCATTTAAAAACCGGGTCGGCTCGTCATGATCGGCCTCGCCATTTGGCCCTATCAAATACCTGATCAGGATGCAATCTCAATAATTTTAAATCCTCATTCAGCGAATCAAGCCACCGTTGTTTTGGCCGGCCTTTTGGTCGCTTACCATCGACTTCGATGTTCAAACCGATTTTGGCAAGTGAATTCTGTTAGCGTGAATTACATGACCATACCATCAAAGACGCCTCTCTCGCAGTTTTTCTACGATCATCGGATGCATCGGATGTGATCAAAACGTGTCACGCCACTGGTCTAATGCAACATCTTCGTCTCCATTACCGCAAGACACCGTTCATTTTCTCTTATAGTCGGCAAACACTCAGAACCATAGAGAGCGACAGGACGGACATTTCGGTAAATTTTAGATTTGAGACGTTCGTTGATGCGTGGGGGGATCGGTCGTCAAAAATTCAGTGCAGACGTGTTGCATGAGGCGATTATTCCATTTTTAGACAACTTGCTCGAGATCATTTTTGCTGTCAGGTGCTAGGAAAACACCATCTGCGTAAACCAGTGTGTATGACGCGACGTTGGATGGCTCGTGTGACGGTGTCCATAACAAGAACAAAAAGGAGTGGTGAGAAGGCGCTTGCTTGATGAACACCAACCGAACTTTACTTTTTGGATCGTGGTAGAGGAATTAAACCCAACGCACGAGTTCTTCTGGCACCAAGTATTATCCTAGAACATACCAGATGAGTTCGTGTGGCACACGGTCAAACGCTTTCTCTAAATCCAATGTAATGTAAACAAGGCGATGCTTTTCACGGTGTTTCTCCATTAGCAAATGCTCAGCGTGTATTGCGTCAGTAGTTCTTGACAAATCCATCTTGATTCACAGTTATTTCAAGGATTCCGCTAATACGTTTCTCAATAATGCGTTCAAAAATGTTCATGGTATGGGGTAGTAATCGAATCGGACGGTAATTTGAACATTCTGTTGGACTACCTTTCTTTTTCCATATTGGAACTGTGGTAGTTTCTTGCCAATCAGATGGCATTCTTTATTCTTGAATAACCCGATTAAAAAATTCACTTAGCCACAGTGTTGGGTCCAAGGTCTTCTCTTTTCAGAGCTCAGATGCGATGTCGTCAGGTCCTATGGTTTCCTCGCCTTCAGTTGCGCTGACATAAAAGTTCTGGGGGTTCAACGTGAGTACTTGCCGTGTAGGCATAATTCCACGCTCCTCTGCGGACACGGATTGATTTGGAGGCCACAATCAGAGCCTCACCATCAATGGCACAGCGGTACTGGTTTATACTGAGTGCGGGCTCAGAATTCATATCAGTGAAAGCGAGGCCTATTTTAACACCTCTGCCTCAACTAAGGAGTACGGTCGGGTATAACGCAACTCCAAGCTTGAGCTCCGAGGACTCTATCCGCAATATAGGCATAACCACCCACAAGGGGGCCAACCGCAAATAACCGGGCCGAGAACACATCCTCTAGGAATTCTCCTGGAGCATTTGCTTCAAAAGCTTCTTTCATGCTGGTTGAGATCAGCTGGGTTGTCTTCTCAATTCGCAGAAATCATAAATCGGACGCTCACTTCCATTTGGTATGTCGCCCAAATTATCTCGCCCGGATTCCGCGCAGATTACCCAAATTGAGGACCTGCAATTCGGTTCCTATTAGATGATCTTATAGTTTGAATTCTCTCACGTTGATGTTGCAAATTCCCCAGCATTTGTGATGGGTGTTAACATCATATCCAGCTGTTACTCCCAAGCCTTCACTTTCGATATATTGAATAGCTCTGTTGAGAGGAGCGGGCTTAGAACTTCATCTACGTCGTAGGAGAAATAAGTAAAGCACTAAGAAATGTCCATATCTCCCTGTTGACTTTATATGGCCAATTTGACCGTTTTAGTGTCACCATTACATAGGTTGTTCACTAAAATAGCTTGGAGGCCGTTTGAAGTCACTACGCAAAGGTGGTGTCTATCATTTCCCTTAGAATACAATAAGCCAATAGGCCGGAAGTTTAAGCACCTGATTTCTCCACCATTCTTCTCCAGTAATAAGAAGAAATTCCTGGTCGAACCAATGGTGGAACATCCTAAAAACACTTTCCCTAAACACCGAATTCAGACAAAGGCTTTCCGAACCCAAATAGCAGCGATACCCAATAAGTCGAGATGCCATAAAGCTGGTTCCTTGCTCCGGTATTGTTTGGTGATTACCACTAGATCTGCTTTTACTTCAGCATTCTGAACCCTTTTACAGGATACATATCATGTTAGCCGCTTCTTAGCCCTTACCTGTTTCACCCTGGACTGGACACCGTTCTGAGCCCGGAGTGTGCTCAATACTCTCACCAATCACGCTGTAGAGAGCGTAACTCTATTTTCGTTGCCGTTCACTTTATGACCTACCTGCCGGCGGCTACACACTATCAAATCCGGCAAGTTGTAGACCCGTGCCCACGGTATAAGCATCTGTAACACTAGACGAAGGGCACATGTTTTCATTGCCTATATACCGCCCATCCAATTCACATTGTTAAAGAGCTTCCAGCCGTATTGCTCGGCAACTTCCTCCACAGTGAGTTTCTGGTCTCAAGAATTCGCAGAGGTGATACCTATCCTGGTATTGGTCATCTTTGGGCGTTCACGCTTGATGGCTCCCTCAACTTCAACCTTTTCTACGAAACAGTCCAAATCTCGGAATTCAAGGGATCACATAGGCTGTATTCTAAAAACTTGAGCCATCTCTCCCAGTAGCCTACTGACAGCCTCGCAAAACATACTCCCGTTAGTTCTCATCCGAGCTAATGCGAATCACACTTCGTTTTCCGAATGGACGATACTTCCGCTCCACTGCCTTCAAGCTCGGCTTTAAAACAGACCTCGCCGGGAACTTCCCCAATTGTCTTACCTTTCGACGTCTTAATGAGCAGAGCCGATGATCTAGATGTTCTTCGCTTTCTCGTCTTTTTTGGCAAGACCCTTTTCTAATTTGTCTCCTTTTCTCTCAGTTCTTCAGACACTCTTCCTTTTTCCATTGTTTTCTACTTCGCTTTGCAAAGGACTGCCATACAGCATTTTCTCAGCGAGAAACGCGATTGGTTCTGCTTTTCGGGCATCTTACGTTGCTGTCCATGCCCAAAGAAGGAGATGAGGTTCAGGAGTTCTTCCAATTCCATCGGCCCATTTTCCACCCCTTTGGGGAGTTTTTTCTGGAGGAATATTGCAGACCGCATGCGCTTCGCCACTGTGCGGCATTTGCTGGTAAACCTTTCTTATTCGGCTTTATCAACGACAGACGGTTACACTCACACTCGGTTCATGTCTGAATCAGCATTTTTTTCTGTAGCCGATCTTTTTTCCGGTAGTGGAATACTGCAAGGTACGCTTTACGAAACTTGCTATTTATTTAGGCGTGCGTATCCCGGTATTTGGTCAGATGTTTCAGCTCTCCCTGCCTATTTCGCTGATCGCGTGAACGACACATTTTCGTACTGCCTCCAAACGCAACCGGCTCTTCCTCCTTCCATACTATTTCATCAGTTTTAACAATTTTGTTTCTTTTGTTCTCCATAGAAATCTTACCAGCGCCCCCTGTGGAAGGAAGCGGGTCGTTCTGTTTGCTCTCTCATGAAATCGTGAGGCTTGGCCATATGACTCTGGATTTAGAGGAGAAAACAAAGGAAGTAAATACCAACAAAATGAAAGACCTCAGTCCAACGGATCAAGACACTTTTCCCATGCATCCTCAACGAAAAGTTCACTTAGGCCTAGTTTAGGTCCGAACATACGGCGGATTTCACTTCAATATAATTAGCATTCATATCGTTTTTGCGGGTCGCCACTTTCGGTTACGCTGCTCCCAATACAGCGGTGAGACAGGGGCTGATGAGTTACCTCTCTCCTGGACGAAATCGCCAGTCAACTTTTTGAAACACTTTTATAATTTGTATTGACGAACATAATATGGACAACACAACGTTGAGACTATTCTGTGACAGTAGTCCCTGCGCCTCTACGCATCATTGTGGTCCCCTGGCCTCACGCAATCTTGAATCGAAAATACATACGGTCTAGATATTCACAGACATGTTGATGGGAAATATAGAAGCTTTAGCAGATAGATTACAGTTTAATGAAGAGCAGCATTTACACTTCTGCCGCTGTAATCGGTTAACTCAAGACGACCGACGAGTAAGTTACCCTTAACTTACATGTAACCGAATAGTGGGAGAAGAATAGATCCTCAGAAAGCTGTGAAGCTGGAGCATATTGCTATAAACAGTCAGCGATATTATGTCAAGGTGTTTAAGATGCTATACCTCAAATAGAGAGTTTTCTTCTCTAGTAGCTCCCGCAATGGTTGCATTACCCGATTCAGCAATTTTGGGCTATTTGTAAGCAATTCTGAGATCATGCAATGGGTAGTATAGGCCTCAGGACGGAATGACACCCAGGATAAAGTGCGAAAACTAGAAACGCATTTTGAACCAACATGAACAGCTCCGCTACGGAACCCTTTCTCCAAATCCACGTGTTGAAAACTGAGATCCCTTACGAATAAAGGCGTGTTTCCAGCCTCTTTAATCCAGGAAAACGATGGCAACTGATCGCCCTCGTTGGGGTGCAGGAAACTAAGCGGATAAACTACCTATTTAAAGGCGTGAAAGGAATTTGGCTCACCAATTTAGGCTGTTCCTGGGCAAACTGACAAGATACAATTTTAGGTTGATATAACTGGTTGATGTTGTTGATATAATGTTATGAGAAATGCACTGAACAGAGGCTATTTTCCTCAAAAAGAACGACTATGCCAAGTGGAAGCCGAAAGAGAGACTTGAAGGCTGCGCAGAGTCATTAAAAAGGATAAGCTGGCCACGCTGGATTGTCTTAGAAAACCTGATGGTATTTTCATGAGCTTCAGACTGGAAGCACGCCATCCGGGAGAACGGGTGGGAGAAGTGATAGAGGGAGAGTTGATGGAACTGGAACACTGCGAAAGCAGGTGTTACCTATGAAAAGGTGAGAGCTGGATACTGTCCTTTGAACACTTCAAAGAACCTGACATGGATAGCATCTATCCAGCAATGCTAAAGAAAACTATGGAAGACTTGGAGCTATTGGAAAGAAATATTTTTCTAGCGTGTCTTGCTTTGGGTCTTGTGCATACCTCTTAACAAAGGGTTAAGGTAGTTTTCGTACCGAGCCCTGGGAGAGATGGCTATTCTAATCCAAAGCACTTCTGACAGATTCTTGCTGAAAGGTTTGGAAAAACTGATTGAGCGTTACATTTTTGGGAAGGCGCTTAGGTTGCATCCACTTAATGAAAACCATCATGCTTACCAACGTGGGAAGCCTGTCTGCTCTTTATTCTTTGGTTTCAAAGAATGCGATGGGGGTGTTCGTGCACATTGAAGGGGCGTTTGGCAGTGGGATTTCCCACAAACTTTATTATGCCACCAGAGCCCATGGTTGTAATGATACTTTAACTAAGTGAATCTACGGTATGCTAACGTAGAGATCGCTGTGTGCTGAAGTGTGCGCCGGTTGCTATCTAACAGTAGAAGCAATGACAGGCTGCTCCCAAGGGGGTGTGCTATCCCCATTTCTGTAGAGCATGCAAATCGTTTCATTACTATGCGAACCGCAAAATTTGCCAACACACGCTCAAGTTTATGCTGATGGCTGGCAGTGCTTCTTGTTGATTTCGATCTCCAAACGGTGTGTAGAAATATTCAGCTTTTCGTTGAACTAATAGATAGTTGGTGCCTAAGGCATGGACTTTCAGTTAATTCAAATAGAAACTTAATGGTATTATTTACAAAAAGGAGGAAACTGGACGGGCTGTGTAGACAGGCCTATCTCTCGATTCAGGCCGATTTTCGCTTATGCATCATTAGTGTAGTAGGTTAAGGTAAGACAGAAAGGTTTTCACTGTAAACTGGCGTCACTACAAAAAACTATGTGTCTAGATATTACTGGTGCCATGAGCACGACATCCAACGCAGCACTAAGTGCATTTCTCAATTTGCGGTGCCTGGATAATTTATACAAAGCACTGCAATAAGAGCACCTCATAGACTTAATCGATTAGATCTATGGGTAAACAGCGGACTTGGGAAGCACAGAACATTAGAAGAATTATCGGCAGTACTGAACCCAGTTCTTACAATGCCTTCCGATTCTTGAGTCCCCATGCATCTGTTTGGAAGAATATATGAAGTTACCCTGCAACGTAGAGAAAACTCCCAAAGAAGTGCGTGGCGTGATACACGAAAGTCTTCTACACGGGTGACGCAAAAACAGAACAGGGTTCTGGAGCCGGAGTCTACCTCTCGAATAAAAACGAGAAGTAGGCCTTCCCTTTAGGACAATATGCAATAATTTTTTAAGCCGAAGTATATGCGATCCTAAGGGTGGCAAATTGGGTGATTGACGAGCGGTTGAAGAGCAGGCACATCGCAATCTGCGGTAATAGCCAGGCTGCATTGAGGGCATCGTGCAGTCCTTTAATCACCTCGAAAATCGTTCAAGAATGCAGAAATCGATTGAATTCTATCTCTAGATTCTACCCCGTCAAATTACTCTGGATACCTGGTCACTGTGGCGTAGAGGGAAATGAAATCTACGGTACTTTTGTAAAAGAGGGTTCAATCTCCCCCATGCCAGGAGCAAAAATTGGACTATCAGTAACATTGGTTAAGGTTGTCTTCAAAAACTGGGAACAAAGTTCCCAAAATGACAAGTGACAGAGCCTAAATGTTGCTAGACACACCAAACTTTTCTTGTCAGAACTAAACAAGCATACTGCAAAGTTTATCCTGTCGAAAAGCAGAAAGACTTGCAGAAGTATTCTGGGCATTATGATAGGCCGTAATTCGCTAGCTGGACATATGTTCAAAATAGGAATAATTCAAGACGATACGTTTCCTTCCTGTAATGAGGAAGCGGAATCCACGGAGCATTTTATATATGAATGCCCCGTTTATGGACGCATCTGACATCAGATCTTCGATGCTAATGTTCTCCAGTAGCAACGGGTAGAATCACATCCACTAAGGAAAATCCTCCGAATATTAGATGGGGGTGTCGAGTATAACGGGCCACCACGGCCTGAGTACTCAGCAGCTATAGCTTCTCCCCACCACAAACCCCCTCACACATGCGAACTAGCGAATCGTCTTTTCCTAGCGGAAACCTACTCCATGCTCAATCAAAAATTAAATCTCTTATTATCGGTTGCTATGTAATCGATTTACTATGAAGTCTGCGCAAATTCAAAATATCAGCCTCATAAACGCTCTTATAGAGTAGATTGCAGAGACAGAGAAACACTTCTGCTATGGAGTCAGTGAAGTTTCCTCATTGCGAAACATGCCTATGACTTCATTATCATGCTTGGATGCTCTGGAAATGCAGCATGAATGACTGACCCTTACAATCAATAAATTCGTGCAGCCGCAAACACGTTCATCCTCACTCGCAAGCATAGCTGACGAAATTAGCTTGATGATAATTATAGAACCTCAAAGTATGCCACCGAGCGGAGTAGGAATTTCACAAGTACATAGAAGAGGGCTGGTAGAGTCAGGAAGTCAGGTGCCTGAAACAACCGAAACAGGCGGACAGGCGAAACAGCAAGATGAAAACTTTTACTCCTACTAAGGTGAACACGGAAATTGATTTTCGACCATGTGGGCACATACATTCCTCTAAACTCCACCCACTTTAATAAAAAATTCCTTAACTAAAATTCCGCTAAGCTGGAGATGCTGCTGTCGCTAATCATAGAAGAAAGGGTAAATAGAATTCGACGGTTCATATAAAAACAATCAACTTCACCACCGTGGTAGTCAGTCTGGCTGGTCATCACACTCTTCTTATTTTCACTCACAGGCAAAACAGCAAGGACGTCTGTCAATTTGTCTATCTTGGTAACATTGTTTCTGCCGATGGTGGCACTAAGCATGATGTCACCCGCTGTATTTACAGCGCTACGTCCACCTTCAGTTTATTGTCTTAAATATGGAAATATGGATACCTAAACACCAACATCGGGTTGAGGTTTTTCCGGGTCAATGTTCTGCCTGTGCTGTTCTATGGAGATACCACATAAAAGGGCACCATCACTGTTATTCAAAGGCCTGAAGCCTTGGTAAACCCTTTTCTTCCCGTGCCAGAAAAAATCTCGAACGAAGAACAGCAACGAGCCACCAATCAGGTACTGGTAGATATGCCAACTAGACAGTAGTAAATAGGACACACTTGAAGAAAGAGGGACCACCCATTATGCCAGGATAACAATCGAGTGGGTCGGCCTAGGAGCAGATAGTTGAAGAGCAGAGTATTCTTATTAGAAAGACTCGCAGCACGTTTCGGCGAATCGTCAGCGATGGCATGCTGTGCTGCATTTAGGGGAGATTGACCACAATATATGATATATAATACCCGTACATGCCCTCCTCTCTCTCAGCACTAAAAAAAATGTGTCCGGCTCAGTTAACTCCCTCATAAGTCCTTAGGAATCCGCATACATATCCTGACAATACTTTTCAATTTTACAAAATAGCAGTGAAATTGGTATTTTTTCTAATATTCTGGCCAGACTTGCCCGTCACAGCTTTCCTTGCATAACATCCGATATGCATTCGAAACATCCCTAATACTCTCTTTTCACCCCCAAAGTTGTCTTCCGTTACAGCATTGCTTACTCAAAAGACTTTCCGCATTCTAATGCAAGGCAAATTTATTTTTCGATTACAGATTGTCAACGAATACACAGACTGGGATCGGACGTCACAACACCCTATCAATACTCGAGACACAGCTGTTGCAGCACTTTCGGATGCACAGTACATTGCACCGTTGATCCGAACTGCCGATATGCTAGCACCACCCCCCGCAGCTCCCACAGGGAACGGTCAAGATGGTAAAGTGGGCCCCAAATGCTACTTCTACGTGTTTGACTACCAAACAAAGGATGGCGACTATCCGCAAAGAATGGGAACCGTCCATGGCGAGGATCTACCCTATATTTTCGGTGCACCACTTGTCGAGGGATTCAGCCACTTTCCAAGCAATTACACTAAATCTGAGGTCGCACTGTCCGAAGCTGTTATGATATATTGGAGCAATTTCGCTAGGACGGGGTAAGTTGGTAGCTTGCTTAGCACATAGTCATGTCCTGCCAAACATTTGTATGCATATTTACATGCGCTTTTGTCTTCCGCATATGTATGTACATGCTAGGTTGATAATTTATGGAAGTCCGTGAGTTTTACTATAAAAATGGCAACAAATTGTTGGTTTCCGCGGATGGAGTGATAAGAGCGATTCGAAATTTAACGACATCAGCTTTACTGCTGACTTCAACCTAGATCCTAACAATTATGCATTTTACAAAAGATTCAGTCAAGAAGAAATAAACTTTTTCTAAAATCGGTCACATTGTTCCTTCGTAATTCCTTCAATGCAGAGAAAAAGTGTTAATTTCCGTCTCCCTTTTCCCGCCAGCAATCCAGGGCTTAAACTATTCTATGTGTGCAGCATGTGATCCACATTTGTAATAAAACTATTCGTTGCCAATATTTTCCTTCCATTCCTTCAAATGCTGCCCATCTAAATGAAGGACTTGGTCACTTCTATATGATCCCTAAACTCGACATATAGTGCAGGAATCCTTTGAACGACCGGAGACCGGTGTGGTCTTTGCGCGTACGGTTTCCATCCTTTTTTATATTGTCCATTTCCTATCGTCTGGCATGGCTATAGGACAGGGTTTATAGTTGTTGGTTTTTGCATTTTATTACCATTTCGCAACACTACAATGTCTAGAAATGGAAAAGGCTCTTAGCGAAAAATGCGAAAACATTCATAGGGATTCGCATGCATTTACGACCCAAAAGAAAATGTTTCAATTCATGGGGATAGATTATGACGGTTGACCGCACTTCTACGGTTCAATGGTACAAGCTAAAAGCAATTCCGGAATGGTAAAGCCACTTTATGCCGAAGCATTGATTGATTAAACTTCCTCGTTGGTTTGGGAATGCATCCGACATTTCCATCTGGCTTACGGGGATTTGAAAACAGGAATTTTACTTCGTTCGTTTCGAAATATTTTTACAGACCAATGGCCTTTCTTGAAGCGAGCAGGACTTGTTTAGTGTTGAGCTATGTATGCTAAAATGTATGACTAGGACAATTTTAACATTTTTTTTAAATTGGTCAAGCTAGCTGAAAAGGTAAATTCCTCGTCCCCTAATTCCACAAGACTCCAGTTCACGCTCGAGGAGCCTAAAAATCGGGTACACTTTGAGTGCGGTCCGATTTCGAATCCCCTTCAATCTCAGGGAAACGTTGTAAGCTCGGGAGAAATTGAAAAAAACTATTACCTGCAAATTGTCCTTCCACAACATTGCAGCTAAAATATCTAGGACTACTACGGCTAATATAAAAAGAAGCGTTGAGCCCAAATCATCTTAAAATTCGCAAGGTTCCACCTCCTATATTTAAATACATATCACTGATTGCAGGACTAAGAGAAAGTATTTTGTATTTATATAAGGGGCTAAATACCACCTTGTAGCCGCATCGGTCTCGCTGCTTCCAGGGCAGAGGTAAGACAGCGTGCGACATGTGACTGAGGGGTCCGTGAACCACAACCGTGAAAGCAAGTTGCTTCCCAACTAGCACGCCCACCGCAGACTCAGGAATTATTAAAATCCGAAGAATGAGTTTGCATTGCCTGGAAAAAACAGTTCAAGTTGGAAGCGCTTGCCTAGGAGTCAATTAGTGAATAGGTGTAAATCATCATCATCAGCAACGGCGCAACAACCGGTATTCGGTCTAGGTCTGCCTTAATAAGGAACTCCAGACATCATGGTTTTGCACCGAGGTCCAACAATTCGATATCCTTAAAAACTGTCTAGCGTCCTGACCTCAGGCACAATCTGTCTCGTCTTCTTTTTCTACCATAGATATTGCCCTTATAGACTTTCCGGGTTGGATCATCCTCATCGATACGAATTAAGTGACCCGCCCACCGTAACTTATTGTGCCGGATTTTATCCAGAACCTGACGGTCATGGTATCGCTCATAGATTTCGTCATTGTGTAGGCTACGGAATCGTCCATCCTCATGTAGGGGGCCAAAAATTCTTCCGAGAATTCTTCTCTCGAACGCGGCCAAGAGTTCGCAATTTTTCCTGTTAAGAACCCAAGTTTGCGAGGAATACATAAGCACTGGCAAGATCATTGTCTTGTACAGTAAGAGCTTTGACCCTATGGTGAGACGTTTCCAGCTGTTATTGGTTGTGATTTTCCACCCTAGATAGGAGAAATTATCAACGGTCTCAAAGTTGTATTCTCCTATCTTTATTCTTCCCGTTTGACCAGTGCGGCTTGATGTTATTGATTGGTTGGTTTTCGGTGCTGAGATTGCCACCATATACTTTGTCTTGCCTTCATTGATGTGCAGCCGAAAATCTCGCACGTGCTCTGGATGCAGGCACTTTGTACGTCTCGGGACGTTGGTGACTTGTTGACTTGACTTGTTGGTTCTCGCAGTCTTTCTTTTTCCGTTTGTGAAGTCGCTTCTCCGCTGGACGGAGTTCGTGATAAGTCTCTGTGCGTGCCCGCCTTCTTTGAAAATGCAACATTACTTGTACAAGTATGTTTGTGGCCGAATTAATGATAACGTTCTTCAGGTGGTTGTGAAGATCATTTGTTGATGCTTCATCCCCAGGTCCTCTGTTGACTACGGTTATTGCTGTATCCACTTCCCTCTTATGGTTTTAGTGTTAACTCTCACCTGATTGTCAGAGAGGATTCTGGGTGTTGTTGTTATTCGAGCTCGGAGCTCCATACCAACGAGATAGTGATCCGAGTCTATATTGGCCCCCCTATATGTTTTGACAGTCATCAAGGCTGAGGCGGCGTTCGAACAACACGTGGTAAATTTGGTTGAAAGTGGTCCCGTCTGGAGAGGCCCACGTAAGTTTGTGGACCGATTTCCGCGCACACCAGGTACTTCCAACAACCATTTCGTGTGACACTGGTAAATGAATAATCAGCAGTCCGTTATTATTGGTATACCTATGTAAGCTATGGGAGCCTTGCCTACTTGACTATTGAAATCTCCAAGTGTGATTATGATATCATACCTGGGACAGTCTTCGAGGGTCCGCTCAACTGCCTCGTAGAAGGTATCCTTCTCCGCTCTGCCGTCTCCTCTTTAGGGGCGTGAACGTTTATGAGGGTTATATTTCTAAACTTGCCTCGCAAACGCATAGTGCATAGCCTTTCGCTCATATTTTCAAAGCCGATAACAGCAGGTTCAAGAAACCTACTCCGAGCACATGGTTTACTGGATTACCACTATAATACATGGTGTAGCGGCTCTTCTCCATAAAACCGGTCCCCGTCCAACGCATTTCCTGTAACGCTGTTACATCACCCCTATATGGGGTGGACGAACGAACGGATAGATAATAATTTGATTTTACTTTACACAAAACTTTAAAAATTATCAAATTCAAATTTTTTACACTTTCCATGCAAAAATATAGCGCACTGCTGCAGCTGGAGAAAGGGGGTTGAAATCCTTCTGCATTTCATTTGCAATTTACCGGGTCTAGTGAGACCAAGGCAGTAGACATTGGACAGGGCTGGAAAATCTCAGGGATGACTCTGCCAAAAGCATCACGGATTTTTTTACATTATTGGAAGGTTGCTAAATGAGTCAGAACGAAGCAAATGCTTTCTATGAGTTTAGGATGAACACAGGACCATTAAGTACGCCGGCAATGATGATGATCATACATACGCGGTGAGGAACTGAATAGTGCGATCAGCTGATATAATGGTGAGCTTAATAAGCCGATCATCAAATCGTTCGACTTCTTTAATGGCATCCATACTCCGAGATGGCAATGCCAACACCATATTGAGTGTGGGCTACCAAAGTAGAGAAGTTTATAGCCATTTTTACCGCGTTCGCGTTCAATGTCACAACTTTTGGCACCAGACCATCGGTTTCTTGCAGACCACAGATATCAATGCGCCTTTTCCGAACGGCTGTTGCGAGTTCTTTGGTCTTTCCAGTTAGAGTACCAACATTTAGCGTGCAGACAAGTATTTATTTTGTTCATACTAACTTGCCTACGTCCTGACGCCATGCTTGCGTCAAAAACCCTTGCCTATTTCTCGGCAACACCGGGGTCCATCCTGCCGCGCCGACTGAGGTGGACGCCCTAGCACATTACCGAAGTTTGTTACTCGGTCCAATCATGTGGTTTCCAACGACATTGTATGCATTTTCTTGGTCGACCTATCGCTGGACCTATCACCAAATGAGATCAGGTAGGATTTAGCATAGTGGAATAACTACGACTATTCTTTATTTATCTCTTTACCTGATATCAGCATTTTATTTTTGTTTTACTGGGGATAGTACAAAGTGCCTCAAACCTTCCTGGTTTATCTGGGCTTGGGACCAGCATGCTATGTTAATCTCATGGCGGTTTTGACCCAGAAAAGTTGCTTCCTGCGGAGAGAATACATTAGACATCTTATCAGCATCGGAAATCTTGGTTTTTGCAATATTTCATTATTACTCAGGTCTCTAATTTGGATTGCAATTTCACCTTCGCCTTCCATTAGAGAATGTAATGAATAGGATAGGTAGTGACCGCACCGAAGATCTCAATTAGCGCTGTGGTGCTTCGTTCTGATGCCACAAATTTCTTAGACCATGACTGATGTAATGAGACTAAGTGAGAAAACTTCAGTCGGGCGAGATCTTTAGAGCCAGCCCATAGAATTCACGGAGGAAAGCAACTCTCCCTACGTGCAACCAGAAATCTTCCAGAGGTCATCAAAAAACGGTTTACCATGTTTCCTTGTTTCCATAGCCTGACTCTAGATTTCTGCTTCTTTTCCACAGCTTTGGCAATGCAATTTCTAGGGTATGCCCGTGCGGACCGTAAGCATTCGCGGAGCTGGACGTGGTACTGGCGAATGTTGGGTCTTCGTACACTTTCCGGGGAAGGGGCCTGGGGTCTATAGTGGACCTGACATACGTGAGTGCCACTTTAGTCAGTAGAATCGCTTGGCATGTCAGTGAGGACTATACTCACAGCGACCACCAGGCAATCTGCATAGAGATCAAGGGCGGATCGAGCTCGAAAAAGAGTTTTCGCAGAATGCCGGGTGGTATGCTTGGCTGGACAGTGAAAGCTTTCGAGGGGGACACGTTTTCTGCGGTGCTCAAATCCGACATATCCCTGAATGGTACGGCTGGAGAGAAAGCCACCCAGATCACTCGATGGGTGACGGAAGCATGCGATGCTACTATGCCCAGAAGCGAATTGCTCCCCAGTAGGCAACCCACTACACTACACTACAAACTACTGGTGAAACAACGAAATCGCAAGTTTGCGAGCCGCATGTTTTCGGGCAAGGAGGCTTTGCCAGAGGCTCAGGGGAAAACCCGGTGGTGACGGTCGAGAGGAGGGACACAAGCAATTGCGTGGCCGCCTAAAGGAAGCCATTCGGAGGAGTAAAAAGAACTGCTTCAAACAGCTATGCGACCATGCCGACATAAACCCTTGGGGCGAGGCTTACAGAGTGGTGATGAAAAGACTGCGGAAATCACCCCAGGTGACCTGTCCGCGCCTCCTGAAACACATTGTTACCACTCTGTTCCCTCACCACGAAAATAGGGGAAGACAAATTTTTGTCCAGCTAAATGACGGCATAATACCGCCCGTAACTGTGGAGGAGCTGCGGGAAATATGTGGTAGGTTCGGTGACAACAAGGCCCCAGGTTTAGATGGCATCCCCAACCGAGCTTTGAAACTGGCAAAAAAGAAGGAATATTTCCTGCCCAGTGGAAAAAGCAAAAGTTGGTGTTGCTTCCGAAGCCTGGCAAGCCACCTGGAAACCCAGTGTCTTATCGTCCTATCTGTCTGTTGGATACAATGGGGAAGATGATGGAGAGAGTCATCTACAACAGACTCCTGCCCAACGTCGAAGCCAGCAATGGTTTGTCGGAACGCCAGTTTGGTTTCCGACGCGCCCACTCTACGGTGGACGCCATTGGCATGGTGGTAAACCTGGCAAAAGGTGCAATGATTTCTGGCGGCTGCTGTGCCGTGGTAGCGTTGGATGTCAAAAACGCATTCAACTCGGCCAACTGGAATAGAATTAAAAGGGCGTTGGCTGACATAGGTGTCCCCGGATACTTAGCGAATTTGGTGGAAAACTACCTCTCAGAGTCGGATGAGGGCCCCAAAGAGTACATTGTCACAACCGGGGTACCACAGGGATCGGTACTTGGTCCCCTGTTGTGGAATATCATGTATAATGGGGTGCTTGCTCTTCCCGTCCCAGAGGGGACTACGATTGTCGGCTTTGCTGATGACCTAGCTGTGGTTGTTGCAGCAAAACACCCAGAAGATGTGGAGGTTTACGCAACAGAAACAGTGAGAGCGGTAAAGTCCTGGCTAGAAAAGGCCGGGCTGACCTTGGCAGACGCGAAAACGGAAGCGGTCTTAATAACGAACCGCAGGAAAAATAACACTGTGAAAGTGGAGGTCGGTGGACATACGGTCGTATCAAACCCGGCTATCAAATATCTGGGGGTAATAATTGACACCAAATTGAGTTTTAGGGAACACCTAGAGTATGCATGCCAAAAGGCAGCCAGTGCCACCACGGCACTTGCAAAAATATTGCCAAATATTGGTGGACCGAAACATTGCCAGAGGCTGGTGCTAGCCGGAGTGGTGCGCTCCATCCTGCTCTACTCGTCGCCTGTGTGGGCAGAGGCGCTTGCAAACTCTCAGAGACGGAAGCAGGTGAACTCGGTTTACCGGCGGATAGCTTTGAAGGTTTGCAGTGCTTTTAGAACCACATCAGATGAGGCAGTATTGGTGGTGGCAGGCATGATCCCAGTTGACATTCTGGCCAAAGAAATGAATGTCCTGTACAATGCAAGACATATGGAGGGGCATGCACAGCGTAGAAATGCGGCAAGGTCAGAGTCGCTTGATCTCTGGCAACGCAGATGGGACGAGTCTGCGAAGGGTCGGTGGACGCACAGGCTCATTCCCAACATTGGGGTGTGACTTGAGCGAAAACATGGGGAGACCAACTACCACATTACCCAGTTCCTCACGGGGCACGGTGGTTGCTACAGGCAGTATTTGCACCGCTTTGGGTTGGGTGATTCTCTGAACTGTCCCAGATGCGATGGCATACCGGAGGATCCAGAGCATGTGATGTTTCACTGCCCACGATTTGCGATGGAGAGAAGGAGCTTAAACCAGGTGCTCGACAGGAGCGGAACCCCGGAGAGCTTGGTTACTGAGATGCTGGAGTCCGAGGAGAAGTGGCTTGTGGTTGGCTCCACAATCATCCAAATGCAGGAGGAGTTGCTGAAGGAGCAAAGAAGGAGGAAAGCTGCAAATAGGATGAGTGCGGCGGACGTATCTTTCTAAGATTTTCCACCTCCGTGTACGCACAAAAAAAAAAATACACCTACCGTTCTTGGGAGACCGACACGTTGTGTGTATCTGAGAAAACTCCTACACCAACTCAGCAGACAATCTTTGATCTATCGTGAAGAAAGGGTACGAGAGTGAAGAGCCAGAAATTAATTAAGGTCAGAAAAAAGTCTCAACCACCTACAACAACGCTATGCATATTTTTACCATGCCTACTTCTGATATCACTTATTTCCTAGATTTTATTGATAAGCCAAATGCTGATTTCTTCCTACCTTCTTCCTGATATTAGGACCTTTAAGCTATCGTTACAAGGGGTCCATAATAACTTCATCCAATGCTTTTGAAATCGTAATCATCCACCCTATTTCAGTCTTTTCAATTCTCTACATCTAAATTATCATTATTCCAATTTTTCTTCTTTCTTCCTATCTATAGGAATCCAAATGAGCCTCATCGACAAGACACAATGCTACCAGCTGCCAAGGAACGCAGTCGCTTCCGAAGTATAATGTGGGAGGAATACGATTCGCTTCATCAGAAATATCTCGAAATAGGTACGTAGAATGTGCTCCCCATTGAGTACAATCCGTTTTTACTACAGAAGCAAAAGTGACCACCGCATCACCTTTTACTAAACCGAATAAAAGGTGAAAATTACGATGAAATTATGAAAGGAGTAGCACAAAAGCATTCCCATTATACTTTCCACAATTTGCATTATTATTCTCCGAAAATCCGCATTTGTAGATTAATGGCACTGAAAAATCAAAGGCCGCTGCATATATAATAGGAATGCACTCGGTATATTGCACATTGAAGCGGATGTCACTGTAGAATGCTTTCACAAAATCAGTCACGTGAAAAACGACTTTTCATTTGTATTCGTTTTCCTTTTGATTCATTTCAGGAATGAAGCCGCGCATTAAGAATCACTTCCGAGCCCATCAGCTTTCGATCTGGCTACGATTAATACCTGAACTTCATAAAGCCGGCATGGAGGACGTAATTGCACGACATAATTTATTTAAAAATCACGACGACATGAATTTATATGATGGCCTCGTAAAGCCTGACTCGTTGTCTCGCCTCTCGATTCTCGAGGATGCACTTAAAAGGACGTCCGGCAATTCAAGCAACATTGGAGTTCTCAGCGGTAATACTTGTGGAAAATCATTTTTAATCATAATTTGTTCAGGCTTTCAGGATTTTTGCAATTTCTATCAGAAGGATTCCGTAGAGTTCAGGGTAGCAACAGATCTATCATTATAGGTGGATTACGGTTTTTTTTAGGTTCATTATTTGACAGCAAAAACCTTAAGTACTTGTGGCCAATTAAATTATCGACATAGCTTTCCAATGGAATATAATTCATCTGATACTACAGATTAGATGTAGCTATAGAAAGTGAAGCCTTTTTACAAACTCTGCAGTATTATAACTGACTAAATCAGTTGCAGGTACTGTGGTAGTTAAGGCATATAAAGGGATAAAGGGATTTTACTCTTTAGGGTAGGGTGGCCAAATGACTTTACCACAGAATTACTAACTAAACACTTCTTCGCCATTAGGGAACCTGGAACCTCAGATTACTTATGGCTAGTCTTTCACAATGCGAGGGACAGGAAGAGGAGAAGTTGTTGGTTCAAAGAATCCGGTGTGGATCCCAGTCCCTCCTCCCGTCGAAATTCAATTTCTATGGGAGAAAAGAACCTGAAGGTTCTGCGCAACACCACTTCATTTGACAACCGTCCTCAGCAACATACAATGTTGCCCAGAACTGCATTGAGTTCCTAGCCAATACCATCCCATCCCCGACAAAAAAGAAAAGAGTGATCCACGTCGTCCACCATCCCATTGCAAAAAACACTGTCAGGGGTTCGATTGTCGATCCTGTGCACGTAAGCATAAATGGATAGCTGCTCTGAATGGATCTGAGAAACCTTTTTAGTAGGCTGACGTTAGGTTCAGTGCTACCCTGACGTTATTTCTATTCAAATCTGGCTCTCCAGCTTCTCATAGAGCAAAAAGTGTTTTTTTTTGTCAGATAATCCTTCAGTATTCACAGAGGTGTTATGTAGGCGTCGTTATTCCGCAGTCTTCATAACAACGAAATCTATGAGCGATACCATGACCGTCAGGTTCTGGATAAAATCCGGCTGAATAGATCACGGTGGGCGGGTCACTTAATCCGTATTGATGAGTGTGATCCAGCCTGGAAAGTCTATAAGGCCCATATCTATGGTAGCAAAAGAAGACGAGGCAGGCCCTGGCTGATATGGAGCGATGGCGTAGGTCAGGTCGCCAGACAGCTTTTAGGGATATCGAATTGGTAGACCTCGGCGCAAAACCGGGATGTCTGGAGTTTCTTATTAAGGCAGGCCGAGACCGGATACCGGTTGTAGCGTCGCTGATGATGATGATTCACAAGAGGCGACCCGGCACTTAGAAAGAACTTTCTTGTGTATCTAACATATCTGCCCAGTTTATGGAATTGAAGACGTTTTTAACATCGATCGTGACGAGGTACACTACCCATAAAAATTGAATTATGTTACCGATGAATCCTTGACAGCATGCATCGCATCAACGAGTCTGATCCTTGTGAGCTTCACGAGCACCTCCCCCACTGCCTCAGTCACACTGAGTTATCGCAGTAAATCCGGATAATTGCGAAACATCAGTACCTTTGCCAGGATGCTATTGGGTCCTTGGTGCCTTCCGTTTTTCTTCCAGCTCTTTCATAGTGAAGGGTCAGCAATCCTTGCCTTTTACGCTGTTGACATCCATTTGAACGAGATGCGTGTGGAATAATGTCCATACAAGCCATTAAGTAAATGGCGTTTTTGTAAAGCCCCGATTCTTCGGGTGACCAGTTAATACCAGATCCTCATTCACTTCATTTACTAGCTGCTGGGAGCAGAAAAATTTACTTTAATTTATTACACTCTGGAATCTCCTTTCATCTCATCTGTTTTCCGTCTTTCCGAGGCATGCCTTCTTCGGCTCGTACCAAACGAAGCGACCTATGATACTCTTTCCACAACTCGGCAATTTCCAACATCCACCAATACGCCCCTTTACTTCCCAAAGTACCCTCCAGCCTGTTCCAATGCATGATTTTACGCGCAACATTGAATTTTAAGTCACTTTGCTAGAAATGTTGAAGAATTCGCCACCCCTTCATTGCGAGATCAGTTAGTCTGGTGCAATCAATACATCGCGAATGCTTTCTTCGGAAGTTTGACGTGGATTCACTATTTAAAACTACGGGTTCCATCCTCACCGTGATCTCCAAGCTCGGTTTCCCATAGAGCTAGATAAGGCATGCCGCATTCTAATACTTCGGTATAAAAGTGTCCCCCAACAAGGACCTGCCAATTCATGCCTAAAACGATGTTGTCCAGAGCATTAACCCCCGTTGGGTAAACTCTGAAAAATATTATATCTAAAAACTAAATAAATATAAAACCATCCTCGTAGTCTTGGATGTGAACTCCAAATCGACCGGAACCTAAACACCTAAACACCTGACCTGACACCGTCCCAAGCTCGCAATATGTATAATGCTCTCATCAGTCACGTTACCTTGTCCGCAAAGAAGCCAACGGACATTTTCAGTAGAAATCCTCTTTCTATGGCTCAACTGTCCATGCCTAGGGCACACTGCCTTTCTGTCAAATCTCTAATGAGTTGTACATGCCAAACACCTGCAAGACTTTCTGATGACTGCCCAAACTTGTATTTTATATATAGTACCCAACCAATACTGATTTTTCTGCTATCCCAACTTCCGAATGATTTTCTATTTACATAGCGGACTGCTTTCCGAGGATCTTCACTTCAATTTTCTGTGCTCTTGGGCCCATTTGGATGAAGTCTCTTTCAAAGACGTCTTCGTCTTTCGTCCAATTTGGTCCACAACCGACTATCTGCGCCATCTTTAACTCTTACAATAGTCTCAGTGGGGATACTTCTGCTTTGTCTGGTTGATTTTTAGGCCTTTGTTTACGTTTTTCTGGAGAAAGATCGCATACTACACCGGCCCCACAATTGCTGTGCTTTTCCGAAGTCCTTGTTGTGCAGCTCCGGAAAAGCAGATAATATGGCTCGCATTCCTAAGCTAAAACTATCTAAGCTTAAAGCTATCTACCCATTTCCAGTGCCAGACTTGCCAGCCAAAGGTTCTTCACAAGACTTCCTTCATATTTGTAGTTGCAACCATTGATACCTCTTTAATTAGTTAAGCAAAGCCGCGTGCGGCGAAACTTTCGTTTTACGCCCATAGCAGCCAGCTTTTCCTCCTTCCCTACTTTGTCATCAGTTTATATTTTCCTATTCTCCATGGAATGTATATCAGCATATCATGTACAGTTACGTCACTGTACTTTACGTGGGTGCCTATCCCGGGGACTTAATCCCAAGGCCTTCTTAAGACACGGATTGATTTTCTGACCACAATCAGAGCCTCGCCGCAGCAAGCTACAAGGGTGCCAGTCAATACCGAGCGCATGGCTCAGCATCCATACTGGTGGATGCAAGGTCTACCTAAATCTCCACCGAACTAGGTAGTACGGCACCGTGTTGAAACGGAACACCACGCCGAGGCCCGAAGGTCTATGTTCGCTTGAACGTAACTAACAACCCCCATGAAGCCCCCACTAGGGGACCAACCGCTACAACCGAGCTGAACGCACATACAATAGGAATTCTCCTCAAATATGTGAATTCAGGGGCTATCCTGGTTCCCATGGTGCCAGTATACCTCGGGTAAAGTTTCGTGACCATTTCAGATGGGTCATAAAGGGAGATCGATTAGTATAGGCAATAGGATCAGAGGCAGCATTCCAACAAATCAAAGCATCACTTTCCGCAGCCCCCACGACCGCATTCTTAGCACCGGGCATCCTCTGGTATTTGAGGACTGACTGTCATCAAACAGTTTTACCATTTCGTCGAAGGATGGCTTTCACCGCCTACACCCACACGGCTATTCCACGTTGCGCGCGTTCTAGGAGTTGGGTAACAAAACTCCTACTTAAAGTCTTCCCTGCTTGTCATAAGAGGCGACTAAAAGGGGAAGAAATTTGTGGGCAAGCAACCAGAAAATTTTGAAACTTTATTGCAACTGAAACGTCAACAACCCCTCGGATAAGGACTGACCCGCCGAAGACCTTTGGCTGTTGGAAAGGGAGTATGGTTGGTTTTTGGAATGCCCGCATGCTCCTCGATGACAATAGCGATCGCCCTCAGAATACTCGCTTTCCCCAACTTGAACGGGAATTTCAACAACCTAATCTGAACATTCTGGACCGAATCGAAATAAAATGGTCTAGAAAGTACTCCTCTCCCTCTTGCTTTTGCAATCTAGAAAGCCAAGTGAGAGCAAACGCGAATCCGATGTCAAGTTGCTTCTGACCGCTACCGCAAGGCGCGTACTTAACCTGGGAGCGGGTTTCTAACAAACTTCTGCAAGATGTCGGCCCTGGTTCAAGAGCATCACAATCGTACAATGCTATGCACCAACGGGGACTTCGATAGAGTAATGAAGGATACTTTCTTCAGGGAAGGCTTTCTAAGGATAGCATTGTGATGGGTGATCTGAATGCCATGACTCTGATAACACCTTGCTCGGGCTAGTTATGGAATCGCCGACCGTAATTTTAAGGGTGGAGGTTTGTGGAATTCAGCAAGTTCTAACGCCTCGTCATTGGCGGCGTATTGTTCGAGCATAGAACTGGAAATAAGGTCACTTGTGTTTCAACTGACCGATACCGTACAAGCAATTAGATTGACCATTTCGCACTCATCAATACATTTAAGAGTTGTCTGCTGAATGTGTGCAACAAGAGAAGCCCTGACTCAGGCCTCGAAAAGGATCACCATTTGATAGTCGCTTATGTTCGTTGGCGTGTTGCCTTCGCAACTTCCCCAGAAGTTCACCTGAAGTATGTGAATTCAGTTACTATCCCGATTCCCATGGTACCAATATACCCCTGGTAAGGTTTTGTGACCTATTGCTACTTCAGATGAGCCCCGTGCAGACTCGGGTCTGATCGCCCTAATTAGGCCTTTGGAGCATTCGCCTACTGCAACACGGCCGGTAAACCAATGTGATACAGCGTCTCCTGGTGCCACCACTATGGAGGTTCTCCTCGGCCACTTGGGTTTGGTTCAGCCGACAAGGTTGCCACCCCGTATTCCTCACCGCCACCTCTGAGCACTAGCTGCGCTGACAGTTACGTCCATGATGTTTAACGCAGGTAGCTGTCGTGAGACTTAACCCTACGGTCCTCTTCTGACACGGATTGATTTTGTGACCACAATCAGAGCCCCGCTGAGACAAGCAACAACGGTACCAGTCTATACCAAGTGCATGGCTTAGCATTCATACTGGTGGATGCAAGAATTACCTAAATCTCTACCGAACTATGGAGTACGGCACCCGTACTAGGGGGGCCAACCGCAAATAACCGAGCTGTCCTCACATACAACAGGAATTCACCCGAAGTATGTGAATCCCGGGGCTTTCCCGGTTCCCATGGTACCAGCATACCCCTGGTAAGGTTTCGTGACCAATTTACCACTTCAGATGAGTCCCCGTGCAGACTCGGGTCTGATCGCCCTGATTAGGCCTTTGGAGCATTCGCCTACAGCATCACGGCCGGCAAACCAAAGTGAGTACAGCGTCTCCCGGTGCCACCGCTATGGAGGTTCTCCTCGGCCACTTGGTTTTGGTTTGGCCGATAGGGTTGCCGCCCCATTTTCCTCACCGCCACCTCTACCACCGGTAAGCAAAGTATCGCAATAGAACTATTCGATATTCTGTGTGTGTTGGCAGGTCGATAAAGATCTTCCTTGCCATCCCGCGCGGCACTCGGGTGACGGCGATCACTTTCTTCTTCTTCATCATTCCAAAGCCAAGTATCTCGGTTGATGTGCCGCTTACGTGGCTTGGCTATCCGAGGGTTGCAGAGGCCGATTTGTGGATCGTGTTTTTAATTTGGTTCCGCGATTCTTCCACATTTGTAATGGTTGGTAATTGCGTAAGTGAGATCATTTCCTCTTTCTTCTCACAAAATTGCCACCATTTAATGCGCGGTGGCAATCAACGGCCGATGTGGAGGTGCGATGGTCTCATTGGGAACGAGTTTGCAATCAGTGACGGTGGTAAAATGTACGGCGTCTTATGAGAATATAGTCGATCTGTGCTTTGCTGTTCCCACTCTAAAATAAAGGAGATGAGACAATTGTTTGAAGAACCATGTGTTCATAAGCACAAGGTTATGGGTGTCCACATATACGTCGATTATACGCTCTCCACCCTCATTGGGTGTTTCAAATCCCTTTCCCCAATGACACCTGGTACCGTCTGCCTTTTCACTCACATAACCACTAACGCCATCAGCAGACAGGTTGCATGTCGTTTCATCGAAAAGTTGCCAGAAGGTATCTTTCTCGTCATCAAGTCGACCTGTCTATAGTGAGCATGCGGAGAAGAAGTGAATAGTGCAATCACCTGATATAATGGTGAGGTTCATCAGTCGGTCATCAAATCGTTCGGCTTTTTTAATGACATCATGGAAATCCTCTGAGATGGCAATACCAGCACCGTGTTAAGTGCACGGATTACCGAAATAGAGAAGTTTATACCCATTTTGTCCACGACCACGTTCTATGTCGGAGCTTTTGGCACCAGACCATCGGGTTTCTGGTTTTGCTCGGACTTACTTACATACGTCCAAACGCCATCCATGCGCCAAGAACCCTTGCCAATTTTCCGGTTTTCCGGGGTTTGTTATACGATCCGATCATGTTGTTTCTAGCGACATTGTATCCATTTTCTTGGTCGACCTGTCGCGGGATCTGTCACCAAGAGAGGATTAAGCATAATGGATTAACACCAACTATAGTTTATTTAGCTCTTTCCGTTCGTTGCCCAAACTCTGCTTCTTTACCTGGGCTTAGATTCAGCATACTATGTTAATAGCATTGCGGAGTTGGGGATTTACTGACCTATCAAGCTAAAATACTCTTCGGTACTACACTGGGAGTACCACTGGAGTCCTTTCGCATACCCACCATCGTTCGTAGAAGTCACATACAACAGGAGTTCACTCCCTGGCCAACAGACACCCCGTCAGGCAGAAGCCTTTTACTTTTAAAGGCATGCAGAGATGTTTTCATGTGTTAAGACGAGTTGATCCTGTGAAAAAACCATTGCATCCACCATATTCAGGACCACATAAAAATGGAGCGGCGAATTAAACAATGTTCCACTAGACTACGAAAGACGCAAAGGTACAACCTCTTAACCTAAACTAACCCTTAGAACAACTTTCTATTAAATATAATAATGGTCCCTTAGGTCACGTCGATCGAATAGTAATTTTCTCATAATTAACGCAGCTCCATCCAGTTCCATTCTTCCTTTCTTCTTGAAACATTTTCCGTCAAATGAACGTTACGTCTATAACAGAATATGACTAAGAACGCCAGACCCAACATTTTACAAAACTTATCCATCATTCCTTAAACTTTGGAAACCAAATTTTTAATAGCAACATCAGTTGCAAAGTTTTTCCTTCAGTCTTGGCAAATTCCGCTAGATTATTCGAAGCATCCACAAGCCCCACATGAATATTACGTAATACTTCCAGCTAAGAATATTTACTGAGAAATAACGTCAACTAAGGACAAGTATTCCCCGATTGCGCTCCTTTAACCTTGCTCCTATTTGAACATTGGCTGACTGCAAGCAAATAAATTTTCAAATAGAAAAACAGGAGCTGAGGGAAAACTTTATCTTCCGGGATTACCGAGACAGTGTACTTTCCTTTTTCTCATCGTTCTCGCTGTGGTAAAAGTTTTTCGTTGTTATCGCTGGGGGTTTCCGTGGTTTTGTAGTTCCTCGTACGTCCTGAATACTGAAACAGTTAACGGTTTCATTTTACGCGGAAATCTATTATGGAGCATACCCACATGAGGATGGCTTGTAATGGCTACCACAACTAAGAACGCATAAGTGAATTCAAGGTTTTTTGACGTTAATGTGGAAATTTAATGAAAGAGCGGTAAATTGTTAATGAAAGATTAACGGAAAAAGGATGGGGGTAGGTCTCTCCATCTATCCAAGAAGTTTTTGGTTTAGTTTGTGGAGTTTGTTTCCAGAGAGTTTACCATGGATAGATTCAGAATGAATAGGCTTTTGTTTATTATGACCACCATATTTCTGAGTCCTTCATCCTATCTAGGCACGAAATTTTTACTGTCATTTTTGAGTAGCTACTGAAAGTAACATTCCAACATATACACGCGTGACTTCTCCGTAATTCAGAGTCAACCTAATATTCATGCCTGACCAAGAACCAAGCTCCGCCGTTCCGTCGTTTCAGAACGCTGAAAAGGATTACAGCTTTATCAAGCATTCTAGGGATTTGTGTTCATATGGGGCCGCTTTTACAGAAGAATGAAGTCTATTATATACACCCGTGGTTCGGGTTTTCATAAATTTGAAAAGTCAGCCCTTAATTAGAGTCAGAATTCATGAAATACTATTTCCTCCTTTCAAAAAACTTGCTCCTATTTCCGAGATATTACTGAAAATATTTCCTTGTTTTTACTTCCGCAATTTTTTACAGGAATCACAACAGTTGAACCATCATCACTCACAACCTGCATTCCGCTGAGTGCCAACTATAGTGCCTTCGCGCCTACCACTATCGTAAATGCTACCACGGACACATTGTCCGGCTTCGAAGCGGCAGGATATGCTGCCTATTCTACAGCGCTAAGTGTAACCATTGCCATCGGATGCAGTCTCCTCATCCTGAATGTCCTGATTTTTGCAGGCGTTTACTATCAGCGCGATAAAACCCGCCTCGAAGTCAAAAGCCTGCAAAAGCAATACCAACAGCGCGGTATGCATCAACAAGTTCCTTTCGATCCTATAAAACACGCCCACTATCATTTAGGTCATTCGCAGAGTGCTAATGTGATTGTGGATGTAGAGAATCACGATGCGGGCACAATACTGCTATCGGGAGACGTAAAATCGCCTCATATTTGCTCAAATGCAATGCAAATTAATGCTGGATGCGGCATGCCAACGAAGGTACCGCTTGCGGACAATGTGTCCTATGCAGGAAGTGGCGGTGGAGGAGGAGGAGGGAGCACTGGAGGTGGAAAACAGCCGCGCGAACATATTCCCATGAAAAATACCCAAACGTTTGGTAGGAACAATACAGGGAGCAGCGGAAATAGTGGTGGGGGTGGGGGCGGAACAGGAAATTCGGGATCAAGCTATACGAATCCAGGTGTCATGACCCTGCCGAAAGCAAGTTCATTGCATCATACAACGACACTGAGCTACAGTAGAGGTGGAGCTGGAGGAGGAGGAGGAGGCATTTCTAGCGTTGGAGGCGATTGTATGACACTGCCAAGGAATATTAATTCATCGACACACAACAATCCATCCTCGGGAACAACAGGTAATTGTCATTTTTTTCTTAGATTCACTAAAACATATCCAATATCAATGTTAATAATAATGCTGCGTCCTAGAAGAACTATTGTGCTCCTTTTACTGGATGTAGTGTACCTACGAGCTATAGTGCGCTCAGAAAACCTATAACTAACAGGAATTTTAATATGCATTTGTGCAAAGTAGACTGAGGCATACTTTGTACAAATGCCGGACACTGTCCTAGAATCCAATCCTTTTATTGCTTGGATTCGTACCCCCCTGTAACCTGGACTGCTCCATTCATGGTAGATTCGCCCAGTATAGTTCCCTCGCCGTCGTAACCATTTCTGATTTCACAGAATGGTTTTGACCTGTGTAGAGGCGTCGCTGTTTCTTTCCTGGGAAGCCCGTCTGTTCCTTCACTGCCGTCTAACTCCACATGGCCTGGAATCCACAGTATCCAGTTCCTATTGTACAATCGGAACGCTTTTAGTCTCTCAAGGTATTCCCACACCAGTTTGGAGTTCAACTGGTTGGACCTGTGTGCCTTGATGGCCGCTTAGATATCGGTCAGAACAGCAATGTTTTGCAACCTATATTTCCCTTGTAAGTTGAAGGAGCTACATCTATCTATGATTTATATTTCCGCCTGGAATATGTTAGCATTCTTACTCGCTGATTCAAAGTACGTTTTCCTTGAACCAATCAATACGATACCCGCTCCCTCTGCTGTGAGCGATTGGTCAGTGTACCCCGTAATCAGTTAATGGTTTAATATCCTCCAACGTGTTTCAAATTTCTTGTCGAAATGAAACTTCGGCTTTAGCTATCGGTATCAGTAATTTAGTATGTCGCCTAGAAAATATATCAATCTCCCTTCGGGTATTCTGCAGGTCGCCGTCCATGCCTGCATATGTACGGTATCTCCTCATTGCCTCAATGATACTCAACCAAGCTGATCTTTGGAGTTTATGCCCCCAGGTGCCTTACATAAGAGTCCCAATCTCTTCTCCTGGGATTCCTTACTATTCCGTTTACTTTGTAATTAGCCTCAATGTCGAACATGATTATTCTGTGAACCGTCATAGAGGGCTCATCCAACACCCTCCAATTCTTGACCAACCCGTTCATCTGAATATCCCTAGATTTATGTTTAGTACTTCTGGTTAGCGCTGATCACGCATGTTTGATTGTTCCCAATTTCGTATATTCCTATTGCTTAGAATAAATTCAGTAAGGCACTCACCTGTTCGGTTAGTGTCGTTACTTTCCCAGACTTTGTGGTGAGTACAGCCGAGAAGAAGTGGCAGCACCTTTTTCTCGAGAAGTTCACCAATCTAACGACTAACTCCGTTGGAATATAGATGTCCTCGCCTGGGAAGTTGACCGATGCCAAAACTGTCTCCCAAGTTTTCCATCTTCTTCGCGGCTTCCAGGACTTCTTTCGTGGTTACCTCGGGAATTTCACCGGGATCTATTAGGACAATGGGTAGGTTCGATTCACTTGAAACTTGTGGGAAGAGAGTGCTAATGATATCCTGCAGCAAATCAGGGTTGGTGATCGGCAGTGAGCGCTTTCCCTTGACTGTTGCCATAATTGCCTTGTCTGCACCTCCCCATGGGTCGAAGTCCACTTTCTTGCATAACCTCATGAAGTGTTTTGCTTCTAGAGATGGCTGCTTGAAATTCTTTCCTCTCATTCTTATATTGGTTGTGCAACTCTTCAGACTCAGACCGGTTTCTGCTACGTGGGCTGTGCCTTCTTGCTTTAAGGCAAACTTTACGAAGCTCTTCAATTTTGGCATTCCACCAGAAGTTGGGCATTCAATTTTTGAGTATCGTGCGGCGGGGCATAGAAGCGTCACACACTTTTTGTAACTTTTCAAAGACCTGCGCCATCTTTTCTCGTGCATTTCCCACCGACATCCTCAAACATTTCTTCATCAAGTTTTTTGGATGTCCAACCCGATAATGCAGTATCCTGGCTCCGAAAAGTATTGACGCCGCTAGTATTTGCCAGAACGACTTTCAGACGTGAAAATACTTCGGGCGACATGCGGCCTCTAGCATTTTTTTTCGCGACTATCCCAATTTTCGGCCCAAGCGTTAAAATCGCCAGCTATTATTACTGGCTTGCGGCATCTGTCTGTCTGTCTGTCACACGCACATTTTTCAGAAATAGCTGCACCGATTAACACGAAATTTGGTGAGAAGGTGGGAACTATGAACTCCCAGAGATTCAGTGAGTGATATCCTTTTACGTTGTGATTAAGGGGGTTGGGAGGCGGGGGCAGTTTTTTGTGATGCGAAAGGAATTTTGTTTATAGATTACTTGCAAACTGGTAAGGCAATAAATTCTGAATATTGTTATAACCTTTTAGGCCAACTGAAGAAAAAAATTCGTAAAAAGGACTAGATTTGCCGAAGAAAGAAATGCCTTTTCATCAGGACAGTGCACCGTGTCACAAAAGCATTTTGACAATGGTTAAAATCCATGAATTCAAGTTCGAATTGGAGCATCCACCGTATTCACCAGATTTGGTCCCTAGCGACTTCCATCTGTTTCATACGTGGAAAGCGTTTTTCATCAAATGATGATATCATAACAGCTGAGGAAACGCATTTTTCAGCGCTTCCAGATTCTCACTTCAGGGATGGAATTCATAAATTGGAAACTCGTTCGAACAAGTTTATTGATGTTCACGGAATAAAGTGTATATCAAACCATAAAATTGTGGTTTTCTCATCGAACCGCACAACTTATTGAGCAACCTGGTAATTTATAGAAGTGTGCTAATGCCAGCCTGGAGCCGCTTTTGTTACGCTGTTCCCAAGGCAGAGGTGAGGCCACGTCTGATGAGTTCCTCTGCCCTAATCGAAGCCGCAAGGCCACCAAACTCTTCTTGTATTGGAAGCTAAAAGCGTAAGCGACACTATAAATTATCCATGGCAATTAATTTATTGCCATCTGCATAAGGTATTACGGTATTAAAAGTAGAATACTCATATTCGACAGCGATATATTGCGTATTTCAATTCGGCGCCCAATGTGGGCCTCATGCCTCATGCTGCTACACCAAAAAAGAACTCAATATGGGATACATGCATATCGCCTGCCCTGATGGAATAATCGTAATATTTTTCTTTCACTTTGACAGAGATGAAAAAGGGAAAAATTAAACCCCTGGACTCCCTCCCAGCTGAAAAATTAGCCCCAAGACGTATCATCATAATTCACAAAACCAAGTGTTCAACCACCGAACTTCCCTCCATCACACATGTGAATATACGCCGACTCATGATGCCTCCATCGCAATATATTTTAATACCCGCAAGACAAAAGCAAATCAGTTTCTGAAAAGGGTACCAGGATCACATTACATCCCCACGTATACATATATATGTGAGTACACCAAGTTGTGTGTATTCAAGATAATGGAAACACCACACCCAAAAACCCCTAAGTGCCATTAACTCAGTCGCGTGAATGAAATGCGAAATTGCTTTGGAAGCGATTTTATCTGTATCGGAAATTAGAAATTTTTAAAGCATATGTGCGGCATGAAGGAAAGTATGCTGGCGTGTCCTTTGACGCTCATCGATTTAACGTGACTTTTGTAAGACGGGCTCAAGTGTGTGGCATCACCCGCTCTTGATCTCCCATGCTTGGCAGGTTGAGTAGCTGCTTGGGATTTCAGGAGTAATCAGTTAAGTACTTCACCAGCTTGAGTTAATTTGAAATGAGGTGGGGGTGGGTTGACTCTTTGATAGAGATTCGCAGCGATTTTGATGTTATTTTAATGCTGCGTATTAGCTCTTCAAAGCAAAAGAGGAAACTCATTGCGGATTTGTCAAACATATAATGGTACCAATGTTTACATACATCTTTGTTTGTAAGCTTCAAGGTTTTCAGTCTCACATAGAAACAAAGCAACAAATATCATAACCAATCAACAGAAATACGCCTGCTTTTCAGAATAACACAAAATACACTTCTATCAAACCAGTTAATAGCTTCTAGTCAGATTGGTGTACAAACTAAAAGCAAGCTCCATTCAATTTTTTCAGTTTCGCTCGGTACTAAAGTCCCTGACTAGGAGATTGTCGTTCACAAAAAATGGCACTGACATTAGATCGTGACGTCATCACCATCAATGGCGCAACAACGGATATTCGGTCTAGGCCTGCCTTAATAAGGAACTCTAGATATCCCGGTTTTGCACCGAGGTTCACCAATTCGATATCCCTAAAAACTGTCTGGTGTACTCACTTAGGCCATCGCTCCATCTCAGGCAGGGTCTGCCTCGTCTTCTTTTTCTACCATAGATATTGCTCTTATAGACTTTCCAGGCTGGATCATCCTCAGCTATACGAATTAAGTGACCCGCCCACCGTAACCTATTGAGCCGGATTTTATCCACAACCATTGATTGGTCATTGATTTCGTCGTTATTTAGGGGGGCCAAAAATTCTTGGGAGGATTATTCTCCCGAACGCGGTCAAGAGTTCGCAATTTTTTTTGCTAAGAACCTAAGTCTCCAAGGAATAGATGAGGACTGGGGAGATCAATATCTTGTACAGTAAGAGCCTTGGTGAGAAGAAGGAAGTACCTATGGTGAGACGTTTCATGCGGAACAGTTTTTGTAACTTGAAATAGGCTCTGTTGGCTGCCAACAGACGTGCACAGATTTCATCATCACAGCTGTTATCGGTTCTGATTTTCGACCCTAGATAGGAGAAATTATCAACGGTCTCAAAGTTGCATTCTTCCAAATTTATTCTTCCCGTTTGACCAGTGCAGTTTGATGTTGTTGGTTAGTTGGTTTTTGCTGACGTTGTCACCATATATTTTGTCTTGCCTTCAAGATCTTGCGCCGATTAACGCCTGCTCGATCTAGATGAAGGCACTTTGTACGTCTCAGATCGTTCTTCCCATGATGTCGATATCGTCAGCATAGGCCAGTAGTTTGGTAGACTTAAAGAGGATCGTACCTCTCGCATTTACCTCAGCATCACGGATCACTCCTTCGAGGGCCAGGTTAAAGAGGACGCATGAAAGGGCATCCCCTTGTCATAGACCGTTGTTGATGTGGAATGGTCTTGAGAGTGATCCTGCTGCTTTCATCTGGCCTCACACATAGGTCAGAGTCAACCTAGTCAGTCTTATCAATTTCGTCGGGATACCGAATTCTGTCATGCCCGTGTACAGTTTTACTCTGGTTATGCTATCACAGCGGCTTTAAAGTCGATGCAACTGATGTCCATATTTCAACAGTATTTCCATCACTTGCCGGTATTCAGCAACATGATACCTCTATAATTGCTGCACTGTATGATATCTCCCTTTTATATATGAGACAGATAATGCCTCTTTGCCAGTCGTCAGGCATTGATTCGCTGTCCCGCACGTTGAGCACAAGTTGATGAACCACTTGGTGTAATTGGTCGCCTCCATCGGATCCTGGTCACTTATGATTTTTAAGCAGATGAATTGCACCGACTGTTTCCCCTATACTTGGTGGTAGCAGTATTTGTCCGTTTTCTTCAGTTGGAGGGACCTCCAACTCGCCGATGTTCTGGTTGTCCAGTAGTTCATCAAAGTACTCAACTCATCGCCCCAATATGCCCATTCTGTCGGAAATCAGATTTCAGATGGAGGACAATTTGCCGCGTTTTTAGGCGCGGGAAACTCACCTTCATCCTTTTTCGTGAAGAAAGAGCTCCCAGCGGTCACCACGTGGAGGTGCAGATAGAATTTGGTAGTAGAGCTGTTGGGATTGGTTCAACAGGTGTTTCCCAGGTTTTATGCTCCATTGTGGGTACCAATCCACGTTTGGCCCTGGGACCTATACTACCCTTTGATTCTTTCAAATTTGCTAGTGAATAAAGTTCCCAACTAGGAGACTTTCGTTGGCAAAAAGCAGCACTGATATTAGATCGTGACATACAGGCTAAAATATAGGACCTCTCCCTCGTATGTTGAATGAAACATGTCAGCAGCGACTGCTATTAGGTGTTGGACAGACCAAAAGAATCTCTTTAATTGAACTCCTTGACAGGGCGGTTGAGACCTGACACTGTCTCCACTATTGGTTAAAATATTTAATAATTTGCTTCTCTCAAGTGTGTCCGGATAGCTGAGTGGTTAGAGCGCAAGGCTGTCGTAGCGGAAGGTCGCGGTTCAAATCTCGCTGGGGGCAGAGGAATTTGTTATCGTGACTGGATGTCGGACACCAGTCGACTCAGCTGTGAATGAGTACCTGAGTCAAATCAGGGTAATAATCTCGGGCGAGCGCAATGCTGACCACATTGCCTCCCACAGTGTACTGTGGTGTACCGTTTCGGTCTTGAATGAAGTGCTCTAACACACTTCAAGGCCCTGATCCAATATGGATTGTTGCGCCAACGATTATTATTATTATTATTCTCTCAAGTGAAATATACAGACGAACAAGGTGGGGTAAAAGTTATCACCCGATGTCCTTTTTAATGAAAAACTCTGGTTCTCCTTTTGAAAGTTGTTTATTTAATCCATTCGAATTTAGGACTTCAAAAGTCTGAGGCTTGTTAACGTAAACTTGCGGCTTCAAAAAGCATCATAAAAAGAAGTTTGGAACAGTTAAATTGGATGATCTGGCCGGTCAGTGCAAATCACTAACACGAGAGATTAAGAGGCTCGGAAATGTTGCCGAGTGTGCGCCATTAAACCGTCCTGTTGGAAGCACATGACTCCTCCAGCGTGAACACCACACAACGCTGTAACTCTGAGCGGACGTAATGGCTCCTCGTAGGTACGGATTTTCGGTGCCGCAGAAAGGATTATTTTGCTTATTCACGTAACCGCTAAGATGGAAATGAGCCTCATTACTCATAATAATTTTAGATGAAAAATCGTTCTCCTCCTCCTTGAGATTCAGGATTACTTGACCGTTGGTTAGACGCGTTCGGCCGTCAACACTTAACAGCTGATGCACTGTCTGCACTTTGTTAGAGAACGTCTTCAAATCTTGCACCAAAATTCTGTGTAGGGACTGCCGGCTAATGCCCAATTGCGTGGCACGTCGTCTAGTCGATGTTCCGGGCTCCTCTTCGACATCTTAGGCAACAGTAGCGGTATTCTCAGCAGAAGGGCTTTTCCGAAACCAGCCTTCGGAAGTATCGACACAACCGATGAGTTGTTGCGCAAAAAAATAAAAACAATTATTATGCGTTCTTGCGGAGTAAATCGATCCATCGCTTGTCGATTTGTATTCTGCATTTGTTTACTTTGACAATTGACGCCATTTGCAAAAGTTATAGCGTTTCACAATAGAGTGATTACTTTGCCCCACCTTGTACGATCACTTCTTGCCTCCGATATGCCGCCACATCACTCCGCCGCCAGCTGAAGCCGTGTGGGTTCAACGGAAGAACCCGGAACGTAACCCCGCGTTGAGCGTTCCCTCCCACCGAGCATGTCTCAAGGTCTCGGGGGGTGTCGACCTCCGGTATCGTATGTTGGGAAGGTGAAGACGGCCGCAGTTTCGAAACCACGTCCCTGAGCAGGCGCAGCATGCTGCAGTCGCTTAACCCAGCTATAATATCCAGCGCAGAGTCAGCGCGGAGCCACAGGTTCTTCCCATACAACATCTCCGCGGAGCTGGCCATGAACTTCTCCCGACAGGCTGTGCGAAGGCCGAGGTTAACGAAAGACGGCGTCCGGTTGAGACGTTCCAGCGTCCCATTGGGCTACGAATGGTATGCAGTGGTCCTGTGGTGTTTGAAATCCGGAAGCTTGCCTAACTCCGAGAAAAGAGTAGACTGAAAATGGACTGTCTGGTCCATGATGATTATGGCTGGTACACCAAAGCGCGGGATCAATTCTCGACAGAGCGCCTCACACATGATTGTGCAGTAATGTCAGTCAGAGGTATTGCTACAGGCCCCCGCCTGAAGTTGTCGATGATTGTGAGGTAACAATTGTATCCGTGCGAGTTTCACAAAGCGCCGCTCCTCGCACACGATGCACTATTTGGCCAAAGAGTTTACGTCCTTTTGCATAGACTATAATACTTCCTAGCCGAAATCAGCCGGAATGAATGGCCTAGGTGCCTTGTCTAAGGACTACCAGAGTAAGTAGAAATTTGATCCGAAGATAGGAAACTCTTCAACTGATATTTGGAGTTTGCCTTTAGATGTTGAAGTTCGGCGTCGTCTTTCTGCGCTTGGGCGGTTGCCGTATAATCGACCGCGGCGGGGATTGTGACCTCCGAGATTCGATACAAAGCGTCTACAACGACATTGTCTTTTCCACACGCTTGTTGGGTGTCGGAAGTATGAATTCGTCAGGGGTAATCGTGTGGTCGAAAAATTCCACCTGCTTCTGTAGGAATTTGCAGTTGAAAGCCGATTACAGTTGGAAGCAACATGTTCAATTCGCTGGCAATTGTGGCAATTGTGTGTTATTTCGTGGAATTCCACTGCTTCGAATTTCTCTATACAGCGAAACATCGGTCTGGTCTCGGAAAGTGAAAATTGTTGAAATTTTGGACTAAAAGTTACGATGAAGAGGTGGAGGAGCTTGGCGTTTCGACATTGACTGCGCTGGTAAGTTTGTCATGGACGCCATACGTAAAATGTAATCCTCGTTGCACTAGATAGAGTGGCTAAAGGTGACTTGGGGTATACGTAAAAACGCGAGGCGAGGCGACTCGTGTTCAGATTGAGGCAAAGTGAGTACATAAGTGGGGTGAACAATTGGAAAGCGGAGATAGCAGTGGAGCTCACACATAAAAAAGAAGGGACAATTACGTTGCTGCCAGCGCGATGGAGTGGAATCCACTCACCCAAGATAGCCCACGAGCAAGGTACACTTGACACAGAATATTAAAGGAGAATTACCGGCGTCTCGGGGGGCGCGTTTCCCCCCACTAAATGGCAGCAACTATATGAATATACTCCTTGCTGTGGTGTATCACCAAGAATGTTTCCGTTACCTTGCCACTACCATAAAAGCTCCCTCTATTCTTTTTAAGTAGGTAGATTTGTCCAAGCCTAACTGCCTGGCACTAGTTGTATGTAAAATCCGCCACCTGTTGAAATTTCGATAACTCAGCATATTACTTTGCTTTTACTAATTTGCGGAAAATTATCCGAAAATCATAAAATGTTGCAGTGGCATTGGCATTTTGCCTACCATAGTAGAAAGTTTGGTGGAAATTCTGATATTATTAATAAAGGTACCGTGTCCTTCGAGCAAATTTATTGTTACATGGCGTAGAATGTCAATATCACACTCAAATCAATTGTGTGACATACTCTTCTTTTTCTTCAACCTTGGTCCTGTTCACAAGCGGGGTTGGCTCGTCGTGATCGGTTTCTCCATTTGGCTCTATCAAATGCCTGATCTGGATGCTGGATGCTGGTGAGAGGGCGCTTCCCTGATGAACACGAACAGGGACACGATGCGGTTTTGATACACCCGCCATACTTCCAACTTTTCGGAATGTGGTAGAAGAATTGCAGCCCGCGCAGGAGTTCTTCTGACATTAAGTGGCGTAAAACATACCAGATGAATTCGTGTGCCACACGGTCAATCGGGTTCTAAAGATGTAAAAATTCTATGTAAAGAGGGTGATGCTTCTCACGGTGTTTCCCTAACGGCGCAACTTGTATTACGTCAGTAGTTCCGCAGTTTTTGACAAATCCGGCTTGATTCACGGTTATTCCAATGATTTCGCGAATACGGTTGTCAAGAATGCGTTCAAAAATCTTCATGGTATGGGAAAGTAACCGGATCGGATGGTAATTTGATCATTCTTTTGGACTACTTTTCCTTTTCTTGCCAGTCAGATGGTGTTCTTCCTTCCTGAATAACCCGATTAAAGAATTCACTGAGCCACAGTGTTGGGTCTCAGCTCTTCGCTTTCCAGAGCTCAGATGAAATGTCGTCAGGTCCTGTGGCTTTGCCTGAATTCATTCGTTTTATGGCTTCCTCGACTTCAGTTGCGCTGACAGTTACGTCACCGAACTTAAAGTGAGTACCTGCCTCGTGGACTTAATCCTACGGTCTTCTCAAAACGCGGATTGGTTTTGTGACCAAAATCAGAGCTTCGCTGCAGCAGGCTACAACGGTACCAGTCTATACCAAGTGCATGGCTCAGCATCTATACTGGTGGATGAAAGATCTACCAAAATCTCTACCGAACTAAGGAGGACGGCATCGGTGTTGAAACGCAAGACCACGCTGAGACCCGAAGGTCACTTGAACGCAACCACAACCCCATGAAACCTTCACTAGGGGGCCACGACTCTTCCACATTCATAATGGTCGGTAATCGGGTAAGTGAGGTCCTTTCCTCTTTCTTCTCTCGAAATCGCCATCATTTAATGCGCGGCAGGCCAGTGCGCTCACGCTATTTTATCGGTGACTTACGGCAATCATCGGCCGATGTTGAGGTGCGATGGTCTCATAGGGAACGGCTTTGCAATCAGTGACAGTGGTAAAATGTCAGCGCCTTATAAGAATATAGTTGATTTGCGTTTTACCGTTCCCACTCTAAAATGGAGGAAGGTGAGACAATCGTTTGATGAACCATGTATTCATAAGTACAAGGTCATAACTGTCCGCCAAATCGATTATACGCTTGCCGCCCTCATAGCGCTGAAACCCTTTCCCCCATGGCACCTAGTACCGTCTGCCTTTTCACCCACATAACCATTAAGGTCGCCGGCAATGATGATATAGCAACACGTGAGAAGTCTTTTCGTCGAGAAGTTGTCAGAAAGCATCTTTCTCGGCATCATGTCGACCTTCCTGTGGTGCATATGCGGTGGAAAAGTGAATAGTGCGATCAGCTAATATAATGGTGAACTGAATCAGCCGATCATCAAATCGTTCAGCTTCTTTAATGGCATCACGGAAACCCTCTGAGATGGTAATGTCAATACCATATTGAATGTGTGGGCTACTAAAATAGAGAAGTTTATAATGATTTTTACCGCGTTCGCGTTCAATGTCGCAGCTTCTGGCACCAGACCATCGTGTTTCTTGCTAAACACAGATATCAATGCGCCTTTTCCAATGAGCTCTTGCGAGTTCTTCGGTTTTTCCAGTTAAGGTGTCAACATTTAGCGGGCAGTCACCTATTTGTTTTGTTCGGGCTAACTTGCTAACGTCCTATGTTAATAGCATGGCGGAGTTAATTGTATGACATATAATACATATCATTAACTACGTGGAAATGGGAAAGTCGCGCATGCAAGTATTTTCATGTAACAAAAGCAAAGCATCGAGCTTCCGTCTTATCCTTGCTAAGTTAGAAAACTTAAGGTCTTTTTTCCATTCTAGCCTACGGTTCCTTTGCCAATTTCTGTCAACTCTACTCTACGCTCTTTAGCACGTGACAGAATTTTAGAAAAAACCAAGGGTTCTCTTTGCAGAGTTGCAATTTTAGCATAAAACTACAATAAAGCTATGAGCTTTTTGAAGATAATACTTCTTTTTTTAGTCCTTTTAATAGTCAATATACGAGTACATTTAGTAAAATTTATTTGGATGTTCGCTATTACATTCAATTTTCTCCGAGCATTCCAATTTATAGCTTTAAGCAAACTGAACAACTCATGTGGAATTTTTGTCCTATTTTGCATCGTCCCCTTTTGACAGGCACGACGTATATTTCAATTTCGTTTTTTACATTGTCAAAAGCATCTCTACCAGTAGAACTCCAATTCACATTACTTCATTTCAGAGATGCAATTTTATCAATACACTCCACAATTTTCTCGTCTGTATGCAACTGAAAGGAGAACTCTCAAACAAATTCTTCATACATACTTCGTACGTTTCAAACCGAAAAAAAGCAACAGCCACATCCTGAGGAAATGAATTATATCGTACGTACCTCAACTATCTGAAAAAGACCTTATCCATAACAGAAAATATAAAGAAATTGTAAAGCTGCAAACGAGTAGTTGCTGGAAACGAGCGTTCGTTTGCCTTTTACGTATCCTAGAAGACGGTTTATAGCTGATGTCTAGGGCAATATAAATGGCATACAAAGGAGCAAGTCGTACATTGAGCCCAGAATTCCGTCTCTGACTCGCAAAAGATTTTGAACGCTCTCATGTATCTGCTCTTGATTTCACCTTAAACAATTTTTACGAAATTGTATTTGAAATAGGTTTCCTATTCCATGTTCCACTTGCAGGCAAGGCAAGGCAACTATTTGAGAAAAATGCGGCAGATCCTTAAAATACTTTGCGGAAAATACTGCATTTGCAATAAAAATCAGAGAAGTTCAAAGTTGTATTCTTGAGTGTATGAAATTGCATGTTGTTGACATTTCCCTTGAATGCTCCATGGAGGTCTATAAAGAAGGAAACATTCGCTCAATTCAGGCCAGGTTTTTTCTCAATAGAGTACGCGGTGCTGTTTTCATTAATAGGATGCCTGCAAGCCCTGCAGACACGCCAATAGTTTCACTTATAGGAAGGATATTCAAAAGAAGTTTCCCTGGCATTCAATTTCCCCTTTCAGCACCAGATGCATATACCCAAAGGACGGTCTCAGTGTTCAAAGTTTCAATTCACCAAATAACCTCACAAAACCATTTAGCATTTCATCTGTGGCTCAATTGATTAAGTTAGTCGTTTGTTTTGTAGAGCTATGGCCTAAATGCGCTTCGCAGTTCCCAACAATTGTGTCCTTAGACTTTCCAATATCGACCATACAATTTAGAGTTCAAACTAGAGTTTCCCAACTGTCTCAGTGCAAGTTACCAAATCACAATGAGAAAACTTTGCACCTTGACCGCAACAAATTAGCAACTCATGCGATATTTCATTCCAAATTTAGTTTCTGGCTTGCTAATAATTCACCGAGGCCATGACATTCAGTTCGGTATAAAGTCATCCCTTCTTGTCTGCTATGGCCTCGTACCTAAGCCTACAGGATTACAATTGCACAAATAGCATCGAAATAGGTACATATAATCCCACAGACGTTCAGAACGGTTTATGGGAAACCTAATATTTATGAATATTGGAAGTCCCGATAATGGAACTTAAATAATTGTCAAATCTTTCAGATTCAAAGGAAACTAATATTCCCAAATTGTCCTTCTTGATAATTTCACTGCTAATACTACTCGATTCGTATTTATCAATCAGTTGTGTATTTTCGTCCGCATTATGAGGTTCTACAAGAAAAGTGCTAATTTCATTATTTTGCTGTGTGTCTTACAAATGGTTAGTTATAGAGATCCTCAGTTTACTTCGAAAATGAATCATTTTCCCTAGAGCGTCAAGTCCTTCTTTGGCTATCGGTCGAAACTGCTCAAATTCAGCTTAAAACTGTGAAACTTAATGTATAACTCAGACTTTCAGATGCCACTGACATTCATTAACCTATCTCTTAACCGCCACTGAAGACGAAGTTATAACATTAATAATACCGCTCCTTGTTGCGCCAGAGATTCGTCGAGTGTTTTCCTCAATTCGCACACGTGACTGTGCAGCGAGTCGCAGACCAATGCCGTTTTATAACTCGCAGCGACACAATCCAGGCCACCATCAGGGAGCGTGTTCGTCTTAAGGTTATCCGGGAAAGTGGTGACCGAGAGTCAATGGGGGCAGAAGCAGTTTCAGTACTCGCCGAAGCACTCTTCTCCACCGTCCAGCTGAAGTTTCCGCTGAGGTTCTGGATGAATTCCAAAGAGCGTGTATAGAATTCTCGGATATCGATCCTTTGCATAGACCAGGTATTCCCAGGCTCTATGCATCTCCGGCAACTCCGAGAATTCCATCTCAAATCATTGATGAGCTTGCATCTCGGCTGTATGCTGATATGTCGCTGGTGAAACTACAATCACTTGTGTATTGTGGTGCAGTTGCGGCTATCAGATTGCACGGTCAAAAGATTCTCTTTCGTATTATTGGTTAGAGTGACCAAAGAGATCCATGGAAAATTCGTTTGGAACGTCGGCGGGACTCACTAAGGCAGGACATTGCTAGACTGATTCAGATCAGCACTGGCAATGCCAGGGTGAGAAATAAAGTTCAGAGGGTTTACAGAAACTATGCCATCCCCAGTGAGACACCTGTAGTTGAAATTCAGAAGAAAGCAGAAACTTTCTGTCATATGCAGTCGGTTACGACGATATGGCGAAAGTCATTCCAGACGTGTCCAGAATGCAACATACGCGAAGAACCAGCGGAGCTTTTACAAATCTCTCAACGAATCCCAACAGAGCGTCCAGACAGTATAGTTTTCGGTGCCGGAAGCGAAAGAGTATTGGGGTGGACTTTTGGGGTTACCTGCCCAGCATGCTGTGCATGCTGAGTGGATTATCGCCGAAGGCACCCGCATGGCATGAATTTTGCGGATGTTACCGAAGAAGAAGTTTGACGAGCCATAAACAGCTCGAAGAACTAGATGGGCCCAGGTCAGGATCGGGTGCAGAATTTCTGATACAAGAAATTGACCAGCGTACACAGTCGGTTGGCACGTAGTATAAATGAGGTCATGAGTCGGGCGGAGGAATTTACACCTTTCCTCACTGCGGGGATTACCTACCTTATCTTTAAGAAGGACGCGGTGCAGGACCCCGCAAACACAAGACCGATTACTTGCTTACCAACCCTCTACAAATTCATAACGTCGATTATTAATGGAAGGGTCAATGCCCACCTCGACTGCCGAGGAGTAGAAGAGCTGCCGAATTGGTTCAAGAGGTTGCAAAGAGCCAAAGAAACCTCTTTAGTTCCTATATCGGTTATCCCAAGGCTTTCTAGAGCGTCCCGCATACGTGGCTAATCGATGTCCTACATCTGTATCGTATTGATCACAAACTAATAAAATTTTTGGGGACAGTCCTGGAAGGGTGGCATACGAGCTTATCAGTGCGAATATCTGAGGGTGCTAATATCTCAGAGCCCATTCGTATACGGAGGAGCATCTTCCAGGGGGATTCGTTGAGCCCCCTTTGGTTTTGTATGGCACTGAATCCCTTTTCATGGTTACTGAATGATGGAAGAGGGCATGGTTTTGCGATAAAATATGGCCTACGTGCTAAGTGCAAACTGACACACTTGATGTACTTAGATTACGCCAAGATGTATGCTTGTATTCAAGATCATCTCAGAAGTCTGTTGCGAATAGTAGACATGTTCAGCCGTGATATTCGGATGGAGTGTGGATTAGACAAATGTCGAATCCAAGCCATCCGTAAATATCATCACGAACCGCATGCTGGACATAGTATTGGTGGCCCCCGCATCGAAGCTCATCATGAAAGAACGGGTGGAGAACGACCAGTGCAGAATGTGTGGTTCGGCGTTATAGACCTTCGGCCATCTCATTTCTGGCTGTACTGTTATGGCACCGGTGCAATACATCACCAGGCATAATGCTGTATGTAAGGTTATCCATCAAAACCTTGCATGCAAGCATGGGCTGATCACGGGAACATGTCCGGTTTACCGATGAGCCGCAAGTATTACTTAATAGTTCTGCTTTCCGCATCTATTGGGACCGGCAAGTTCCGACTGGTCGCGATACTCTACATAAGACGTCTGACGTACTATTAGTTGACGAGATGGGTCGCTCCGTGTATATTATTGATGTTGCTGTCTCCCTTAATAGCAATATCGAACGGAAACGCGTGGAGAAGAAGGTAAAATATGAGCCATTGGCTCGAGAAATAAAAGAAATTTGGCATCTCGAGCGGGTGCTTGTAATTCCCATAATGTTGTTAGCTGCAGGTGTTGTTCCTAATTCCCTCACGACTTCCCTTGATATCCTGGGACTCTCGCGCAGTCTGCTTCAAACCATGCAGAAGTACACCATTCTGCATACGTGATCGATGTTGCGGGGAGTTCTCGACGGATTCTCCCATTGACCTACCACCGACCACCACCACCAGCTCCTCTTTAGTTTTTAAGTCGGTAGGACTGTCTGAACCTAAATGCTTAGCATTTAGTGCTGGCATTAGGTAAAATCCGGTATCTACCGAGATTGTGATACTCGGAAATAATGATAATAATCGTTGGCGGAACAACTCATATTAGATCAGGGAGAGTACTTCATTCAAGACCGTAACGGTACACTATAGGTTTATAGTACCCTGCAGAAGGCAATTTGGTCAGCATTGCGCTCGTCCGAGATTATTACCCTGATTTGACTCATGTACTCATTCACAGCTGACTCGACTAGTATTCCACGACAAATCACGATACAAATGACACTGTCACCAGTGACATTTAAAGCGCGATCTTTCGTACGACAACCTAGTGCTCTAACCACTCAGCTATCCGGACGGAGGACGAATTTAGCTCACTAATATCGAGTTTAGACACTATGAATTTCCCATATGAATGTTTGGTCACGACACTCTCCACATAGATGGATTGAGCTAAACTGATCATGAGTTTGACAGGGTAACAGATGTCTGCTGCTTTTAAATTACTGGCCATGAACCGTTTGATACATGACATGGTGCTATTGATAATCCGTTACTTAAGCAGCCTTATCTACTCGTCTGTCACTCCAATCCGGCCGACTCTATATAACCTCACTTTACAGTATAACTCCATATAATGAGTCCGGAAGAAACTTCCACTTTCGGCAGAAAAAGTGAGCGCGGCAGACAGCGTTAACCATGCCATCGCAGTGAATACAGGCTGATATCGTGATCTGCCAATTTTGTGGAGGTGAAACCAAAAGCCAAAAATACCTCGTCATGTAAGGTACTCGGTTCTTTGTCTTCATAATCTTCTCTATCATATATAGATCTCGGCTAGGCCATACCACGGGATCCGAGACGATTTGGTATACGGACGCTACTTGTAAAATTCCTCGCACGGTCTACTGGACACTACCCATGAACCAAGTAACTCATCATCATCTTAACAGCGCAACAACCGGTATCGGGTCAAGGCCTGCTTTAGTGAAGAATTGCAGACACCCCGGTTTTTCGCCGAGGTCCACAAATTCGATATCCCTGAAAGCTGCCTGGCGTGTCATCGTTCCATCTCAAGCAAGGTCTGCTTGTCTTCGTTTTCTACCATAGGTACTGCCTTATATAGACTTCCCGGGCTGGATCACCCACCGCAACCTGTTGAGCCAGATTTTATCTACAACCATAGATCGTCATAGATTTCGTAGTTATCTAGTCTATAGTCCATCCTCATGAAGAATCCAAAAATTCTTCGGAGGATTCTTCACTCGAACACGACAAAGAGTTCGCAATTTTTCTTGCTTAGAACCCAGGTCTCCGACGAATACATAAGGACTGGTAAGATCATGGTCTTGTACAGTAATAGCTCCGACGAGCTCTGTTTCGAGCGAAACAGTTTTTGTAAGCTGAAACAGGATCAAGTTGGCAGCCAGCGGGATTTCATCGTCAACGCGGATTTCATCGTCATAGCTGTTATGAATTGTGATTTTGGACCCTAGGCAGGAGAAATTTGCAACGGTCTCAAAGTTGTAGTCTCCTTACTTTATTGTCTTCGTTTGACCAGTGCGATTCGCTGTTGTTCGTTCTTTGGTTCTTCGCGCTGACGTTACCATCATGTAATTCGTCTTGCCTTCATTATTGTGCAGTCCGAGATCTCGTCGCCTGCCCAATCTGGATGAAGGTCGACTGTACATCTCGGGTGGCTCTTCCCATAACATCAATATCGTCATTATAGGCCAGTAGTTTTAAGAGGATAGTGCCTCTTGACACCTGCATCGCGAATCACTTTCCCTAGGGCCAGGTTAAAGAGGACTCATGATAGGGCATTCCCTTTTTTAGACCATAGTAGATGTTGAATGGTCTCGAGAGTGAGCCTGCTGCTTTTATCTGGCCTCGCACATTGGTCATGGCCAGCCTAGTCAGTCTTATTAATTTCGTTAGGATACCAAATTCTCTCATGGCTGTGTATAGTGTTACCCTGGCTACGCCGTCATAGGCGGTTTTAAAGTCAATGAAAAGATGGTGTAACTGATGTCCATATTCCCAAAGTTTTTCCATCGCTTGCCGCACAGAGAAAATCTGATCTGTTGCTGATTTGCTTGGAGTGAAGCCTCTTTGGTATGGGCCAATAATCTGGGCGTGTAGGGCTATCCGACCTAGCAAGATAGCGGAGAATATCTTACAGATGGTGCTCAACAACGTGATACTTCTATAATTGCTGCACTGCATGATATCCATTGGTTCCAGGGCAACTTATGGCTTTTGAGCCACTGGATTGGACGGACTGTACCTTCAATGCTCGGTGGTGGCAACATTTGTCTTCATTTGGCGGGACCTCCAACTCAATCAACGGAAGTTATTATACAATGATTGAAATAATGGACCCCTTTCGGACCGCGGCACCCCCTCCTACCGGGCTCCAATCGTTGCCACTTGCTTAGACTAAAGCCTTGACCATGGGTAAGCACCTGTCCACAGAAAGCAAACAACCTTCGTGCAAATGACTTTCGGACAAACCGCCTCCGGGTAAACCGCCTTCGGGCAAACCCCCTCTATGCAAACTGCCACCGTCCAAACCGCCTTCGGTCAAATCACATCCCACGAGAGGTTTGCGCGACTAACCATGAAAAGGATCTCTGAGCTGCCATCGTTTAAAAAGTGCTTCTTCTAGCTCCCAGCAGAAGATCGTAATGGTGCTGAGGTTCTGGAAGAACTTGGTGTCCAGAATAACCTACAGAAACACCTTCACCTGGAGCAAAACAGGAGAGAGAGCCGATAGGTCGCGAACTATCCCTACTATCGGCGTTCCCGAACGAGTCACGATCCCTGGGAGGCGCATCAAATCCATTGTTGGAATTGAAAAGACAACCCAGATGATCACAACTAGCATGAGAGAAGCTTTCGAAGAAAGCCATTGTGGAACTCGGATTTGGCAAAACAGAGGCAAATGATAAGGATGCTCCTCAATCGTGCTCTGAAGTGTGATACAGCCGCTGGCTGGAATCACTATAAAGAGGCACAGAAGACTATAAATGAGAGCATGAGATTGATTTAATGATCATCAAGGAGACACTAACGAAAGACTAACGCTCTTGATGCAACCTCAAAACTGAAGCGGATCCTTATTAAAGAACGTAGTCAGAAATTAGAGTATTTACGTTTACAGAGCGGGAGGTACACGGAAAGCGATGAAGAAACGGCAAACCATTTGCTTGAAGTGCATTTTCCAGGCAGCATCCAAAATCTCATCTCGCGGTCGACAGGTGCATACCGAGAGACTAGAATCTGGCATGCAAAGTAGTATCACTAAAGTGCGTGAAATGAGCATTTCACTCGTTTAATAGATACATGTCTGTAGGTCCGGATGGTCTCATTCCTTCATTCGCGTATATTCAAATTAACTGCCATGATGTGAAGGTGATATTTATTCCCGAACCAGGAAAATCTACCTACACGGATGCAAATGGCTTCCGACCGATCTGTCTAAAGTCTTTTTCTACTAAAAGGACTAGAAAGACTAGTAGGTCAATTCATAAGGGATTCACACATTCCTAAGTGGGCACTTCACCATAGACAACACACCTACCAGAAAGGCAAATCCACGGAGACAGTACTCCATGAACTTACGGCAAAAATTGAAAAGGTAATGTCCGAAAAAAATACGCTTTAAGCGCATGGACATCGGGGGTGCCATCAATTATGCCTCATTCGCGGCAATTTGTGATGCGGCAAGACAGCATGGAATCGAATCGCTGCTAATCAGTTGGATCCTTCACATGCTAGAGTGGAGAGAAATCCCCATATTGGCCGGCCAGAAGTCTATTGAGGGAATATGTCCCAGGGGCTGCCCACAGGGGAATACTATGGCTCCTGAAGGACAAAAACATATTCGCGCAAGCATTTGCAGACGATCCAACCATAATAATTCCCGGCAAGTTTGCGGATACAGTATGTGACCGCTTGATTGCAACTCTGCATTAAATCCACAATTAGTGCCTCTGCAATGGCCTCACGGTGAATGCTAGGAAGACTGGACTAGTTATTCTCACTAGGAACGTCAGGTGGGGCAACTATACATTACCCACCTTAGCAGGAGCGGAAATCCAGCTGGCATAAACCGTATTTAGGAATTCATTTCAACTCCAAGCTAACGAGGAAGCACCACATTCAGGAACAATATCAGAAATCCTGCAGATTGCTCTAGTGCCATTTGTCCATTTTGATGTATGCATGTATCGTTTGGTGGCCGAGACTGAAGTTTGCTAAGAGCAGAAGCTATTAACGCAGATTCGGAGGCTCAATTACCTAAGTATTACTGGAGCGACTGCAGCACTTGGAGCTATCCTAAATCTAAATTCACTTTGAGGTGAAACGGAAAGCAGCTAACGACGCATATAGACTCGGTACCACTGAAGCGTCGAAAGGGGGCCATTTATACGGTCATGCATCTATCTGGAAATTCCTTGACAAACATCCGGTAAGTCTGATTCCAGCCGATCATATAGTTTCCAGATTCGTCTTTGAAAAGGCATACACTGTCGTAATCACCAAAAGAGAAGAATGGTCAATAAATGGCCATGATTCAGATTACAGACTTAATAGGCCTCACCGACGGGTCAGTCATGGAAAGCGGATCGGGCGCAGGGGTGTTCTCGGAGAATCCGATTATAGAACTGACTCGACTCTCAGAAAAATGACGACCATATTCCAGGCGGAAATATATTCCATTTCATTGGCAGCAGAAGAATGTTTGCGGCAAAAATGGACCATGCACCATTTGAATCTGTTCCAACTGTCGAGCAGCATTATCAGCACTAAACGGCAACGCCAGTTGGTGTGAAGTTGCTATCAAGTGCTGCTAAAACTTGGTCAACTGAAAGAAATATTCCTGTCGTGCGTGCCAGGGCACCCCAACATCGCTAGTAATGAAGAGGCTGACAGACAAGCTCGCTAAAGGTCTGGATTCGCAATGGTAGGGCTAAAACCAGCGTTTGACATCCGACTATCTACTGTCAAGTCTACTCTGAAGGGTGAGATTGCAAGGATTCATGCAGTCGAGTGGAGAAATTGAAACTTGTGAAAGAACCTGGGGTCGCCAGAGCGTCATTTTTGTTGCCCCTTAAGAAATGGACATGAAAATCCTAGTACGGGTTTTAAAGGGACACTGTTCCTTAAACTACCATATGGAAAAGATTGGGGTGGTGGTTTTAGCTATGTGCAACCAATGTGAGGATGAGGAGGAGACGGCCCTGTACTTTATATCCAACTGCCCGGCCTTCTCAGACCTCAGACGAAGACACCTTGATAAGGTTTTCTTCAATGAAGAATCTGTTCTCTGCCTCTTGAGAATGTTCTCAGATTCACTAAAGCCTGCGAATACCGTATGCGGAAAGCCATTGAATTGATGATCTACGGGGATAATACAATGGACCTAACAATAACCTGAGTGCTCGGAGTTGAGGCTAAACTAAACCCTCTTTTGCTACCAATTCCAAACTAATATCTGCTTCGAAAAGCACTAATCGGTACCCCACATAACTCGATTATCTCTATATGAAAAAAAATTGCACCTTACCCTCTTAAACTTAATCTAAAGTGATGTTACTCGCGGCGGGAGCATTGACGGCCCCACAATTATATTCAGAAAAGTCTTTATAATATCGTAGTATTCAGTGAAAATCTGAAAATAAACAAATCGATATCTTAGTCAACTTAAAAGGTACCGGCATTGGTCGTCATTCTTCCTTTTGATTCTGCTCCCTAGTGTTTAGCAGATCCTATTACCGTAAGATAATGCCTATTCAAAGAGAGAGGATTACCTAAAAATTTAATTTTGCACTCAGAGAATTCAAAGTACATTTGGTTTGAGCTTTTTGTAGTTTCAAACTCATCTTTCACAGCTCCTGCATAAAAAAAACTGCAGAAGGGTTTCTAGTGCATCCAAAAAACAGCATTCCCACACGACACAATTCCCTATTACTAAATCATAGAGTAAACCAAAGTGCAAAGAAAGCAGCTTCCAAAGAGATCCTAATCCGTTTTCATTCATCTCACGTCAGACTAAGAGAATGCATGGATGCTTTGTGCCAGAAATTGCAAACTTCGCAACCCCACGTCGACACTACGCAACCCGCAAATTATCTGTACCAAAAATATTGATCGCGAAAACTCCAATACGTGATATGAAACTAGCAAATATGTGCTGACACTCCATGGCATAAGGACCCAGCAGAAAATGAGCACTTGCCGGGAAAGGCACGAAGATCCTCCTTTCTTCATGCTCCTAGTTACGTAACAACAAAAGCGCTACCGCCCTCGTTTGCATTATTGAAATAGTACGTTTTGAAACAATTTCGAATGTTGTCAATAACTGAAACAATAGGTGACAAAATGAATGGAGGGTGGTTTTCGTATTTACCCCAGGAATTTCTATGTGTCTGCACTCACCCCTATTTTGGCAGTGTGGAAAGGATAGGTTTGAATAAAAAATGAGCATGCAGTAGTCAGGATTTAACGCACGTTTCAGCAAGTTTGCACTTCGGTTATTTTCAGAGTTGCAGGCGTGGTAATCACTTGAAAGCGGCATATAGTTCGCGAATTCGTTAACAGTGAATCATTTGGATTTAACTTCACGACGGGTACCAATTGAACGGACTCAGTTTGAAGAACAGCAAACTGAGATTATTTGTACGCAATAATATGCTTAATACGTCTAGATGTCCACCCCGAATAAAGGCTTGTTTGACCATAAACAATGTACTTTGAAAAACTTTGCCCTATTCCAAAGGTTACAACCCCACCCTCCAAAAGCTTCCCAGTTTCATAACTTTCTTGTTCATACAACAAATTTATCTCAATTTATTATCGATTTATGTAGCTCAAAGTTTCAGTGACGAGTAGAATTTTAAGAATGAAAAAGTTTGCCAATCACTTATTCTAGGTTTGATATGGAGCCTTTCAATTTGTTCCCTTGGAAGTAAGAAGGGAGAGCCAGAAACTTTGCTCTTTTGTACTCTATTTTCTAAAATCCAAAGTCCTTTGAAACTTCCTGAGTTCAATTTTGGTTTGAATTGAGATATCGTGTAACGGAAAATAAAGGTTTTATTATAGCACTTTCAAGCCCGAGGGGCAGAAGGTACAAAGCGAAACTGAAAGAAGGGAATACTACACAGATGCGAATATTAAGCAAAGGATATATGGCCATTGGCTACCATATTTCGTTGAAGCATTCTTTTAACAAAATTTTAGGGGTCCGTAGTGCCTGCGGAAAATTTTTGAATCACAATAATAGTCAGCCTGTTTACTCATCTCTTTGAAAAAATGTTTGACAGTGAAATAAATAATGTGGTGTACATATTTCTGTGTTTCCTACTTGACGAAATTCAGGTAATCAAATCTACCATTCTTTGGAAGAGCAAACTGAAAGCGTAAGTAGGTATGGTATATGAAGAAAACCCCTGTTTTGAATCGTAGTTTTTGAACGCATGAAAGGAGCTATTCAAGTTGATGGCATTCAACTGTAAGGGGAGAGCTAGACGCTTCTTTCCATATACTAGCTTATTGGGAAAGATAGGTTGATTTCTTGACATTTATGTTAATCTGCTGGAAAATCAGCCACTACCTGTAAAAATCAAAAGAAGATGGGTTAGGACTTTGTCAAAATCTACAGAAGCCGCTGTTTTGTCCGCAATAAGGCTGTAGCGCAGCAGGGTTAACAAGATTCGAAATTTATTTCGAATGTTCTTAATTCGTCTGACAGATGCCACCACCGATGTTCTCCGTGGCGGAGTAGGCTTTGAAATCTGATTAAAAAAAACTGTAAACAAATAATAATTGAAGTTGACAGTCAGTTTACGACTGTTCACGAGTTGCTAGCGATTTTCACCAAAACTAGCTGCATTCATTTATATAGGCAAATTCGTGCAAATCTGAAAATCCTTAAATCCAAACTAATTTCATGCATCAGTAACGAGTATTGTCAGAAATAATGCAAAGTACTCAACTCAGACATCAAAACGCATGTGAAAATTGTCGATCAGGGCACAGACAGGAAAGCACAAAATCCAGAACAAGGCGAAGGGGATAAAAGTATGGAGGCGCACACCAAACTAGAGCAGTACAACTCACCGCGACTGAAACTCACCTGAGCAACTCAACTACTTGTCGAAGTCAGGGTGAGGACCGCGAGGCCGGCGTAGTAACCGGGCTGAAGTCAGTTGTCAGATTGTATAAAAAGATTTCAGGATCAAGGATCGCAAAAAATTTCACGTGATGTTAATTATTTTCAATTAAAAAAAATATTAAAAAAAATAAAAATTAGTTTAACAAAGGTTTATTAGCTAAATTTGTGACCCCCAAAGGCAATTTACGCTTACGATATGGGGTGTGACGTCCCCGAGGTGTCCGAGTAAGTAGTTCTGACCCCCTAGCTGGCAGTATACCTCCGTCCTAGGTAGTAGCCTCGAGAAATCTTCTCGGTGAAGAGCGAACCGCGAATGTAGCTCTGCGGGACCCTGGTCGGTTAGTGTGCATTGAACCGGTGTTAGTAGACGGTGTTGCCCCGAGCGAACGCTGATTCGTCCGTGAATTCCGGAATCAGTTAAGCGTAGGTCAGCCCTCAGGGACCTGGGATAGGGGCTGCGTCCCCGAGGTTACACCCGTTCCTGACTATTGTGGCCCGCTCCCTTGCACACGATGCGCTGGTTAGTTTTCCATGGAGAATATACATAAATTAATAAAAAAATCGACGAAACAACAGGGAAGGACGAACAGCTGAGTGCGAAAGAGGCAACGAAGGCTTATATACCCGATGTGACACCGGGGCGCTCAAATAAAGAGGAAGCCTTATTTAGTGCCTGGACTGACCGTGCGAAGATGACAACTACAATAGCTTGTAGTGCCCCTGTTCCGGTAGAAAGCTCAGTCAGAATCGCAACTCCTGAGCAGATGGATTTGAACACAAACCGAGTGCAAGTGCAGTCGACCATGCTAGCTAGAGCCAAAGAGGAAAGGCTCATCAAGAAATGCGCAGCAGTGGTGAAGCGTATTCGGTCCGCAACGTTCCTCCAGAAGAACGTCGACAAAGGCATCAAAAACGGGCTGATGGAACTGAAGGACCGCATCTGCTTCTATAGGGCCGGAGATGCGGCCAAGTGGGTCATCAAGCGAAGGATCCGATGTTTAGCGATAAGGTTTTTTAGCGTATACTGGACACCGAACTACTTTCGGCGCCGCCTTGATGCTCTGGAGGACGCCATTTCGAGCACGGAGGGACGAATCTGATTTTAATGCCAAGGCCCTTGAATGGGACATGCCTCAGTCAGACTCCAGAGCGAAACGGATTCTGGAAATGGCGGCGAGAACCGGGCTCGTAGTTTTAAACACCGGATCCACGCCAACGTTTCGGCACCCAGACCGTGAAGGAAGCATTCCTGACATCACTTTTGCGTTGGAATCTCTGGCATCATCGGGGGATGCGTGGCGAGTCCTAAAAGATTTCTCGGAAAGTGATCACAGGTACATCGCGTTCAAAGTGGTTGACGCTACTTCCCGGCGAGCACCAATCCGACGCTCCCCTTGCCTGTGGAATTTCGTAAGGGTGAAGATCGGGAAGTTCGTCGAAGCTCATTTAGTAGACACGGCCGCACTGGAGGGCGCTCCGTGGGGTGGTAATGTCACAACTGACACCATCGTAAATTCAGTGATAAACCTGATAACGACGACGTGTGAGGCTTCCATGCCCCGAAGTGGCCCACGCGTGACAAGCCTTCTATGTATTGGTGGACGGCAAAAACTGTCGACCTACGGAGAGAGTGTCAGGAGCTCCTCCGTTTGGCACAACGTTTGCACGCCAACGAGGAGGCATGCGCTCTAAAGGGGCAGTATGGATCAGCAAAAAGAAGACTCCGCAACACTATAAATAAAAGCAAAAGTCATGGCTGGCAGAACCTTGTCAGCGAGGTCAATAAGGACCCATGGGAACTTGGCTATAAGCTTATCACCCGGAAAATGGGGGCTCTGCGGAGGCCCTGTATACTAAGTACCGACCCGATGAACCGCGTTTTACGGGCATTGTTCCCCAGACATCCTGTACAGGTTGATGTCAATAGCGCAGAAGGCGTCGAGGATTACCCCCTTTTCACAATGAGACAGCTCGAAGAAGTGGTTCTCAGCATGAAAAAGAACCACCAGGTGCTGATGGCATCCCGGCGGAAGTTTACAAACTAGTGTTCCGCCAACGCCCAGAAGTGCTACTTGAGTCTTGCCACTGGAAAGTAGCCAGACTCGCGCTGATTAGCAAAGGTAAAGGAGACCCGGAGCTCCCGTCTGCGTACTGACCCCTGTGTATGCTTGGCACGGCCGGGAAAGTGCTCGAGAAGCTCAGCAGGAGTAGACTCGCTGGAGCGATCCGTGCAGCTGGGGACTTATCCCCAAGCTAGTTCGGGTTCAGAACAGGGAGATCCACAGTGGGTGCTATTAGGGAGGTCGTAGATGCGATACATCATGCCGAGACACACAGCCGCCGATCTCGACGGATAGTGCTCCTTATAACGCTTGATGTCAGAAATGTTTTCAATTCCGTAAGATGGACAGATATGCTAGGCACATTAGAAATTGCGGATATTGAGGAATTATCTAAAAGACCGCTCTTTGCTCTATGAGACGCAACAGGGCCAAAGGAGGATGGAAATCACGTCGGGAGTAGCACAGGGATCTATCCTAAGGCCGGACTTCTGGAACGCTTCTTATGATAGTCTACTGAGACTCGATATGCGCGAAGAGTCGCGCCTGGTCGGTTATGCAGACGACGTTGCGGTACTTGTTACTGGACGCACTGCTGAACAGGCGCAAAGCAGACTTGGCATATTGATGCGACGGATAAGCGGATGGATCACTTGCGCTGGAAAAAAACAAAGTGGTCATCTTGACCAAAAGGAAAATCCCGACCCTGCGTCCCATATCGATCGGCGAGTTGACTGTAGAGCCAAAACCAGAGGTTAAATACCTTGTTTTGATGCTCGACTTGAAGATGAGCTTCTTCGAGGAAATCAAAGCAGCAGCGGACGGGGCTACAGCTGGAGTCGCAGCCTTGAATCTGCTAATGGCGAATCTTGGGACGCTATATCTACTAAGAGACGGCTCCTTATGGAAACAGCGCAATCCGTTCTGCTCTATGGCGTGGAAATATGGACTGATGCCCTTGACAAGAAGCTGCATCCTAAGCATCTTGCTCAAGTATAGAGACGGGGAGCTTTACGAAACTTCGAACTTTCAACCTTGACCAAATTGTGCACTACATTTGAAGTTAAACATCCGCTTTCAAACCCAACCAATCTCTGATAAATCTACACCTTACGATATTTCTAAGAAACCTTTATAAGATTGGACTTGATAAAGGTCATTTTGAAATAAATATGCCTTCGTCGACCTCATTTGATTATTAAGATTTTCTCATTCGTCCCAAGAGACTTTTCACAGTTCCTTAACTAGAAAATCAGCATTACCATTTGCTCTGTGTACCATGACCGTAACATTCCGCATAATTGCATTTCAGATTACAACCCCCCTCCCCCATGCTCGCTAAATATTAAATGTTACTTCCTCCCATTCATACCAAATGGAACACTCAACAAAACGTCGTCAATTCGTTTTCTTAATTTAAGAGAAATTATTCATCATATATCTCCCCGTAATTCAAAAAGAAAAACCTCTTTGTGTCTTCCTTTTTCATGAATCAGATTTCCTGCTGTTCTCATATTTATGTCGGGTCCTCTTTTTCTCAAATAACGTAAGCTGCCTCCCTTCTAAGGATGGCAAACCCGAAATAGTGAATCTAAAAGTCTAGGAGCTAACAGAGTACGTAGATAACCACGTAATGCCATTGTGCGCACAAACCGGAAGAAAAAGGAGAGGACAATGAAATGGAATCATAGCAACTGAGAGGCAATAAGTTTAGATGAGGATTTGCCATTAATATTAAAGAAGAAGTAATCAGCTTAATGGTGCATTTAGTGAACTCGATTTCTCTCTTGTTTCTGCTATCCTCATCTTTCCCACAATTTTTGCCACTCTTTCATTTGAACTTGGGAGCAAATTTATCTCCTACATTGAATTCTCAGATATTCATGCAATATGAGCTAAATTCCTCGTTACATTTCCTTTCATATACCCTCTTCATCCCCCACTTTCCTCCCAGTTTCAATTACGGGTCCGATCCCATGGAGCTCACTGCGAATTACTATTTTATATCCCTTGAGAGTGTCTACAGGATATATGGATGGCCATGTTACCGGAACAACGAACCTGATCCTTAGTAAGGGTGCGAGTATATGAGCATTAGTACTTACAGTTAGATTAAAAAGTACACATAGCCACCTATACATAGCACCAATGTTGATGACTAATGATAATGATTATTGCAAAATTACAGCTGCCCTCGTGCACGTAGTAGATTAGTAGTGATATGGCCTCATTTATATAGCCCTGACCCTGACCACTAGACAAATTTTCCGGGTCCACCTTCAGCTTTACTTTAAAAATGGCTATAGATTTTCCATCAGATTACTACGTACACGAGTATATAATAAACTGACAAATAAATTTTTCCGTCGGAAAAGGTATCTGAAAGTAATGCGCCACTTTGTTAAGTATTATTATTATTCTGTTAAGGGAAAGTCGCACCGCGTCCTTGAAGAACTATTGTGCCCCTTTTACTGGTTATAGTGTACCTATTGATCATAATATCTCAAGCAGGCCTATAACCGTCAGGAACTTTAGTATGTTCCCCACTTCCAGATGCTTCAGCTTTGCATCTGGTATTAAGTGTTCTCCCAGATGCCTGGACCTACTTTGCACAAGTGCCGGATATTGTCCCAGGACGTGTATTCGTCCTCCTCCTCAGAAAACCTGCAGGCAGTGCCCGTAGATATCCCTAGCTTCCCTAGGTGATAGTTCAGCCAACAATGGCCAGTGATGATTCGGAGGTTCTTTTTGGTGAGGTTTATGCAATCCTTTGTGCGTATGGGTTCGTATCCCCCAATAAGCACCCTCGACTGCTCCCTCCCTGGTAAGCCCGCCCAGTATAGTTCCCTCAGCCGTTCCTCTTCATTTCTTAGAATCATAGCCATGAAACCGTTTCCGATTCAACAGAAGAATTCTAGCCCGTGTATAGACGTCCCTGCTCTCTTCTTGGCTAGTTCGTCCGCCGCCTCGTTCCCTTCCAACCCAGCATGGCCTTGAACCCAAAGTATCCAGACCTTGTTGGACGAGCCGAGTGTATTCAATCTCTCAAGGCATTTCCATACCAGTTTAGAGTTCACCTGGTTGGACCTAAGTGCCTTGATCACTGCTTGGCTATCGGTGAGAATAACTATGTTCTGCACACGTTCCTCCAGATTAAAGGAGGCACATTTATCTATGGCGTATATTTCCGCATGGAATATGCTAGTATACCTGCCCATTAACTCCAAGTACATTTTCCTTGGACCAATGACACCGACAGTCGCTCCCTCTGCTGTGCGGGATCCGTCAGTGTACCAAGTAATCAGTTGCTGGTTTAAGCCGTATGTCGCAGCCACACTCTCCCAGTTTGCCTTGTTACTCCAACGTGTTTCAAACTTCTTATCGAAGTGAAACCTCGTTGTCATGTTATCCCTTGGTATCAGTAATTCGGGATACCGCCTAGAAAGAATATCAATCTTCCTTTGATTTAAGCAGGTCTCCGCCTCACTCATACTACCGGCCATCCTGAATATTGCCCTCTTTGCCAGCATCTGTGTGTGCAGATAGAGAGGGGCTAATCCCAGAAGGACCTCCAGAGATGCCGTATGCCGTTGGGCATATCCTCATTGTCCCACTGATACACACGCAAGCCAGCCTTTGGAGCTTATGTAATCCCCTGGCTTGTGTACTGAGTTCGGTTTTTTCTGCCAAGATTATCGCTCCATAGGTAATCATTGGCCTTACTATTGCAGTATATATCCAAAGTAGTATCTTCGGGCTGCAACCCCATTTTTGTCCTGGTATGGATCTGCAAGTCATCAGAGCCCTCGTGGCTTTCCGACAAGTGTTTTCGACATATGTGTTCCAGAGTAATTTTTGGTCTAGCGTTTCTCGTTTCACTTCCATATCATGTAATGTTATGGCTCTCAAGTGATCATGCTTACGCCTCCTAGTGAATGGTACTACGGTGGTTTTAGCTTGGTTGAAAGTAAAAAAGTATAAAAGCTCAATATAGGCTAAATTGTTATCTAATTACAAACATTTTGGAGTTATTTTATTCTTCATTAACAGGGAACCTACGGAATTTAAAACGGACCTAATACTGAACCTCATTGAACTCCTATAATGGCGCCACAGTGATCTAGGCTTGTTTCAGTAAGAAACTCCAATAGCCCCAATTTTTTACCAAGACCCAAGAACTCGATACCCTCAAAAGCTGCATAGCGTCTTCTCCTCGTTTCATCTACAGCAGGGTCTACCACGTCCTCTTAATCTACCTTAAATATTGTCCCCATAAGCTTTCCGAGTTGGATCATCTGTGCCCATATTGATCTTCCACCCACTGTATAGCCAATTGAGTCAAATGGTCACAATCTCGCTAATAGTTGTCTTCGTTGCATATATGGACTGTTGAATCTTCTATCCGCATGTAGGCCAAAATTTCATCGGAGGCTTCGAGAGGCGAGGACTCACAATTCATTGTCTCGTACAGTAGGAACTTTGATTTTACGGTCAGACGTTGCAAGTAAAATAAACTCTGGTGGCTGTCAGCAATCCTCTCAAAATTTCGTCACCATAGCTATTATCAGCTGTGATTTTTGACAATAACATAGATACGATAAACTTAAGATGCTTTCATACTTTCAGTAATTCTATCTTTATTATTTTCAATTGAAAGGTGCTAATATATGCTGTTTTGTTTTTAGAGCCGACTTTGCCACCATGTACATACGTCATCTTGCTTTCATGAATATGTGGCCCAAAATCTTACGCCGCCTGCTTGATCCAAATAAAGACAGATTTTATATTTCTTGACCACTTCCAACAGCCTCCGATATCGTCAGTGTAGGCCAGAAGTTGGATATACTTGAAGACCACAAGTCACATGGTACAACAAAACTCACAATCAACCCTTGCAGTCCTGTTAGCCCTTGCCCAAACCAGCTGTCTAGATGCTTGTTAAGTTGTTTTCTTTAGAATCACTATCGGGAATTCCGCTCATTCAGCTGTTGAGGATCCTTTCCTTTTGAAGAGCAAATGTCTTCTTCTTCGATATTTTTTCTTTTTCGATGACCAGTAGGGGTTCGGTCCAGTTTAAATTCATTGCGCCGGTAACGGTACCTGTCAACCAAACGCTGACTTTCTCAACATATGCTTTTAAAAAAATGTTTATACCAAAAGCCCCGCATTATAGGGGTTGACTGTTACTGGGTATGCACCTTCTTTCGCATTAAGTTGTGTCATTTCAACAATTATTTCTTCAGCGACATCCGATTACTCAGCTCCTCCTGGAAGGCGACCTGCTGACAAATCCACTAATATCATCAAACCAGATTTGCCAGTAACATTACATTGTCGTACCTCAATAGCTCTGCGTGAAAATCAAGTTTGAACTTGCCCTATACCACCGATGTCAAAGGGAAAGTTGGGAACGGACTAACGTATTTTTTGTCCACGTCTGGAGGTTGGTCTCAAAACTTACTTTCGACGCCTCATCTGATGACCTCCTCAATTATGTCAAAGATAGACTATGTGCTGACTACTTTTTCTTGCAGTAAACTAACGAGCGACAATAATCCGTGTCGAATTATAACGCTATTCAAAATCACCTATCCATATGACTTCACTCGTCCTTTTGGCGTCCTGGCGTAGTCAACGAAGATTTTCGGCAACAAACTCACCTTATAAATTCGCCAGAAGGATCGCCACATCCGGCATTGAACATAACTCTTGCCATTAGGCACCATATTTCTACTTTCCTCATTATCTTCCTACATCCTTATGACTTTGTCCGCATTCGGCTCCTTCCCCAAAAGACGTCCCCCTTTCATAATATCATTCTTGCACGTACAGCCAATCATGTCAAAAAGTTTTCCGATATGCCTTCGGATATCATCTTAATTAAATATCTTGAGATATCTTGCATCCTTTCTCTTCCATTGAATGGTCAAGCTTCCCTAGTTTTCCCATCCTCCCTAAATATATTGGCTAACCCAACCTTCCATACACTTTATGTAGGCCGAAGAAAGTACGGCCTTCAATTCACGCTGCGAATTCTGTTCCGTAGTCTTCAATTGACTCAAAACGGGTTCCAAAGAGTGACAATTTCAGTTTGGCAAAGAAAGAAAAGTTACCCATGTCTCATCTCCTGCAATGATGCGTTTCAAGAGGTCTGCTCCATCGGAAATCATGTCCTCAGCGACCTTTTTCCGATGTTCTTTTTGCAAAACATCTTGCAATCTTGCAGCGACGCATATCATACCCAAAACGTTGGTTAAAATTCCATGAACGGTAATTTTATCAATGCTCAACGCACGAGCCAACTGTCTCACAATAAAGTGACTATTTCAAAGCACTAATTTCTTTATTTTCTCAATGTTAACGACAGTGATAGAGGTTGAAGGTCGTCTAGAGCGAAGCAAAACTTCTACAACATCACACTTTTTTGAACGAGTTGTATCACTCGTATCATCATCATCATCAATGAGGCAGCAACTGGTATCCGGTCTAGGGCTGCCTTAATAAGGAACTCCAGACATCCCGGTTTTGCGCCGATGTCCACCAATTCGATATCCTTAAAAGCGTCCTGGCCTATACCATCGTTCGATCACAGTCAGGGTCTGCCTCGTCTTTTTTTTTCTACCATAGATATTACCCTTATAAACTTTTCGGGCTGGGTTGTCCTCATCAATACGGATTAAGTGACCCGCCCACCATCCAGAACCTGACGGTCCTGGTATTGCTCATAGGTTTCGTGGATATGTAGCGAAACGCTCACGATATACCTCCTTTCCAAAAACGTCAGCCCATACCTCTGCCCCGTAGAGCAGGACAGACTACGTTGAACTCATCAGGAGATGTTGCATGCTAGACGTTGGAGCCCTAATGTTTGCCATTACTGCAGCCTTGTTCGCTGCTGCTTTAATTTGCTCAAAAAAGCTCATCTTTGGGTCAAGAGTCAGCCAAATGTGCTTTACCGCTGGTCTTGACTCGATTATCGACTCGACGAACGATATGGGACGCAGAGTAGGAATTCTCTTTTTAGTCAGGATGACTACTTCGGTTTTTTCTAGTGCAAGATTGAATCCACAAACAGTCATGCTTACCGGTAGCATCAAAATGCCAAGTCTGCTTTGCGCCTATTCGACAGTGCCTCCAGCAATAAGCGTCGGGACATCAGCCGCCTAACCTGATTTCGACCGGCACCAACGGCTTGCATGACAGCATCAACTGTGGATCTGCCTGCTCTAAAACCGAACTGCCGAGGAAGTAAGTCTCCGGCAATGCGTATCGTTTCAGCAAGTCTACTTCTGATGAGCTTTTCAAGCACTTTTCCATTAGTGTCAAGCAGGGTCGCCTTTCGCTTTACTGATTAGTGCAAGCTTCATCATATTACGACGAGAAGGGAAATCGCTAATGCTAGAATACCAGTTTGTATACCTCTGCTGGAATACCATCGGGTCCTGGCACCTTCTTGCCTTTCATAGAGAAAACTGCCTATTCCAGATCTTTTATAGAGAAAAGAAGTGGACAGTCCTCGGCGCTCTCCGGACTGACGTCATCATCCCGTACAGGATGCTCAACGAATACTGCCCGTTCAATGCGGTCCAGTGAACAGGGTTTCCGCGGAGCCCCAATTTTTCGGGTTACCAGTATATAACATAGAACGTTTGCCATGTCTCGATCTCTCCTAGGCATGGAGGCTAGTTATCAGGTTCATAATTGAATTTACGACCGTGTCAACTGCAACGCCGCCACACACCACAACCTGTTGCAAAAGTTTCAAAAAACCTCCTGGTATTCACTTTCACAATGTTCCATGCACAGAAAGAGCCTCACACAGAGCGCACAGATTTGTGTCCACCAATTTTAAGGCAATGTATTGATGGTCGCTTGCCGAGAAGTCTCCCGTCCACCAGCGACACCAGTGACTCCAACACAAAGGTTACGTCTGGAATGCTTGCCTCGTAGCCTGGGAACGGAACTTTGGGGTTGATCCGGTATTTAAAACTATCAGTCCTGTTCTCGCCGCCATTTAGAGAAATCGTTTCCCTCTGAAGTCTAAGTGAGGTATGCCTTATTCAATTGCCCTGGCATTGAAGCAACTCTCGATCAGGATCGGCCGGTCCGTGCCGAAGATGGCGTTCTCCAAAGCATCAAGCCTGTGTCGAAAATACGGCATCGTATCATTCGGTGAGAGACACTGAAAACCATTATCCCTAAACACCGAATCCAGTCAAAGCCGTCCCGTCGGCCTTGTGTAAGAACCCTGAAGAAGTTGCCATCCCGAACCCTGATTGGTGAAGGTACCATGAAACTGGGTCATTAGTTCGGTACTGCTCACTGATGAGCGCTAAATCAGCTTTGGTCTCCGCAGCGAACTGCGCTAGCAACTCGTGAGCGATTATTGATTTGTGAGATGCAAATCATGTTGACCCCTTCCTAGCTCTTTCCAGTTCTGCTCTGAAAGTAGGACACCGCCCCCAAACCGCAGTGTATCATCAGACGTGCCATGGTCCCTGCATAGGATGCAGTTTTCCTTTTCGTTGTAGGTATTGGCTTTATGGCCCGCCTGACCGTATTTGTGGCATGTTGCCCTTCTGTCCGGTCCCCGACAGGTTGCAGATGTGTGCCCTTAATCCAAACATCTGTAAGATTTGGTTGGGGCGACATCTCATGGTTAGAGCCACTGTATTACACCACTGGACTAAGCCTAGTGGGTCTCCAGTTCATATTGAGAGATTTTCCTTTAGTCGCTTAGTTCTTGGCCCATTTCCCAATGATTTGTATGCACCTTAGTCTCATATTTCAGTGAATGCATACATGCTCAAATGATACCGAGTGGACTCTCAATTTTGCCAACTCGTCTACACTGTGTCCCCTCAACCTCTCATATGCAATCTGCTGAAAATTATTTACTCCTGTTGTCTTCACATTTACCGTAAGAATAGAACGAGTTGATCGCCTTCTTCATTAGAGGTTTATTCCATTTCTTCTCTCTCTCTCTCCATTTGAAAAAAAAATATGTACTCCATTGTTATCCCAAAAATATAAAAGCCTTTATTCAACTTTTATTTTCTTTTTTCGTCGATTTTGAAGGACGATTTCATTCCATTTTCATGAAATCTTAATAAAGCAGAAAAACAATCTTCTTCAATGGCTTCCAAATCTTCGAAATTGGACGAAGCACTTTCCTTTTCCTCTCAGCTTTCCGATTTGATTTGTAATAAATTATTGAACCAACATAATTCCAAAGGATATTTCTCGACAATGACATGACAGTGTACCGCGTTAAATTTACAAACAAAAGACGAAACAATGTCCTTTTCCCAACCAAATATAACAACGAAAATATACGAGTATGTGTTTGCGAAAGGGAAAAGAGGCATTGTTTCAAAAGGGTTCTTTTCAAAAGTTACAAAACATACCCTCTATCATTTACGCTCCGTCAGTATACAAGAAAAATTAATCCTTTATTTCATAATTAACGAACAGCATTTCTTCTGAATACGCGCACAATTTCCATCTTCTTCCTGTGCCATTGCTCAATAAAACATGAAGCGCTTACGGAAATTTCCAAACTTCTCCATTGTCCTTCATTGGATTGAAAACGGTACAGGAATAAATTCCTGAAAGCCTTTTTTGAAATTGATTGTATTCAATTGGTGCCGTTTCCAATCTCCAGGGAGTTTCGATTAAAACAAAGATTCGAATTAATTGATTTCTCACGCAATTTCTCATGAAGGACCTAATAATTTTTTTACGACAGAAACTCACCCCCAGATGATAAACGAGCCGCATAAGATGGGGATCACTTCCTCAGGGCGCCTTTTCTTGCTCACCCCGAAAATTGTATAGCATTATCCCAGAAATGTAAAAGCAGCCTTGACCGGATCCTGCAATAAAGTGAATATTGTGAATTTATGCAGGACTTGGGCATTCTGTTCTTGAAACTTTTTTTTTACTTTCTGTGTATGGTCAATGAAGCGTTGCGGCTGAAATTTCTATACAGGATCTATGGAAGCGCCAGGCTGTTTGATTTGTAACTGAGGAAGCAGAACACGAACGAAAAGAAAAATGTGTTTGCCCCCGACGCTGGCGTGGAAATATTTCCATATAAATGATATCTCAAAAAGATTTTCAAGGCTACTGAGCCTTGTTTGGTAGCTTCTGGTAATTTTCGCGATCTTTCACATCACGCGCTCATATTTAATATAAAACATGCTAATTTAACGTCTCTATAAACAGAATTTGTGACCTTGGAAAGGCTGAACTAGGAAATAAATTTAAAACAATTTACGTATTTCGGCGGCTTGAATCCTGCGAAAAGGATAAGAAGTTAAACGCAAGGCGAAATGCCCCCATAAAATTTATATGGAAAATAGGGCACTTCACTTGCGGAATTTTCCATGACAAGCAGTCCATATTAACAAGATACACAAACTTAGTTCTAAGGATACGAAGTTGTAAATCTGTAAACTCCGAGCTAGCAATATTTAAAACAAATGACGCCAAATATCCTTAAACCTTCTTTCTTGCATTTTATTCAAAGTTGTTGCAACACATTAAATGATATCTCGCCGTCACTAAAAAAAATGGCCCTAACATCCAGGATTTCTACAAACTTTTAGTTTGTGAAGGGAACTTTGGTCCAGTTTAGCAGCCACCAAGGACATGAAAGGAAAAAAATACTTATGTCCTCGTCGGTATCCAACCCTAGTCTCGTTGTGAAAACAATTCTGATGTCGTCACTGTTACAACTTATACTGGAAACTATTGCTTTGACCACCATATTTGTGTTTATGTTGTGGACGTATGTCGATCTTCGTAAATTCCTTTATACTTTATACTTTTTAAAAACTGATCGCAGGAAATGTAATATAATCCGCGCCCCAATATGACACTGTCTCGAACCCAACTGATATCGTCATCTTGTCTTCAACTCCTTAGCAAATATGGATGCATTATCTCCATGCTATCCGAGTTTCAGGTAGCTTTGTACATGACTTTCAAAAGCACACGAGACGACCACCCTCATGGTTACCAAAAGACTTCCGGAATTCTCCCCTTCCTCAACTTGATGGGGAATGGTGAAACATAGGCTGTATATTCTGAACCTAAGCGAAATAAAATGACATGCATGACAATCTATGCAGAGTATAGATCAGCTAAACATTGCGTTAGTAGGTGATGTGATATCACATAATTTTTCGATGAAAGTGATATTACTAAATTATATTACAAACACAACCTTTCATTACCCTTACTGTACATGTGTTATCATAACACCAACATTGTGTATTACATTTGACTTCCGATAAAGTGATGTGATATTAAACGTTATCACTTTTGTGATATACACACATATTCATCTCTGCTGCAGAATAGCCATCCACGCAGCACTACGCTTTGGCAGTTCAGAGAAACCCACCGATAACAGCCGCGAACCTAACGTCGTACCTATCGTGTGGTAGCGAGGAATAATATTGTTGACCATAACACTAACGGTTCGTGAATTTCTGCATCACGCAGTACAGGAATTATAAGGATATCACGTTGCTGAGTACTATCTACAGGGTGCGGCAGCATAACTTCCTTTTTTCAAAACTCAATAAAAACTATTGTATGCATCGGAAAATATTTATTTATTTTTTATAATGTAGGTACATGTCTAAAGTTTTTATTTACATTATTTTGAAGATCAAATCTGTTAGGTGACGTCCCCCATTCTCCATACATTGCGTAAACCGATTTCTGGGGTTTGTCATGACTCTTGTTAGCATAGCAGGTGTTATGTTGGCAATTTCTTCTTAGATCTTCAAATCTTGTAGGGTTCTTGGACGGTTCACATAAACACGGGATTTCAAAAAACCCCATAGAAAAAAATCACAAGGCGACAGATCGGGAGAGCGTGCCGGCCATTCCAAATCGCCTCTAATTGAGATAAGGCGCTCTAGAAAGTGTTCCCTCAAAACAGCCATCGATGCTCTTGAAGTGTGTGCTGTTGCATCGTCTTGTTGGAACCAAGTGTCCCCCAAATCCAAATTTTCTAGCCGTGGTAGAAAAAAATTCTGTAGCATGTTTACATACCGGTCCGAATTCACTGTAACCTCATTTTCCTCAAAAAATCACGGACCAATAATTCCAGCTGAGGAAATTGCACACCACGCTGTGACTTTGGGTGAATGCAAAGGCTTTTGATGCAATTCTCGAGGGTTGGTGTCAGCCCAGTAGCGCATGTTTTGTTTGTTAACCGACCCATACAAATGAAAATGGGCTTCATCGCTAACAAAAACAATAGCACCCTCGGGAACGACATCAAGAAAAAGCTCACACGCGTTCATCCGAGAATTGAAGTCACGTTCTGAAAGTTCCTGCACTATCGCCATCTTATAGGGATGAACATAAAGATCATCACGAAGAATTCTTCTCACAGAACGATCGGATAGTCCAAGGGCAGATGCGTGTTTGCGCGCAGAACACCTGGCGATCGCAACATTGACGCCCTCACTGCTTCAATGTTCTCAGGTGATCTAACGGGCCGAGGGACTCCAGTTCTTCCTTTTGTCGCACTTGCAGTTTGTCTGAATGTAGTGACCCATGTAACAATTGATTTGCGGTCTGGGACGGGAGCCAACGGGGCTAAATTAAAGCGATTCCGAAATGCACGCTGTGCTGCAATAACCGAACATCCGCTTGAAAAGTAAACCATAACAGCAAAGGCACGCTCCTCACTATTCCAACGCATGATGGAGACTGAACCGTGTCGGGACAAAACTTTACAGTATCTCCTCTTGAACGAGAGCACTAGCGCTCCGCTATGACATCAACTAACTGAGTGGCGCGCATTTTAAAAAAGGAAGTTATGCTGTCGCACCCTGTATAAAATATAGTCCGCTACCTTTTTAACCCGGATATTCCCATACACCCATCGGCTCATACCAAAGAGGTTTCACTCCATTTTCTCTGTGTGGCAAGCGATAAAAAAACTGTTGGAATATGGTTACACCATAACATCGTTGATTTTATGGCCGCCTCTGCCAGCATCATCATCATCAACAGCGGAACAACTGGTTTCCAGTCGAGGCCTGCCTTAACAAGGAACTCCAGACTTCGCGGTTTTGCGCCGAGGTCCACCAATTCGATATCCCTAAAAGCTGTCTGCCGTCCTGACTTACGCCATCGTTGCATCTCAGGCAGGGTCTGCCTCGTTTTCTTTTTCTAACATAACTATAGACTTTCCGGGTTGGATTATCCTCATCCGTACGGATTAAGTGACCCACCCAACGTAACCTATTGAGCCAGATTTCATCCACAACTTTACGGTCATGGTATCGCTCATAGATTTCGTCCTTATGTAGGCTACGGAATCGTCCATCCTCATGTAGGGGGCCAAAAATTCATCGGAGGATTCTTCTCTCGAACGCGGCCAAGAGTTCGCAATTCTTCTTGTCAAGCACCCAAGTCCCCGAGGAAAACATGAGGACTGGGAAGATCATCAAGTCTTGTACAGTAGCAGCTTTGACACTATAATGAAACGTTTCGAGTGGAACAGCTTTTGTAAGCTGAAATTGGCTCTGTTGGCTGACAGCAACCGTGCGCGGATTTCATCATCGTAGCTGTTATCGGTTATAATTTTCGACCCTAGATAGGAGAAATTATCAACAGTCTCAAAGTTGTATTCTCCTATCTTTATTCTTCCCATTTGACCAGTGCGGTTTGATGTTGTTGGTTGGTTGGTTTTCGGTACTGACGTTGCCACCATATATTTTGTCTTGCCTTCTTTGATGTGCAGCCCAAGATCTCGCGCCGCCTGCTCGATCTGGATGAAGGCAGTTTGTATGTCTCGGGTGGTTCTTCCCATGATGTCGATCTAGTCAGCATAGGCCAGTAGTTGGGTGGTCTTAAAGAGGATCGTACCTCTCGCATTTACCTCAGCACCACGGATCACTTTCTCCAGGGCCAGGTTAAAGAGGACGCATGATAAGACATTCCCTTATCGTAGACCGTTGTTGATGTCGAATGGTCTTGAGAGTGATCCTGCTGCTTTTATCTGACCTCGCACATTGGTCAGGGTCAGCCTAGTCAGTCTTATCAACTTCGTCGGGATACCGAATTTTCTCATGGCCGTGTACAGTTTTACCCTGGCGATGCTATCATAGGCGGCTTTAAAGTCGATGAATAGATGGTGCAACTGGTGCCCAACAGTTTTTCCTTCGCTTGCCGCAGAGAGAAAATCTGATCTGTTTCTGATTTGCCTGGAGTGACCATACTATATATCTATATTATTACAAATGTAGAAGCACCAAAGATAGATACATTACGAAATTGAATAAACTACTGAATATTTTTGTCAGATTTTCTATTTTTCAAAAGTTTCAAGTAGTGTACACTCAAATATGCTCCGTCGTTTGCTTTCAAAAAGTCCATGACAATCCTTGCAGTGTGGGTCATCCTCCTGAAGCCAAATGTCTTCCAGTTCAAGTTTATCCAATTCAGGCCAAAAAAAAATCTTGGATCATGGTCCTTTAACGAGCTGAATTCACCTGAACGGCTTGGTTGTCCATTTCAAATAAAATAATAGCCGAATTCTTGAAAAGGCACACTATACTGTCGGAGTGCATAAGCCTCAGGTGGAGCTTTCTGGGATTTGATGCACCCCAATAATATATTTTTTAGTACATCCACTAAGGTGGAAATGTGCTTCATCCGGAAAGAAAATGACGGCATCCCAAAGAAATGCAACAAGCATGTTTTTATAAGCAAGTTGTCTGGATTCATAATCACGTGGCAGAAATTGTAACAATGCATTTGAAAGTGTTCTTTAACTTTTCGATGATTGGAACGCCTCGGAATGCCAAGAATGTTTGACGATGATATTGGACGCCTGTTCAATGGCGGCCCACTGGGAAAGTGACGGTGTGCCCGTAGCATTCACGAAGGAAAGCAGCTCTCCCACCCTGCAGCTAGAAATCTCTCTGAGGTCCACAAAGAATGGTTTACCCAATGTCCGTAGCCTGACTCTAGCTAGAGCTGGGCAATCGCAGAGAAAGTGCATGGGGGTTTCCCTTCCTTCTCCGCAGCTTCCGCAATGCGAATTGTAGGGTATGCCGAGCCTAGCGGCATGGTACCCTAAGGGCCAGTGCCCCGTGCAGACTGCCATAATCTTGAATGCATTTGCACGCGTCTGGCACAGGAGTCCACGTGATCGGGCTATGTTATAAGCGGGCCAAATTCTCCTTGACTTGGCACAGTTCGTAAGTCTTCGCCATCATTGGGCCGCGGCTGTTAGGCAGTGCGAGTAGACTCGGCCCCCGACAGCCGCCAGCGGAACAATGACTGTATTCACCGAAGGGCTGCCAAGATCAGAGCCTTGCCTGGCCTAGCCGTCAGCCCCCTCTATGTTCGTATGCCCGGGAAAGCAGAGAAGAGTGACCTTGAGCGTGCCACCCAGACGGTTCAGCGCATCTCTGCACTGCTCCACCAGCCTGGAAGATGTCGTCGCTGAGTACAAGGCTTGATGGCCACTTGGCTGTCGATCAGAATGGCTATGTTACGCTTGGGGCTCGATTCTCGCTCCAGCCATCGACAGACTTCCATTATCGCCAGTACTTCCAGCTGGAACACACTAGCAAAACCTGGGAGACCATACGACTTGGATACACTATGTGTCCATAGCAAAGTTTCTCGTGAAGTTCAGCTTGCGTGTGGCATAGTCTGTGAGCAATGCCCAGATTCCCCGAGGTACTTCGTCAAGGATATTGCTGTGGCCGTAGGACTTCGCTGCCCAGCATCCGGACTCACGTAGTCTGACGGCACTGCACGATGCAACGTGGGTGATAATCATTTAATGAATAAAATACATAAATCTAAATGTGGTTTGTTTACTACACTTTTTAAATAATCACCGAACGAAATTAACGAAGTAACTAACCTCTTCCTTGTCAGGTGCAACCTAATTCTGTGAACATTTTCCAATTGCAACAGAAATTCATTCTTTTAATCCGCTCTACTTTAGTCCTGTTTTTCAATGATTTCAATCCAGCTTAATAATAATCGTTCATCAGGAGCTCAGGTTTTTGTTAGTCCCCGTTAAAGAAAAATTCAATCAATACATAGAATGCACGAAAAATATTGATGATTTTCACATTAAATACAATAAAGTGCTCTACATCAAGATGGGAGATGAGAGCTGCGAATAAGCCTGTTTATAGTTTCGACGCAATTATAAAAATCTTGTTAAATTTATAATAATTACAGAGAGCTGGTTTCGTGTAGCCCCGTGAAGAGTAATTGGACTGTGTGTAATCACAAATTTCGGACACTTTGGATGTCTATAGTGAAATTTTTAATGTTAAAATTCGGCAGAAAGGTGGACAGTGGCTCATATTTATTAAATATGATTAAATGATTAACTGAGAACAAAAGGTCTCACGTTATGAAAATTGGAATTTCCGGTCGAAAAGGTGAAATCTACCTACGTGGTGTAGTCGTAATTAAGCATGACAGTACTTTCGAATTAATGTAAGGTCCTCTACAGAGACAAGATAGCTATCTGATAATTTCAAGAACACTAAGTATGATACAGGGCGTTAAATACGCCCATATGCCACACCTACTAGAGATTACTAGTTACGTGCCCACCTGGAAATTGCACAAAAATAGCACTTCACTTATACCATTTTGTTCCATCTCACCCTGGGTCAACCCGCTTATTTAAGGGTGTGTGAAACAAAATCTTTATTGAAATCAATTCAATGTCTGTCTTTTTTTTTTGAGGAGGCGATCTGGATACGCCAACATGTGAACCCTTACCCACAGATTTTCTGGTGCGAGCACCTGTCCTAGAGTCTCCTCTAGGTTCTTCCTACCTTCCACAAATCATGGACAGTGGAAGAATACGTGCTTTAGGTCCTCTGAGACTCCATTGCAGTTTGAACAATCGAGTGTGGTATCTAGTTTAAACCTGAACAGGTTTTGGCACTCCACGACCCGTGCAGTCTCTCCAACCACTCCTTGATGGCAGTGATGGACCTGTGTGTCCACCGACACAGCTGAGTTTTCCGTCTATCATCACCCCCAAGTACATATTTGATAGCAGGCTTAGAAGTAATGATATGATTCCCAATTTGAATACGAGCATAATTTCTTTAACGGCGCTTGGTGATGAGGACCGCTTCCGTTTTTTCGCAAGTATCAGACCAGAACTCTCTAGCCAACCCTTAACAGCACTGATCGCTTCCCATAAGTATAACTCAGCATTTTCGACATCCTTTGCGACTACAACCAGTGATATGTCTGTCGGCGTAACACACCACCGCATCTTCGTCCGGAAGGGGAAGATTAAGTACATCGTTGTATATGAAGTTCCACAGCAGTGGGCCCAGAATGGAGCCCTGTGGGGCACCCGCAGAAACATCGTCATCAATGTCATACCAAAGTCTTCTTTCTTGTAAATAGCTGTTGACAATAGTTGTAAAATAGACGGGAATACCAATCTTCGGCAGAAATGTCCGTATTACCAGGTGTACGAGCTTAAATCCGCTTTTTACTCACAGATGGCGTCAGTGAGCGTATCAAGCAGCTATCAGCACGCCATATTTTTTTAGTACGACATTTGTCAACAATTGTTAGTCCATACCATCAGCAATTTCATGCAAAAATATATTTTTTCTATTCAACAATCATGTCCAGTTTTGTTCCCAGAAAAAGCATTTGCAGGAAGCTCAACTTTTTTGCTTTAATTTGAAGAAATCACCCGTTGAATCGCATCGAATGCTTGTTGAGGCCTGCGGCGACAATGCTCTATCGGAAACAACGTGCCGAGACTGGTTTCGTCGATTCAAAGATTGCGATTGCGATGTCGATCTGAGAAACAAGGAGCGTGAAAACCGGCCCAGGAAATTTAGGGACTACGAATTGGAGGCTCTTTTGGACGAGAACGATTCTCAACCGCAGAAAATGCTCGCCAAGCAATTAGGTGTTTCTGAGCAAGCCGTTTCCATGCATCTACGTGCAATAGGAAAGGCTAAAAAGATCAAAAAATGGGTGCCGCATGAATTGAACGATAGGCAAATGGAGCGGGCACAAAACACATGCGAAATCTTGCTTGCAGGACACAAAAGAAAGATGCTTTTGCATGGAATTGTGACTGGCGACGAAAAGTGAATTTATTTCGAGAATCCTAAACGAAAAAATCGTGGGTTGATAGCGACCTACTAGCAACATCTTCTGCAAGACCAAATCGTTTCGGACGGAAGACGACGTTGTGCATGTGGTGGGGTCAGCGGGGTATTGTCAACTATGAACTGTTGAAAACTGGTGAAACTGTTGATGCCCACCGTTATCACCAACAACTCCTCAAACTGCATTGTCCTCTGAATGAAAAACGGCCGGAATATCAGGAAAGATATGAAAAGCTGACTTTCCTCCATCATAATGCCCTGTTCCATACGTCGAAAAAAGTTCGAAACTAATTAGAAACGCTCAGCTGGGAGATCCTACCTCACCCTGCTTATTCAGCACCTAGCCCCACCCGACTATCATTCGTTTTCATCGATGGGCCACTCGCTCGCTGAGCAGCACTTCGATTCTCACCCAGACGTCCGAAAATAGCTTGATGAGTGGTTTGCCTCGAAAGATCAACAATTTTATTGACATGGTATCCATAAATTACCCGAGAGATGGAAAAAATAAGTAGGTAGCAAGGGCCAGTATTTTGAATAAAGTTTTTATTGGTTCCTATGAGAAAAATATGTTTTTCTTGAAAAAAAAAACAGTGGATTTAAGCTTGTACTCCTGGTAGTTTACAATTTTCCGAATTGAATGCATTTTTCACATCCAGGGTTACCACGCAATATTTGCTAGCACTACTCTTTCCATAGGTTGCATCTTAGGCCAAGCCAGTAATCATTTTGATGGCATCAATGGTAGATCTGGCTTTATGGGACCAATACTATCGATCTGAGAGACTTCCCTGGCTCTCAAAAATCGAGAGTAGTCTATGGTAGATTACTCTTTCTAGTATTGTGGAGTGTCCAAAAGACAAATAGGTCTGTAGGAGGCTGGGTCACCTGGAGATTTATCAGCTTTAAACCGTAGTGCTAATTTCTGCCGGTTTCATGATGCCGGAAATATCCCCTCGGACATGCACGCCTCGAACAACTTAGCGAACATGTCCGGTCTGGATTTCACGGCAAGCTTAAGGGTCCTATTTGATACGCCATTTAGACCCAGAGCTTTGTTATCTCCTATTCTAGCGCTGATCTCCAGCAGCCCGTCACTGTTGATTGACGGTATTGCCGTCACATTCTGAGGTCACTTGAAGCTGTCCGTGCCTCTATCTTGCTGAGGGAATAACCCATGGCTAATTTTTAACACGAGTGAAAGATACGTGATCTATGGAGATGAACGGCCTCTGAATCACCCCATCACGATTCAATAGGCGATTCCGAAAAGAGTTCCTTAAAGTATTTCCAATTGTTCCGTTGGATGACGAACTCAAGGGTTCCACGGGCTTCAATATAGGCGCGCTCTTTTTGCCCTTAGTCGATTGTGGCTACCGCACTCTAAGCCTCTCTTCTGGATCGGTGACAGGCTGATCTTCGACCAGCCAGTTCAGTGTTCAGTGGCCAGTTCAGTGTTCCATGGTCTTCTACTGGGAAATGAGCACCTCCTAAGCATAGACGCGTCACATGCTTTGGCAATGATTGGGCCACATGGACAGCTCTTTCCGTAGAGGCGGTCTAGCTACAGTTCTATGAAGGTCTGCTCATCCAGAGCTTTAGCAGACTAGCGCGATATCTTTCTCGGTTTCGGGCATGACGGCCTTCTGCCCGGTGACTTCACCCATAGCCCAAAGAAGATCGCCTGGTGATCGCTGTGGGTGTAGTCCTTGCTGACGCACCAGGATATATCACGTTATTCCTTGGTAATGAGACTATGGGTGATGTGGCAGAGAGAACCCTCCCGAAAGGTGAAAGCTAGAAATCTCTTCTGTCATCGGTGACTTTCCATCACATACAAAACCATATTTTTGTCAAAAGCATGAAAACTTGGTCAAATAAAAAAACAGGATCCCAAACCCCTCCCTTTATACTGGCAACTGCCCTTATCCTTTTAGTACAACAGACTTAGATTAGATCTAACAAAGTCCGTGGTGTTGGACCAGTAAAGGGAGTTAGGATCTTTGACCGTGAAAGGTATATAAGACGAAGAGCCTGTGTCCTGATATTAAATTGTTTAAAGAAATTACTCTGAAGCAGTTCTATGCCTGCTATCATTTTAAAATTTTCTCTGCGAAGTCGGCTCAGGAAATAGCAAATGTAATACTAGAGGAAATTTTATTTCATCACTTCAGTTAGTCTCTTGAATGTAAATGTGGAGTAGTAATTGACCTAACAATTTCTACTTCAAAGATGATAGAGCTGGTGCTGCTGACAGTGAGTGTGGCGAAGTGTCGCTGACAAACCATTATTGCTTACAATAGAGTTTTATTATTAGAAACGAACCACCACTGCTTTGAAGAGGCCAGTTCTCCAGTCCAACCGACTTCTAAATCGCCCTTGTAAAAGCACTAGGAATGAAGACTGGTGACACTACAGGAACTCCCACCGTAAATGTAAGCGGCTTGTGTGAAATTCGAAAGGAGAGTCCTTTAGAACATATTGCAAGCAATTGGAAAGCGAAAGTGAGAGTTCCAGGTTGCACAGAGTCCTTGAACGAGATAAATCGACCAAGTTGCACTCTTCCGCAAATCGGAGGGGATCTATTCAAAGTCCAGATTTCAGTCAATTCCAACTCTTTTGAAAGTACAACATCGGGAGTACTGGTGGTAGAATTGGAATGGAGAAAATCAGTGGTTTCAGCAAACTTTTCAACACAAAAGTCTTGTAAGAGGAACTTAAACGCTGCGGAGGTTCCATGCCTACCTCTTTCCAAAAGGTTTGGATAGCCAAAGGCTGGAAAGGATGGCTATTCAAACCTAAAAAAGCTTCAGACAAATAAGGCTACCATTATTCTCTCTCAAGTGTCTGGAAATACTGGAAATAAGCAATAATGTGATAGCCGTTGTGTGAAAACCACCATGTTTACCAGTGTGGGAAATTATGCAAATCTGCTTTCCTATTCCACGGTTTCCAAGAGAGAACACACAACTCTGGGAAGTGAACTGTGCCCCTTTCTAAAAAAGCCTTTTGATGCTACCAGAGACCATGGTAGCTGATCTTTTAGTTAAAGGAATCTAAGCTATACTAATGCAGAGATTGGTGTGCGCAGATAATCTTTGACGATAGTAGCATCGTAAAACTACTTCCAAGGAAGTGTGACATTACCACTTCTGTGGAGTATGCTGATACACACCCAAGGATTTTCCAATGAGGTGGTTCTGCTGACGATTGCATAGAACTTCCGAACGGTGTATATTAATGTATAACGTTCCGTTGATTTGGTTGATAATTAATAGACGCTTAGGTGTGCTGGCCCCGTTCTCTTCGAATGCCTCTCATTTCGTTTCATCAAATGGTCTATTGTTTTCGTATTTACCCATTCATCCCCACGGTCCTAGGGATCTATTTTTGTTCTTTGATGACGTTTTCTTCACATTAAAGGAATCATGGCGCAGAAAATTACAATTTTTGAGGTCTATGCATGGTTGGAAGTTACTAGAATGATCCGTTATATGTGGGCTGGTTTTACTGCAGATGTCAAATTCTTTCCTTTGATATTCGTTATTTTAACATATATGGAGGAGAGACTGTGATCCATTTCCATCTCCACTGTGAAAATGATTTTCATGTGGTTACTGCGAAGAACTGGCAAGGTGAGCTTGCGTTTTGCCTCTTGATGACGGATGGGATTATTCCCTTCTTTTCTCAGTTCCCTATTAATACTTCGCCAAGTGGGGGCCACGGTTGCAGCTTCTAAACTTGTCTTGTAAAATCTTCCTTTGAAATTTGAACAGGTTTCGCTCTTCACAGGGAGGCGATTTTAAAGGATCTCCTTTTTCCACTGATTCGAGCTTCCTTTCTTCTTGATAGTTCTTCTTCCAGGTAACCATTCCACTCTACGGTGAAGGACATGCTTGTTGCCATTCTATTTGCCAGTTTCAACGCCTTTTTGGAAATTCGATCAAAACCGGGGGCCGCGGATCCTGAACCCTTTTCGCTACGTTCAGAACTTCGTCGGCAGTTACTAGAGGGATGCCTTCGGCGCTCATTGGTATCATTGGGAAAAGAGTTTCTAGATATCGGGGAAACAATATAGAAACTATCTCCCACAGCAATCTGGGACACATCTATTTCTAACCCTCCCGATTATTTAGTGTTCCTCCCGCATTTCTGATGCGACAAGGGGTGGACATTTAGGTTAGAATGGGGCACCACAGGGCCACCATGTTATCTGGCCCCCCATGAAGGGGAAAGAAAGACGGGAGCTGCTCGATGCGTAGGTGCCAGAATCGGTTTGAGGCTAGTCCTTTCCCGTCAATTCCGCGTGCACTAGGTTTCTTTATGCTTTTCGTTCCTCGTCTTGTTAGGCTGTTAGGCAGTTTATCTCACTTTTTTTGACACTTTATTGGTTTTGATTACAAGAATTAGGTTGGTGGCCAACTTCTCGCTTGCATTATTGCAACTCTGAAGTCTAGTTTAACATTTCTCCTGTCATTGCACTAAGGGTTTTATGAACAATTACATAGCTGTGGTAATTAAATAACAGTTACTTATTTATTTAGTTATGTTCATGAGGGATTTACGTTTGATGTTTCACCGTCCTGGCATCTGCAATTGTTGGTTTTATTGGTTAGGCCGTTGTTTCTGGCGAGGTAGAGTATCCTTTTCCAAGCTAAGCAAAGGTCTGTACTAGTCGCTTATTTAATTTTGAGGTTCCGTCGGTAGTCTTTAGAAAGCTAATTGAGATCCTCCCAATTTGCAGATATGTAGTACTAAACAGTGGTTAAGATTAAGCCAAATTAACCAATTGGAGTGAGTCAGTTCTTTTTAAGCGTCGGTGTTTATGCGATATAAGAATGCCTTTGGCTAATTTATTTGAATTTTTGCGCAATTTTTTTATATTGTTTTTACTGCGTATAGCACATTTTTTTTGGACAGTGCTAATATTGGTGTCACGTTGTATTATTATATTCTTAATGTAGTGCCAAATATTGATCTAATTATCTTTGTTTATATTCACGGGATTAATACAAGATTGGACTTTCTGGTTGATCCTCAAAGCTGTAACCCATAAGACCAAATTGGCTTCAGCTGTGTCTTATATAAAAGAATTTTTGTGTTTAGGTTCAGTTTAGATCTTCTATTTACATATAATATCCAATAAAGTTTACTGAATCCAAGTTTGACTTGGTCCATTTTGTTCGGGATATGGGTCTTCAAATTCAACTTCCTATCCAGGTACCTCACTACTTTCACCTTCTTTATTGTTTCATTGTTGAGGCTAATTGGTCTGCAATTATGTTCGCTTAGAGTAAATGCAATTTGCTCTGTTTTACCCTCATTGATCTTGATAGTCCATCCTGTAGACCAATCCAGGACCTAGTTAACGTGTTCTTGGAGCTTCCTTCCATCCGTTGTGGGGTTGACTTGCGAGCAGACTAATGCTGTATCGTCAGCAAAAGTTGTGGTTACGATGTGTTTACTAGTGGGTATACCGGCGGGTATACCAGTGGTGTATAAAAAGATAAAGGACCGGTCCCTACCCGCTGTCCTGTGGTACATCTGCTTTTATGGTGTGATGCCTACTGGCGTTGTCTTTGTACTTAACTTTGAATCGTCTGGTTTCAATGTAGCTCCAGAGTATCTGGTGGAAGTTATTAGGAAAGCTTCAGACTATTTTGTACTTCAAGCCTTGATGCCACACCTTACCAAAGGCTTGAGGTACGTCTATAAATATACCAAGAAATATTTTCTTTTGTTCGAGGGTTATTTTGATTTTGTTTTCGAGGTCCACCAATTCGATATCCCTAAAAGCTGTCTGGCGTCCTGGCCTACGCCATCGCTCCATCTTAGGCAGGGTCTGCCTCGTCTTCTTTTTCTACCATAGATATTGCCCTTATAGACCTTATAGGTATCCTTCTCCGATTGTGCAGTCTCCTCTGTAGGGGCGTGAACGTTAATGAGGCTTATATTTTTAAACTTGCCTTGCAAGCCCAGAGTGAATAGCCGTTCGCTTATGTTTTCAAAGTCGATAACAGCAGGTTCCATTTTTTGGCTGACTAAGAAACCTACTCCGACCACATGGTTTACTGGATGGCCACTATAATGTATCGTGTAACGGCTCTTCTCCAAGAAACCGGTCCCTGGCCAACGTGTCTCCTGTAACGCTCTTACATCAGTCCTATATTGGGACAGGGTATCGGCTAGCTGCTTATCAGCTTCGTCTCTGTACAAGGAGCGGGCGTTCCATGAGAAAATGCCCAAATCGTTATTCCGTTATCGTTATTCCGTTGTCGTTGCCTGGTTCGTCGTTGTATAATCCGTCCAGTCCGAGGCTCCTGGCTTCGTAACAAGCTGTTTTCAGTGTAGGTTTGTCAGCTCTACAAAACCCCTAACCTGGAGGACCAGTTGGTACAATTTGTCCCGTCTTTAGACGCGGGAGACTCGCCTTCATCCTTCTCCGTCTGCAGCTTTTCGTTAAGAAAGAGCTCCCAGCGGTCATCACGTGGAGGTGGAGGTAGGGTTTGGTAGTATAGCTGTTGGTGTTGGTTCAGGAGGCATTTTCCAGGTTTTATGCTCCATCGTGGGTACCAATCCACGTTTCGCCCTGGGACCTATACTACCCTTTAACCACCCTCTTCTGCTGAATGGTGAAATGTTTCTCTCAAAATTCCCGCGGTTTGTGCCAGAATCTGATAATCACCTACTGTTTGAGAAGATCCTTTACTCTCCTAGATCTGCTATCATCGGAATGAAGAGTTTATCTTTATACGAACGGCCAATGCTTTACCGAGACCAGAGCATGAAAATCTGCAGTTTGGGGGCTTATAAATTTTCCTGCGTGTCACCTTTGTTTTACAACAAATAGGGCAAATGTTTGCCCTCTCTCACTACCCAGCTTCCAGGGCTCAATTCACTTTGTTCCTGGGCGAAGTAAAATGTTTATTTGTAATCCATAAGTGGATGCAGAAAAAATTGCTTTGGTAGCTACAGGAAGAATTGTACATATTCCGTAATATAATTGGACGCTTTGCTATCTGATTTTCCCAAAATTATTTGCTGAAAACAACTTTGCCGACCCACGGTTGGTTGCATTTCGCATAAATTCATCGTAATTACTTTCAACATATGCAATTCGAGGATTGCTGTATAATTTAATTACCTCCATGTGAATACGGCAATATCATCACGCAAAAAGAGGAAATTATTCCTGAATTCAGTCCACATTCATGCAAATCATTTTATTTAACAGTTTTAAAATCATTTTGCATTGGATTTTCAAAATGGCAGTGTGAATCCATTCATGAAGTTATTGATAAATTGAGTAGAAAGCTATGTTCCATGTTTGCCGGGAATGCCAGAGTTTGTTGCGACTCTTCACATAAGAAGTGTTTTATGCATGGATTACGTGATTTCAAGAGAAAATTATTCCACCCCCAGCCTGGTTTCTGCCTCCTTCGTGTTTGTGCTTTATATTTTTCGCATATTGTATTTTCATAATCATTTTACTTCAAGTAGAGGATAAAAATTGTCAATTGGTTGTAAATGGCACTTTATGTCAGCCTTTTGAATGAGGGTTGGAATAAATGTGGGAGATGAGCGTGTACATGGCTGCTCAACGGTTTTTTCGAGTGATCGTTATGCTTATGGAATTGTATGGAAAGGCATCCAGTATGTGTTCAGCAGACAACAGGAAATAGTGCTAAAGGCTTTCGCTTTTCAATGACCTGCGTTACCGTAAAAAGTTCTAGAGGACAAGGGATTAATGGAACGCTCCGGGTTGCAAGAAACGAGATGTTGAAAATCTCAACCCGGTTATCAGGTTTATTTTCCTCTTATGAAAAACAAGTGGAAAATTATACAAATGGAGCATACAGAAAACACATGAATGTACATTGCATATTTGAAAACCATTACTTTAGCTTAGATAAAGAAAGAGCTTTTGAGGCAACGCACTTTGTACTATCCTCGGTAAAACAGTGACAGGGCAGACCACAACAGGTAGCATGAGAAAAGAGTTTGGAGCGCGCATTGAGGGTAGCGAGTGTATAATCGATTTTGTGGACACCCATCTTCTTCTTTTTCTTCAGCCTTTGCCCCGTTCACAAGGGGGGTCTGCTCGTCGTGGTCAGCTTCGCCATTTGGCTCTATCGAATGTTTGATCTGAGTACAATTTCGAGGCTTTTAAATCCCCATCCAGCGTATCAAGCCACTGTTTTTTCGACCTGCCTTTTGGTCGTTTACCATCGACTTCGATGTTCAGACCAATCTTGGCAAGTGAATTCTCGTTGGCACGAATTGCGTGACCGTACCACCGAAACCACCTCTCTCGCAATTTTTCCACCATCGGCGCAATCCCATAACGATCGCGGATATCCTCATTTCGAATGTGATCAAAAGGTGTGTCGCCACTAGTCCAACGCAACATCTTCGTCTCCATTACCGCAAAACAATGTTCATTGTCCTTTATAGTCGATCAACTCTCAGAACCATAGACGGTGACATAATGGACATTGCGATAAATTTTCGATTTGAGACGTTCGTTCATATGTCGATCACAAAGAACACCAGTTGCGGAACGCCACTTCATTCAGATTGCGTTAATCCCTGAAGCAATCTCATAACGCCGTCCTCCATTTTCGTTAACGTTGGCCCGAGATATTTAAATTGCTCCGTTGTGGGCAGATCACTGCCGCTGACAGTGATAGTGCCTGTTTCATGGGGATCGGTCATCAAAAATTCAGTTTTCTTTAGATTCAATCTGAGACCGTGTTGCATAAGGCGATCATTCCATTTTTGGACAAGTTGCCCCAGATCATTTTTGCTATCCGATGCTAGGAAAACATCATCAGCAGAAAGCAGTGTATAGGGCGCTAACCGATGGATGACCGTGTGACCGTTTCTATAACAAGGACCAAGAGAAGTGGTGAGAGAGCGCTTCCTTGATGCATACACCCGCCATACATCGAACTTTACTTTTTGGGTCGTGGTAGAGCAATTGAAGCGCACGAGTTCTTCTGGCACTAAGTGTTGTCGTAAAGGATACCAGATGAGCTCTTATGGGACACGATCAAACGTCTTCTCTAGATCCAAAGACGCAATGTAAAGAGGGCGATGCTTCTCACGGTGTTTCTCCATGAGTAACCGCGCAGCGTGAATTGCCTCAGTAACTCCGCAGTTTTTGACAAATCCGACTTGATTCACGGTTATTTCAATGATTTCGCGAATACGGTTGTCACGAATGCGTTCAAAAATCTTTATGGTATGGAAAGGTAACCGGATCGAATGGTAATTTGAACATTCTGCAGAACTGCCTGTCTTTTTCCATACTGGAACAGTGGTACTTTCTCGCCAGTCAGATGGTGTTCTTCTTTCCTGAATAACTTTTATTAAAAAATTCACTGAGCCACAGTGTTGGGTCCCAGCTCTTCGCTTTCCAGAGCTCAGATACGATGCCGTCAGATCCTGTGGCTTTCCCCGATTTCATTTGTTTTATTGCCTCCTTAACTTCAATTACGCAGACAGGTGGAACTGGTCCAAATGTTGGCAATGATTGTGAAAGTGAGAAAATTCTTCAGATGAAATCTGCTCGAAGTATGCTCGCCATCTATCCGTTGCGGCTCGACGGTTGGTAAGCAAAGTATGGTAGCAAGTCGATACAGATCTCTCTCGCCATCCCGAGTGTCCAGTTTATCGTAAAGATTTTTGAAATGGTTCGCTCGGGCGACAGCGACCGCTTTCTTTGCTTCCCGGTTGGCATTCTTATAAATTTGCCAATTAGCAGACGTTTTATCGTCAAGAAATTTGTGGTAGAGGCGTTTCTTTTCACGGACCTTCATTCCAACATCATCATTCCAAAGCCAAGTATCTCGGTTGATGTACCGCTTACCCGGCTTGGTGACCCCGAGGATTGCAGAGGCCACTTTGTGGATCGTGTCTTTCATTTGGTTCCATGATTCTTCCACATTCGTAATGGTCGGCAATCGTATGAGTGAGACCGTTTCTTCTTTCTTCTCACCAAATCGCCACCATTTAATGCGCGGCGGGCCAGTGCATTCCTCACGCTGTTTTATCGGTGGCTTAATTCGCAGGACGGCAATCAACGGCCGATGTTGAGGTGCGATGGTCTCATAGGGAACGACTTTGTAATCAGTGACAGTGGTAAAATGTTGGCGGCTTATGAGAATATAGTCGATTTGCGTTTTACTGTTCCCATTATAAATTGTAGGAAAATGAGGCAATCGTTTGATGAACCATATATCCATAAGTACAAGGTCATGGGTGTCCGCAAAATCGATTATACGCTCGCCACCCTCATTGCGCGAACCCCTTTCCCCCATGGCACCTGTTACCGTCTACCTTTTCACCCACATCACCATTAAGGTTTTTGAGAAGGAATCTTTCTCGGCATCAGGTCGACCTGTCTGTGGTGCATACGCGGTGAAGACGTGAATAGTGCGATCAGCTGATATAATGGTGAGTTTCATCAGCCGATCATCAAATCGTTCGACTTCTTTAGTAGCATCACGGAAACCCTCTGAGACGGCAATGCCAACACCATATTGAGTATGTGGGTTTCCAAAATAGAGAAACTTGTAGCCATTTTTACCGTGTTCACGTTCAATGTCGCAGCTTTTGGCACCAGACCATCGGGTTTCTTACAGAGCGCAGATATCAATCCGCCTTTTCTGAAGGGCTTTTGCGAGTTCCTCGGTCTTTCCAGTTAGGGTACCAACATTTAGCGTGCAGACACGTATTTGTTTTGTTCGTTGTGTGCGGACTAACTTGCTTACGTCTTCACGTCGTCCATGCGTCAAGAACCCTTGCCCATTTCTCGACAGGACCGGGGCCCGTCCTGCCGCATCGACCGAGGTGGACGCCCTAGCATTTCCCCGAGGCTTGTGACTCAATCCTCTCAATTTTCTTGGTCGACCTGTCGCGGGGCCTGTCACTAAGAGAAATCAGGTAGGATTTAGTATAGTGGAATAACTCCAGCTATACTCTATTTATCTCTTTCCCTGATCTCAGCATTTTAATTTTGTTTTACTGAGGGTAGTACAGAATACGTTGCCTCAAACCCTCCTCCTTTACCTGGGCTTGGGACCAGCATACTATGTTAATAGCATGGCGGAGTTGGCGTTTTAACTCGTTAGTAACTGATTATCAGTTCCTGACTTATGCCGACTGTTACAGTCTTCCAATTTGCACTGCTGCTCATCTTCTCCTTTAATCTTTGTCTGAACGTCAAAACCGATAAGAAACGACCAAAATGCGGATAGAAAATGACTTGATACTCTGAATAGTGGTTTGAAAACCTGACGATTTCATCTATATCAGGGCTTAGTCAGAGCAAAGTGACGGAACCCATCAAAACGAGCCAACCCCGCTTCTAACCGGGACAAAGGCTATAGAAGAAGAAAATTGTAGCGATTTCCTTTGGTATCAGCAATTCCGGATACCACCGAAAAAGAAAGTCAATCAATCCAATCTAGAATAAAACTATTTCCCTTTGTAGAACAAACCACTTTTGTTGCTATTCAGAGAAATGAGTTCTTTAAACCGCATTTTACTACATACCCTCCCTCAAATAATAAACAAACATTTCTAACATTCTCATATATATTGATTAGGTTTCTATTAATTTTAGAAGCACAATCGAACAAGCTTCAACCCAACGGCAGCCTTCTGGGCATCCATCATATACGAGCACCAAGACCACCCATACGAACGGCATCAATTAATTCACCGGAACAATCAACAGCCATTTGTGCGACATCGGTTTCGCTTCAAGTACAAGGACATCATGGACAAGCCAACAAACATAGTCATAGTCATCAAACGCAACAACAGCAACAGCAACAACAACAGCAACAGCAGCAGGATCAATTACATAGTCTGAATAGTTCTCATCTGCAGCAGCAATTACCGCAAGCGGCAATCGATGAGATGCGAGTGTGATAGGCAAGGGGGTGGGAGCACGACAACAACCAGTCGATGCGGTAAGTCCTTTCAGTAAATGTTATGTTTTAATTATTTATTGGATTGAAAACAGCGAGACGTTACAGCCACACCCGACCTGCACCGTGGAGATTTGCTCCTCAAAGTGCTCTGGGGAAACGATGAAGTCCTGGTGTAGAAAGGATAATCGAAGTTGATACAAAACGACATATAGTGCTATTACATAAGTGAATGCATACGATGTCAACGTTATAAATGGAAGTAGAAGTTGGAAAACATTGTTTTCCCTGAAGTTTAAAATTGGATCTTTTGACGATTGCAAATTAATCCCGAGACTAGCAATAAGCACGAGACAACTTATTTGGAATTGTTTTCCCTGGAATGAAAGCTTTATTCTATTCAGAGAAGGCGGGTCTGAAGATTGACGTTGTAGAAAACATGGAACTGGGATAAGCATTAGCTCGTCCTTCTCTTTGAAATGCTGTAACTCGATTCAATTACTAACCTGTCTGCAGCTTCTTTGTAATAACGATATCTAAGTTTCTTTAAACCCATCAAAATTTAACTTAGATACACTTCTATATGTGTGTGGTTGTGGTGGAGGGAAGCTATATCCTAGGACCCAGACCGTGGTGACCCAATCTCTAATCTGAAAAAATATCCTGGATTGCAATGCTAGCGTCACAATTGGAGCACAGGATTACCAAAGATCTGATATCTGATAGGTCCATAGCCGAGGCATCCACCTGGAAAATGCTCCGTAGATTCTATTTCCTCACTACAGAAGAGACCCATACCATCTTGTCCAATTATTATTCTAAACTTATGTCCAGCTATAATACTCGAGCAATTCTTCCCGGTTTTCAACAGGATAAACTTTCCGGTATGCATGTTAGGTTCTGACAGGACAACTTTGGTGTGTTTAGCAGCATTTAGGCTCTGCCGCCTGTCATTATGGAAAGTTCCCAGTTTATGAAGACAGCCATAGCCAATGTTGCTATCACTCCAATTGCAGTTCTGATCCCAGCATGGGGAGATTGAACCCTCGTTTGTTAAGGCATCCGAGGTTTCATTTGCCTCTACAACACAGTAATGAGGTACCCAGAGTAGTTCCACCGTATTGAATCTAGAGATAGAGTTCAAACGATTCCCTCAGGGCGGCCTGGCTATTACGTCACCTTTCTCCTACACGTGGCGTACGTAATTACGCTTTTCTCCCCTCCTCTGCCTTTCCCAGTTTGATTTTCTGGTATCAACATTTCTACTAGAGTCTCCTCTAGATTCCCCCTTCCACAAATCTCAGACAGTGGAAGAATACATGATCTCGATCCTCTGTGACTCCATCGTTATTTGGGAAGTCGGGTGAGGTCTCTAGTTTAAACCTGTGCAGGTATTGGCGATATCATCCGGTTCAAATTATAATTAATCTCACCGTTTCGTCTCTCCAACAACCCCGTGATAACAAAGATGAGCCCGTGAGTTCACCGGTCCTCCGAGCGTTCTAATTACCCTTCATCATTATCATCAACGGCGCAACAACCGGTATCCAGTTTAGGCCTGCCTTAATAAGGAACTCCAGACATCCCGGTTTTGCGCCGAGGTCCACCAATTCGATAAACCTAAAAGCTGTCTGGCGTCCTGACCTACGACATCGCTCCATCTCAGCCAGAGTTTGCCTCATCTACCTTGTCAAAAATAGATTTTGCCCTTATAGACTTTTCGGGCAGGATCATCCTCGTCCATACGAATTAACTGACCCACCCACCACAACCTGTTAAACCGGATTTTATCCACAACCAGACGGTCATGGTATCGCTCTTAAATTTCGTCGTTATGTAGACTACGGAATCGTCCTTCCTCATGTAGGCGGCAAAAATGCTTCTGAGGATTCTCCTCTCGAACGTGGCCAAGAGTTCGCAATTTTTCTTGCTAAGAACCCAGATTTCCGAGGAATACAGGAAAACTGGCAAGATCATAGTCTTGCACAGTAAGAGCTTTGACCCTATGGTGAGACGTTTCGAGCGAAACAGTTATAGTAAGCTGAAATAGGCTTCGTTGGCTGCCAACAACCATGCGCGGTTTCATCATCATAACTGTTATCGGTTGTGTTTTTCGTACCTAGATAAGAGAAATTTTCAACGCACTCATCTTTATTTTTGTCACATGAGCAGTGCGATTCAATGTCGTTTGTTGGTTTTTGACACTGACGTTGCGCCATGAATTTCGTCTTGCCTTCATTAATGTCCAGCCCGAGATCTCGCGACTCCTGCTCGATCTGGATGAAGGTAGACTGTACATCTCGGGTGGTTCTTCCCATAATGTTAATATCGTCAGCGTAGGCTAGTAGTTGGGTGGACTTGAAGAAGATAGTACCTCTCGCATTTAAGTCCGCATCGCAATTCACTTTCTCCAGGGCCAGGTTGAGAAGGATGCATGATAGGCATCCAATTGTCTTAGACCGTTGTTGATGTTGAATGCTCTCGGTAGTGATCCTACTGTTTTTATCTGGCCCCCGCACATTGATCAGGACCAGCCTAGTCAGTCTTATTAATTTCGTCGGGATACCGAATTCTCTCATGGAGTGTGCAATTTTCCCCGCCTATGCTATTATAGGAGGCTTTAAAGTCGATAAGAAGATGGTGCAACTGATGTCCATATTCCAACAGTTTTTCCATCGCTTGCCGCACAAGGAAATTCTGATCTGTTTCTGATTTGCCTGAAGTGAAGCCTCTTTGGTATCGGTCAATGATGTTGATATCTTTTAGATGGTACTCAGCAACGTAATACCTCTATAATTGCTGCACTGCGTGGTATCCCCCTTTTTATGTATCAGCTAGATAATGCCTCGTTGCCAGTCGTCAGGTATCGTCCGGATTCGCTCTCCCATATCTTGAGCATTAGTTGATGAACCACTTGGTCTAATTGATCATCTCCGTATTTCACCAATTCAGCTATAATTTAATCGGTTCCTGGCGACGGAATGGTTTTTAGGCCGATATTGGACGGACTGTTTCTTCTATGCTTGGCGGTGGCAGTATTTCTCCGTCGTTTTGAGTTGGCGGGTCCTCCAACTCGCAGATATTTTGGTGGTTGAGCATTTCATCCAAATACTCATCCCATCGCTCCACTATGAACATTCTTTCGGAAATCAGACTTCCCCCTCTCGGCAGGTTGAGCATCGAGGCGTATAAGGCTTCATCCTGCTGACTCGTTGGTAAAACTTCCGCGCCTGGTCCTGTTGGTCCCGGTACTTTCCGAGGTCACGGACCTGTTGGTTCCCGCAGGCTTCTTTCTTCCGTCTGTGAAGTCGTTTCTCCACTCGACGGAGTTCGTTGTAGGTCTCTGAGCGTGCCCGCGTTCTTTGAGAATGCAACATTACTCGGTATGCGGCATTCTTCCGTTCCGTTTCTAGCTTACATTCATCGTCAAACCAACCGTTCCGACTTTTCTTGCGGCTGGGGCCAAGTATCTTTGTGGCCGTATTTATGATAACGTTCTTCATGTGGTTGTGAAGATCATTTGTTGATGCTTCACCTCCGGGTCCTCTGTTGACTGCGGTTATTGCAGCATCCATTTCCCTCTTATAGGTGTTGCGGAGGGCTGTGTTGTGGATGTCAGTGTTAACTCGCACCTGATTGTCAGAGGGGATTCTGGGTGGTGTTGTTATTCGAGCTCGGAGCACCATGCCAACGCGATAGTGATCCGAGTCTATATTGGCCCCCCTATATGCTCTGACATTCATCAAGGCTGAGATGTGGCAGCGTTCGAGGGTTCGATCTACTGCCTCGTAGAACGTATCCTTCTCCGATTCTGCAGTCTCCTCTGTAGGGGCGTGAACGTTGATGAGGCTTATGTTTCTAAACTTGCCTTGTAAGCGAAGAGTGCACAACCGTTCGCTTATGTTTTCAAAGCCGATAACAGCAGGTTTCATTTTTTGGCTGACCAAGAAACCTACTCCAAGTACATGGTTTACTGGATGGCCACTATAATATATGGTGTAGTGGCTCTTGTCCAAGAAACCGGTGCCTCTCGAACGCATCTCCTGTAACGCTATTACATCAGCCATATATTGCGACAAAGTATCGGCTAGCTGCTCAGCAGCTTCATCTATGTACTGGGAGCGCACGTTCCATGAGAAAATCCGCAAATCGTTATTCCTTTGCCATTGGCGGGTTCGTCGTTGTGTTATCCGTCCAGTTCGAGGCTGTATGACTTCGTAACTTCGGTTTTCCATATAGGGTTGTCAGCCCTACCCAACCCCCAACCTTGAGGACTAGTTGGTACAATTTGTCCCGCTTTTAGGCACGGTGGACTCGCCTTCATCTTTCTCCGTCTGCAGCTTTTCGTTAAGAAAGAGCTCCAGCGGTCACCACGTGGAGATGGAGATAAGGTTTGGTAGTGGAACTCTTGGTGTTGGTTCAGCAGGCGTTTCCCAGGTTTTGTACTTCATCGCGGGTACCAATCCACGTTTCGCCCTAGGACCTATACTACCCTTCGACCACCACAATAATCCATAGGATTTTGATGCGGTCAATGCAGGAGGATCCAAACCGGAAACCAACCTGCCCTCTGCCCTTCAAGCTTTCGAGGTGTTCTTTAATTCGTTCTTGGATTACTTTAACTATTATTTTTGCGACGGTCGAGAGCATGTAGGTATCCCTCCAATTCGCACACTCAAAGCGTTTGCCCTTCTTTGGGATCTTAACGATCACCCCATTCTTCTACTCTCTTGGAAGAGACTCGGATTGCCAAAATTCCTATGCGAGTGAAAGCAGCAAATTTACAGTAACTGCAGGTGAAGCGATAAATAACTGTGCGGGGACATCGTTAAACCCAGCGGCTTTGCTCCTTTTGACTGCGTTGATGGTTGAAATTATTTCTCTTTTGCTTGGAGGAACAGTCCATATCCGTATGTTACCGGATGTGATCGGGTTAAGAACCATGGTGAAGTGTTCTTGTCACCTCTTCAGTTGTTGGTCATTGTCGATGAGAAGTCGACGGTTGACGCCCTTCACAGACCATTGAGCGATTTTCGACCACATCCAATTTATTTCGTGATGTCGTATTTAGTTCTGAAATCATTCCAATCTGCGGTATCTTCCGCTTCCCTGACCAGGGCAGTAGCAAATTTTCTCTTGTCTCTTGACAAATTGAATCATTTGAATTATTTTATTTAGTTCTGGTGTTCATCATCACCAACAACAGCGCAACAATTAGCACCTACTCTAAGCCTGCCTCAATATAGAACTTCAGACATCCCGGTTTTGCAAAGGAGGTCACTCATTGGATATCAGTTACAGCAGTCTGACATCTTAGCCTGCTCCGTCATTTCATGTGAGGCAGGGTTTACTACAGCTTCCTTTTCTATCATATATATTGCTTCTATAGACTGTGCGTGCTAGACCATCCTCGCCCATACGGATCAGCTAGAAGGTGATCAGTCGACGCCATTCATTTTTCATCAAGGTGTTTCAGTTCAGAGCAATTATCGAAACTTTATGGTTGCTGTATTATTACCTAACACTACTTAAATAGACCTTTGTTCCCTGAGTCGGGAATGTACATGGTAGGTCAGATTTATGGCATCATGGGGCCCTGACCCATATTACAAAATTATACCTACATTTCCAAAGAGTATTTTGCCTCCTTCAACCACCGCACTAGACCTATTTGTCATAAGTCAGAACCAAAAAAATATGGATAAAAGTGTAATTAGCATATCGTGGTTTCCCTTATATGAAAAGCCACTAATTTAATTTGGTACAGTGAATAGTTTGTAAGATATTACCTCTCTTCAGCAAGAAATTGGTATACCCCAAAGTTCATCATAGCAAAGAATCCCCGTAGAGACACCAATCTATGTAGAGCAAATGGATTTCTGAAGGCCACATCACTATGCAAAGTTAGGACATCCTTGAACAAACCGACGAAGTGTGCGCGAAGGGATGGGGTGAACTGACTTTCCATGAAACCTATTATTCAAGCTGGGCGAAAAGATGTATTTCTTGGAGTTAAAAAATAAACTTCAGAAACGAATGTTACTCACGTGGCTAGAAAATTCTCTTCGAGTTGGTTTCTTCTTTATTCTCTACCAATACTTTATGATTTCCCATGGTACTAACAACACTAAAAGACTACCCCCTCAACATCTCGTTCACTATTTAATCCACCGTAATTAAACTGAAACGCAGAAATTCTGAAGACTTTGCTATTCCAGAAGTTTCACAAAAGCTGCTCACGCTCACCAAATGACGGAAAACTTTCTTTTCAATTTTTATTCAAGGAAAAAACAGAGAAAAGTTTCATCTAACTAATAAGATTTCATTCCCGGCGTAGGAAAATTTATTACATTTATGGTTCGTAATTATCGAATAAACTTCCCTCGTGTTTTTTTTCTCAATCGGAAGAAAATTCTTAAATGGAGCTTGGGAAAATGTTGGCAGGGTATGGTCATTTCTACCACTTACCGCGATTAATGTTTTCCAGCTACGTATGAACTTTCCAACTTCACGCCGATTCCGCGTTAACTGTGCCCAGTAAGGAATAAATCTCCCTTGCGAGTTTTTCCGCTTTTCCTTAACGCAATTGATCCAATCTCTCAAATGAGAAAGTTTTTAGTTGAATTACTTTTTTCCCAACTTTAAATAGAGCCAAGTGTACGCTTTTTACTGCATGTAATCTATGGCCGAGCGTCTAAAAAGCTGCGGGAAAATTTATATAACTTATTCAAGGATCACAGCAAGGATATGCTTGAAAATATATGTATGTGAGAACTATTGTGCTGTGCAGACATACCTCAGCACAGCAAAGGATGAATGGTTGGTGCACATGAGAATAACTTTCATTTTTCATTGTTTATCCTTTTCTGCAACGTTTTTTTACGTTCCTTCTATTAGCTAGCGTATAGCCATGTAGAATTCGCTCTGCTCCTCCCTTCCTTCTGGCTCATACCCCCCATAAAGGAGCTTATATCGAAATAAACGCCAAGTCAGGCAAGGCCAGTTTTTGTGTGCCATAACGCTTACTACCCTTCAGTGGAATAAGCAGCAAACTTAAAAGGAATGGAGATAAAATGAGAAAAAGCGGGTACTCTTCGAATTCTCTTTCACGAGACATTATCTTCCGCATGCCTTTTTTCACATCCGCTCCGGAAAAGAAGATTGTATAGTCTGACCCAGTTACATCGCGGGTTTAGCAGGAAAAGGACCAAGGATGAAGGATTGTAATGCATGTTTATGGTTCCACATTAGTGAACCCAATTATGCTTGAGTTAAGACCACAAGGTGGGTTTCTTAAGAGGTTAAAACCTACAGGATCAAGGAATACGCTTGTATATTTTGTTTTTAGTGATTTTATTGCTGGTTAAATGTTTGTCATGGAATCTACTTTTTGATCTATAATATATATATCAATAATTCTGGGGTAGTTTATACCTCGAACCTGCTGGGGGTACAAGTAGATATCAAGTTGTTGCACATCAAATGGCCGATTTGGCAATCAAGTGAAGTTAGTTGCGATTTTGCTGTATCAAACCACCACCGGTTGGCGCTGTTGGTGTCGGATAATGAAGTATAAATACTTCTACATTTAATCAAAGAGTCATTTCAGTTTAGGCCATCGTTGTGATAACAGTGAACAAAAAGGAAAAAAGGATGGAAAAGAGCCAAGAATGTATACTTTTTCTGTATGAGTTCAAACTCGGTCATAAAGCAGCGGAGACAACCAGGAACATTAACAGCGCATTTGGAGCTGATACGGTAAGCGAACGAACTACACGGCTGTGGTTCGAAAAGTTCCGGTCAGGCGACGTAAACCCTCAAAGTGAGCCACATTCCCATCCAGGACCATCGATTGAGAACGACGAGCTGCGTTTGCTTGTCGAATCCGACATACGTCAGCCTGTGAGAGACGTTGCAGAGAAACTGGGCGTACACTATTCGACAGTTCCCCGGCACTTGCAACAACTTGGAAAGGTGAAAAAGCTGGACAAATGGGTTTCGCATGCTCTTACGGAGCAAAACATGACGCTTCGAAAGGAAATTTGCAGTTCTTTACTCTCCCACAACAGAAGCGATCCTTTTTTGCACAGAATAGTGACATGTGAAGAAAAGTGGATATTATACGACAATCGTCGCCGATCAACACAATGGCTAGATGCTGATGAGCCAACGAAGCATATGCCGAAATCGAACCTCCGAAGAAGGTAATAGTGACTTTTTGGTGGTCTACAGCTGGAGTTGTCCACTATTCTTTTTTGCCACCTGGAGAAACGACAAATGCGCAGAAATACTGTGCCTAAATCGAGGAAATACACCAAAAATGAAGTATTCAACGGCCGAGATTAGTCAAGAGAGATGGTGTGATACTCCTTCACGACAATGCACGACCTGATGTATCCAGAACAACGGTTCAAAATTTGAACGAATTGCAGTATGAGACTCTGCCTCATCCACCATATTCACCGGACCTTTCACCAACCGACTACCACTTTTTTAAGCATTTGAATCATTTTTTGGCGAAAAACAATTTAGGAATAAAGAGGCTGTCAAAATTGCCTTCGGCGAATTTATCAACATCCGACAATTGGACTTCTAGGAAACTGGCATACATGCTCTTGAATCTCACTGGGAGAAGTGTTTTGAATCGACTGGCACCTATTTTGATTAAATAAATAAATTTTTGTAAGCCTTAGAGTCGTTTCAAATTTTAGTGCCAAAACGGCCATTTCATTTGCAACAACCTAATACTAGCACCGTAATCCGTGGCACCTAATCAATTTAGTCGATTCGTTTCTATAAAGGATTCGTTCTTATATATAGTTGGCATTCACCCCTTACTAGTTCAACCCTGTCAACTACGCCTACGTGCCATCGTACACTGTCCGCTGAAATATACTTCAAGTCCTTCCAGTACTTGCCGAGAATCGAACACTCCTCCTCTACTGTTTTAGGATCCAGCCGGCATTGGAGTTGTCTAACCAATTAATATGTGGCCTATCCCTTGCCAAATCTATGGCCATTGCCAGTTCTGTCTTCCGATCAACCGTCCATGGTTAACTAGCCTGTGGGGCGATGAAATTTTTTGTTCGCCGCAGACAAGTGTTGGCAATGGCTTGGAGCTTTTTAGTAACTGTGGTGGTCACTTTCTATGTCTTACTTCCATATAGCAACGCAGAAAGAACATCAGCACAGAACAGTCTCAACTAGATCGTGGCATTGAGACAACTACATTTCTATAGTTTCGACAAACCAGCTAAGGCCAATCTGTGAATATATCCATGAGACTGACAACCTTAGTTTTGTTAGTGTATATCTTCAGTTCAATTATACTTGCTTCTCGTTTCAAATTCAGAACCACTTGGGAGAGGTCCATGCTTCGGTGAAAGAGCAGATCGACGCCGCATGGAGAACGTCAACGATAACAAGAAAGAATAGTATCAGCGATAGAATACAACCTTATCGGACTCTGCTTTTTTTACTTGGATGCAGCACTTAACATACGTAGCTCTGATAATAGCTATTAGTCTCCACGCAATGCTCCATCTGTATAAAGCATTTCGGATACACATCCTCTTCACGCTGTTGAAATCTTCCTCGAAATCGATCAAGAGCAGATGAAGCGGAGATCCACACAGAACTCCACACACTCCTCCAAAATCAGTATTCAGTAGTGAAATCCTAGTAACTTGCTTCCACCTCTGCTTTCCTGACAAGTCCATTACTGAATTCCTTCTTTTGATAGCGCACAATATGCTTCACTTTCCGAGATTTTTGCCTACGATATACCTCCATACTTAGAGCATCAGTCCATACCCCTGCGGTATAGAGCAGAAACGGCTGCCTTGTACTCATTAGAAGAGGTCACCTGCTAAACATAGGACCCCCATTTTTTCCCATTAGCTGAATCTAGGCCGAAACTCTGGCTGCAGCTTTGTCCGCTGCTGGTTTGCTCGAAGAAGCTTACTTTTAAGTCGAGTGTTAGTCCAAGGTACTAGACCGTTGGCTTTTCCTCCATTATCGACTCGCAGATAGACATGAGACGCAGGGTCAGAATTCATTTTTAGCCAGGATGATTACTACGGGTTTTTCCAATGTTAAGTTGAAACCTTGACCAGTCGTCTATCCGCTTGCCCGTTGCATCAACATGCCAAGTCTGCTTTGCTCCTGTTCAACAATACTTTCGGCAACAAGCGCTAGAATTTCATCTGCATGACCGAGCGCAGGTGCGACTCTCCAAGTATGTCATGACTCTATTTTAGGAAAGCTTCCAACGCACCGATCCTAGGACAGATCCTTGCGGTACCTTGAATGTAACCTCCAACCTCCTCTAGCTCCCTAGCGTCTCAAAAAACAGGGAGTGGTTTCTCAAGTAAACCGTCAATTTCAGTACGTGATAGCTCGGCACACGCAAAGAATTGTCTAGGGGGCCTAGAACATCTTTCCATCTTACGGAATGAAAGGCTTTTCTGGCATCAAACGTTACGAGGAGCTCCACCTGTCGAGCCTCCCCTCCATCGGGAAGCAAAGTGCCTTTTTTCAAGCATGTGTTGAATGCGCTGAGCAGTAGGTTTGGCTGACGTTGGAGCACTAGTTTGTATACCTTTGCTGGGATACCATCGAATCCTGGCACCTTCTTGGTTTCCATAGAGAAATCTGCTTCATTTAACTCTTTTATAGACAAAAGTGAGCAGTCTTCCACGCTAGCGTCATTAGCCCATACGGGATTGGCAGAGAATTGTGTCCGGAAAAGACTGCTCATCTACTCAACGTTAGGTAAGCAGGATTGCCGCAAGGCCCCGATTTGCCGCCTTGATAGTTTATAACCGAGAACCCACGGATCCCCATTCACCCTGCCGAACTGGTGCTGTCAGCAGCGAGCTTTGATTCAGTTTATTGCGCTGCTAAATCTCATTCCGGCTAGTCTGCATTCTCCCATAGTGGTATATGCCTCCCCTCAGTCATTTAAACTTTGTGTTAAGCGACGGAGTTCGTGATACTCCTTCCCACATTTCAACTGTCACCAATACTCACCTCGATATCCTTCTGAGTGTGCAACTAACTGATTTTACGACAGCAACACCGCCACCATCCCTAGAAATGTCCTGCAACATGACTCCACCTGCTCCAAGAGCCTCGATAAATCCTCCGACGACGTTCCAAGGGGTGGCGCACACCGAAAGGTTGCATCAATCACTTCGAGCGCTATGAATTGATGGCAGCTTGCCGAGAAGCCTTCTAGAACTCGCCACTTACCTACGTAGGGAATGCTTGCCTCGCCACCTGGGGGCTGAAACCTTGTGGTGAATCTGGTATTCAAAACTACGAGTCATGTTCATGCTACCGTTTCGAGAATTCGGTTCCCTCTGAAGTCGAGATGAGGCATGGTCCATTCAAGTTCTATGACGATGAAGTCCCTTCCGTCCAGGAACCGCCCCTTCATGACCAAGATAGCGTCGACAAGAGCGCAAAAGTCCGACATCGTCTCATTCGGTGTTAGATGAGCACTTACCCTTAAGCAACTAATCCAGACAAAACCATCTCCTCGGCCTTGGGCAAGGACGCTTAAGTGAGTGCCGTTCCCAACGCGGATGCCAACGGCTGGGTCCTTATTTCTGTACTGTTCACTGATGAGCTCTAGGTCAGGTTTTATTTCTGCAGCCAGCTTCGCTAGTAACTCCTGAACAATTGCACTCTGGTGCATATTGATCTGTAGGATGCGGATCATCTTAACCGTCTACTTTCCGACTGTGAAGACTGAACAATATTCTCTGCAGACGCGCCATGATTTTTGCAAAGCACGCAACTCTTCTTTTCGTTGTAAGTATTCTCTTTATGGATTACCTGGCCGCTTCTGTGGTATAGTGCCCCTTGTCAGGTCAATGACAGATTGAAGACGTATGTTCATAATCTAAACATCGATAACATTTGGAGGTAACTTATAGCACAGGAAGTTTCTAGTCTCGAAAGTTCGCAGAGGTGATACTAATTCGGACATTGATTACCTCCGAACATTCGCGTTTGATGGCCTCTTCTACTTCGTTCTTTTCAATGAGGTAATTAGAATTTCGGATTTCCAAAGAGCAACTGGTATTCTAGGCAAGTAACCAAAGCTTTCTCTCCCAGTAGCCCATTGATAGCTTCACAGAACGTTCCAATTTTTATTGTCTTCGGATCCAATTCGGTGAGGACTCAACCACTTTTTGTTTTCCGCATGAAAGACTCTTCTCCTCTGCTATCTTTAGGTCAACCTAGAACAGATTTTGCTGGGGATTTTGAGAATTTCCGGAAAAGTATTGCCCCCCGTCGAGTTGATAAGCAGAGCTGGCGATCTAGTCCTCTTTCGTCTCGTCACCTATTCTGTTGGTGCTACGGCATTCGCATTTCCCTTAATTTTAGGCGGGAGATTTTCTGACGACATAGCATATTATTGCCTCTTGTTTCCTTTTGCCTTCTTCCTGTAAGCCCTGGACTCTGAAGTTTCCTTCAGATGCACCTTGGTTTTTTCGTTTTTTACACCTCACTCTGCAACGGGCATCCATTTACCGCCTACGGTGCTCCCAACCTATAGTAAGTGATACGATCCAAAAATTCCTCCAGCTCCATCAGTCCATTTTTCACGCCTTTGTTGAGGTTTTTCTGTAAGAACTCATCAGATCCAGTGGGCTTCACGACTGCCGTGTTTTGCTTGATAATACTTCTCTGTATGAACTGTACTCCAGATCGGCTTATATTTGAAGCCATTAGTACAACTTCAATGGTTTCCGCTGTGCCTCTTTCCGAAGCAACAGCACTGCGTGATACTGTCTGAATTGCTGCCTTCGTTTCGGCTACCGCATCACTTTGCGAGTCTTTTTCTTTATTTTGCTGTTTGCATTCCGATTTCCCGTCGTATTCCAACCCTTGCTGCCGCATTCGCTAAACGCTACAGCGAGCGACTCTGTCTCCATTCCTTTTTGTTCTCCATTGAAGCTTTTTACCAACGCATCATGTGCAAGGAAGTGGACCGCAAATAGTTAGGAATGGGTGTACCCACGGACTATCTACTAATACCGGTTCAACGCACATTACTCGACCAGGGACTCGAAAGGATTGGATCCTGATATAGGCCACAACTACCACCTTGGCAGAACTAAGCTTACATCAGCCCATCGACTTCAGCAAGGAGTTGTGGATGACTTTGGGGACTCTTAGTGTGATGCGGCGTGTAGTAGGCATTCTTGACCGAGAAGCTTTCTTGAGGCTACTACCTAGGACCAGCTAAATGATCACAACTACTTGCTCGGGCAATTCGGGAATGCCACTACCTGTATCGTAAGCGACCAACCAAGGATCGTTGACTACCCTTAAGGGGGATCCACACTCCCATGGTAGTACATCATCCGAAGGAGTAGATTAGAAGGGCCGTTTCTGCAATAGTTCCTTGTTAGGTTTCAAGCTCAGAATTATCGTTGGAATCTGGAATGGCCTTTGAAAGAGCATTTTCCATTTATTTGTATTTTTTGTTGTAAATTGAGTGCAAGCATTTTCCAAGCAATGTCGTCATTTAAATCCTCCATTACGGGCATGCAGCTTTTTGTGAAATTTCTCTTAGTTTGAATTGAATTATTTTTAGGGAGCATCCTTCGGCCATATATTGAAGGGTGCTTATATTGTTTTCATGCCCAAAACAGGATGAAAATACTACACGACATCGTGAAGATATTGCCACCGCTGATGCAAGACTATCCGGATGATTTCCCAGAGATCGATTGCAGAGTACCTCAGGAGAGAAGGAAATGCTTACCCAAAGTCCAACCCTGAAATGTCAATTTAGATAAGGGTTGCACGAGCGATATCACTGAGACAAGAGCATTGGATTTATAGCTTGGAATTCGCAGAACCCTATCTATTTCGGTGTACTTTTGGATGGAATAGGATATACTAGGGATCTTATCTTAATCTCCAGCTGATTGGCAGAGATATTATCTCAGTGGATTAAGTGAATACACTTTACCAGTACCACGCTGTCTTTAAAATAGAACAAATTTTGATTGAAACCCAAACAGCTGAAAATTTCGGTCTTTGAAATAGGACACACTTCAATAGCATCTTTGACTTCGAATAAGTCCTTCGTCTGTTTTCAATAATTTCCAGACATTTGAAATGTGTTCCTTATCCGCAAATAGATGGACGTGAGCAGATAAATGAAGAGGAAAAGGATCCTCTTAGAACGGCTTTTCTGTCTGGAACAGCTTGAAAGTCTGTGAGAGTCTTTCCTTTTTTAATGCATTTTGGAAAAATGTCACGATTATTCCGCTGACTGTTTTCTTTCCTTAAAAATGAAGGGTGAAGGATACAATACACTTTACAAAACGTCTCAAAAAATTACGTACAAACGTGAATAGCAAATGTTTCAGAAATGTTCGTCTTTGATGTTGGGTAGATATAAAAAAAATAATAAAGAGAAATCCAGTTGAATCCACCTCTGATCGGTGTTGAGTATGACTAGTAAGGATATATGCAGCCAATGAGCATCTCAATTGTAGGTGGTACGGTTCCCACGTGAGTTTCGGAAAGTAAGTAAGAAGCAAAACGATGAAGCGGAAAGTGGGAAAATCTCTTCCTACTTTTTTCCTTTTTTCCCACTAAGCTTGTCTACATTTGCCTTTAGGGCGTTGAAGGTCTTCCATTGAGCTTTTCCGTATTTCATATTTTCCTATTGAATTTATAAAACCGTTGGGAATTCCTCCAATAAAATGCCGATTTTCAAGGATGAAATGCAGGAGAATAACAGGAATCTATTATTCATGATTCGTCTTCAATGGAAGGTGAACCATGTTTTACAGTCGGCAGGTAGATAGGGCCTTGAAGTATTCACTTGGAAATAGAGATAAGATGCTTTGAAAAGATCTGATTTTAAGATTTTTCATTGGGAAGTAGAGTGATAACCCGGAAGTTGTTAAAACTTTAGCATAATAGTAGTTTCCCTGAATGCGACGTAGTGAGCCCAGCTTTAGATGGAGTTTCTCACCATCTGGGACTTGAAAAAATTGCTGGTTATTTACAAAACGATGACCTTGCAAGTAGTTTATATGTGGCGCTATGCACAGCAAATATTATCATTGAGTGTCACCATTCTTACGTTGGCGCCATGTCTTTAGGGGCAATCTAGTCTAGCGGGGAACCATCTTCCCTGTACTGTAAACAGTCATATTAGAATTCCAAGTCAAGGTAGAACAGCATACTCCGAGGGAACTTCTCTAGTTTGCGAACTCTGATTACCTTAAGCACCCTTATTTTCAGTTAAAACCCTTACAAGACTAATGAGAGAGAAGAGGTTGAAAGTCACGTTATTGGCACAGCATGTACCTCCGGGAGCGACGCGACAGACAGACTACTGGTTCCCAGTCTGAAAATCACTGTCGTCGAACTGGGATTAGCAAACACCAGTCGCACTACTCATGTTCCGAAACCGTTAAGATCCAGGGACGCCAACGAACGAGGGCCGGTAAGAATAACTGCTGTCGAAAGCCAGCGAAGAAACAGAAGTCTTCTGGAGTACTTTTCGTGAACCAGTATCAGAATGTCATTCTTATTTCAAAGGAGAATGTGCAAAGTGAGGAAGCTGATACTGTCAACGAGCAGGACCAAAATATATCGATATATAAATGGTTGCCATTTACCCCTTGGTGGGGGTAGGGTAGGGGTGCTAGACGTAAACTACTCCTATGCACCAGCGTTCGCGGTTACCTTAAATACCCGTGAGCACAACCCACGACTTCCAGAGACGCTCACACTCGTCCTCTACTGTTCTGCGCTAAGCACTTTTGAAGCAATCCACTCGTCGGCCATGTTGTGATTATGGATTCTACTGCATGGCGTAAACAGCATTGCCATTGTCGCTCGCTCTTCCCTAAATGATGTCAGAGTGCGTACGAATGGCAGGCGTGTGCGCCGACAAAGTTGCTCACTTGAGATAGTATCAGACCAGCGCACTCAGATCATATGACGCAGACTGGTATTGACGAAAGCTTGGAGCTTTTAGGTAGCACCTTCCATGTGTTACTCCCATATAGGAACACAGAAAAAAACACTAGCATGGGACAGTCTCAAATTGATCTTTATATTGAGATAATTGTATTTTCAGATTTTAGACAGTGCGACGAAAGCGGATCTAGCATTGTTAATGTGTCGGGCGACATCCAGTTCGGTGCCACCATCCGCGGAAACCACACTTCCTAAATGTACAAACTGATCGACGCATTCGATGTTCTGCCCTTTAATGCAGGTGGGAAGAGTGCGATAACAGTGACATGATGCAACCCTGGCTGCCTCCGCTTTCGACATCAAAATTCTCCGTGATTTTACCTAGGTGCAGCACGTAACATTTTGCGCCATCATATGCCGCTCGAATAATAGTTATTCGTTTTTTTTACATAGAATACTCCAGGTACACTCCCTGTTTATGTTGTCGGAAGCTTTCTCGAAATCGATGAAAAGCAGATACAGCGAAGATCTAAATTCCGCACACTGCTCCAAAATGATCCGTAGGGTGTTTATGTGGCCAATACGGTAGGATCCGAAGCGAAAACGAGTCTGTTCTCTGTCGACCAAGCATTCGGGATGTTCTTTGATGCGTTCCAGGATTATTTTAGTTATTATCTTTGCGACGGTAGGGAGCGCGCAGATACCTCCTCAATTGTTGTGTAATTCTTAATGATCTTCCACTCTCTAGGAAAGGTCTCGAATTCCCAGGATTTCCGTACGAGTGGAAGCAGCAGATCTGCAGTTACTACAGGTGCAGCGATAAATAACTCTGCGGGGAGACCATCAAGCCCAACGCCTTCACTCTGCTTGAATGCATTGATGGCCGAAATAATTTCTCTCTCTCACTGGATGTAATTCGGTTGAGAACCGTGGTGAACTGATGTTTCCACCTTTTTATTTGCTCGTCTTTGCTAATGAGGGGTTGAACGTTGACCTCGTTCACAGGACCATTGGTGTACACTTTTGAACTCATTATATTCTGCGGCATCCTCCGCTTCACTGATAAGCGCAATAGCAAATTCTCTTTTATCATGACGTGCACTATACTGGCCGCCTCGGGAGATCGCTCGGTATCGAAGTTCTAGGGGTCACGCCATCACTCGTAATGCTCAATAGAGCCTTCACTCCCTCTGTTTATCAATCGGATCCCCGATTCCGCAGTCAGCCGGATATTATGCCGCCTCTTCCGGAGGAGGCCTATATTACACGCGGGAAAAACATCTTTGTTAGCAGCCCAATGCTCGTCGATATTCTCAGGTGGATTACTTGGTCCATCTGCCCTCCGATCAGCAAGATAGCTCCTCCATTGTCGAACTACAGCTAGGTCATACAAGAGGTTGATGTTGAACTTAGCGGGTCGCACCTCAAGACCCTACGAGAAGTGGCGGACGCAATACGCAAGAGAACGTAAGCGACCATCAGATGGTAATCCCTTTCGAAGCCAATGTCATCGCTTCTCTGATTGCGCACATCCAATAGACAACTCTGCAATCTACTGCTGATGACGAAGTGATCGTTCTGATTGCTGGCACGGTGTCGGTCGATTGAAACCCAATTGACTTTATGGCAGGATCTGTGCTTGAACAATGTGCCATTAATGACGAAACGGTGGAAGCTGCAAAAATCCACAAGCCTCCCACCATTGTCATTACCGAGTACCCTCCTTATATCGCTTATATCCTTGAAATTCTCGCTCAAGCTGGAGAGGAGGAGGAGGATCGTGAGCACATTACCGAAACCTATCATATTCCGTTTTCGATAGCAATAAAGTTTCAAAATTTTCAGATTGCTAGCCTACAAATTTCTATCCCTCATAGTCCCCTATTTCGACAAGCAGGGAAGACTTTGCGCATATTCTTAAGTCCAAACTCAGATGGCTCAAACCGAGCTCACAGGGTTCACGAGGCACAGCCTGTGGATGAAGCTCCGTAGAAAAATTAGAAGTGCAGAGTTTTCAAGTTCGCAGAGGTCAAAGAGATGGCTAGGCAGCAAAAGTCGGCCAATGACGTGCGTCGAGAACAATATTGTCAAGCACTTCCTCGAATTCGAAGTGTCAGACTTGCTGAGCCGTAACAGCTGTTCAAATACACCCCCCACCTCGCAGTACATTGTATAGCCCGTCGACCGCATGTCAATATCGGCGCCCAACCAGTCCGATACTCTGATGGGTTCTATAGGGTTCATTACTGATGGCAATTTCCGGCCTAGGTTCGTAGGTGGCCTGCTGAAGTAAATCCTGAGCCACCCTGTAATGATTGAGCTTTATTTGAATAAACCTCATTTTCTCATTGAAGCCAGCGCCTTCCTAAATTCCAGATATTTACCACTTCCGGCAATATACCGGTTATAGCGTCCCTCTTTTTCTTCGCACAATAAGCATTTGGGATCCCAATTACATACCTTGACATTAAGGCCTTTCTCCTTACCCTTTTTGTATCGCTGGTACATACCTACGCGAAGTGTCCAAACATCGGGCATTTGCAGCACCTCTTTCAAGCAACCCATCCAATTCGAACTTTCCTTACTACTAACCACTTCTGAGTGCCGTCATAAGCTTTTCTCAGACTTACGATGAACTCTTCTACGAATTCCTCCACCTTAAATTGTTGTTTCAAGGCAGTGCAAATGTATTCTCTGAATACCACCTTATTGAGGTCCTTACACTTCTATAGATCTCATACTTTTGGGAACGTATCGCGACATTCTCAACAAACAAGTTTATAACTTGATTATGCAAGCCATCAGTTTTTTCCAAACTGGATTTTATCAGCTTAAACATAAGGTCGCTCTTCTGGGTCCTTCTAATCTTGCTGACGTTTCCGCCTAGATCTTTTAGGCCGCGGTCAGTTTTGACCTTTTTCAATATTTCCGCGTCGAACAAGTTGCCTTTTCTAGAAATCACAATTGCTCCTGGGCGAACTCGCACCACTGCCTTCTTCTTGGTTTTTTTGTTAACTTACTTGGTCTATCCTCCACTTTCGTTCCACCTCGATTTTGCTGATTCGATTGCCGAAGTTCGCAGTCGGGGGACCTGCTTTCTCAGTGCTTCGGTTTTTCACAACTATTAGTATGCCTTTTTTTCCTCTTAAGCATCTGCTGATTTCCCCACATATTTTCCCTGTAATCTCTAGTTCATCTTTCTTCCATTTTGTTACTGGTGTTGTCGGTACTTCATTTGAACACCTCCATCTACAAATCAAAAACACTTGTAGTTTAGATGCCACGGTAGTCAAGTTGTCCACCACCGAGGCACGGCGGTCGAAGGATATCGACGAGACAGCTTGCACACTCGCAAAAGCGGCCGGTACTGGGTACATGAACACATATTTACACTTCAGTAGGTATTCCCCTATCTGCAACCTGGCATCACACCTAATGATCACAGTCATGGGAAGGTAGAAATTTTCAAAACCTACCGCCGGCGGTTATGTGAGACTTTTACTCAATAAAACTCTCTCTCTCTCTCTCTCTTCTTCACTTACCCTGTGAGACTGCCATTTCGGTATTATGTCGCGGGGCAGGATCAGGTACGAACTACGGCTCGTGTAGCTATTTAGCGCCTCGGTGTCTATTTCTTCTCTTCAGGCTGTTAAAAAAAGCATGCTCGAAATCATCTCACATGTCTGGCAATATGGGGAATCGTCCCGCCCAAAACTATGCACGGTACGCTTAGTGTCCGCTTAGGAATTGAGTTAGGCCATAGCTAAATTCGTGCCTTCGTTTGATTCATTTTGAGACATCTAGGATAATTCTGTGAGTCCAGCTGTATTTATCCTTTAGGTGAATCACCCCATCTTTTTTTGCGACTTCAAAATAGCTTCACTAACGTCGACCCTCGTTCACCAAGATGTCCGTGGGATCCTTGCCTGCTATCACACAGACTTCTTCGTCTGATGTTGTACGGTAAGCGCACGACGTTCGTAATCCACTCAATCGCTATGGGGCTGCAATTTTTCTCCAATTTGCCCTATGTTCCAATGCTGATTTCCAAAATTGGGGCTGCATAAAGCCGGATGGAGTTGACAACTTGTGAATTAAGAAGCCGCCGGCTATGACTAGGGCGACTTACATTCGGCAGCATTTTTTCCAGCAATGTAGCAAGTCCGGAAACCTTTGTTGCTAAGTTCTCGGCATGCTGCTTGAATTTTGGACAATCATCAGTCAGTTCACAGTTCGTCTGTCTGTCTATCTGTCACACACATTTTCCTCAGAAAGTTCTCAGAAAGTTTGAAGCTATGAACAACCACACATGCTTTGAATTATATTGTTCCATCTTAAACTTAAGGGGAGTCCCCACATACGTAAAAAAACACCAAATATACTCCATATGGGATATCAGATGAAAGGTTTTGATAAGTACTTTTCTAGCAGGTGTATAGAACGGAAGGAGCGCGGAAGTCCGAAGAAGGTTAATTATTTCACTGGCCCGTTCTCGTAAACTGTCCAACCGAAAAATCTGAAACAAATTATAGTTGTCAAAGCCTAAGTCTTTTGAAATAGAATCTGTCAATTTTGCGAATGCGTCGAACTAAGCAGGGAATTCCTTTTCAACCCCCGAATACCGCCCCCACAGTCACGTATCTGTGGTGACTGTTATTTTTGTATCTAACTTTCTAAAAAAGATAAACCCTCATGAATTCAATGGCTCGGCAATTAAAATGCTCTTGGATGAAATCCCAATGAATATTGTAATTGGTGTTATAAAAAGGATATCAATGAATAAATGCTGAATGAATTTTCCTTCCTCAGCAATTACAACGAATTGATCGAAACTCCATACGAGTGCAGGCGTATGTTCACACAGAATATCAATTTCCCGAAATAAACGTGGGACCCACGGAGATGTTTCAGCATCCAATTAACACGCTGCTTTGCACCCAAATTTAACGCGATTTCAATTTGCACTCTGTACACAGTTTTTCCTTGAAATTCCCAGTTTCGTGTTCCTGTTATGCGTTGAATATTGGAGCGTCCTTTGGTGGCCAAGTGAAATCCGTTGTGGTCCCGTATCAATCAAAATGGATGCTCATCGATCTAAACGAAAAGCTTTTTTCGGGGCTTGTCTTATTTACGGATATTTTCGATTTCGATTAAGTTTCAATTAATGCTTTCACAGGCACGAATTTTAATTATAAAAGATAATAGTGTGGAAATGTTCAAATGAATGGCAGCTGAATTTCAAATGATTGGATTACGCGCTGTATAGATAGATAAAACGTTCGAATACTGATGGGGTTCCTAAGTTTCAATTCTAATTAATTTCATTGGAATTTCTCTTCAATAGAATTCTAAGAAAAAGCGGAGGCACAGGGTAAAATGCATTTCCACGATACAACCGACGATGGCGCATAAAACCTGAGAAACGCCTGCTGAACCAACACCAAACGCTCTACTAACGCGCCTCAAAACGAGGCAAAATGTACCAACTGGTCCTCCAGTTTGGGGGTTGGGTAGGGCTGACAACCCTACACGGAAAACTGATGCTACGAAGCCACGGAAGGACCCTCGGAGAGGATCGATTTTACAACGAAGAACCCGGAACGACAACGGATTAACGATTTGCGCATTTTCTCATGGAACGCGAGCTCCCTGTACAGATCGAATGCTGCTGAGCATGTAGCCGATACCCTGTCCCAATATAAAGCTGATGTAACAGCGTTTCAAGAGGCGCAATGGACAGTGACCGGTTTCCTGGAGAAGAGCCGCTACCCCATATATTATAGCTGCCATCCAGTAAACCATGTGCTCGGAGTAGGTTTCTTAGTCAGCCAAAAAATGAAACCGGCTGTTATCGGCTTTAAAAATATAAGCGAAAGGCTATGTACTCTACGCTTGCGAGGCAAGTTTAGAAATATAAGCCTCAAAAACGATCACGCCCCTACAGAAGAGACTGCAGAGCCGGAGAAGAATACCTTCTACGAGGCTGTTGAGCGGACCCTCGAAGCCTGTCCCACATATGATATCAAAATCATACTTTTTAGACTTTAGATTTTAACAGTTAAGTAGGAACGGAACCCGTATTCAGGCGATACGTTGGCTCCGATAGCTTACGTGGGGATACCATTGATAACGGACCGCGGATTATTCAGTTGCCAGCATCGCACGAAATGATTGTTAGAAGTACCTGGTTTGCGCGGAAAGCGGTCCACAAACATACATGGGCCTCTCCAGTTGGGACCAATTTCAACTAAATTGATCACGTTCTGATCGAACGCCGCCACCTCTCGGCCAAAAATATAGGGGGGCCAATATAGACTCGGATCACTATCTCGTTGGCATGGTGTTCTGAGCTCGAATTACGACACCACCTACAATCCCCTCTGACAATCATATGAGAGTGAATACCGAAGTCATTCACAACACACCTCTTCGCAACACCTATAAGGGGGAAATGGATGCCGCAATAACCGCAGTCAACACAGATCCTATTATACATAACCACCTGAGGAGCATTACCATTAATACGGCCACAAAGATACTTGGCCCCAGCCGGAGGAAAAGTCGGAACGGCTGGTTTGACGATGATTGCACGCTAGCTACGGAATGGAAGAATACCGCATACCGAGTAATGTTGCATTCTGAAAAAACGCGTGCACGCACAGAGACTTATCACGAACTTCGTCGAGCGGGGAAGAGACTTCACAGACGGGAAAAGGAAGCCTGGGAGAACCAACAAGTCTGTGCACTAGAAAAGTACAGAGAGCAACCGCACCAGGTGCGGAAATTTTAAGAACAAGTCAGCAGGATGAAGCCTTATACACCTCGATGCTTATCCTGGCGATACAAAGAGGGAAATCTGATTTCCGACAGAATGGGCATATTGGAGCGATGGGTTGAGTATTTAGATGAACTGCTCAACAATCAAAATATCGACGAGTTGGAGGTCCCGCCAGCTGAAGACGACGGACAAATACTACCACCACCAAGTATAGGAGAAACAGTTCGTGCAATTCATCGGTATAAAAATCATAAGTCGCCAGGAACCGATGGAATTACAGCCGAATTAGTTAAATATGGAGGCAACCAATTACCAGTTTTCTCTGCGGCAAGCGATGGTAAAACCATGGGAATATGAACATCCGTTGCATCATGTTTTCATCATCATCATCATTAACGGCGCACAAACCGGTATCCGGTCTAGGCCTGCCTTCATAAGGAACTCCAGACATCCCGGTTCTGCGCTGAGGTCCACCAATTCGATATCCCTAAAAGCTGTCTGGCGTCCTGGCCTACGCCATCGCTCCATCTTAGACAGGGTCTGCCTCGTCTTCTTTTTCTGTCATAGATATTGCCCGGTGGGATCATCCTCATCCATACGGATTAAGTGACCCGCCCACCGTAACCTATTGAGCCGGATTTTATCCACAACCGGACGGTCATGATATCGCTCATAGATTTTGCCATTGTGTAGGCTACGGAATCGTCCATCCTCGTGGACGCCTGTGATAGCATAGCTAGAGCAAAACTGTACACGGCCATGAGAGACTTCGGCATCCCAACGAAATTGATAATACGGACTAAGCTGACCCCGACCAATGTGCGAGGCCAAATAAAAGCAACAGGATCAAGAATGGGATCATTCGAGACCATTCAACATCAAAAACGGTCTAACACAAGGGGATGCCCTATCATTCGTCCTCTTTAACCTGGCCGTGGAGAAAGTGATTAGCGTTGTCGATGTAAATGCGAGAGGGACCATCCTCTTGAAGTCCACCCAACTACTGGCCTACGCTGACCATATCGACATCATGAGAAAAACAACCCGAGATGTACAGTCTACCTTCATCCAGATCGAGCTGACGCGAAATCTTGGCCTGCACATTAGTGAAGGCAAGACGAAGTACATGGTGGCAACACCAGTGCCAAAACAAAAAGAACGAACCATATCGAATGGTCAAACGAAAACAATGAAGATAGGAGACTACAACTCTGAGACCGTTGAAAATTTTTCATATCTAGGGTCGAAAATCACAACCGATAACAGCTACGATGGTGAAATCCGCGCACGGTTGTTGTCAGCCAATAGATCCTACTTCAGCTTACAAAAACTGTCCCGCTCGACGCGTCTCACCATAGGGTCGAAACTCTTACTGTACAAGACAATGATCTTGCCAGTCCTCATGCATTCCTCGGAGACTTGGATTCGTAGCAAAAACAACTGCGAACTCTTGGCCGCGTTCGAGAAAAAAATCCTCAGAAGAATTTTTCGCCCCCTACATGAGGATGACGATTCCGTAGCCTATACAATGACCAAATCTATGAGCGATACCATAGCCGTCAACTTATGGATAAAATCCGACTCAATAATTATGGTGGCAGGTCACTGAATCCGTATGGATCCAGCTCGGAAAGTCTATAAGGGCAATATCTTTGGTAGAAAAAGAAGTCGAAGTAGACCCTGCCTGAGATGGAGCGATGGCGTAGGTTAGGACGCCAGACAATTTTTAGGAATATCGAATTGGTGGATCTCGGCGCAAAACCGGGGTGTCTGGAGTTCCTTATTAAGGCAGGCCTACACCGGATACCGGTTGTTGCGCCGCTGATGATGATGAATGCTGACAATTGAGCTCGTAGCCTCCGGCATTGTGGTCTGAAAACGCTTTGAAAACCGAAGGAATAAGCCTACTTGTTTCACTATGTACTTGGTGACTTTATATTTCTGGCATGCGATGCACTGTCTAGCCCAAGAGTTAACATCCTTATTCATTGAGGGCAACAAATATTTGTTAGTGACCATCCCATTCGTTGTCCGAATATGTACGATCTGTACTGCATAGAATACTTCCTTGCGAAAAATCCCCGAAATATATGGCCTACGTCCCTTTTTCAGAGGTCTTACAGAGTATTTCGGAGGTTAAGCCGAAAAGGGAAACACTCGAAATTTGTATTTGTAGTTGTCCCTGAAGTTCTGAAGCACTCCATCATCCTTCTGTGCATCGGCGATTGCCGAAACCATGACCATCACAAAGCGTCTGCAACTATATTATCTTTGCTGTACACGTGCTGGATATAGAAAGTAAGCTGGCTTATAAAGTTCAGGTGCCAGAATTGGCGAGGGAAGATTTTGTGCGGCTCCTGCTTCCAAAGCTGAGATAAGAGCGTGTGCTCTGTGAACACTGTGAACGGCCGGCCTTCTAGGTAGTTTCGGAAGTACTTTATTGCCATGTGCGCGGCAAATAGTTCATGACCGTAGGTGCTGCAGCTCTGCTGAGCTGTATTCAATTTCTTGGAAACAAAGCTCAACGGTTACCAGATCTGCTTTATCTTTTAGAAAATCAGCACCTACTGAGATTCATCTGTTTGAGGAAATGCCAGGAGTGTAGCGTTCGCTATTTGCCGTTTGGCTAGCTCACAAGCCTAAACGACCTCTGTAGACCAAGGAATCATGCATGAATCTTTGGTCTTGGGTCCCAGAAAGTAGGCATTGGGGTTGCTCCATTTTGTACGACTTTGGGCAAGAAACAATGATAGTAGTTTGACATGCTCAAAAAAAAAAAAAAACCTTCGTAGATCCTTAACCGCCTGAACCTTATCTGGATCCCCCTGGGACTTAAAAACTTCACCAGTTGTTGAAGGAATTTGCACTCTTCAACGTTAAGTACAAGACCGGCCTCGAGAAGACATAGAAAATGCATTCAAGATGTTCCAAATGCTCAGACTCTGAAGAAGAGGCTTCGAAAACATCATCCAAGCACAGGAAACACTCGAAAAGTCCGAAGGGTGTGTATAATGCCGCTTTCGTTCTTCTTGAATTACAGGAATTTGATGGTACGCCTTGGCTAAGTCCAAGTTCGTGAAATCACGGCACTTAGCAAAATTATGGATTAGGATAGCAGTCTGGAATGGTGTGAGCATTCAGAAGTCTGTAATCTCCACAATGTCTCCATTTGCCGTTGAACTTTGAGACCATGTGTAATGGAAAAGACCAGCAACTATTTTATGGTCTGCAATACCCTGTTTAAAAGTGTGTCGAATTCTTTTTTAGCAACACCGAGCTTCTGGGGTGATAATGAACCCATCTTCGAGGAACCATAAGAAACAGTAGTGGATGAGGTGCTGTACATGATGCCTAGCTGGATGCGAGAGCCTACTTTCGGTAGTTACCTTGCTGTATTTTCGAAGAAGCACGCTAATGTGAGAGTCAGCTACTTCTTCAAAAATGAATGAGGGACTGACAATAGAGCAGGTGACAAGCTTCCTGAAGACCTAAGCTAAATTGGAGGATCTATAAGAGATCTATTTTGTAGATCCACTAGCAATCCATAGTGAGCCTAGAAAGTCTGCGCCTAATATGGACTATGCCATGAGAACATTCATCGAAGTCCCAGACTTACGTCTATTTACCTGTAAACCGTAAATGTATATGATTCAAGAGTTTGCCGCCGCTAGTTTGGGTTGATGCGGAATCAGTTGGTGATTCCGCGATGCCGGAAGAACTGAAACGTATGTGCCCGTGCCGGCCAGGTAATGGCGCTCACTCAAGGGATCATATATTGTTAAGCGGCGTGAAGCTGCGTTCTCGGTAGCCGGCGCCGGAGCTCCCAACGAGTTCAGTTTTTTGAAGGCGTAAAGGTGCACGTTCTTTCTTTCATTTTTTCCTTCGGCTGGTTGGTTTCTCTTTAATTCCAAAAAAATTTCGCATTGTCAAGGTGAAAGTTATTTTCACGATGTGTGAGGTGGAAAATTGCGCATCCAAATAAGATGTTGTTGCTACTGGTAGAATTTGAGCAACTGTTGGCATTGGCTTAACCAAATCCAACTTGCGACGCAGCTTGTTGATTGGATCAGTTGGGACTAATTAGTGACGATGACTGCAGTTCTGGGAATTCGGGGCCTATATTGTTGATCCTGAGCTGGTGTCCGACCAGGGGGAGCTGAAATCACGGAAGTGCAAGGTTCGGTTTCTTCTTATATTATAACTTTGGGATTTTCTCGAATTTGCACGGTACTTTGGAATATGCTGGAAGAATGGTGTAAGTTCACTGGCTGGGGTTGGTGGTTAAGTCTGAGCTTTGAACTGATTATTATAATTTGTCTGGACAAAATTGCTTGAACTTGAAGTAGTGGAGCTCGCTGGACTGGGAGTCGAAGAGGCAGCCATGCTTGAGGCCAAGGAACTCGATGTTGAAACTAGTGCTGCTTTATGGTTCAATGTAACTTCAGCAACAATTGGAATCACATTAATTTCTGAAACTTTGGTTTCTTCTGAAGGACTGATTTATAGTTTCTGCACCGTTAGAGTGGTTTTGTCGTCCGGGGCCACCAATTGTAGTCCTACCGTGTTTGGTAAAATAACACACAACTATTGATATCAATCCTTTCACATTTAATAATGACCATTATTCAAGTTAATTCTTTTACATTTAATTTAGAACATTAAAATTGAAAATCTTTTTTAAGCTTTTATAACAAGCAATCCAATTTCAAAAACATCGATATTATTCTTTCCAATTAAAAAAAATATTAAATCGTCATTCTACTTTTTTCCCCTTGTCACCGCAGAATAATACTCCCTGATTGCTCTGCTGACCTCGTGGCTGTCAACCCGCTACCAACAGGTAGGCAAGCCACTCAGGCGAGTGAGTTGCGCTCCACATCTCCAACTTCCCCTTCTTCCCCTTTTCCTGGTAAAGGCGATTCTAACAGGCGAAACTGTAGTCCCCTCTTCTTTCCGGCTGAAGCTCCCTTCTGTTTTTTGAAAGAATTAGGCAACAATGTCACCAACATGCCGACCGTAGTCTAGTTTCCAATTCCTGTGATATTCTTTCTGGCTGGTGGATTCGAAGTCTGTGACTCCTTACCACTTGGAAAGTTACAATCCATTGCTTGAATCTTCGTGTATTTTTGGACACGTTTGGGGTAGAAGTCAACTACTCCAGGCTCCCCCACCACGACAAGATGATTCGAGGACGCTCCTTTTCAAAAATAGCCTTTCCCCGTTTGGACTAACCATCACGGCTCCGCACTCTCATTCTCCCTTTCATACAACACCACATCTTCCTTGATATCCAAGTCTGAAACGTTCCTAGTTTTTACTTGTTCAATGGCATCGCAATGACGTTTATAGATTGATAATTCAAAAACGGTCCAATATCATCAATCAAAAATTGGAGACCAACCTTGAAATGAATAATTGTTTTGAGGTCATGACCCTGTCAAACAAAGTCAGACACAACCGTAAACAATAAACATAAAACAAGGTGTTTATGAAGCAGAAGATGTTTAGACGCGAGGGACCGAATTTCGTCCTTGCAGCCACATCAATTTAGTCGAGTAGTTGAATTTTGTAAACTTCGCGTCAGTCAAACCACGTTGCTTGTACTCTTTAAAAAAAATTCGATAATTTATCGCCTCACTTAAAAAAAATGTCATTACGAACCAATTCACGTAAAGTCGTTTCAAGCCCCCAACATATTCATTGGAATTTTTTTATATTTTCCAGACAATCATATTATCACGTATTCAAGATTTAAAAACATTTTTTTCTTAATAATTTCGTTTTCATTGGAAGTTCGTGTCAAGACGTTGCAAAACTGGAACATACGCCAGAGCCAAGTGAAAATTCGCAAAATAAATTTCAAATAAGACCTTCAATAACACGCTACCTTCGACGTAATCTGCCAAGTCCATCGCCAACATATTCCAGCCACCCTCTTTCATATGAATATAAGCCCAATAACGATATCAGTCGGGGGCTATGTAAATATCTTTATCTTCATTTTCCAACAATTTCGATGGAGTGAAATTTTCAATTATTTTTGTTTTGCCACTCTTTTTACACTGTCTCAGTATAAGCGAAATAAGGAGCATCTGCTGCATTTACCGATGGGGAATGTTGTGTAGTGGGGGAACTAACGAAGTGGCCTACTCACTGTGGGATGTGTACCACTTTGGAGGCAAAAAAGGAATAGAGTATCTGGGAGACGCGCTTATATTAAATGCCTGAGGAATAGAACTTCTATTAAATAAACGCCATTCTTTAAAAGAAGTGTAGTCCTCGGAAATTATGCTTTCAATAAAATAGATCGAAATAAGCCATTGAGTCACACATTCACCTCTGTAGCTCAATTTCACAAGAAAGCAAAACGGAGCTCAAACCCTTTCTGCAAAGCTTCTAAAACGCTGGAATATACATATACATATACATTTATAACACTAAACTCCATCTGAACTCCCCCCGCAAAGCAGAGCATATTCCAAGGTGGAATAGGTTGTATCGTCCTGACGACCACACACGTGTAATCTACATCATTCTCATAATTTTACAGCAGCATCTGTGGAGCATCGAATTGCGTTCGTAATGTATATATTCAGCTAACCCATATCCACTACCCCCGACCCTCACAAGATACGACTTACTCTCATAACCTCTCGAAAATTTTATTATCCAATTTCGTAGTGTTTTCACAACAGATAAGCATGGTGAGAAGTTGTGTGATGGTGAACATAACACAAACGCTCCTGGCTCGAATTTATGATGTTCCTTTGACTCCCACACTTGCCATTAATGTTAGATACTAGCGTGAGAGAAAAAATGTAAAGATATATGCATGGTAGGTAGATTTTCAGGTCACGGGTAATATTGTACTCCTGTTACCAATTAAATTGTAGGCACTAACCCGATATTTTATTGCTTTAAACGCACATGGTGCTTCCTTTGCCAGGACCTTAGACGAGAAGAGTTTATCTACCTGCGGCAGTCCATTAATTTCATGGTGGAAGCAAACGGAGCTTTGGAAACAAGATGTCGATATGGAGAGACTTTTGACATTTTCCATTTGTAAAATGTTTCTACCGAAAAACTCTATTTCAAGTTGTCAAGTACGAATTCAAAATTATTCAGCTCGCGGCAGTAAACCTTGTTATAAATTCATGGTTACTGTTAAATTTTCAATCCCCTTCCCGGAAGTGAAGGTTGATGCAGGGGGAAGGAAAGATCCCCCTTTTCAATCCCAATGAAAACTCGTAACGGTCATTCCCTCTTCCCTGAAAAACTAAGGTGTCTAAAAGTAAGGTTCTCTCGATATCGTGATAGTGAAGTTAAAATATTCAATCCTCGGAAAGGCACGTTAAGTAAGAGAACAAGGTTATGGCACTTCAAATGTTGAGGAAGGTATCTTGCCATCATCTTGGTCAAGTTCGATCTACAAATCTTCCACCCGGTGGAGTAAAGGGTAAGAAAAGTTTGTAAGAATCAAAGAAAGGTCCCCTCTTTTTTGACCCGATAAAAAATTACACAGGACACTCCCGTTAAAAAGGGCCACTTGTTATTCATAGAACCCTCGAGGAGAAGGAGCGGCCTCACCTCTCCTCCAAACTAAAGGGATGATTGGCTTACCGAAAGCCTATTAATAATTTAGAAACAACTCCCTTTAGGGCGTTGTAACTCTATGGGGGAAAATTAACGCCATACATTTTGGCAGGTCTAGATAAAGAGAACCTTCCCCCTTTCTGCTGCACACCTTTCCCACTCCCTCTTCCTTCAGGGGTATGATGCTCAAATCAAAATTTCTCACGATAATATAAGAATGTTCCCTACTCCTTTTGAAGCTTCATAACTTTTTAAGTTGCCCGGATAAGTATAATGGAGAATTACATTTAAACAAGTCGGGAAACCGGAAGCTAGACGCTTCAGGTGTGAAAGGTTTTGTGTATTTCTTTTATAAAGAGATTTGAGTGGGCATTTGTCCCATTAGTATGTAGCACGTAATATATGCATATATTATGCGAGAATATCTACTTTCAAGTGATAATGACATTCAAAGTCTTGAAGTTGCACAGAAAGGGCAGCTTTGACCTACTATAACTTTGCCGTGATTTTAAGAGGAACTTAAGGGGGGTTTTCCTGCCAATTACTAAAAATTATAGAAATGTACTAAACTTTATTTGAGCAGGTATCAGTATGGAGGGTATTTTGGGGCCTAGGCACCATAAAGTGGCAGCCTCTTGACTTTTCTCAGATTTTTCGGTACTTTCTAAGAATGGGTTTTGTGTTTACACAAAATCTTAAAAAAATGTTATGAATGAATTCGTATCCTTGTAATCCCCAATGAAGGTTAGAATTTTAATTGGTGATAAGTTAGATAAGTTATTGTACCGTATGCCTGATACCATTCTGTGGCCGCACTTTGATCTTCGACTTCGATATTGGCTCCACATTCAGCAATAAGCTTTTCAAGCTCATTGAAGATTTGATTGATCAAACAGTTTCAATACTACGTATGGGCATGATGATAAGCAGGCATCAGTGGCCGCTACGAACAGCCCAATTGGCGCCATTTTGATGCCACAAATTCCTAAAACTGCTACTATGAGTGCAACAAGGCAGAGTCCAACAGGCTCAGATTTTCAGAGCAAGCCCATAGCATTCATAAATGAAAGCAGTTCTCTCGTCCTGCAGCTAGGGATCTCTCTGAGGTCGCTGGTCGCGCCCCCTTGTAATCTTGCATACATTTGCATGCGTCTGACGCAAGAGCTCACGTGGTCGGGTTTTGTTATAAGCGGGCCAAATCTTCCTTGACTTGGCACAAATGGTGAGCCTTCGCCATCTGAGGTCCGCTGCTGCTAAGTATTTTAAGTAGATTCCAACCTTGTCAGTCGGCAGTGGGACACACACTGCACCCGCCAAAGGACTGCGAAGAGAAGAACCCCGCCTGGTAGTCCATCACCACGCACATTCCCTCTTTGGTCCCATGACTGGGAACCCGAAGAACCCCTGACCTTGAACGTTCCGCCTAGTCTGTTCAGCGCGTTTCTGCACTTGCTTGGAGTACAAAGCTGTAATGGCCTCTTGGCTGTCGGCTCCAGCCATTGATAGGCTTCCTGTATCGACAGAACACACTAACGAAAAAGAGACCGTGCGACTCGCATACACTGTGTGTATCTGACAAAACTTCCGTGCCAACTCTACAGACCATCTTCGATGGAGAATACTACAACGCGCCGCCGGTCTTCCACTCTGCCCTGGGTGGAAAGACCACAGCAAAGTTTCTTGTAAACTTCGTCTTCTATGTTGGATCATCCGCAGGGAATGCCCAGATTTCCCAAAGTACTTCGTCTAGGATGTTACTATGATGGCACTTAGCTGTCCAGTCCTCACATAACCTGACAGCACTGCATGCAACGTGTTTAACGTGGGGGTCTAGGGAGTAGAGGTGTAACAGTACATTGAAACCCGGGTAGGAATGCAGAGCCCCGGTAGCACCTGCACACGCAGTTCTTTGAATCCTACTAAACTTCGTTCTATTGTACTTTTTACTTAAAGCCAAAAATAGAGCCGTTCATTAAGATGTGCATGAGAGAACCAAGAACGGCTCGAAACCCCATTTCATTGCAAATATCGTCTTGCAGATATAGAAGGCTATACAGGCCTTCTTAACCCGCAGTTCTATGTTCAATCTACAATTTAGCTTCGGATCCAGGATTACACCCAGATACTTTACATTGGAGGAAAGAACTAACCTTCGTTCGTTCAGTCGAGAGAGCGAGAATTCAGGTACCCTTATCTTGGTGGTAAATAGCATGAGTTCCGTTTTGGTTGGATTTGTACCGAGTCCGCATGTTGACCCAAAGTTTCTCCCATGATGTCACTCATAGTGGAGGGAAACACCCCTGAAATCAATACCACCTAGTCGTCAACATGCGCCATCACCTACCTCCCACTTCTGCCTAATGTCCGTAAAATTTCTTCCGCCACTATCAACCAGAGCACCAAAGAGATGGTGCTATCCTGGTGCGTGTCTCTGCTCACAGTTCTGATTAAGTGACTACCTCCCCTATCCGCCTGGATTATCCTAGTTGTTAGCATGCATATCCAATGTGCACATATCGCATATCCAAGAGTGTGGTACTATCCTAAGGTGATACAACTCCGATAAATCTCGAAAATTCACGACACCACCCTTTCTTACCGCTACTGTAGCATGACTGGCATTATCCGTGTCATCTTCGGTAGGATTCTTATTAACTTTGAACGCCCCACACTAAACTTTTGTCAACAAGATTCGAACAGTAGTTCCTGTAAATCTTAATATTCAGTAGTCTTTCTATTTGAACTATCTTTCCTGTAGTTTCTTAAAATACAATGGATGTTACTGCGGGCTCCTTCTTAGTGTTTAGTGATTCCTCGGTGGCAGGTATTGAGAGGACATCGGATATTGATCACTGATAGAAGTTTGATACTGTATCTGCATTTTGTTAAAATGGGACGGCCGGAACTCGTCATGAAGCAGAACGAACTGCGTTGCTCCCATAATAAGACGGCTCCTGGTAGATACCGGGCCGAGACCACAGCTGCAGCCGTGTCCGTTCCTGCTTTGATTTGCTCGAAGAAGCTCATTTTTGCGTCGAGCATTAAACTAAGGCATTTAACCGCTGGTTTTGGCTCTATAGTCAACTCGCCATTCGATATGGGGCGTAGGGTCGGGATTCTCTTCTTGGTCAAGATAACTACTTCGGTCTTTTTTAAGGCAAGGCTGAAATCATGACCAGTCATCCATCTGTTAACCCGTCGCATTGAGATGCCAAGTCTGCTTCACGCCTGTTCAACAGTACGCGCGATAGCTTGGCACATGGAAAAAGTGTTCTAACGTGCCTAGCATATCTGTCCATCTTACGAAATTTACGGCATTCCTGACGTTATGAGCGTTATGAGGTACACTATCCGTCGAGATCGGCGGCTGTTTGCCTCGACCCGATGAACCGCATCCACGACCTCCATAACAGGATTTCACTGCTCTGAAGGCGAACTATTTTGGCGATAAGTATGATGAGCACGACCACTTCTCCAGCCGTGCCACGCATAAACAGCGGTCGGTATGTAGACGGAAGCTCAGGGTCTCCTTTTCCATTACTGCTTAGCGCAAGTGTCGCCACGGTCCAGTGACAAGGAAAAATGTCTACCTTCAAGCAAGCGTTGAACGCCCCGAGCAGCAGGCCTGGCCATTTACGGAAAACCAGTTTGTGAACTTCCGCCAAGATACCATCGGGACCTGGCGCCTTCTTGTTTTTCATGGTGAGAACTGCTTCTTCGAGCTCTCTTATTGTGAAAAAGAAGCAATCCTCGACGTTTTCCGCGCTATTAATATAAACCTGTACGAGATGCCCGGAAATAATCTAGTGAAGTCATTAAAGCCAAAAATCAGGTGTGACCGTTGTGTCCAACGGCGGAACTTATGACACTGCTTCCGTAGGTCAGCACGAAAAAAGTACTTAGAAGGCTTGTCTCGGCTGGGACCCCTCTGAAACATGGAAGCCTCACACCCTGTCGTTATCAGGTTCATCACTGAGTTTGGGACAGTATCAGTTGCAACGCTATTACCCCGCCGAATCGTTTTCCAGCGCGACCATGCCTGTTCCAAGAGCTTCAACGAACTTCCCGATGTTCACTCTTGTGACGTTCCACACACAAGGGAAGCGTCGAGTTGGTGCTAGCCGACAAGCAGTGTCAACCACTTTGAAGTGATCAACTGCCAAGAAGTTTTCCAAGACTCGACACTCGTCCACCGATGGTGCCAGAGATTCTGACGCAAAAGTTTTGTAATGGATGCTTCCTTGGAAGCCTGGGCGCCGGAACGTTGGCTTGGATCTGGTGTTCAAAATTGCGAGCCCGGTTTTTCAGGATCTCTGTCCCTCCCGAGTCTGACTGAGGCATGCCCCATTCAAATGCCCTAGCAATCAAGTCACCACCTACCCACCGCACTACGGATACATACATGATAGCAACATATGTCCACATTACTACCTGACCGCCTACACAACCCATAAGCTGAGAGAGCTCGTTTCATCTTTATGCGGTTTTATTTGGATTTATTGAAGGTCCGAGCATTAGACACCAACTGTCAATCAAATGAACAGCGCGTTGTGTATTTCTACACACGATTGCAAGATCTCGACCAACAGCCAGAACAGCCACGTCATCCGCATAAGCTTGAACGTGTATTGACAGATTTTGCCGTTCGCATTGTAGTGAGTTGTGTCCGGATAGCTGAGTGGTTAGAGCATAAGGCTATCGTACGGAAGGTCACGGTTCAAATCTCATTGGTGACAGTGGGATTTATATCGTGATTTGCCGTCGGATACCAGTCGACTCAGCTGTGAATGAGTACCTGAGTCAAATTAGGGTAATAATCTCGGGCGAGCGCAATGCAGACCACATTGCCTCCTACAGTGTACTGTAGTGTACCGTTACGGTCTTGAATGAAGTGCTCTAACACACTTCAAGGCCCTGATCCAATATGGATTGTTGCGCCAACGATTATTATTATTATTATTATAGTAGTGAGTTGATCAGCATACTCCAGAGAAGTGACGATATCACACCTCCTTCAGGGCAGCCTTTCGTGGCTTCCGTTGTTAGGTAGCGATCAACACCCACTTTATCATACAACAATATCTGCGTTAGCATAGCTTAGATCCACTTTATTATAGTTTCATCAACACTATGCTCTCTAGCGGCATCACAGAGATTCTGCAATGATTCGCAGTCAAGCCCCTTCAATATTCACCAACACCCCCATCGCGTAGTCACCTTTCAGAGTTGCATCCTCTATCTTTGAAAGCAAAGAATGAAGAGCAGACTCACAGAACTTTCCAGGTTGATAAGTATGTTGATTTTCATTTAGTTGGTGCGACCTTAGCGCCTTCTCGCGAATGTGACGCTCAGCCAGCCTCTCCAGACATTTCAGTGAAAATGATGGTAAGTTGATTTGCCTGAAGTTCTTTGGATTTGAACAGTCGTCTTTTCCAGGCTTAGGTATGACAGCTATCTTCACCTTCTGACAAGAGGAAGGCGCGTAGCCCAGAACAAGACATCCTCGATAAATATTTCTCAGAAGTTGCTCTAAGTAGTCCATACCATGCCATCTATGCCAGGTACTTTAAATAGTGCTATACCTGCTCTCGGAGTGTCATAATTCCCCTTGTAACACATTCGTGTTAAAGGGTCGACAGAAACCGCCAATTCTCTTCTTCCCACTTCTGAGACCCGCTCCTCCGGGGAGCCGGGGGATGTACTTCCAAGAGAGTCTGTATAGACTCAACTCTGGAGTTCATGAAAGTACCATCCGGTTTCCTAAGAGAGTCGAACTTGGCCGCCTCATTCTTATTAAGGACTCTGCACAGCTTGGAAGTCTCCCTTTCATCTTCCAGTTCCTGAGTTGAGTAGTACTTTGTTCACCTCGAAAATCGTTCAGTTCAGGAACGCAGAAACCGTTTGAACTCTACCTCCAGATTCAATACGGTAGAACTACTCTGGGTACCTGGTCATTGTGCGTAGAGGGAAATGAAATCTCGAATGCTTTAGCGAAAGAGGGCTCAATTTCCCCCATGCCGGGACCAAAACCAGTCACATTGGCTAAGTCGGTCTTCAAAAACTGGGAACAAGCTTCCCACAATCACAGGTAGCCGAGCCTAAACGCTGCTAGACACACCACACTTTTCCGGCCAGAACCGAACATGTGTACCGCAAAGTTTATCCTGTCGAAAAGCAGGAGGACTTGCAAGAATATGGTGGGCATTCTGACTGGCCACAATTCACTAGCGGGCCATATGTTATGTTATGAGGAAACGGAATCCACGGAGCATTTCCAATGTGAATGTCCCGCATATGGACGCATCAGGAATCAGATCTTTCGAACCGATGGCCTCCAGTTGCGACGGGTACCATCACATCCACTAACGGAAATCCTGCGATGCGTTAACGAATCCGGAATATTCCGTTAGATCAGAAGCTATAACTTCTCCCCAACTATATACACACACACAAGCAGTGGTAACTATGACGTTTCTCCTCTTACCATTGACCTGGTATTGTAAGTAAGTAAGTAAGGGTACTGGGAACAAAATTGCCTCAGCATGGTTGCCTTTTACAATTTTGGCATCAGAACGCAAACCCTCGGTCTGGAGGATCTTTCATCGAAGAAAATCCTAGTCCCCTTGACTGATCCAACACCACAGATTCTTTTCTTGAACCAGAAATATATAAGAGCAGTCCTGAAACTTTGCCAGTCTTGCCACCAGTAGATAGGAAGGAGCTTTAACATGCTGCAGGTTAATTTGACTAACTCTCTGTTTGTAGCCATAAGTGTAGTCTAATATGAACATCGCCGCCAACTGAAAAGTCTGCTGCTTTCAGCGTGGATCTCACCGGGATTATTAGCTTGTCCTCACCTTCTGCCGAAAATTCCGCTTTCTTGCGTTCGATTTCTCTCGATATTGTCAAACTTGGTGGTGTAGCAACATCCATGTCCTCTTTTCCAAGAAACTTCGCCTTCTTTCGCAGTTGCTTCCATTGTAATCGGCTAGGAGCCCTCCCAGCTTCACGGTGTCCGAGCTGCATAGATCTATTTTCACATACCGGTCTTAGGCCAGTTGCGTCCACATTACCCGCTTCCCTTTTTTCCGTTTTCCCGGGTACAGGTGGAAGAGAAGTGCGGTCGAGCCTTCCTCCACCGTATTTTAGAAGAATTAGGGAACAGTGTCACCGACAGGCCGGCCGTAGTTAGGTTCCCAGTTCCTCTCATTAAGGGAGTTGCTATACTATCCTTTTTGGCTGACCGCGCCGTAGACACCGGGTGTAGGTTTTCCACTGAAGTGGAGAGCCTGTCTTCCACAGATTTCTCCGTAGGGTAACATGAATTAGATGAGGGCTCAATATCAGCGCCTCGGCCACGGCCTGATTTCTCGAAATCGCGAGTGGATTCGAAGTCTGTGACTTCTTACCGCTTGGAGAGTTGCAATCCATTGTGTTTTTGGACACTCTTAGTAGTAAACTACCACAAGCTCCCCCACCATGATAAGGTGGTGTCCGAGGAGGAGGAACAAAGTAGCACTCCAGTATCAATCAATAGCTTTTGCTTCCTTAAAACGAATCCTTTACCCCGAAATTCATGCTTAGAGACTCGATTGCTCCCAATTTATTATAGCCACTTCCAACAGAACACCTTACTTCCTATCCTACGTCCAATAATTCAGTGTTTTAGATCACCTTGGACGGATCCCAACAAATACTTCGACTTTAAGAATAATCTAAAGAATTCAATCCTAAAAAGAATTACGTTCAAAACTCAAAAGTGGCGGACTTTCATTATGTCAAAATAAAATTATCCTTGCATTGTCAGTGCTTCCATTATAGAATTATGTTAGTTATTTTACTCTCTTTAATGTACCTCTTTGTAACCTTTCACCTGTGAACTTCGTTCATATGAGACCTAAGTGCGAAATGTGCAAACTTTCACTCCTTCCGTTTATTTTCTGACATTTTCACTACGGCTATGTCACCAGCTATATTTACCACGAAATGGCACTCTGGGACTGTATCGTGAAACTGACAGGGTACAAGGATAAATACGCTTTAACCTCTGAAATTGCATGAGTTATATATGGTACTTTGTAGAGGGAACTCCGATCTAAACTTTTTGATGCTGTCGAAAGTTTTATTGTTTATTACCTTCTAAGGCTTGGACGGTGTAGGTTAAACATCTCATACAGCGCATTTACTAGAATCGAGCGTAGAAAATGAACTATCTACCTTTGCATCTACCTAAGTACCATCATTCCGCTGAGCGTCCTGAAAGTAGGTGTCGAACAACCACTCAATGTGAAAATTTGTCTTCATGAAACTACGAAATTACGTCAAACTTTTGGGAGAGCTCAGTGCAGAGCGAAAGCTGACAGAATTATCCGATTTTCTGTGAAAGTAATCCTTTAAATACTTTCCTCACACTCAACTTACCTCGTTCGGTAGCTCAACGGATACGCTTATGGAAACTTAAGATGCATTTCAAACACGAGCTTTTCGCTTGAAATTCCGGAGTTTTTCAAAGTTACCCGGAACTATGTAAATACACCACACACGTTCCTTTACATTAGGCAGGAACTCCAAGGATCTTCTCGTAGTCTATCTAAGCCTGATGTTCTTGCATGTACGTGATTTCCCCACTCAAAGCAATTTTATTGCAAATAACGAGGAACGCGATATCCTTTTTGGTGTAGTGATTTATCGTTCGCGAGTTAAGGAAACTCGCGTCATTTACTCATAAACATTCAGTGGAGAATTTTAATCAGCGGAATTACACCGAATCCAGGACGAAAAGCAGAAGCTTCAAGACAAGATACGATAGCATGGGTCCTACAACTTTCTCCCAGGAATTGAGTGGTGCGCTTAGTTTCTAACACGCCCAACTCAGCGCTCTGTCTGTGGATATAATGCAGGGAAATGTTATAATCCGGGAGTGATGTCATGTTTGGAATAAATGAAATTCGCATAAGAAAGTTTTATTGCTGAGAACTCTATTTGCTTAAGTGAGGGTGCTGCCGCAAGCTTTACAAACGTACGGAAAACCAAGTTTCAAGGAAAATCGCACACAATTAATCTTAGTCGTACTTTCCCCGAATGGAGTTTTTCATTTTCGCACGAATCACATATTTACAGTACTTTCTCCGGAATGCTTGTCGTTCACATTGAAAAGTTTAACTTAAGTTGGAAAATTGAATTGAATTCTTGAACGAAATCGAATTTGCGAATGTCGAGGTTTGTTATGCGAATGGGAAAGTTTATCGCGTTGTTTTTCAAATTGTTTCTTCCGAGAGTCAACTGAAATTTACACTTACTTTGCACTTTGAATCTAATTTACGTACATCAAAATGCCAGGGAACGTCTTCTATTCGAGGCATGGATTTCTATTTTATTTTTAGAAATCTTCAAGAGAATGTAAAACAAAATTTCTAGGAAGTTAAGTGGAGATTAGCTCTGGATCCTGACTGAATTCTGCCATTGTTAAACACCAGAAGTGCTCTTTATAAACAATACTTTTAAAATCTGCAATTCATTCTTGTTTTAGCTTGTAAAAATCCACCCCCACTTTGTACATAGGGATAAGCAGTCGTAATACTTCTGAAGAAGCCTTTCAGTTATAAGTATCACCCGCCAAGCAAGAAAAGCCTGTCAATATCCATGAGCAATAGAAGATCATACACCCAAGCAATGCTTTCTAAATAAGGAGATGACCTTGATATCAAAACAAAAAAGAAAGCACTTACCAAAAAATTCAATGCCTCTTCAAAACTGAAAACCTTGGAAATATAACCTAATTCGCTGCAATCCTTAGACCAACCCACTTGAATGGTTCGTTTCTCAGAGCAAAATTGCTTATTGCCTTCAGAGGCAATAGAAAAAGATAAAAAATCAAAATCTAACCAACGCTAAAAAAATAAAGAGCCTTTGTAGATAACAACGGCACAGGCCCAGAGTCGAGGAGTGAAAATAGATTTCAAACAACAAGTAGGAAACATCGAAATGTCCGCGTTTCATAAGATCCTCGTTTACTAAGATAATACCAGAAGAGGAAAAGTAGTAAATCGGACATCTGTAGCATTTTGAAAAGAAATACTGGTGTCAAGGAAGAATTCATTTTGCTGGAATCTGGGTTAGAGGGGAAGATTGAAAAGATGGGTAGTTTGTATAGTATCGGGCTTTATACCCCTCCTACTACATTCTCTTGGCTTGTAGTTGCCGCGGTTCCACGACGGGAGCGGGATTTTATCCGCCTTTTTCGGGATTAATTTGATTAAATAATGCATTCCATAGTCTTCAATTACCTTAAATTTCGCTGCATATTGCAAATTATTGAGCACATTCGGACAAATTGATCGCAACAGAGGGAATGATATGCCACATCCGTCAACGCTACTGCACATGTTGCTAGCAACATGAACTCTAGAAATTCTAGGCCAAGTTTAACGGGACCGGCTGATCGAGAGACAGCTGATGGGCAGAGGAGATAATTTTTAGCAGTTGGTGAAGAAATTCAGATTTCGGACTTGTTAAAAGTGAGTGTGATTTGATAGTTGTGCTGTTCTTTGTGCCAGCAAGCGAGGGGAAGAATTTCGACCGCAAAAAATCACACTTGCAAGTGAAGGAACTGGGTAAAAATCGCGAGATTTTATTGAAAGGTTGTTATTTTGGGGCGCATTTTCTTTTTTTGTTCCTATTTTGGAAATATCTGAGCTGAAAGATTGGTGGGATTCGGTGAACATTGTCGGTACGGATCGAAACCACAAAAGTTTCTGTAAAAGCAGATATTTATTTCAGATCGCTAAGGAGCAGTTAGGTCGTCATCCCTGGTAAAGGCGAGTAGAGCTCTCTGATTTCTAGGGGTGTCACAATTGAAAAGAGAATGTGAGTTTTTGGTAAAGGAATCACATTGAATTGGAGGAGTGCTTTTGTTTCTCGCGATTTCCGTTTTCAATAAAGGGGAATTTATCTAAAGACATTGCAGTTCGTAGGATTTTCGTAATTAATTGCTTCGTGCAGTTTTCCCTGAATTTCGTAGAATTGATAGCCTGAAAACATACAAAGTTAGCCACGGAGCGTGATGAATGTACGAAATTTTGACTTCGTCGAGCGGAATCACAAAAAAGCCATTTACAGTCAGTTTCGCTTGGAATTGTGTGACACAGCACTTGGGAAATTGGAAGGAAAGTAGGGAACCTCAGAAGTCGCGCCACAGTAACCATCCGAGACAAAAGAAATGCGGATCTAGACTGTGATTCGTCGTGAATCTCCCCCCTCAATCGCGGCACTCAGTTCCGGAGATTTACGGCTCCAGGCCTGGAGCCGCGGTAGAGCCGTTCATTTTTTTTTTTATTTTTATTCTTGCAGGTTTTAGTTTTGCGTTTTAGTTTAATTCGTTAGGCATACGTGTCGACCGAGTGCCCGGCTGGAGCTTTAGTATTTGCGAGCCGACCTTCACGATCAATTTCACCAACTTTTTAGGTTTTTGGGATAGCTCTTCCCTATAGGTCGTCTTCAGCCACTCTGAATGGTCACGGTATGGTATGAAAATCGCGAATTCCACTTAGTTCATTATAGACTTATTACATGTTCTGCAAAAATTATACACGTTGGCCACTCGTATCTCTAAATAGAACCAACCCAACACACCCATATGCCATCACTGCTGGTTAGGAAAAATACGCTTCAGCTTCAAAAAAGCCTACACTCCTTCTCTGCTATTCCTTGCCTTGCCTAGGTGATCCACTTGCCGACCCTTAAAATATGGCCTATCCACTGTCACTTCTAATTAACATATCTACCCGTACCTAGTCTGTATGCAAACGAAGTTCCTCATATGAAATTTTATCAGGCTAGAGTATACCGATAACACACCACAAACAGGTTTTAACAAAATCTTGAAAGCTTTGAGTAACAGTGGTGGCCCCTTTCGACAACAAGAGAAGATTGGTGCGGAACAACCCCCTACGCGAATTACTGTCCACCGAATCTACGATTCTCTATCGCTTCTTCAACAGGACCGCCCCTACACCCCTTCTAGCTGCAGACAGCTACGATTCTCTGGTCATCTTACGCTTTCCTTGGTAATCTTGACTCCAACGTCGGACCTGGTCTCGATGGTCTTGCTAACCTCATCCTTTCGTAGAGTCTGCGTCTGTGCGACAGGTGCGGTCCTTCCTTCCCATTTTCCAGAGACAACAAAACAGAGAATACATCCTCTAATACACAATATTCTCCCCTTTTTATCCATTTTTAATACCCCTCGCCTTTCTTAATATCACCATTATGAACGGCGCAACAATCGGTATTCGGTCTACCCCTTCAAAAGAAACTTCAGATAACCCGGTTTTGCGCCGAAGTCCATCAATAAAAACTGTCTGGCATCCTAACCTACGCCATCGCTCCATCTCAGGCGGGGTCTCCCTCGTTTGCGCTCGTGGTATCGCTCATAGATTTCGTTGTTATGTAGGGTACGGAATCGTCCATCCTCATGTAAGGGGCAAAAAAATTCTTCAGAGGATTCTTCTCTCGAACACGGCCTAGAGTTCGCAATTTTTCTTGCTTAGAACCCAAGTTTCCGAGGAATACATAATGGCTGGCAATATCATAGTCTTGTACGATAAGAGCTTTGACCCTATCGTGAGACATTTCGAGCGAAACAGTTTTTGTAGACTGAAGTAGGCTCTGTTGGCATCGTGATAGCTGGTTGGTTGTGATTTTCAACCTTAGATAGACAGGAAAAATTTTCAACGGTCTCAAAGTTGTAGTCTCAACCTTTATTGTTTTCGTTTGACCAGTTGCGACTCGATGTTCTTGGTTCTTTGTTCTTCGACGCTGACGTTGCCACCATGTACTTCGTCTCGCCTTCATTAATGTGCAGCCCGAGATCTCACGGGTCAGTCTAGCCAGTCTTTTTAATTTCGTTGGTATACCGAATTCTCTTATGGCCGTGTACACTTTTTCCCCAGCTATGCTGTCATAGGCGGCTTTAAAGTCGTTGAAAAAATGGTGGCATGAGCCAATGATGTTCTGGGCGTATGGGGCTATCTGGCCTAGCAAGATAGAGGAGAATATCTTATAGATGGTACTCAACAACGTGACACCTCTATAATTGCTGCAGTGCGTAATATCCCCCTTTTTATGTATGGGACAGATAATGTCCGGTTACTAGTCGTCAAGCATTGGTCCGCTGACCACTCCTTGTGCATCTGTTGATCAACCGCTTGGTATAATTGATCGCCTCCATATTTAACCAACGGTGGATAGCACGGACCGTTTCATCTCTGCTTAGTGGTGGCAGCATTTGTCCATTGTCTTCTGTTAGCGGGACCTTCAACTCGCCGATATTTTGGTTGATGAGCAGTTCATCAAAATACTCAACCCATCGCTCCATTATGTCCATTCGATCGGAAATCAGATTTCCCTCTTTGTCTCGGCGGGATGCGCCTGGTGTGGTTGCTCCCTGTACTTTTCGAGTTCACAGACTTGTTGGTTCTCCCAGGCTTCCTTTTCCATCTGTGAAGTCGCTTCCCCACTCGACGGAGTTAATGACAAGTCTCTGCACGTGCTCGCATTCTTTGAGAATGCAACATTACCCGGTATGCAGCATTCTTCCGTTCCGTTGCTAGCTTACATTCATCGTCAAACCAGCCGTTCCAACTCATTTTGCTGGGGCCAAGTATGTTTGTGACCGTATCAACGATAACGCTCTTCAAGTGGTTGTGAAGATCATTTGTTGATGCTTCATCTCCACGATATCTGTTAGCTGTAGTTATTGCAGCATCTATTTCCCTCCTATAGGTGTTACGGAGGGCTGTGTTGTGAATGGCTTCAGTATTTACTCTCACCTGATTGTCAAAGGGGATTATAGATGGTGTTGTAATTCGAGCTCGGAACACCATACCCTCATATGTTCTGACATTCATCAAGACTAAGAGGTGACGGCGTTCTATCAGCATGTCACTGTCACTGTGGTTGAAAGTGGTCCCGTCTGGAGAGGCCCGCGGGTCTTTGTGAACCTCTTTCCGCGCAAACCAGGTAGTTTCAACAACCATTTCGTGCGATACTGCTAACTGAATAATCCGCAGTCCGTTATCATTGATATCCTATGTGAGCTATGGGAGCCAACGTATCGCCTGAATATGGGCTCCGTCCCTACTTGACTGTCGAAATCTCTAAGTAAGATTTTGATATCATTCTTAAAACTGGCTTCGAGAGTCCGCTCAACTGCCTTGCAGAAGATATCCTTCCTCGACTCTTCAGTCTCCTCTGTAGGGGTGTGAACGTTATATTTCCAAACTTGCCTTGCAAACGCAGAGTCCGTAACCGTTCGCTTATATTTTCAAAGCCGATAACAGAAAGTTTCATTTTTTGGCTGACTAAGAAACCTACTCCGAGCACATAATTTACTGGATGGCCGCTATAATATATGGTGTAGGGGCTCTTCTCCAGGGAAGCGGTCCTTGTCCAACGTATCTCCTACAACACTGTTACATCAGCCCTATATTTGGACAGGATATCGGCTAGCCGCTTGGCAGCTCCATCTCTCCACATTCCATGAGAAAATGCGTAATTCGTTATTTCGTTGTCGCTGCTGGGTTCATCGTTGTAAAGTCCATCCTTTCCGAGGCTCCTTCTATACCTTCGTAACTTCGGTTTTCCGCATATGGTTGTCAGCCCTACCCAACCCCCAACCTGAAGGACCAGTTGGTACAATTTGTCCCATTTTAGGTAGGGAGACTCGCCTTCATTCTTCTCCGCCCGCAGGTTTTCATTAAGAAAGAAGTCCCAGCGATTACCACGTGCAAGTGGAAATGGGGTTTGGCAGTAGAGCTATTGGTGTTGCTTTAGCAGGCGTGCCCCAGCTTTTATGCCTCATCGTAGATATCAAGTCCCGTTTCTCCCTGGCACCTTTTGACCGCCATCTACGAAATAATTTAGCAAATAGAATGACTTTTTGTCTTTTTTAAATTCAATTGAATACTCAGTTCAGTCATTGGGGCCTCTTGCTTTCCTTAGCAGCAAATCCATCGCATTGTAGGTGTTAGTCTGCTTAATCCTAAAATTCTCCCCGAACCTAACAATAGCAATGGCGGAAATTTTGGGCTTCACCTGTTTCCTCCGAGGTGCCTGTGGTCGTTGTTGTTGATTTATTGGTCGGCGGCGGTCTGCTACTTGTTCGGAAATTTGAAAGAGTAACACAAAGTAACGGTTTTAAGACGCTGATGTCAAACAGTTCACGTCTAAGACCACCGTACGTCGATTTAATTTAGCGAGTTAACTATAGGCTGTAGATTAACTCTTCCAAGGGCTGATTCTTATCTAAAGTCTCCTCTAACCTATCCAGTAGGCCACGCTGTTTCCTTTTCTTTTTTCCAGCCTTTGCCCCGTTTACAAACGGGGCCGGCTCATTGTGGTCGGTTTCGCAATTTAGTTCTATCAAAAGCCTAATCTGGATGCAAATCCCCATCAAACATATCAAGCCACCGTTGTTTCGGCAGGCCTTTCGGACGCTTACCATCGACTTCGATGCTTAGACCAATCTTGGCAAGTGAATTTCCGTTAACGCGAATTACCTGAGGAAGACACCCTTCTCGCAGTTTTCCACGATCGGTGCAACCCCATATCGATCGCGTTGATCACAGAGAACACCACTTGTGAGACGCCACTTCATCCAGGATGAGCAAGTGAGTAAAGCAATTTTATAATTCCCAGTTCTCCATTGGTTGATAACATTGACTTGAGATATTCAAATCACTCAGTTCTGGGCAAGTCACTGCTGCTGGCAATGATTGTGGCTATTTCATAGGAATCGGTCGTCAAAAACATTTAAAAAACTTTTAAAAAGTTTTATTCATATTCAATCTGAGACTGTGTTGCTTGAGGGGATCACTCCGTTTATAGGACAAGTTCCTAGAAATCATTTTTGGTATTAGACGCCAGAAAAACATCATCTGCATGAAGCATCGTATAAGGCGCTAGACGTAGGATGACCAGTGTGACAGGGTCTATAACAAGAACAAACAGGAGTGTGGAGAGCGCGTTTCCTTGATGAAAACCAACAGAGTCACGAAGCGGTTGTGATACACCCGACACATTTCAACCGTTTCGTGAATACGATTGTGAAGAATGCGATTAAAAATCTGGAGGGGGACCGGATCTGATGGTAGTTTGAACATTCTGCTGGACGACCTTTCTTTTTCCATATTGCAAGTGTGGTACTTTTTTGCCAGTCAGATGATGTTCTATCTTCCTGAATAACCTGATTAAAGAACTCACTGAGGCACAGTGTTAAGTCCTAGCTCTTCGCTTTCCAAATCTCAGATGTCGTCAGGTCTCCCTTTCATTCATTTCATTTCTTCCACAACTTTAGTCGCGTTGGCATGAAGGTCCTAAGGTGCTGGTTTATACTAAGTGCAAACTCAGCAGTGGATGCAAGTGGATTCAAGGCACATCTAACACCTCTGCCGCAACTAAGAGGTACGGCAGCCGAGTTGTACGCGCACCTCAACGCTTGAGCCCCAAGGAACTCTGCCCGCGATGTAAGCATAACCACAACCACCATAAACTTCCACAAAGGGGTCAACCGCAAATAACCGGACCGAGAGCACATCCTGCAGGAATTCTCCGGGAGCATATGCTCTTAGAAGGTCATCCCGGTTCCTATGGTACCAGATAACCTCCGGTTAAGCTTCGTGGCAAGCGCCACTTCAGATGAGTCCCTTGCAGACTCGGATCTGATCGTCCTCCCCGAGTACGTGGGAGTCGCACTTATAGGTGGAACTACTCCAAATGTCGGCAATGAGGATAAACAAATTCTTCAGTTGAAATTTACAGGAAATATTCTCGCCATCTATCCGATGCAGCTCGATGGTCGATGAACAAAGTACCATTCGTGTAATTAAAGCAACAGAAGTGTTTGATATCCTGTGTGCGTTCATGTCGCCTTTTGGCATCGACTTGCAAGTATATCTCTCGCCATCCCGAGTGTCCCGAGTTTATTGAAAAGATTTTTATTTCCCGGTTAACATTCTTACAAATTTCCTAATTGGGGAGCGCTTTATCGTCGAGAAACTTGTGGTAGAGGCGTTTCTTTGCATCTCGGTTGATGAAGTACTTACTTTGCTTGGTGATTCAGAGTGTTACATAAGCGGCTTTGTGGACCGTGTCTTGGTAATCGCATAAGTAAGATAATTTCTTCTTTCTTCTCCCCACCGCCACTATTTAATGCGCAGCGGGCTAGTGCGTTCCTCACGCTGTTTGATGAGTGGCTGGATTGTCAAGACGGCGAAGAGAAATTGCGAGAAAGCATCTATCTCAGCATCGTGTCGAACTGCCTGTGATGCGTATGCGGTGAAGAATTGAATAGTGCGATCAGCTGATATAATGGTGAACTTTAGCTCTTTAATGGCATCACGTAAACCCTCTGAGATGGCAATGGCCAACACCGTATTGAGTGTGTACCAAAATAAACAAGTCGTATGTCGTAGCTTTTGGCACCAGATCATCAGGTTTCTTGCAGAGTGCAGGTATGAATACGCCTTTTCCGAAGGTCTCTTGCGAGTTCCTCAGTCTTTTCAGTTAGGGTGCCAATATTTAGCGGGCAGACACGTAATTGTTTTGTTCGGACCAGTTTACTTACATCTTGAAGCCGTCCATACGTCAGGAACCCTTGCCCATTTCTCGAGAGGACCGGGGACCGTCTTACCGCTTCAGCTGAGGTGGACACTCTAGCATTTTTCCGAGGCTTGTTACTCAATCCGATCATGTTGTTTTTAAGGTTATTTGATGCATTTTTTGTCGACCTGTCACGGGACCTGTCGCCAAGAGAGATCTGGTAGGATTTAGCACAGTAGTGTAACTCGAATTATACTTTATTTATATCTTTCCCTGATCTCCGCGTTTGATTTTTGTTTTGATGAGGTTAGTGCAAAGTAGGTTGCATCAAACCCTCCTCCTTAGACCAGTCTGTTTCCCAAATAAAGCTATTTCGTAGCTGAATCACCGACTCTTCTGGAGGCTACTTCTCTCTCCCCTCTCGCCATGCTCCCATATGTGACATCATCTTCATGTTCAAGCTAAAATACTGGATTAACTTAAGACCATTTTCGAAAAACTTTCCAAGAAATGGGTACATCCCAGATTTCACTCGAATAATTCTTTCATTATTCCCGGGCTTACACAATTTAATGAATCCTATTTGAGGCTATGTGTGTAATTAGTTACCAGAAAAGTTGTACTGAGTTAATGTTGCCAACGGTTGGCTTCAGCGGTTTTGATATTTTGTTTTTTACTGAGCTGTCAGTTATCCGGTATAGACGTCCATCACCTGAAATGTATCCAATTGGGGGCTGAGTACCCTACATGGACTCACTCCCAGCTAAAAGTCGCAATAAAAGACAAATTCTCCCAGAAGGCTGGCCTTGAAGATTACTTTTCCAGGAACCGCAGCCATAAGGCAACGGTTTGATTTGTCCCATCAAATTGAGCTAAAAGCAGAAACAAGAACTGTCATTCACTAAGGAAGATCCCTAAAGCTGGCATTATAATAAAAGGACTCTCCTAGAAAAATCCAACAAATGGACACTTGGTATTTATGCTCTTCCAAGTCAATAACCGAATATCATTCATGAAATACACACCATCCTTTTAATTGCCTTTGTCTAAATAACACCTGAAAGGAATAATTTACAACCGAGTACAACTCGGAAATTGTCCTTTCTGGCGACTCAATACTTAATCCAGCAAAACCTTCGACATGGCGCAGTTTACTTTAAGTAATTTAAACGTGCGGTCGTGATAGCGCCGACGATAATTTAAAATGAGTAAATTACATCCCTCCTCTTTCCGCCACTCTTTTCTCTAACCCTTTCTGAAGTCCATTTCAACGATTTTATCAGCAATCCTTATCATTCATCAAATTAAGGTAATTCCGGATTGAGAGAAAGTTTATCTTTTGGATACAATGTGGACAATCGTTAGGAAAGGGAATGGTGAAACGATTTAACGGACATTTGATGTTTGATGATATGCGTCGTCCTGCGACGGTCCATTCAGTATTTAGTCAGAACTCCATAATTGGAGCCTAGAACTCGAACTCAGAGTGTTAAGGATGGGGTGGAAGAAGGTTTTAATGGCATCAATTGAAAATCATAAGCAAATAAAGGGACAACCAAGAAGTAATCGTTGATCAAGATCTGGGCTCGATTGGCAATGACTCATTCTGCTAATTAGGAATACCCATTGAAGCTTGCTCTGCAGACTGAAATGCTAAATATTTGAAGGTATTTTATAAAAACAAATTAAAGATATGGAAGATGGAAAGGAAATCAGATAGGTCCACAAGCAATATAAATTTTGATGAAAAAGTGTAAGAAATTAGAAAGAGTAGTCTGTGGCCTACAAGAGACGGAGTAAGTTGCTCCCCAAGTAGTTCGATCCGTCATCAAGTGGATGCGGACTCAGGACTTCCAGCATCCTCAACAAAAAATTATAAAGAAATATTAATAATCATTCCATTCCATGGGGGAACAGGAACCTGGCCAGAATGAGAACAGAGGCACGAAAAATCTTTAACCAGGCAAAAGAAACCGTGAACTGGCAGAGGTACAAAAATGCACTGACTGCGTATAGCAACGCGATCAGGGAAGCAAAACGGAACAGCTTCAGGGAATTCTCTGCAGGGATCGAACAGATCACAGAAGCAACCAGGCTTTACAAGGCTATAGCCAAAGACGAGGGAATATCCTCTGTCTGTTTTATGAAGGAAAATGGAACATTTACCGAGAATAAGAAGGATAGAATACACCTGCTTCTCAGAACTGATTTCCCGGGGTCCTACCCCACGGTGGCAGCCGACAACATTCTGCCTGACACCCCAACAATGAATAAAAGGGGAAAGAAGTAGAGCTTGAAACTAGCAAAAGAGATATGCTCAGAAGCTAGGCTAAGGTGGGCAGTGGGAAATTTTAAATCACTGAAATCTCCCGGAGTAGATGGTATTTTCCCAGCACTAATCCAGAGAGGCGTAGGAATTATCTTAGAGTCTCTTGTGAGGGTGGTAAGAGGGAGCATAGCACTGGAATACATACCCAGGGCATGGAGACGGGAAAAAGTGGTCTTTATTCCGAAAGCGGGTAAAAAGGATTTTTTTCACCCTAAATCTTTCAGACCAATTTGCTAACATCGTTCGTACTCAAATCGATGGAGAAGGTCATAGCAGCTATATTAGAACTAACGTTCTAAAGCGTAATCCCCTACATCACTGTCAACACGTTTACCAGGCAGAACTGCTCTGTATCAGCTGAAAGATGTATTACGGGATGCCATAGAAACAAAAGAAATAGCACTGTACACGTTTTTGGATATCGAAGGAGCATTCAGCAACACATCGCACACAAAGATACAAAATGCCCTTATCCGCACGGGAGTGGAAAACACGCTGGCATTCTGGACGGGCAAAATGCTAGAAAGCAGGCAAATAGAACAAGTACAAGATCTATTGTCATGGACACTACTCAAGGCTGTCCACAGGGCGGGGTACTATCGCCGGTGATGTGGAGTATGGGAGTGAACTGGACGTGCTAACAAATACTGGAATACAAGTCCAGGGTTACGCGGACGACATTGTTTTAATCTGTAGGGGCAAATATGAAGATACCCTTTGTGATAGAATCCAATCTGGACTAAGGGTTACTAGTGCCTGGTGCTGGAAGGTGAGACTGCGGATCAACCCAGCTAAAACCACCATTGTACAATTCACTAGGAGGAGTAAGCTTGATCACCTGAGAGCCATAAGGTTACATGATATGGAAGTGAAACGAGAAACAGAGGTCAAATATTTGGGAATTACGCTAGACCAAAAATTCCTCTGGAAAACACATGTCGGAAAGCCACGACGGCTCTGATGACTTGTAGATTCATAGCAGAAAAAAATGGGGTTGCAGTCCGAAGATACTACTGTGGATATATATTGCAATAGTAAGGCCAATAATTACCTATGGAGCGATAATCTGGGCAGAAAAAACCGAACTCAGTATACAAGCCAGGGAATTACACAAGCTCCAAAGACTGGCTTGCTTGTGTATCAGTGGGACAATAAGGACATGCCCAACGGCATCTCTGGAGGTCCTTCTGGGATTAACCCTTCTCCATTTGCACATACAGATGCAGGCAAGGAGATCAATATTCAGGATGGCCGGGAGTATCAGTGAGGCGGAGAGCTGCCTAAACCGAAGGAAGATTGATATTCTTTCTAGGCGGTATCCCGAATTACTGATACCAAGTGATAACATGACAACGAGGTTTCACTTTGATAAGAAGTTTAAATCACGTTTGAGTAACAAGACAAACTGGGAGAGCATGGCTGCGACATACGGCTTAAACCAGCAACTAGTGACGGACCCCTCACTGCAGAGGGAGCGGGTGCCGGTGTCATTGGTCCAAGGAAGATGTACTTTGAGCCAATGGGCAGGTCCACTAGCATATTCCAGGTGGAAATATACACCGTAGACAGATGTGCCTCCTTTAATCTCCAAAGAAGCTACAGGGGGCAGAACATAACTATTCTCACCGATAGCCAAGCAGCGATCAAGGCACTTAGGTCCAACCAGGTGAACTCTAAACTGGTATGGGAATGCCTTGAGAAACTGAATACACTCGGCTCGTCCAACAAGGTCTGGATACTCGGAGTTCCAGGCCATGGGATCGGAAGGACGAACTAGCCAAGAAGGGAGCACGAATCCTTATACACGGGCCAGAACCCTTCTGTGGAATCGGAAACGGTTTCATGGCTATGACTCTAAGAAATGAAGAGGTACGGTTGAGGGAACCGTACTGGGCGGACCTACCAGGGATGGAGCAGTCGAGGGTGCTTATTTGGGGATACGAACCCATACGCACAAAGGATTGCTTAACCCTCACCAAAAAGAACCTCCGAATCATAGTGGGAATTCTCACTGGTCACTGTCGGCTGAACTATCACCTAGGGAAGCTAGGGATATCTACGAACCCTGCCTGCAGATTTTGTGAGGATTGTGACGAAACCTCTATACACGTCCTGGGACAGTGTCCGGCACTTGTGCAAAGTAGGCCGAGGCATCTGGGAGAACACTTAATATCAGATGCAAAGTTGAAAGATCTAGAAGTAGGGAACATACTAAAGTTCCTGACAGTTAAGGCTTGCTTGAGATACTATAACCAGTAAAAGAGGCGCAATATTCTTTAAGGACGCGGTGCGACTTTCCCTTAACATAATAATAATAATCATTCAAAGATGTTTCAAATTGATTGCAAGAAATATTTCACTTCAACCAGGCAATCATATTTTTATCAGCAAAGGCGCAAATATGGCTGATACGGTTGAAAGTTTTCTGAAGAAAACACTTGACAACGTGCCACCTTTGCTTGAATCTTACACACGAATGAGTTTCATTGTACGCGAATTCCTATACTCAAATAATGAAGCGAATGGAAGCAATGTTCCACCTACTCCGAGTAACTTAAATGACGGGGGCGGTAATAAGGAGCAACTGTTGAAAATTTGAAAGCAATTCATAAAAAAAATCGCATTCATCGAGATTATTCCATCCTCAATTTCAATGTGTGATCGACAAACTGGCGGGAAGCCTTGGGGTGAAACGCGGAGACATATTGATCGAACGGGTGTATCTAAGCGAACTCGATACGAATTCCACTCATCACTTACGTGGCAACGAGTAATATATTCAAGTCCTCCTTTGCATAAAATTTTAGTCGGTTCTTGTCCTTTCAGCCCATGCTTCGAATCCCTTCCTTTGCGGATGTGAATACCATTGAGCCTGCTTTTTTTTCAACGGCGTATTCCATATACGCACGTATATTCCCAGGCATATACCTTATCTTCATAAAAATGTGTTTTTGCATGATTTCACCTTTTCGGCGACACATCCCTTCGTGTGTATTTTTAACATCCGTCCGTGGAATGAGTGACACTATCAGCATTCAGGAAAAAAAGGAAAGACCGAAGGATTTGAAATCCACCTTTTGAATTGGCATTACACATATGAATATCAGGAATGCCTATGGTATGCTTGCCCCGGTATTTCCGATATTCGATTATTCGTGTTAAGTGTGTAAGGTTCTTCCTCTCTTCAATTTTACGCCTCTGGAATCTACCAGCTCCCCACCATCTAACCTATAATTCGTCCTGCATGAATGTGTTTTATTCCGGGCATATATCTGTAATTTTTTTATGCTGTCCTTTATAGGGTTCCGGAGGCGACCAAAAAGCGACGACGACAATTTTATGTAAATGCCGATGTCAATTCAAGAACTTTGATTATAGCTGCTGAAACGGCTTTTTATAGTAAACGTTTTCTTTTATCCCGGGTTCCCTTTTTCAAGAGTCCCTCTAAGGAGGGATCCCAGAATAGCAAAGCTGTTAGCTCGATTGGATATTTAAGGGATATAATTCTCACTGGCGGGGGCATTAAAAGAAAAAGAACTTAAACTGTATATAGCTCAAAAGGGAGAACCACTTTCAACACCAGAAACAAAATGACGGGACTGAAAGCAAAAAAATTGAGATACTCCCAAATGGATTCACAAATTGAGTGACTTTCAGCAGATAATCAGAAAAGGAAAACCAAATGGGAATCTGCATTAGATGTACGAGAATTTCGATTTTTGGAAAAGTTCGAAAAGCACCAAGATGGATTACCAGGAAGAACCCAACAGCTAGAAACTTTGACATTAAAAATTGGAGTTGTTTTGAAAGCGCTGAGTTCCCAGCGCGTCTTACCTTGTGTTCGCAATTAATCGAACTTTTGAAGGCACCTAAAAACGTGGAAGAGAAAATTGAATGGAGACGATTAAAATATGGGCACCTGGGGTAACAGAAACAGGTGATCCAAGTTGCTAAGTCAATCAGTTACCTTTCATTCTGCTCGTTAGCTTCAAGTGTCCATAATACAAAGGTTGTTCTAAAAATTTACAGTTTAACAAAACAGAGCATGGCGGCATATGGCACGAATGACAATGCAAAACAAAGACCATACAAAACCGGAATTTACAAGGAATTTAATTCCTGTATACAGTGTGGCTACCATTCGTCCCCTCTAGGAAAAGGAAACTAATACCAGAGAACTCGACACCAGCTAGTGCAATATGCAAAAGGCCACCGATTTCGCGTAAAACTGTCACTGATTCACGGAAAACAGTACCAATAACCTATAACCCCTGGCATGTTCGTTTTTGTATCGCAGATTTCCCGCTGTAGTTGGAAAACATCAGCACAAAAATCGGATATCTGATGGGTCCATAGCCGGGGCACTCACACAGGAAATGTTCCGTGGATTCGTGGACTCTTGGATCCTATTCCTATTATGAATATATGCCCAGCTAGTGAATTATCATCATCATCATCAACGGCGCAACAACCGGTATCCGGTCTAGGCCTGCCTTAATAAGGAACTCCAGACATCCCGGTTTTGCGCCGAAGTCCACCAATTCGATATCCCTAAAAGCTGTCTGGCGTCCTGACCCACGCCATCGCTCCATCTTAGGCAGGGTCTGCCTCGTCTTCTTTTTCTACCATAGACATTGCCCTTATAGACTTTCCGGGTGGGATCATCCTCATCCATACGGACTAAGTGACCCGCCCACCGTAACCTATTGAGCCGGATTTTATCCACAACCGAACGGTCATGGTATCGCTCATAGATTTCGTCATTGTGTAGGCTACGGAATCGTTCATCCTCATGTAGGGGGCCAAAAATTCTTCGGAGAATTCTTCTCTCGAACGCGGCCAAGAGTTCGCAATTTTTTTTGCTAAGAACCCAAGTTTCCGAGGAATACATGAGGACTGGCAAGATCATAGTCTTGTACAGTAAGAGCTTTGACCCTATGGTGAGACGTTTGGAGCGGAACAGTCTTTGTAAGCTGAAATAGGCTCTGTTGGCTGACAACAACCGTGCGCGTAGTATCGGATGTGATTTTCGACCCTAGATAGGAGAAATTGTCAACGGTCTCAAAGTTGTATTCTCCTATCCTTATTCTTGTTCGTGTTTGTGTTTGACCAGTGCGGTTTGATGTTGTTGGTTGATTCGTCTTCGGTGCTGACGTTGCCACCATATATTTTGTCTTGCCTTCATTGATGTGCAGCCCAAGATCTCGCGCCGCCTGCTCGATCTGGATGAAGGCAGTTTGTACGTCTCGGGTGGTTCTTCCCATGATGTCGACATCGTCAGCATAGGCCAGTAGTTGGGTGGACTTGAAGAGGATCGTACCTCTTGCATTTACCTCAGCATCACGGATCACTTTCTCGAGGGCCAGGTTAAAGAAGACGCATGATAGCGCATCCCCTTGTCGTAGACCGTTGTTGATGTCGAATGGTCTTGAGAGTGATCTTGCTGCTTTTATCTGGCCTCGCACATTGGTCAGGGTCAGCCTAGTCAGTCTTATTAATTTCGTCGGGATACCGAATTCTCCCATGGCCGTGTACAGTTTTACCCTGGCTATGCTATCATAGGCGGCTTTAAAGTCGATGAACAGATGGTGCAACTGTTGTCCATATTCCAACAGTTTTTCCATCGCTTGCCGCAGAGAGAAAATCTGATCTGTTGCTGATTTGCCTGGAGTGAAGCCTCTTTGGTATGGGCCAATGATGTTCTGTGCGTATGGTGCTATCCGGCTTAGCAAGATAGTGGAGAATATCTTATAGATGGTACTCAGCAACGTGATACCTCTATAATTGCTGCACTGTGTGATATTTCCCTTTTTATGTATGAGGCAGATAATGCCTCGTTGCCAATCGTCAGGCATTGATTCGCCGTCCCATACCTTGAGCACAAGTTGATGAACCACTTGGTGAAACTGGGCGCCTCCATATTTAACCAATTCGGCTGCCGATGAATTGCACGGACTGTTTCTCCTAAACTTGGTGGTGGCAGTATTTGTCCGTCGTCTTCAGTTGGCGGGACCTCCAACTCGCCGATGTTCTGGTTGTTCAGTAGCTCATCAAAGTACTCAACCCATCGCTCTAATATGCCCATTCTGTCGGAAATTAGATTTCCCTCTTTGTCTCGGCAGGATGAGCATCGAGGTGTATAAGGCTTCATCCTGCTGACTTGTTGGTAAAACTTCCGCGCCTGGTGCGGTTGCTCCCTGTACTTTTCTAGTTCACAGACTTGTTGGTTCTCCCAGGCTTCCTTTTTCCGTCTGTGAAGTCGCTTCTCCGCTCGACGGAGTCCGTGATAAGCCTCTGCGCGTGCCCGCGTTCTTTGAGAATGCAACATTACTCGGTATGTAGCATTCTTCCGTTCCATTGCTAGCTTACATTGATCGTCAAACCAGCCGTTCCGACTCCTTTTGCGGCTGGTGCCAAGTATGTTTGTGGCCGAATCCATGATAACGTTCTTCAGGTGATTGTGAAGATCATTTGTTGATGCTTCATCTCCAGGTCCTCTGTTGACTGCGGTTATTGCGGCATCCATTTCCCTCTTATAGGTGTCGCGGAGGGTTGTGTTGTGGATGGCTTCAGTGTTCACTCTCACCTGATTGTCAGAGGGGATTCTAGGTGGTATTGTTATTCGGGCTCGGAGCACCATGCCAACGGGATAGTGATCCGAGTCTATATTGGCCCCCTATATGTTCTGACATTCATCAAGGCTAAGAGGTGGCGGCGTTCGATCAACACGTGGTCAATTTGGTTGAAAGTGGTCCCGTCTGGAGAGGCCCACGTATGTTTGTGGACCGGTTTCCGCGCAAACCAGGTACTTCCAACAACCATTTCGTGTGACCCTGCTAATTGAATAGTCCGCAGTCCGTTATCATTTGTTTTTTCGAGTAAGCTATGGGAGCCAACGTATCGCCTGAATACTGGCTCCTTCCCTACTTGGCTGTTAAAATCCCCAAGTATGATTTTGATTTCATATCTGGGACAGGCTTCGAGGGTTCGTTCTACTGCCTCGTAGAAGGTATCCTTCTCCGACTCTGCAGTCTCCTCTGTAGGGGCGTGAACGTTTATGAGGCTTATATTTCTAAACTTGCCTCGCAAGCGCAGAGTGCATAGCCGTTCGCCTATGTTTTCAAAGCCGATAATAGCAGGTTTCATTTTTTGGCTGACTAAGAAACCTACTCCGAGCACATGGTTTACTGGATGACCGCTATAATATATGGTGTAGTGGTTCTTCTCCAGGAAACCGGTCCCTGTCCATCGCATCTCTTGCAACGCTGTTATATCAGCCCTATATTGGGACAGGGTATCGGCTAGCTGCTCATCAGCTTTATCTCTGTACAGGGAGCGCACGTTCCACGAAAAAATGCGCAGATCGTTGTTCCGTTGTCGTTGACGGGTTCGTCGTTTTAAAATCCGTCCTGTCCGAGGCTCCTGTTGTGGCTTCGTAACAAGTTGTTTTCCGTGTAGGGTTGTCAGCCCTACCTAACCCCCAACCTGGAGGACCAGTTGGTACAATTTGTCCCGTTTTTAGGCGCGGGAGACTCGCCTTCATCCTTCTCCGTCTGCAGCTTTTCGTCAAGAAAGAGCTCCCAGCGGTCACCACGTGGAGGTGGAGATTGGGTTTGGTAGTAGAGCTGTTGGTGTTGGTTCAGCAGGCGTTTCCCAGGTTTTATGCTCCATCGTGGGTACCAATCCACGTTTCGCCCCGGGACCTATACTACCTTTTGACCACCAGCTAGTGAATTATGGCCAGTAAAAATGCCCACTATGCTTCTGCAAGCCTTCCTGCTTTTCAACAGGATAAACTTTGCAGTACGCATGTTCAATTCTGACAGGAAAGGTTTGGTGTGTCTAGCAGAACTAAGGCGCCGCCACCTGTCATTATGAAATAGTTTTTGATAGTAGCATCAGCCAATACTGCTGACACCCCGGGTGGAGGCATGGGGGAAGCCTCTTTTGCTAAGGTATCGGAGATTTCATTTCCCTCTACCACAATGGCCTGGTACCCACAGTAACTCCACTTATTGGATCTAGAAACAGAGTTCAATTGTTTTCTACATTTCTAAACGATTTTTGAAGTGATGAAAATACTACTCAACGTCCTCAACGCAGCTTGAATATCGCTATAGATTGCGATACGCCTGCCCTTCCACCGCTCGTCAATCATCCAAGTTACCGCTCTTAGGATCACATACATATCAGCCTGGAAGACTGTTGTGTATTGTCCCAAGGGAAAAGCCCATTTCTGATTTTTATTCGAGCGGAAGACTCCTGGCCGACAACCATTTTCTGTTTTTGAGCCATCGGTGTAGAAGACGTCAGTATATCCTGACACGCATTCTTCTGGTTCGTCCCAGTTTTCCCTTCATTTCAAGATAACATCATATCGTCTATCAAACAGATGTATGGGGATCTGAGAATCGGAAGGCATTGCGAAAACTAGATTTTGTTCTCTCAATAACTCTTTGGATGCTCTGTGCGCCGCTGCTAGGTAGAAATCAACACCCACTTCAGCACACAGCAATCTATGCGTTAGCATAGCGTAGATCCACTTTATTAGTTTCGTCAACACCATGCTCTCTGGCCACATCACAGAGCTTTTGGAAGAGCGCACAGTCAAAAGCCCCTTCAATGTCCACGAACAGCCCCATCGCGTACTCACCATTCAGAGTTGCATCCTCTATCTTTGAAACCAAAGAATGAAGAGTAGACTCACAGGACTTTCCAGGTAAGCATGTTTTCATTTAGTGGGTGCGACCTTAACGCCTTCTCGCGAATGTGAAGCTCAACCAGTGTCTCCGGACATTTCAGCGAATATGATGTTAAGCTGATTTGCCTGAAGTTCTTTGGATTTGAATGGTCATCTTTCCCAGGCTTAGGTATGAAAACTACCTTCACGTTCTGCCAAAAGGAAAGCGCGTAGCCCAGAGCAAGACATACTTGAAAAATATTTCTCAGAAGTTGCTCTAAGTGTTCTATGCCCTTCTTTGACATCGCTGGATAGGTGCCATCCAGCAAGTAAGTACCTTAATGCACGCCTAGTTCCAAGTGAAGAGACGAAGTTAAATGGAACTAAGCTATAGCGGGTTGTAAGATCATCAAACTCCCAATATCAGGGAGTGAAGGTAGCTGTCTATCTCCGCGAAGGGAACTTCAAAAATGTTCACACTACGCGCGCTATGAGAAGCGCTCACCCCACAGAACTGTCGTTAGATATTACTTCACGAGGCCGGTTGGCAATGAAGCTATCATTCCTGTATGGTTGTCGCTCGCCTTTCCCTTTCCGCTATGCGGTGCTCTTTTTATCCATTGGTGCCACAATTGCCACTAATTTCCGTCATTCGTCTTATGACTGAAACATGCGCTTCACTGAAAGATACATGCTCGACTGCAACAGAATATTACATGCTCCGCGTCTTTTTCCTGTCCTGGGCAGATTGGACATATCATGCCCTAACCTGCGTAGATATTTTCGGTACCCATCAGATAGAAAGTAGGTTAGCTAGTAACTACAAGCTCCGTGATGACGATTGACCCATATGTAGATGATCGAAATCAGCTTATGCCCGGGTCTGCCATTTGACCATTGATGATATCCTTTCTTGCTAATCAATCACACAGCGTCTTGGGCTATCATTTTCCTAATGTACAGTATGCAAAATTCGTATTCGTACACCCTATATTTTGCGGGTTTTTGGGTTATTTCTGAGAAATGATAGAAAATTCGTTCAACCTTATATAACAATTTTTTACATAAATATGTATGTAGTTGTTATAGAACATTAATCTTAAATTTTATTTACATCCGTTTGTTCAAGAGAACAATTTCCAAATTCAATCGAAGCAAAATTCGTATTCGTACACCCCGACTAGCGGCTTGAACTCAATCCCTGTACGATATTAATCATTTTGCACTGTAAAATTCTAACGGTAAATTCTTGAAAAAGTGTGGTTGACAGTTCGAGCTAAAGTGTTTTGGGAATTACAAATAAAGAGTTAATTCTTTAACAGATTTTCCAAATGAGTCGAAAAGGTAGTGAATTTTCGAACAGTGATCGTAAGATAGTGATACAGCTATACAAGGATGGTAAATCCTTGAGACAAATTGCAAAAATTATGCATAGGAGTCACTCGACAATTCAATCTGTAGTAAAGATTTACAATTCGTCTGGTAGAATCGAGAAGAAAAAAAGAAATGGAAACAGATTAATTTTGTCAAGGAGACACCAATCCTTTGTTCGGCGTGTTGTTCGACAGGATAACACGATAAGTGCAGTGAAATTAGCAGGACTTTTGCAAAACCAGTTCCAAATTAAAATTACACCCCAAAGTGTTCGGAATTATTTGCGTAGATTCGGTATACAGAGCCGGACTCCCGCTTCTAAGCCATTTATCAATAATGTCAATAGAAGAAAACGGTTAAACTTTGCAAAAAGATATCTAAACAAGGATTTTCGTTATTGGAAACGAGTAAGTTTTTCAGACGAGTGCAAAATTAATCTAAAGTTGTCGGACGGACGGGTTCGTATATGGCGAGAAAAAAATACGAGGCTATATCCAAAAAACATGCTTCCTACATTTAAGCATGGAGGTGGTTCGTTGATTATTTGGGGATGTTTTGCAGCTTCTGGTGTTGGAAACTTGCATTTTATTGATGGAATAATGAACGCGAAGCAATATGTGCAAATTCTTAAAACTAATTTACATCAGAGTGCACAAAATTTAGGAATTCGTAGGAAGTATATATTTCAACAGGACAATGATCCGAAGCATACGGCACTTCACACGCGGCTTTGGCTACTCTACAATTGTCGAAAGTGTTTAAACACGCCTCCACAGAGTCCTGACGTTAATCCAATAGAAAATTTATGGTCTATTTTCAAGAAGAATCTAAAAAATTACAGTATTAGGAATAAAGAAGATCTGAAAACTGCCTTGCAGACCGAATGGCAAAATATTTCACCGAACTTAACCCAAAAATTAGTTCAATCAATGCCAAATAGGCTTAGAGCAATAATAAAACAAAAAGGATTTCCCACGAAGTACAAACACTATATTTCTAGCACATTTTTAAGGTTTTGTGTGAAACAAAACCTTATTAGAATCGAGACGGTGTCTGTCTGTCCGTCTGTCCGTCTGTCTGTCTGTCTGTCTGTCTGTCTGTCTGTCTGTCTGTCTGTCTGTCTGTCACACCCGATTTATTCGGAAACGGCTAAACCGATTGTCACGAAAATTGGTGAGAGTATGTAATCTGGTGATCCCTTTACATGCAGTAAGTGGCGCCACCTTGTGTTAAGTTTAAGGGGGGGCTCTCCATACATGTGAATGGAGGGTGCAAATTTTTTTTTCACAGAATGTAGCCATGTAGGGTATCAAATGAAAGGTCTCAATTAGTACTTTTCGAATCTGGTTCAATATTTGATATTAGATGAAACATAGGGGAGTGAGGGTTCAAAATATGACCCACAAAAAGTGTAACAGGTCTCGTTCTCAGAACCTATCCAACCGAAAAATCTGAAAAAAATCACAGTGGTGCATCTCTACGAAATCTAGGCCTCAAAATATATCCGGTTCCGATATCTGCACAAATAAAGTTAATAATAGTATATTTCCACATTTTGGAAATTTACCCGGCACCCCCCTTATGTTCATCCCAGAAGTACAAAATTTGGCATGCGTGTAACGAAGAACATAATGCACAGTTTGGTCAAGTTTGAAGAAAATCCAACTATTATTAACAAAGTTATAGGGGATGAAACTTTACAATTTTTTATGAATTTCGTGCACTCTACAACCTGCATGACGTCATCATCACATATCAATTCGTGAACACCACAACGAAATGAGTTCTTATGAATTGGGTCGGAGAGAATTATTTTGTTTTAGTTTTTTAGTTATTTGTCAGCCAGACATGTGTGTATGTAGGTATATAATATATGCGTGCAAATGAACTTTGCCGGTAGAGCCTAATTCAGATAGATATAAGAAGTAAATCGGAAATATGGGTACGATCAATTTATATACGTGCATATATGTGTACAGTATTCGGTAATAGGCAGTTTGTTTGTTTAGGGTGAGCGTGATATTTATGGCTGTAATATGTACGTATGTCTCGTAGTTTGGAAAAATATGAAGGATTATGTTCGATTTGTAGCTATATACGGACAGAAAAATGTGCGTTGAAGTTTCTCACATAAGATGAACACAAAACCTTTATACCCGAAGCGCGAGCTTCCGGTATTCCGACTTGTTTGAAGTCTGTAGGTGTACGAATACGAATTTTGTTTTGAGTTTTATATGAATTACTGTTTTTATTATTAAGTTTAAAATATATTTTATACTTGTTATTATGTACATGAATTAACCTCTTCATTTGCTATAATAATATACCATTTATTTATCTCTTAATGTTATATTTGACTTAAAAATAACAAATAATAGGTAAAAAAATGGGTGTACGAATACGAATTTTGCATACTGTATGTAGGTTCGTGACATCTTTTCAGCCAAGATGCCTACCAGCAACAGCCCAGCTATAACTAACGCTGCTCAGGGCATATAATATATACGCGCAACATGCTTCTCCTGATTTCCTTAGTCGTTAATGCTCATACAGGTGCAGGAAAATCAGAATTGGGTGGGTAGTGTGTAGAAAACGATTCGGAGCCGCCCCAACCAAATGTTACAGATGTTTGGATTATAAGTACCCGTCTACAACCTGTCGGTGATCTGACAGAAGGGTAACATGCCGTAAATGTGGTCAGTCAGGCCACAAAGCGAACAACCGCAATGAAAAGGACAGTTGCGTCATATGCAGAGACCGTGCCGTGTCTCGAGCTCGGGGCAGGTTCCAGTCTTCAGAGCATAACTGAAAAGAACCATGATTCGGATCCTACAAATCAATATACACAGGAGTGTAACCGCTCACGAGTTACTAGCTTAGTTCGCTGCTGAAACCAAAGCTGATTTAGTACTCATCAGCTAGCAGTACCGAAACAAGGAGCCAGTTTCATGGCACTCTAACATGCCAGGTACCACTGCCAAATGGATTCGGGACGTCTCACTCCTCTTACCTGCACAAGTTTGGAAATGCACAATCTCCGGATTGTTTTGCAATGGAGTTGTGTACGACTCCCATTACATTTTTTTTTTCTTGTGGAAGGTAGAATGGGATTCGGCAGCAGCTCTATTTAAACAGAGGAGATTTCTTTCCAAACAACATTGTCGAGGAGATGCTGAAGAGTGCTGACAGGTGGAGCCATGTTACCTATTACGTTCCGGTCCTTCTTGTTGCTAAGAAGATAGAGTTCAACCGGTGGACGGGCCGGATGACAGGAGGTTCCTTGAACTGAGAGTTCCCTTCCTCCTCTCCGCCTCCCTTTGGTAAAAAGGAATTCCCTGATTTAGCTCGATAGATAGATATATGATAGCTCGAAGTAATGTGAAGAACGGTTCCAGGCTCTCTGACAATGGGGGTGGTGTTTAGTTGATAGTCCGAAGACATACCGTTGCGAGAGTCCAACAATCTGTGCGTAAATACATTCACCTACCCTACCCCCAAAAAAAGGTTTAGTGACCTACTGAAACTTCAGATGAGGCCCCGCCGCCGCGAGTGTCTCGCAGGGCTCTGTACTGGGCCCACTGCTGTGAAACACCATGTATAATGATGTTCTGAATCTTCCGATTCCAGAGGAGGCCACTATGGTCAGAGTGCTGGACTGGGACTCGCGGAGGAAAAGACGGGAGCGGTCCTCATCACTAAGCACGGCAAGAGAAATTACGCCAGAATTAGAAAATGCAATCACCTCATCCATCCAAGCTGACCATCAAATGCATGGAAGGAAGATAGATACAAAGTCTATTTTTAAACAACACATGCAATATGCTTGTGACAAGGGATCCACGACGATTATAGCTCTATCAAGGATCTGGTAGTATATTCAGAGATCTGATAAATGCTTCGCAATAGCATTAACTGCCTTACCGGACCCGAGGCTAGACGAAAAGATGAGTGTATCGTCGGCAAACTGTAATAGCCGTAAAAATATTGTAAAGTGTAGGTCCTGAAATAGATCTCTGCGGTACTCTTGAGAGCCGGTTTTTTTCTTAATGGTAACTATCTTATCTATTTTCCAAGTGGTGGGAATATAACCATTGTTAATGCAGTTGTTGAAGACTGCAAGAAGGAACTTCGTTGATGCCCTAGGGAGGCTTTTGATGACAATATTTGCAATGTCATTTGGTCCGGTTAATTTTTTACCGCGATAAGCTCAAAATGGTAGCCAAAGTGATGGTCTCATCGATTTCTTTGTCCGTTAGATTTTGCGAGACTGTGAGTTTTTTGAGGTTCAGCTGTGATGCTAATTGTGACCTGAACCTGAACCTTCAGACCGTGTGGGTGTGCCGAGCAAGATAATCTCAAGCTGGTTTAATGGGTCTTGGTTGTGGATCCGTGTTTCGAGGGTAACCCCATTTCGATTTTTTGCCGAATCGCCCCAGGAAGTGGGCCTTGAATTGAAGTCGCCACCAAAAATGAAGCACTTAGATTTTGACTGGAGATTGCTCAAGATTTATAAATCTTGGCCCAGTTGCTCAGATGATGAGTTGCATTTGATGTAGACTGCAGCTATGGAGACACGTCTACTGTCCGTACTCCTGGCTGCTTGAGCGTGACATAAGCCTGGTTGGGATAAACTTTGTGACATCTGAGTCTGAGCCTGTTTGGCTCTCGTCGCATTAACTTTTTCCCTTCAGTTCCGAAAGGCTCCTGTTTCCTTCTTCTTCTGATAAACTCTCCTCCGGGAGTATCATCCTACACCTCCTGTTCCCAAGCCCATACAGGTCTCGTTCCCAAAGCTTACTCAACAAAAAAACATTTAACGCATTCCGTATAGAATATTAAATTTATCAAGATTAATTTACGAAACTGGGTATAGTGTATCTCGCCACAATTGGTAACCACATTGATTTGAATGTGATAATTGTTCATGTTTCTAAGGTAACAGTTGCGGTTATCAAGGAGTTCCCAGTCATATCGATTCTGCTGAAAACCCCACACTCTGCGTATAAATATCGGTAATTAGTGGTTCGTTTTTCAAAAGATTAATTAAGTTACCTTTCAAAAAGCAGCCTCTAGCGAGGAAATACGACGATTACAGCATAGAAATCATCATTAAGTATAGCAATTTGATCGAGTTATGGTGGAAAGTATACATGTTCCTCTAATAGGTTGCGATATTCATGTTTCAATACATTGTATATGAATATATTACATTACAAAGGCATGTAATAAAGTAGTAACCACCTACATAAACTCTTCGTAATATTGAAACCAATACCCACGCCTCGCTTAACTAGAAAATGGCTCTCTCCCATGACTAGTTTCGAGTGGTGGGGATATGAATCAAGATTTTCATTAGCTGCTCCAGATAGCCTGAAAATCCACAAAACAGCATCATTATTTTCTGCTCCAATTAATAAGGACTCTCTGTACATGGACACTCATGGATGTTATATGGTATATTTGAAACCATTAGTGAGATAACAGCAAAATACTCTTCGCAATAATAACCGATAATGGAAGTGCAGCAAATAGATCATGGTCTTTCATGGAAATTACCATAGAAATTGGGTATTGTGTTCGAAGGATTTTGTGGTATAATTTTCCTATTGGGTGTAGAATATGTATATACAGACAGTTAAGATAATTTAGTGAATTTTTCATATGTTTCGCTTTAATTCCATTGGGAAGGGTTAACAGCAATCTTAAATCCACGATTTTAAAAAGAAAACAAAATGCGAAAAGCTCACAGGAAAGCCTCCTTGAATGAATATGAAGCAGGCTACCATATGAACATTGCTTTAGCAATGTTTGTTTTTTGCTTTTTTTTCTGATTGGTAGCACACTTCCCCGGAAGTGAACTCTAACACTCTGACCCCGAACCATTCGACCTCAGAGCAAGCCTATCCAGTATAGAAGCAAAACCTTGTGAATTCAGGCAGCCTCAGCTATTCTGGTATCTCTCTTATCCATCTCCGTCGTTTTCGCCTTAAAAATGCGTTGAGTGCCACTGGCCAGTCTCCTCCACGAGTGCTATATTTGCAGCATTGCCTCAATTATGGTGTCCGGGGACGCAAGACACCCTTCTTTCGAAAGGTGATTACGATAGTGCTCCTACCTTCTGCAGAAAAAAAGGCGTGGCAAGCATCAGCCACCACGTCTTTGCAATAAAAACAGTCGGGCAAGCGTGATTTTCCGCTTATGTGCAGGTAAGAGTAAATATACCCAAGTCCGGTGATTCCGATTGCACCACTGCCGTAGGTCTTCTCTTTCCCAAGATTGCTGCTATGCGCAGACTTCCTTATTTCGCTTTTTCTCCGCTCGGCAGTATGTAGAGGGAACGGAGTAACTCCCACTGTCATCATTACAGCTAGCTCCGAAACAGTACGATAGGCAGATGCAATTCGCAGAACGCCTTGTCCTTTTCCTTCAGCTGGTCGTTTACAGCAGATTTCCTTCCTGAAAGAGTCGGTCCATACTTCGGAACGTAAAGGAGGACGAACTGAACCGCACTCCTCCTCCTGCTTCAAGGACCCTCGGCACTAGGCATAAGCCGGCAGCCGCAGTCTTGTCTGCGGTGATGCGAATCTACTCGAAGGAGCGCTGAGCTTTCTCCACTGTACGTGCAGTAACCGCTGATGCAACATGATCCACGTACCCAACCAAATGGGTTTCATGAAACATCTCGTGTCGTAGATCCCTGAACCGCTCCTGATGTCACCTTCACTCAACGCTACCCGGCACGGTCCTTTAAATACCACTACCTCGTAGAATTGTCGACGGTCACAAGAAGCACCACTTGCCAACAGTGGCGACTGGACAACAGGCAAAAATACCCACTGCATTGAATGCGTCGAGTTGCAAGTTCGGATTGTATTTACTCAGTGCTCACTCCTTCATCAACAATCGAAACCTCCAAAATCGGTGCCCCCACTATGACCTGATTTCTCAAAGTCGCGGGTGGATTCGAAGTCTATGATTTCTTACTACTTGGAGAGTAGCAATCCTTTTCCGGGGTTAAGTTTTCCCCCAACGTAAAACAAAAATATATCACCTCGTTCTCCTATCAGGCGGTCAGCTATTCCCACAGCTGTTCAATGCGGCGGCAGAGGTGAATTCGCGGTGGTACTCAGATTCGCCCCTCCGATATTCCGTCACGTGACCCCACCCCCAGCTGAAACCACGCGGGTTAAGCGAAGCAAACCGTCCGCGATCCCGTCAATGGGGGTCACCGGGCGAATCTAATCTGTTCCAGCCTCTTTGGTAAGCCTATGATGTTCTGGGCGTATGGGGTTATCCGGCCTAGCAAGATAGGGGAGAATATATTATAGATAGTATTCAGCAATATAATACCTCTATAATTGCTGCACTGTGTGATATCTCCCTTTTTATGTATGAGACAAATAATGCCTCTTTGCACAAGTTGATGAACCACTTGGTGTAATTGGTCGCCTCCATATTTAACCAATTCGGCTGTAATTCCATTGGCTCCTGGCGACTTATGATTGTTAATCCGATGAATTGCACGGATTGTTTCTTCTATACTTGGTAGTGGCAGCATTTGCCCGTCGTCCTCAGTTGGTGGGACCTTCAACTCGCTGATATTCTGGTTGTTCAGTAGTTCATGAAAGTACTCAACCCATCACCCCAATATTCCCATTCTGTCGGAAATCAGATTTCCCTCTTTGTCACGGCAGGATGAACATCGAGATGTGTAAGGCTTCATTCTGCTGACTTGTTGGTAAAACTTCCGCGCCTGGTGCGGTTGCTCTCTGTACTTTTCGAGTTCACAGACGAGCGGAGAAGTGACTTTAAAGACGGAAAAACGAAGCCGATTTTATATATAGGGCAAATTATGCCTCATTGCCAATCATCATGGTCGCCTCCTTATTTAACCAGTTCTTTTGTAATTCGGCTGCTGGCAATTTATGATTTTCAAGCCAATGGATTGCATAAACTGTTTCTTCAATGCTTGATGGTAGCAGTATTTCTCCGTCGTTTTCAGTTGACGGGACATTGAACCCGCCGATATTTTGGTTGTTGAGCAATTCTTCAAAGAGCTCAACCAATTGGCAATATTTGTCCCGTTTTTAAGCGCGAGACTCACCTCCATCCTTCTTCGTCTGCAGTTTTTCATTAAGAAAGAACTGCCAGAAATCATCAAGTGGAGGTGGAGATAGGGTTGGGTAGTAGAGCTGTTGGCGCTGGTTCAGCAGGCGTTTCCTAGCTTTTATGCTCCATCGTGTGTACCAATCCACGTTTCGCTCTGGGGCCTACGCTACCTACGCTAGCCTCGATTGTTACTGAAACGTTAACCAAAACTTCAAAATGATAAATACGAAGAACCGAAGCTTTACCTCCCTCGATTTCACCTCTAAGCTTGAGAAGGTATTGAATAATCCTCAAATGGTTCTTTCAACCACGAGAATCTTCTGGAATCCCCAAAGGACCAGATGAACTCATTCCAATAAAAAACCCAAATTTCAATCGTCAATGGCAACCAGACCGACCCACTATAAAGTTACAAAGGGAGCACTCGTTGCTAAACTAACAGCCCTTCTACCCAATATGATCGCAAATCAATAAAAATTAACTTCACTGAACATTTTAACACCCACCGTTGCGAAAAATCATTTTTATTGGAGCTCTCAATTTTTCAACAGGACATCGATGAACAATTCCATTATATCCGCATTTTTCTTCACTGTTCGTTACTCGTTACATTTACATTGGTCAACTACATTTTTTTTTCACGAATTACACAATTAATTAAAATTTTTCACATGTGATAAATTATTGGTGGAGCAATGTATGTTTTTCAATATACATATGTGGGTATACCTATATGCCCCCATTTCGGTTACAAAATATACATAGCTCTCGCCTGCCCCTAGGATGATCAGGATTGTTTCGAAAATCAACAAAAGGAAATATGTGAAGGTCCTTTTGATTTTCCAGTTTCCCACATTCGTGTACCGCAGTTTTGTAGGAATGTATTCTTGGAGGCATCTCAATATACTCGTATGTATGTATATCCGGGTATTTAACGGGCAGAAATTATTTTCTGTTTCCCTCGTTTTAACCTGTAAAGGTTTTTTGTATATAACCACCGTGCTTCATAGTTATGTTTGAAAGTAGGAGACATGATTCCCAGAACCTATTTATATGAATTCGCACATGAGTGAGCATTATATCCTTTTTAAGGTTTTATTTTCAAAGCAAAACCTTATTAAAATGGGTTCAATGTCTGTCTGTCTGTCTGTCTATCTTCTTGTTTTTTTTTTTGAGGAGGTGGAAATCTTCAAAAGACTCTGGCCTGGGCACGCCCGAGTGTGGGATTTTTTCCCACTAAAACCTCCCCCGACTCCCCCCCCCCCTACCCCGTGGAACCACCTTTAGGTATTACATCACTGGGCGGAGTTAGCTTACTTTAGTTAGGTCTCCTTTCGTCTACCCGCGGGTTTCGTAACCGCGTCTTCCTCAATTCTTCTGCTTTTCGCAGTTTATCCTGGATTACAACGATCGTGGAATTGATCGCATCCCATTCTTCCTAATAGGCTACCATTCTGCGGACAAAATTTTCCGGTGATAGCATTTCACGTCGAGTTTCCTCTAGGTTCCTCCTTTCTTCCACGAACCTAGGACACTGGAAGAAAACGTGCGCTGGATCCTCTGGGACCCCGTCGCAGTTTGGACAATTAAGCGAGGTGTCCACTTTAAACCTGTACAGGTATTGACGGTATCCTCCATGGCCGGTGAGAAACTGGGTGAGATTGTAATTGATTTCCCCATGTTTTCTCTCCAGCCACTCCCCGATGGAAGGGATCAACCTGTAAGCCCAACGACCCTTTTCTGACTGGTCCCATCGTTGTTGCCATCTGTTTATGGATCCCTCCCTTTCGGCTTTTTTAACCTAAGATAAGGGAGAGATGGACCTGGTGTTATAAATGCTCATCATTTCGGTTGCCAGGATGTCAATCGGCATCATTCCCGAGATGACGAACGCTTCATCATCTGAGACGGTCGTGAAAGCAGAACACACCCTTAAGGATGTTCTTCTGTAAACCTGCCTCAAAACCTGCAGTGCTTTTCCCCAAACCGGGACTGCACACAGCATGATAGAACTCACCACCCTTGCTATGAGCAGCCTGCAAGTATGCCGCGGGCCTCCTAAGTTCAGCATCATCCTTGCCAGAGCAGTACTCGTGGTGGATGCTATTTTACAAGTACGCTCTATGTGCTACTTAAAATTAAGTCCCCCGTCTACGACGATTGGTATAAGACTCGATGATTGCATATCATGGGTCATAGAGGCGTCGACCCTCGTTCGCCAAGATGTCGATGGGGATCATGCCTGCTATCACACAAGCTGCTTCATCTGAATTTGTACGGTAAGCGCATGAGGTTCGCAATGCACTCAATCGGTATGGGGCTGCGATTTTTCTTCTGTTTGCTTCCACCTTCAAAGACGATGCCCAGACAGGAGCTGCATGTCTGTCCGTCTGTCTGTCACCATAAGCTCCATGATATTTTCGGGTGTGCTCCCCGGTTCTAGCTTCTAATGTAGCCCTTTGGGTTTCGAATCTGGGGCAATGAAAAAGGACGTGTTCTGCGTCCTCTGGAATGTTTGCACACTGTGGGAAATATGGCGAATCATCACGCCCAAATCGATACAGATATGCTCGATAGCCTCCGTGTCCGCTCAAAAATTGAGTTAGGTCGAAACCTACTTCGCCGTGAGGTCGCTCGATCCATTTCCGGATATCCCATATGATTGGATTGGACTCACAGTCCAACGGCCTTTTTCTGACTCGTCCCACTTCTCTTGCCATTCCGCGACAGTTTCAGCTCGTGCGAACTGTCGCCGAAGGGCAGGAGATTCTCCGGTGAGGTACGTTCGATCGTAAAGTCGTTGTATTTCTGTCGCCAGAATCTCAATCGGGATCATTCCTGCTATTACGCAAGCTGCTTCATTAGAAATTGTTCTGTAAGCGCTACATGTTGGGAGTACACTTATGCGATACGCAGCTCCAATCTTTTTCTTATTTCTTATATTTTCCAGTGCATCTGCCCATACTGGGGCTGCATACAGTAGGATCGAACTGACCACCCTTGAAATAAGGAGTCGACAGCTCGGCCTTGGGTCACCTATATTTGGTAGCATTCTCGCAACCAGCGCTCCGATGTTATATGCATTGGTTGCTGCACCCTCCACATGCAATCTGAAATTCAACCTCTGGTCAATCATTACACCTAAGTACTTAAGTGCAGGCTTGGAATAAATCGTTTGCGTTCCAACTTTGATCTTCATGGAAGTGCACTTTCTCCGCTTGGTAATAAGTACTACTTCCGTCTTATGCTCTGCGAGCTGTAGACCGGCATTCTCTAACCAGGATTTAATCTCATAGACTGCTTCATTTGCATAGAGCTCGGCTTCCTCGAGAAGGCGTGCAACAACCGTCACACCAATATCGTCCGCGAAACCAATGGAGGCCACACCAGTAGGAAGGTCTAGGGTTAGTACCCCGTTATACATAATAATCCACAAGAGTGGCCCTAGGACAGACCCTTGTGGAACTCCGCATGTCGTTTGGTATGATTTCATTCCTTCATCTGATTCGCAGCACAGAGTCCTATCGATTAGGAAGTCGGCAACAATACACACCAGGTACTTCGCCACGCCTAAGTTAATTAGGGACTCAAGTACCTTGCTCCATCTAGCGGAATTGAAGGCATTCTTCACATCAAGTGTGATCACTGCACAACATTTGCCCTCGTCAAGTGCGGTCTTATCTGTGTTAGCTACTAGGACAAGTGCATCCGTTGTAGACCTCCCCTTTCGAAAACCGAACTGATTTTCGGAGAGACCGCCATCCTTTTCGACAATTCGAATTAATCTGTTATAGATTACTCGTTCCAATAGTTTGCCAGTATTATTTAGGAGGCATATCGGCCTGTAGGACGAAGCTTCACCCAAAGGTTTGTTTGGCTTGGGGACTAGAATTAATTTCTGCTTCTTCCATTGTGTAGAAAATACTCCTTCTTTAAGGCATGTGGTGAACGCCTCGGCAAACATATTTGGAGCTATTTTGACTGCTGCCTTCAAAGCTTTATTGGGGATGCTATCCAAGCCAGGTGCTTTATTTCCAACAATTTTACCCGCAGCTTCGAGGACCTCCTTTTCGCTTACCATGGGGACTTCGGCGGTGTCTATCTCGACAGTGGGAAGGTTAGCGGTACTCACATTCTGTGGGAAAAGATCCGTTACTATTTCATCAAGCAGAGTAGGGGAAGAGATCAGTGGGGAGCGTTTGCCTTTAACTTTCGATGTTACGGTTTTATAGGCGCCACCCCAGGGGTTCGTGTCAGCTTCATTACACAGTCGCTTAAAGTGTTCGCTTTTACTTTTCATGATGGCGACATGTAGTTTCTTCCGAGCGTTTTTATATTCTTCATGTAATTGCTCGTATCCAGATCAGTTTCTATTTCGCTGACTGCGCCTTCTGGCCTTGAGGCATTCTCCGATTTCAGAATTTCACCAAAAGTTCGGAACTCGCTTCTGTGATACAGCATACCTTGGCATGGATGCGTCACATGCTCGTCGCAACTTCTCGCCAATCTGCAGAGCTTTATTTTCTGCGCTTCCTTCAAGCGGTGTATTTTACTGCAGAACCTCTCTGAAAATCTCCTCCTCAAACCTATTAGCTGCCCACCTTTCAGCTCTCGTCCGAGACCGTTTCACTCGTTTACCATGTCTGATTTAAAAAATGATGGCCTGGTGGTCGCTATGTGTATATTCGTTACTGACATACCACTGCAGATCCTTAGCTAAAACATCGCTAACAAAAGGGACATCTATCACGGACCCCATTTCTCTCTTACGGAAAGTGTTAACGCATCCAGTGTTAGCCACTACAAGATTCAGACGAGAAAGAGCTTCGAGTAATATTCGTCCTCTTGCGTTCGTTTCTCGGCTGCCCCATTCTTCAGCCCATGCGTTGAAATCTCCAGCCACTATCTTAGGACTATGGTTGTGTGCGTCTGTTGCTAGCCTCTCCACCAAAGAATGGAACTCCTCTGTCGTAAGGCTTGGAGCCACTGTCTAGGTTTTTGTACTGCTCGCAGATAATAGCAACGTCGATTTTGTTTTCCAATATCGTCTGGGAGAGCAGGTCCTGAGCCCCTTGGCAATGGTTCAGGTTTAGCTGTAGGAACCCCATTTGCGCATAGTGTTGATCGCCTTCCTATACACCGGACATGTGCTGCTGCCTGTGACATGGGCGCTGTCAATGTCGTTTGTTTGCCTGCAGAACAGACAATTGGGTTTTTCTTCGCAGGCTTTTGCAATCTGGCCTTTATTTCCGCATTTACGACACAGGTCGGACCTATCGTGAACGCTAGTACATTTCTTCGCCACGTGCCCAAATTCCAAACACCTGAAGCATCTTTTCAGAGTTATCTGCTCTCGTAGTCGGCAGACGACCCAGCCAATCCGAACTTTACTGGCTGTGATAGCCCTTTTGGCCGCTTCAAGTGTTAGGCTTATGGACGCAGTTTGTGTGCCGCCATATGCCTTCCTCAGCCGTAGAATATCTCGCTCCTGGACCGACTGTATTCCCAACTGGAATCGTAGCGCTTGACAAATTTCTTCCTTCGTTGTGATCTCGTCCAAGTCTTTACACTCAATAACCACACGATTTTGACTGAGCTTTACTTCTGCTGCCTCTTCTTCTGACTTGTTTTCGCCTGGTTTGAATTCCAGCAATAGGTCGCCCTTCTGTGTTCGCCTTATGCGGTTCACACTTTTACCTAGCTTCATTAACGAGGTGTCTGTTTTGACCTGTCTGTCTGTCTGTCTCTTTGTCTGTCTATCTGTCTGTCATAGGCACAGAAACGGCTATACCGATTGACACGAAATTTGATGAAAAGGTGGGACCTGTAGACCCCCAGACATGCAGTGGGTGATATCCTTCTACGTTGAGATTTAGGGGGGTTCCCATACATGTAAAAGGGGGGGTGTAAAAATTCTTTTCACCAAATATAGTCATGTGGGGCATGAAAATGAAAGGTCTTAATTGGTACTTTTCGAAGCCGGTCTTAGTTTTGAGATTTGTTAAAAAGGCGGGAACTGGGAGCGGTGAAAATTGATGATTTCTTTAACGTACCCATTCTCAGAAACTACCCAATCGAAAAATCTGAAAAAAAACTTGAAAGTGCCTCTGTATGGTGCCCAGGCCTCAAAATACTCTCCATATCGATATCTGTTCAAATTAAGTTAATAATAGTATGTTACCATATTTTTGGAGAAATAGAGTAAAACCTCCCTTAAGTTTATCCTAGAGTTATAAGAGTCGGTAGTGGTATAAAATATAATATGAAGCATATTATTCCCAAGTTTGATCAAAATCATTCTATTAGTAACAAAGTTACAGTAGCTCAAAGTTGACTTTACCGTGCAAATTTACTTCAACTAAATACCAATATCAAACTAAAGTGGGTAGTCAGACATGCAAAATGTATATACATAATGGCCTACGTACAAATGGGATAGATCTACACTCAAATATACTCACAGAAGAAGCAAACAAAACCTTCCATACCTGAAGCGCCCAGCTTCCGGTTTCCCGACTTGTTTTAATTGAATTCGAGGTAGAAATTCGTGTTGTCTGGAATCCAAAATATCGAACTATTATATTGATGCATAGAAGGAGGAGAAAGTAAAACGTTGGTTACAATAAATAGCAACTTGTATCGATAAGATCTCTGGAAAAAATCTAGGAAATGAAATTCATATTTTTCCCTGCTGAATTGCGTTCCAGAATCTCTTATTTACTTCCTAAATTAGATTTGTACTTCCCACCAGATCAATTGTAATAAAAACTCCACGACAATCTAAAATCTGATCCACCAACAAAGTGTATCTCAAACTACACAGCGCACTCCATTAAAATAATGGTTACAACCCACACACGACAACCCGGAACTACCACCCCCAGCCCATTGAAAATGCCAACAGAAGGTTATGCGAGAAAACCAAAATGAAAACCCACCCCAATGCTCCGTCGGGAGACGCGGAGTGTAATCCAATATAGTTAGGCCATTAGCATCGCGAAATTGATTGGCTATTATTAAGTTACGGGTTATCAGACGATTCCCAAATGAATTTAACCGGCGCGTTTCACTCAACTAAGGGAAGTTGAGGACGACCTAGAGGATGGCAACAAAGTTGGGAAGTATGTTCGCTGCAAACTTTCTTTTTTCGCTGGAGAGAAGGAAGGAAATGTCGAACCCTTATTCCGGTGCACAGGAAATACGTTCCACTTAGAAGAAAAAAGCGTAAAATAAGAATTCCCTGTAGGAGACCTCACTTCCAAGACGGCTGGATGGAGTAATTAAAAGATTAAGAGGAGTTGGTTTTAATTTCAGCAAAAAGTTGTTGACACTTTTATTACTTAGAAGGGAAAAGGCAGGTTCTGCCTCTACTTTTATAGTATATCTCATTCTTCCGAAAGTTTTGGTATCACATCTTAAGATGATACCTTTTATAGTTTCTGAGGAGCAAAGCGCTAGTAAAGTCGCTCAGTTATCTACTGGTGGATGTTAAAAAACTACTATACCTAAACAATGATGAATTCACACCCCCAAAGATGATATAGGAATATTGTAAATGTTCTTATATTTCATAAACGAAGGAGGTGATAAGTGAATATTTTTGATAATATAAGTCCACATAAAGAAAGTCGATCGAGTCTATTCGTGGCTAACATGTTGGTCAAAGGGTACTATATATCCCAGGGCGAAACGTGGATTGGTACCCACGATGGAGCATACAACCTGGGAAACACCTGCTGAATCAACACCAACAGCTCTACTACCAAACCCTATCCCCACCTCCACGCGGTGACCGCTGGGAGATCTTTTTTAACGAAAAGCTGCAGACGGAGAAGAATGAAGATGAGTCTCCCGCGCCTAAAAACGGGACAAATTGTACCAACTGGTCGTCCAGGTTGGCGGTTGGGTAGGCCTGGAACGGAACGGAAAACCAGCGTGACGAAGCCACAACAGGAGCCTCGGAAAGGATGGACTCTACAACGACGAACCCAGTAACGATTTGTGCACTTTGTCATAGAACGTGCGCTCCCTGTACAGAGATAGAGCTACCAAACAGCTAGCCGATACCCTGTCCCAATATAAGGCTGATGTAACAGCGTTGCAGGAGATGCGTTGGACAAGGACCGGTTTCCTGGAGAAGAGTCACCGCACCATATATTATAGCTGCCATCCAATAAATCATGTGCTCGGAGTAGGTTTCTTAGTCAGCCAAAAAATAAAACCTGCTGTTATCGGCTTTGAAAACACAAACGAACGGCTATGCACTCTGCGCTTGCGAGGCAAGTTTAGAAATATAAGCCTCATTAACGATCACGCTCCTACAGGGGTGACTGCTGAGTCGGAGAGGGGTACTTTCTACGAAGCAGTCGAGCGGACTCTCCAAGTCTGTGCCAAGTATAATATCAAAATCATACTTGAAAATTTCAACAGTCAAGTAAGGACGGAGCCCGTATTCAGGCGATACGTCGGATCAAGTAGCTTACATAGAAATACAAATGATAAAAGACTGCGCATTATTCAATTAGCAGTATCGCATGAAATGGTTGTTGGAACTAGACTGGTTTTCGCGGAAAGCAATCCACAAGCAAATGTGGGCCTCTCCAGGCGGGACAACTTTCAACCAAATGGACCACGTGCTGATTGAACGCCGCCACCTCTTAGCCTTGATGAATGTCAGAACATATGGGGAACCAGTATGGACTCAGATCACTATCCCATTGGCATAGTACTCCGGGCTCGGATTATAACACCACCTACAATCCCCTCTAACAATCAGGTGAGAGTGAATACTGAAACCATTCACAACACAGCCCTCCGCAACACCTATAAGGGGAAATGGATGCCGCAATAACCGAAGCTAATAGATGTCTGTCTATCTTCTGTTAAGGAAAAGTCGTACCGCGTCCTTAAAGAACTATTGTACCCCTTTTACTGGATAGAGTGTATCTATTGATCATAGTATCTCAAGCAAGCCTTTAACCGTCAAGAACTTTAGTATGTTCCCTACTTCCAAAACTTTCAACTTTGCATCTGGTATTAAGTGTTCTCCCAGATGCTTCGACCTACTTTGCACAAGTGCCGGACACTGTCCCAGGTCGATTATAGAGGTTTTATCACACTCCACATAAAACCTGCAGGCAGTGTCCATAGATATCCCTAGCTTCCCTAGGTGATAGTTTAGCCAACAGTTACCAGTGAGAATTCCGACTATGAATCGGACCCTAACCCAGCATGGCCTGGAACCCAAAATATCCAGCCCTTGTTGGACGATCCGAGTGTATTCAGTCTCTCAAAGCATTCCCATAAGTTCACCTGGTTGGACCTAAGTGCCTTTATCGCTGCTTGGCTATCGGTGAGAATAGCAATGTTCTGCTCCCTGTAGTTCTTATGGAGATTAAAGGAGGCGCATTTGTCTATGGCGTATATTTCCGCCCGGACTATGCTAGGAACCTGCCCATTGACTCAAAGTACATTTTCCTTGGACCAATGACACCGGATCCCGCTCCCTCTGCTGTAAGGGATCCGTCAGTGTATCAAGTAATCAGTTGCTAGTTAAAGCCGTATGTCGCAGCCACGCTCTCCCAGTTTGCCTTGTTACCCCAACGTGTTTCAAACTTCTTATCGAAGTGAAACCTCGTTGTCATGTTATCCCTTGGTACCAATAATTCGGGATACCGTCTAGAAAGAATATCAATCTTCCTTCGGTTTAGGCAGCCTCACTGATACTCCCGGTGATCTGAATATTGGCCGCCTAGCCTGCATCTGTATGTGCTGATGGAGAGGGGTTAATCCCAGAAGGATGCCGTTGGGCATGTCCGGATTGCCCCACTGATACACACGCAAGCCACTCTTTGAAGCTTATGTAATTCCCTGGCTTGTATACTGAGTTCGGTTCTTTCTGCCCAGATTACCGCTCCAATCATTGGCCTTGCTATTGCAGTATGTATCCAAAGTAGTATTTTTTTCCTGCTATGAACCTACAAGTCATCAACGCCCTCGTAGCTTTCCGACATGTGTCTTCCAGAGTAATTTTTGATTTAACGTAATTCCCAAATATGAGACTTCTGTTTCTCGTTTCACCTTCATATCATGTAACCTTATGGCTCTCAGGTGATCTAAGTTACCCCTTAGTGAATGGTACTATGGTGGTTTCGGCTAGATTGATCCGCAATCTCACCTTTCTGCACCAGGCACTAGTAACCCTTAGTCCAGTTTGGATTCTATCATATAGGGTATCTTCATATTTGCCCCTACAGATTAGAACAATGCCGTCCGCGTAACCCTGGACTTGTATGAGAGCATTTGTTAGCACGTCCAGGAGTTCGTCCACTACCATTCTCTCCATAAGCGGCGATAGTATCCCGCGCTGTGGACAACCTTGAGTAGTGGTCATGACAATAGAATTTGTACTTGTCAATACTTATATTTGCCTACTTTCGCCCATCCAGAATGCCAGGGTATTTCTCACTCCCTTGCGCCTCAGGGCATCTTGTATCTCTGTATACGATGTGTTGTCGAATGCTCCTTCGATATCCAAAAACGCGCACAGAGCCATTTCTTTTGTTTCTATAGCATCCCGTAATACATCTGTTAGCTGATTCAGAGCAGTCTCAGTTGACCGTCCTGCCCGGTAAGCGTGTTGATAGTGATGTTGGGGATTACGCTTTAGAACGTTAGCTCTAATATAGTTATCTATGACCTTCTCCACCGTGCCACCGTGGGGTAGGACTCCGGGAAATGAGTCCTGAGAAGCAAGTGTACCCTGTCCTCCTCATTCTCGGTAAATGTCCCATCTTCCTTCTTCAAACAGACAGAAGACATTGCCCCATCTTTGGTTACAGCCTTGTAAAGCCTGGTTGCTTCTGTGATCTTTTCGATCCCTTCACAGAAATCCCTGAAGCTCTTCCGTTTTGCTTCCCTGATCGCGTCAGTGCATTTTTTGTACCTCTGCCAGCCCCCGGTTTGTTTTGCCCGGTTGAAGAGTTTTGATGCCTCTGTTCGCATTCTGGCCACCATGGTACATTTCTTGATGACTTAACTGTCTTAGCCGGACAGCTAGCCTTATATGCGTCAATGGCGACTGTGTTAAGGTTTTCCACCACCGTTTCTAGTTCCAGTTCACTCCTGATGTCACCGCCCCCTTGAAGATGGGCCATGTTGTTGCTCAACTGCGTTGCATAGGATTCCCAATTCGTTCTCCTGGGATTCCTTATTATTCTTTTTATTTCGGAGTTACCCTCAATATCGAATCTGATTATCCTGAGATCAGACATAGAGGGTTCATCCGACACCCTCTAATTCCTGACCACCCCGTTGACTAGAGTATTTCCTAGGGTTATGTCTAGTACCTATTGTCTAGTGCTGGTCACAAATAATGGAGTGTTCCCTAACTTATATATTTCTAACTTATTGCTAAAAATAAATTCAAGAACCTCTTCGATTGGTGTCGCTGCTTCCCCAGACTTCGTGATGGGCGTTGGCATCGCAGTCGAGGAGAAGTGGGAACGCCCTATTCTCACACTTCATCACTTTTGCAGCTTGTTCTGATGGAGCCCGGATTTCGTCTCCTGGGAAGTATCCCGATGCCACGACTGCCTCTTGAGTGCTCCTCGCGGCTTCCAAGGAAACTTGGATGGCCACAAGGTCCCCAGTCAGGAACTCTGAAAGACATATATATTTTCAATTACGTTTAAGAATTATTCAAGCTCTTGGCTTTTCACAAAAGAAGTCCGAAATTACCTGCATGCTTCCTCCTTGCACACCGCGAATCTGCCCCCGGTATACCTAGGGCTCCTGAGCTAGCACAATTCCAATGTTCTCTTTGGAACTTGCCCTTGCAATTACCGGAGATGCAGCTTTCGTATGGTGGATGTTTATCTGGTGCTGGTCATTGGCTCCGTTATTGTTTGGAGTTCTTCTCCACTGTCGGAGTATCCCTCCTCCTACGACATGGCGCTTTCCTGCGGGTCGCTGTTCACCCTAAGCCCTACGGTCCTAGGTACAGGTCGTCCAGCTTCTGTTCTTTACTGGGCAGAAGTTCAACTTCCCTGTTTGATCCAGTCCTTTCCGTCTCTATGGCTTTCGAAACTTCTTCGGGGACCTCGGTATGCTCATCACACGGTGTCTTCTTCGGGTATGTTACCAAGTCGGTAGTTGATATGGCAACTCCGACATTTAATTGCCTCCAGGAATCGGTTATCTACCCCGATCGTGAGGAGTTTACCCTTTCAATCCACCTCTCTTCTGAAGACTCTCCATAGTCGCGAATGTAGATTCTTAGCGATTAGGAGGCCCATAAGATCTTCCGTTTCTATTGTCGCGCCTTTTGGGACTGTCACCAAGTGCGCTCCTTGTATATCATCCCCAGCACATGTTGACAATTCTGCCCCTTCTCAGCCTGGCAATTTAGGAACTATGGCCCTAATCCACTCTGCAGTGTCTTCCGTCGTGCAGTCCACCAGTATAAGACCTGGTCGAAAATATATCCGGGTGAATACAAGGTTCGGAGTCCATCCCTTGCACATGTGCCTGACGACAAGGTCTTTGATGGCTTCCTGCTCCTCACAAGTGAATACTTGCTCGGGAAACATTTTTGGCAGTATGCCAGTCGAATGCCCTTGACCGCACTAGCATAGCTAATGGCGGGCTTCCTGAGTCCTGCCTTCACCCCTGGCATACCCCCCTGACCAGTGTATTGCTCAGCTTGCGGAAAATTTCTGGGAGTTATTTGGGGTTGAGTTTTTCCCAATACTGCACTGTATCTGCTCGGGCTCCTACGAATATCTTTTAACTCTACATTGCGGTTTCTGTCATCATCATCATCATCAACGGCGCAACAACCAGTATTCGGTCTAGGCCTGTCTGAATAAGAAACTCCAGACATCCCGGTTTTGCGCCGAGGTCCACCAATTAGATATCCCTAAAAGCTGTCTGGCGTCCTAACCTACGCCATCGCTCCATCTCAGGCAGGATCTGCCTCGTCTTCGAGCCGGATTTTATCCACAACCAGACGGTAATGGTATCGCTCGAAACGTCTCACCATAGGGTCAAAACTCTTATTGTTTCTGTCGTTGACCGATTTTTGGTGGTTGTTCCTTAAAGCTAGGCACTCCCCTTCGTACTCAATCTCGTTGTCAATTTCATGATAATAGTTCCTAACATTCTTTGTAGCTTCCTTAATTGTTATTTTTTTAAAAATTTAACTCAAAGAAAAAAACGGAGGACAGCTAAATAAGGCCCAATGTCATTCCATTGAGGGTACCACATTCTTGCATCTCTCTTTGTATATTCCATCTCTCGTGGCTTATTGTAGTACTAATTTGCCCATTTTAATCTTTCTTTTCAGACAACAAACATCCGTTTCAAAAACTATCAGCGCTAATGCTCCTGCACACCCTCCTACGCGCCACAATGTACGTTTCTCCGAGGACTACGCATGACCTACGGAAAAATAACTTTATCAGAAGTAAACCTAATTTGCGCGGTCTGCATATGTTGAATTGAAGAAATCTGATTGAAGTGTTAGGTGATAAAATTTTAATTCATAAGTAGATAATTATAAATAATAAAATCAGATTAAAATGACGAAGGAATGAACCCTTATGAAAGTGAATCGCTCAGTAGAGAAAAACACTCATTTTCGGAAAAAAATGCTATTCTGCCAACAAGAAGTATTTTAAGATAACATTAGTTGCATAATGATGGCAAGAATATAAAAGAAATGCAAAATTTCGTTGTGTAATGAATTTTGTTTTGTGATAACAATCCTGAATTGAAATGCGAAACCTAAATTTGCTAAATCTGAAATCCCAGCTCTCCTACAAAATTTGTATCATCTTCCGTACTAGTGCGCTATTTAGATTATGATGTATGTCAAAGTAAAACTACTAAAAACTGAAAAAAATTAAAAGTAACGTAGTTTTTGTAAAAAAGATACACTTTCGGGCACATATCGTACTAAAAAAGATGCAACAAGAATACTCGTATCTAAACCAAAGCCCGTTTACTGTAGCGAGAATTATTGCAAATTTGAGTGAATTACCAAAAAGCCCCGCTCATAGCGAAGTAAGTATCACCACTTTTAAATGTAACGAACCCAAGCATCAATGTACTCGTGTTTTTAATGAGCTCAATAAATAATCGAGTATAAAGTATGATTAGATAAATTATATAAAAAATTATAGAATCGATCAAATATTTACGATTAAGCTAAGCTACAAGGAGAAGTAATTGTAAGTGGAGAAGTTAGCATAATACCAAGACACTATTATTTTGTTTCACAAAACCATAATGTTGAAAGAGAACATAATGTTTCCTCCATGACGAAGGGTGTGTTCAACTATTGCTATTATAAGGAAAGAATCTATTCTGTATAGAAGTGAAAGAACGAAACAAACAAACTCACAAAAGAAGTCATATCAGATAATCATAAACCCAATGAAATGCAAAAATTCAAAGTAAATATGGACCCGAACTTCAATTTGGAAACTTTATATTTTCTTTCAATTCGCATAGCGACATGGAAAAAAGACTTGAGAAGTTTAACTAGAATTTTTGCTACTTGATACTTATAGTTGAAATGTTAATGTTAGTAGTCTAATGTACCCGTTGTATAGTGTTAGTGTTAAGTATTTCTACATTGAACGGTTTGGGGATAGCTGCAGTGACTCTGGCAGAAAAACATTGGGGAAAAAACCCCAATGGATCTCTTTATGCAATAACCAAAAATCTGGCGCTTCCTTAATTAATATGCTTCTACAATGACACATCTTCCCTAAAGGAAAACATTTCCGACAATCAACACAATAATATACGCGAGCGACCCGTCTTGTCAACCAACAGCACCTCAGGCTTGTCATATGGAGTATGGCGATCAGTCAGAACTTGCCGGTCCAATACATGCTGTAAGCATAACAGTACAGCCAGAAATGAGATGGCCCAATGTCTCTAACGCAGAACCACACATTCTGCACTGGTCGTTCTCCATCCGTTCTGTCATGATGAGCTTTTTATAAGCTCGGGTAGCGACCACGCCGTCCTGAATGGCACACATGAATCCCTCCATCTCAGCAAACAGTGCTGCAGCAGAAATCCATCTGTTCGACAAATGCAAATCGACAATGGCTGCCAAAGACAATTCACGTGTTTACCGTGCATTGCTTTCAACTTCGATTCATCGATCAGCTCTTGATCCGACTTCACCCCATGCAGAGGATTGAAAGATCGATCCTTCAAGTTAAGTGGAGTCAGCCCACAGTATGCCTTACAGACAGCCGCATTCAAAGGACTCGCCTGCTTTTTGCTGTAAAAATAAGCGCGCAGCGGGTCGACTTGGCGATGATATTGTGCTGCCACGTCAACCACATCCCTACCTCCGATGTCACGAGACAGATTCATCCGCTCCACGGCAGATTTTCGCTGATGCATTCGGAATTAGGATATAGTTGTTCGTATCCGCCGCTGAACGTTTTCCAGATCGGTCTTCGTCCACCAATATTCCGAATGCATAAACCAGTGAAGGGATAGCGTAGACATTCAACGCGCTTATTTTATTCTTCCCCGTGACATGTGATTTCAGCACCAGCTTTACACGTCATAGGAATTCGGACAGCAGAGCATCTTTCAGATCACCGACTCGAGCATGGGCTCCTTACTGAATTCCCAGGTACTTGTAGAAGTCTGTCTCGGTCATAGCTTCAATGTGGTGGTCACCAATGCTATGTTCGGGTTGTGACTCGTGATGACCTTTGCGGATGGCTTGGATTTGACATTTGTCTAATCTAAACTCCATCCGAATATCACGGCTGAACATGTCTACTATTCGCAACAGACCTCTAAGATAGTCGTCAGTACCAACATACAGCTTGATGTCATCTATCTACATCAAGTGTGTCAGTTCGCACTTAGCATGTAGGCCATACTTTATTGCGAAACCATGCCCTCTGGCATCACTCAGTGGACATGAAAGGCGGTACAGTGCCATACAAAACCAAAGAGGACTCAACGAATCCCCTTGGAAGATGCCCCTCCATATACGGATGAGCTCTGAGCTATTAGCACCCTCAGATGTACGCACTCATACACTGGTTCCATGACTGTCGCCAAAAACTTTATTAGTTTCGGATCAGTGCGATACAAATGTAGGACATCGATTACACTGGACGCTAACGAAAACCTTGGCATAATCGATATAGCAACTAAAGAGGTTTCTTTGGCCTCTAGTTACAACTATCAAGTCGATAATGAGTTGCTCTTTGCAACCCCTTGAACCAACTTGGCAGCCCTTCTACTCCTCGGACAGAATGTTGTTAGGCTCGAGGTGCGCATTGATCCTTCCACTTATAATGGACGTTATGAATGCGTAGAGGGTTGGTAAGCAAGTAATCGGTTTTGTGTCTGCGGGGTCCTGCACCGTGTCCTTCTTAGGGATAACATAGGTAATCCCCACAGTGAGGAAGGGTGGAAATTCCTCAAGCGGATTCATGACCTGATTTATGCTATGTGGCCAGACCTGGGCCACTCCAGTTCTTCGAGCTGTTTGTGGCTCGTCGAACTTCCTCTTCGGTAACATCCGCAAAATTCGTGCCAGGCGTATTCGAATGGCGGGTGTCTTAAGCGGCGATCCACTCAGCATGATCAGCATGCTGGGCGGGTAACCCTCAAAGTCAACCCCAATACTCTTTCGCTTCCATCACCGAAAACTGCACTGCCTGGACGCTCTGTTGGGATTCGTTAAGAGATCTGAAAAAGCTCCGCTGGTTCCTCGCGAATGTTACATTCTGGATACGTCTGGAATGACTTTCGCCATATCGTCGTAACCGACTGCATATGACTGAAAGTTTCTGTTTTAGTGTGTCCACAATTTCAACTACAGGTGTCTCACTGGGGATGGCATATTTCCGGTAAACACTCTGCACTTTATTTCTCACCCATCTGCTGACATTGCCAGTGTTGATCTGAATCAGTCTAGCAATGTCCTGCCTTAGTGACTCCCGCCGACGTTCCAAACGAATTTTCCATGGCAGATCTCTTCGATCACTCAAACCAACAACACGAAAGCGAATCTTCTGACCGTGCAATCTGAGAGCCGCAACTGCACTACAATACACAAGTGGTTGTAGTTGCAGTGGCGAAATATCAGCACACAGTCTTTGGAGTTCGTCCCGAACCTCAGCGGAAACCTCAGCTGGACGGTGAAGAAGAGTGCTTCGGCGAGTACTGAAACTGTCGCCTGCAGTGCGGCGTTGTGTTGTTGATGCCGCCGCCTCTGCCTCCGTCGACTCTTGGTCACCAGTTTCCCTGATGACCTCAAGTCCAACAAGCTCCCTGATGATGGTCAGGATTGTGTCGCTGCGAGTTATAAAGCGATACTCGTCTGCGACTCGCTGCACAGTCACGTGCGCGAATTGCTGGAAACGCTCGACGAATCTCTGGTGCAACAAGGAGCGATTAGATGTTGTACTCGCCCCACCGTTATTTCGTAGTAGGTGCGGATGATGAAGAGGTTCATTTCTTCAATCCACTTCATCCACCTGCTGAAGTGGTCGCCACAGATTGTGGCGAAACAGCTGCAGCAGGCGGAGCAATGCTCGGGGTCGTCGTGGCGATTAGACATCGAACCGCCTCACGACTAGCGGTTTCGACGACGTGTGGTCCATTACGGGAGCCCGACCAAATCAGACGACTCCCACCGGTTATTCATACCAGACCTCAAATTTCTTCTTCTTCTCATTTTTGGTGGTGCATTTTATCCTTAACTACCAGGTATGGGGATAGCTTCCTCAGTGAGTAATCTGCAAGACTGCAAAGTTCCTGCACTTTCCTCACCCACCCCCTGAGACACTGCGGTGGCGTACAGCCATTCAGACTGAAGCTATCCATCCCCCCTCCTTTCACAGCCGTGCTTGGGACCGGCTGCGGCGGAGTTATTTTTATTATTTTATTGAAAGCATTAAATCTTATTGTCCGGATAGCTGAGTGGTTAGAGCGCAAGGCTGTCGTACGGAAGGTCGCGGTTCAAATCTCACTGGTGGCAGTGGAATTTGTATCGTGATTTGACGTCGGACACCAGTCGACTCAGCTGTGAATGAGTACCTGAGTCAAATCAGGGTAATAATCTCGGGCGAGCGCAATGCTGACCACATTGCCTCCTAGTGTACCGTTACGGTCTTGAATGAAGTGCTCTAACACACTTCAAGGCCCTGATCCAACATGGATTGTTGCGCCAACGATTATTATTATTATTATTATTAAATCTTATTAAAATCGGTTGACAGTTTTTTTTGCACCTGATCTATCTATCTATCCTACCTTCTGCTCTCTGAGCCGTTCGTCTGGCCTGATGGCAGGGTGATCGAAAGCCGGTCAGTTCACTAATTCACCAAAAGTTAGATCTTCTACTGGGGAATGCGCGCCTTCTAGATATGGATGCCTTACATACCTTGAAGATACACTGTATCATATGGAGAGCTTTTTCCGTGGGGCCTCCAGCCTTAGTAGGTTGGTCTAACTATACTTCTATGAAGATTTGCTCATCCGGTGCTTTTGTTGAGCAGCTTGATGCCCTACTCGGCTTTGGAGATGCAGTTTCCCTACCGTGTGTTTGAAAATAATTGGTGATCGCTGTAGGTGTAGCCCTCGCTGTAATGCCAAATCATACAACGCTTCAGTGCAGGACTAACAAACACCAGGTCTAGGACTAAAGTATACCCTCCTTTCCGGAAGGTACTTACATTGGCCAGGACTATATCTAACTAGGCAAAAGCCTCTAATAGAGTTCGGCTTTTTATGTTATCCTGTCTGTTTACCCATTCCTTCGTTCCCTTCCACGCGCCGTCAACAAATTGCCCAATATGTCTTCAAACGCAGCCAATGTGAGACTGCGTAGGGCGTTACACGTACACCCCGTTTATTTTTGCCAGCACAATGCACCTTGGCTCAGGATACAATGTAAAGCCTACCGCAAGTCCATACCGCGGCCCAATGGAGTTTATGATCCGCATACCACCAACACGATTCCTGTACGGTTCACGTCCTAAACTTGTGATGTAAATCCTGAGTGACCCTGCAATGATTGAGGTTTATTGGAGGAAAACTAATTTCTAATTCTTATGTTAGCTGAATTTCGGACATTTACTGCTTCCGGTAACCTCGTCTCTTCTTTTCTTTGCACAATAGGCATGCGCAATAAAGCGCCCTTAGCAATGTGGCCTTCCTCCCCATACCTTCAACATCGATTACACCGATCGAATTCGAACTTTCCCTTCGGCCAACTACTTTTGCCTTGCCTCCACTGGCAATCGCATTGCAGCCGTTTGAATGCTGCCCTAATTTTTTCTTAGAGTCACAATGGATTCTTCTACATATACATTAAACTTGAATTGTTGTTTCACCGAGATCCTACCGTCATCATCATCAACGGCGCAACAACCGGTATCCGGTCTAGGCCTGCCCTTATAAGGAACTCCAGACATCCCGGTTTTGCGCCGAGGTCAGGCAGGGTCTGCCTCATCTTCTTTTCCTACCACAGATGTTGCCCTTATAGACTTTCCGGACCAAATCATCCTCATCCATGCGGATAAAGTGACCCGCCCACCGTAATATGTTGAGCCAGATTTTATCCACAACCAGACGGTCGTGGAATCGCTCATAGATATCGTCGTTATGTAGGCTACGGAATCGTCCATCCTCATGTAGGGGGCCAAAGATTCTTCGGAGGATTCTTCTCTCGAATGCGGCCAAGAGTTCGCAGTTTTCTTGCTAAGAACCCAAGTCTCTGAGAAATACATAAGGACTGGCAAGATCATAGTCTCGTACAGTAAGAGCTTTGGCCCTATGGTGAGACGTTTCGAGCGAAACAGTTTTTGTAAGCTGAAATAGATTCTGTTAGCTGCCAGCAGCCATGCGCGGATTTTATTGTTATAGCTGTTATCGGTTGTGATTTTCGACCCTAGATAGGAGAAATTTTCAACGGTCTCAAAATTGTAGTCTACTATCTTCGTTGTTTTCGTTTGACCAGTGCGATTCGATGTTGTTCGTTCTTTTGGTTTTGGCGCTGACGGTGCCACCATGTACTTCGTCTTACCTTCATTAATGTGTAGCCCAAGATCTCGCGCCAATTGCCATCTGCTCGATCTGGGTGAAGGTAGACTGTACATTCCGGGTTGTTGTTCACATGAAGTCGATATCGTTAGCATAGGCCAATAGTTGGGTGGACTTGAAAAGGATGGTCCCTGCCGCATTTGTATCGACATCGCGAATCACTTTCCAGGGCCAGGTTAAAGAAGACACATGATAGGGCATCCTCTTGTTTTAGACCATTGTTGATGTTGAATGGTCTCGAGTGTGATCCTACTGCTTTTATCTAGCCTTGCACATTGGTCGGTCAGGTTCTTGTTGGTTCTCCCAGGCTTCCTTTTTCCATCTGTGAAGTCGTTTCTCCCCTCGACGCAGTTAGTGATAAGTCTCTGCGCGTGTCCACATTCTTTGAGAATGCAACATTACTCGGTATGCGGCATTCTTCCGTTCCATTGCTAGCTTACATTCCTCGTCAAACCAACCGTTCCGACTTTTCTTGCGGCTGGAGCCAAGTATGATTTTGATATCATACTTGGAACAGTCTTCAAGGGTCCGCTCAGCTGCCTCGTAGAAGGTATTCTTCTCCAACTCTGCAGTCTCCGTTGTAGGGGCGTGAGCGTTTATGAGGCTTATATTTCTAAACTCGCAAACGCATAGTGCATAACCTTTCGCTTATGTTTTCAAAGCCGATAATAGCAGGTTTCATTTTTTGGCTGACTAAGAAACCTACTCCGAACACATGGTTTACTGGATGGCCGCTATAATATATGGTGTAGTGACTCTTCTCCAGGAAACCGGTCCCTGTCCATCGCAGCTCTTGCAACGCTGTTACATCCGTCTTTAATTGGGACAGGTATCGGCTAGCTGCTGAGCAGTATTCGGTCTGTACAGGGAGTGCAAGTTCCATGAGGAAATGCGCAAATCATTAATCCGGGTTGGAAGTTGTAAAATCCATCCTGTCCGAGGCTCCTGTTGTGGCTTCGTAACATCGGTTTTCCGTGTAGGGTTATCAGCCCTACCCAACCCCCAACCTGGATGACCAGTTGATACACTTTGTCCCGTTTTTTAGGTGCGGGAGACTCGTCTTCACCCTTCTCCGTCTACAATTTTTCATGAAGAAAGAGCTGTCAGCGATCACCACGTGGAGGTGGAGATAGGGTTTGGTGGTAGAGCTGTTGGTGTTGGTTCAGCAGGCGTTTCCCAGGTTTTATGCTCCATCGTGGATATCAATCCACGTTTCGCCCTGGGACCTATACTACCCTTTGGCCGCCCTCTTTGATATTGCTCGGCGAAAATTGGGCAAGAGGCTTTCCCCCGGGGGAAATACAAGCCATTTCTCCACTCGATTTAGGAAGCCACTGTGAATATTTTTTTCGGTTTTGATGGTATGTCTGCGTTATTGCATCCTCGTTAAAAGCCCATAACTGTCTAACCCATGATGTACTAGTTGACTTTTTGCTTCACTTGAATCGTCAGAGCAACTACCAACTGGTACTTTGTACATTGCTCCATAAATTCCTGTGTATTGCTTGAAAAGTAATGTTCAGACGACGTACATGTAATTGCATGCTAACATGGGATGCACTTAGCAATATAATGTTAACTGTGTATGAAAAACGTCAACAATTATTTCTACTTATGAAAATCTCAGACTGAGTAGTTTTAATTCAATACAACAAAGAGACTGTAGGACTTTGTTTCGATTCACAATATTGCAAGTAGACTTGTCTGCAACACCATTGCTTCATAACGCAAATCATTAATTATATTATGTAGAGAGTGCCAGAAAATTTCTAGAAAAATATACACCATTGAATATTAAATGAAAAGTGCAATAAAACGAAAAAAATTAGCCTTATCAACTGCTGCTTTCCCCAAACGTTCAATAACATTGTAAATTAACCCCAACTGTATATATGACTTCAATTAAAAGTAAAAAACCAAAACATTCGCAAAGACAAATTTTCATTAAATGCGTATTGAATCAGTAAACGTTGGGCAAAAGTCAATCATGCCCTCATATTTATTAATTGCAATCAATTAAATAAATTGAGTGCTCCTATCTATAGAGGCACAAAAAGAAGCATACCAACTCACGCATCAATGCACCCATACATCTACGTGAATAGCCAAGCTAGCAAAAAAATCTGAATGAGAGAGAGGCACTCCATTGCACTTGAATTTGTACATATAACTGCCAAGGACCCTCGTAACCCATCAGTAGTTATTAGAAATTGAAACAAGCCAACCCCCAAATGTAAACGCTTCGTTACTTCTTCTACGTATGCACCATCGGGCGCTTTCCTATACCATCCCTTTCCGATCACATGGGAAAATATAGTTTTAGCATGTACATACGTATATACACATAAGTTGTAAACTTTGCTAGCCAGGATGCTAGTGGGCGCAAACACGTCAAAACCACAATTTACGACCAGAAAAATTTTCAAACTCCCAACTCCTTTTCGCGTACTATAAACGGCTCTTCATTGCATTGATAACATATAAATCAATTAAAACCATAAAAGCAAATATGTATGAATGTCAATATTAAATATTGGCATATATGAAGCAGGCAAGGATCAAATAAAAATCAGAGAATTGCAGACCAAAAATGGAGTAAAAAGCAAACATGCCGCGTAAACCATTCACATGAAAAGTTGTAAATATTGATATACAATTGACAGACGTATGTATGTAATTATTTAAGCAGTATTACATGGAAACCATTTTTCATATTCTCCACTAAAGGAATGTCCTGCGAATGAAATGCGGAACTATCCGTTTATTTGACCAGGAACTAACGTAACGGAAACGAGAGGAAAATTACTAGGAAAACTAATTATTTACTATTTACTCAAGACGAGGCAAATAACATTTCACTGTATATAACCATCACCAAGCGGGAAGGAATAAAACTTAGAATTTATTGTACTTTTCGTATGTATTATATTATTTACCTATTTTCATAAACTCATAGAGATCTAATGAACTAAGCCATTTTGAGTTACTTGAAAAGTCTGTTTTTGTTACAAAAAAATGAGAAAAAAAGTGAAGAAAAATATATACATATATGATTTAATAAAAACAATGGAAAACTCACTGTTCTACGAAAATATGGAAAGTTATTTACTTTAATTGCAGAAGTTTCAGGAGCACTTTCAGCAAGAAAAGGTAAAATGGAAACTCAAGACGGAAGAGAGTCGTATGTACTGAATAAAAGTTTGTATCCAAGGAACTTTTGTGAATGCCAATAAGTTGACTTATTAGCGGAAAAGTTGCTACGATTTTTCTCGCGATTAAACCTTCGTATGTTGGTCTACGTAAAGTACGTGAAAAATAAATAAAAAAAAGTTGAAACAGGAAAGTCGAGGTTTCAAGTATGAAAGGTTTTGTGTACGTACAGGGTGCGGCAGCATAACTTCCTTTTTTAAAATGCGCGCCACTCAGTTAGTTGATGTCATAGCGGAGCACCAGTGGTCTCGTTCAAGAGGGGATACTGCAAAGTTTTGTCCCGACACGGTTCAGTCGCCATCATGCGTTGGAATAGTGAGGAGCGTGCCTTTGCCGTTGAGGTTTACTTTTCAAACGGATGTTCGGTTATTGCAACACAGCGTGCATTTCGGAATCGCTTTAATTTAGCCCCGTTGGCCCCCGTCTCAGACCGCAAATCAATTGTTACATGGGCCACTACATTCAGACAAACTGCAAGTGCGACAAAAGGAAGAACTGGAGTCCCTCGGCCCGTTAGATCACCTGAGAACATTGAAGCAGTGAGAGCGTCAATGTTGCGATTGCCACGGCGTTCTGCGCGCAAACATGCATCTGCCCTTGGACTATCCGATCGTTCTGTGAGAAGAATTCTTCGTGATGATCTTCATTTTCATCCCTATAAGATGGCAATAGTGCAGGAACTTTCAGAACGTGACTTCAAGTCTCGGATGAACGCGTGTGAGCTTCTTCTTGATGTCGTTCCCGAGGGTGCTATTGTTTTTTTTAGCGATGAAGCCCATTTTCATTTGTGTGGGTCGGTTAACAAACAAAATATGCGCTACTGGGTTGACACCAACCCTCGAGAATTGTATCAAAAGCCTTTGCATTCACCCAAAGTCACAGTGTGGTGTGCAATTTCCTCAGCTGGAATTATTGGTCCCTGGTTTTTTGAGGAAAATGAGGTTACAGTGACAGTGAATTCAGACCGGTATGTAAACATGCTACAGAATTTTTTTTTCCCACGGCTAGAAAATTTGGATTTGGGGGACACTTGGTTCCAACAAGACGGGGCAACAGTACACACTTCAAGAGCATCGATGGCTGTTTTGAGGGAACACTTTCCAGAGCGCCTTATCTCAATTAGAGGCGATTTGGAATGGCCGGCACGCTCTCCCGATCTGTCCCCTTGTGATTTTTTTCTATAGGGTTTTTTGAAATCCCGTGTTTATGTGAACCGTCCAAGAACCCTACAAGATTTGAAGACCAACATCCAAGAAGAAATTGCCAACATAACACCTGCTATGCTAACAAGAGTCATGACAAACGCCAGAAATCGGTTTACGCAATGTATGGAGAATGGGGGACGTCACCTAACAGATTTGATCTTCAAAACAATGTAAATAAAAACTTTAGACATGTACCTACATTATAAAAAATAAATAAATATTTTCCGATGCATACAATAGTTTTTATTAAGTTTTCAAAAAAGGAAGTTATGCTGCCGCACCCTGTATATGTCGGTCCCAGGGCGAAACGTGGATTGGTACCCACGATGGAGCATAAAACGAAAAGAGCGCAAAAGAGCATAACGCAAAGCTGCAGACGGAGAAGGATGAAGGCGAGTCTCCCGCGTCTAAAAACGGGACAAATTGTACCAACTGGTCCTCCAGGTTAGGGGTTTGGTAGAGCTGACAACCCTACACGGAAAACAACTTGTTTCGAAGCAACAACAGGAGCCTCGGACTGGACGGATTATACAACGACGAACCAGGCAACGACAACGGAATAACGATTTGCGGATTTTCTCATGGAACGCCGGCTCCTTGTACAGAGATGAAGCTGATAAGCAGCTAGCCGATACCCTGTCCCAATATAGGGCTGATGTAAGAGCGTTACAGGAGACACGTTGGACAAAGACCGCCGCTACACCATACATTATAGTGGCCATCCAGTAAACCATGTGCTCGGAGTAGGTTTCTTAGTCAGCCAAAAAATGAAACTTGCTGTTATCGGCTTTGAAAATATAAGCGAACGACTATGCACTCTGCGCTTGTGAGGCAAGTTTAGAAATATAAGCCTCATTAACGTTCACGCCCCTACAGAGGAGACTGCAGAGTCGGAGAAGGATACCTTCTACGAGGCAGTAGAACGAACCCTCGCAGCCTCTTCCAGATATGATATCAAAATCATACTTGGGGATTTTAACAGCCAAGCAGGGAAGGAGAACGTATTCAGGCGATATGTTGGCTCCCACAGCTTACACGAAATTACAAATAATAACGGACTGCGGATTACTCAATTAGCAGGGTCACACGAAATGGTTGTTGTAAGTATCTGGATTGAGCGGGAAGCGGTTCACAAACATACACGGGCCTCTCCAGACGGGACCACTTTCAACCAAATTGACCACGTGTTGATCGAACGCCGCCACCTCTCAGCCTTGATGAATGTCAGAACATATCGCCAATATAGACTCGGATCACTATCTCATTGGCATGGTGCTCCGAGCCCGAATAACAATACCACCTAGAATCCTCTCCGACAATCAGGTGAGAGTGAACACTGAAGCAATCCACAACACAACCCTCCGCGACACCTATAAGAGGGAAATGGATGCTGCAATAACCGCAGTCAACAGAGGACCTGGAGATGAAGCATCAACAAAGATCTTCACAATCACCTGAAGAACGTTATCATAAATACGGCCACAAACATACTTGGCCGCAGCCGCAAAAGGAGTCGGAGCGGCTGGTTTGACGGTGAATGTAAGCTAGCAACGGAACGGAATAAGTCGGTGAACTAGAAAAGTACAGGGAACCGCACCAGGCGCGGAAGTTTTACCAACAAGTCAGCAGGATGAAGCCTTATACACATCGATGCTCATCCTGCCGAAACAAACAGGGAAATCTAATTTCCGACAGAATGGACATATTGGAGCGATGGGTTGAGTACTTTGATGAGCTACTGAACAACCAGAACATCGGCGAGTTGGAGGTCCCACCAACTGAAGACGACGGACAAATACCGATGAAATTACAGCCGAATTGGTTAAATATGGATGCGACCAGTTACACCAAGTGGTTCATCAACTTGTGCTCAAGGTATGGGACAGCGAATCAATGCCTGACGATTGGCAACGAGGCATTATCTGTCTCATACATAAAAAGGGAGATATCACACAGTGTAGCAATTATAGAGGAATCATGTTACTGAGTACCATCTATAAGATATTCTCCACTATCTAGCCGGATAGCCCCATATGCACAGAACATCATTAGCCCATACCAAAGAGACTTCAGGCAAATCAGCAACAGAACAGATTTTCGCTATGCGGCAAGCGATAGAAAAACTGTTGGAATATGGACAATAGTTGCACCATATGTTCATCGACTTTAAAGCCGCCCATGATAGCATAGCCAGGGTAAAACTGTACACGGCCATGAGAGAATTCGGTATCCCGACGAAATTAATGAGACTGACTAGGTTGACCCTGACCAATATGCGCGGCCATATAAAAGCAGCAGGATCGCTCTCGACACCATTCGATATCAACAATGGTCGACGACAAGGGGATGCCCTATCATGCGTCCTCTTTAACCTGGCCTTTGAGAAAGTGATCCGTGATGCTGAGGTAAATGCAAAAGGTACGTTCCTCTTTAAGTCCACCCCACTACTAGCCTATGCTGACGATATCAACATCATGGGAAGAACGACCCGAGACGTACAAACTGCCTTCATGCAGATCGAGCAGGCGGCAATAGGTGCGAGATCTTGGGCTGCACATCAATGAAGGCAAGACAAAATATATGGTGGCGACGTCAGCACCGAAAACTAACCACCGAACAACATCAAACCGCACTGGTCAAACGGGAATAATAAAAATAGGAAAATACAACTTTGAGAGAATTTCTCCTATCTAGGGTCGAAAATCATAACCGAAAACAGCTACGATCATGAAATCCGCGCACGGTTGTTGCTAGCCAACAGAGCCTATTTCAGCTTACAAAGACTGTTCCGTTCAAAACGTCTCACCATAGGGTCAAAGCTCTTACTGTACAAGACTATGATCTTGCCAGTCCTCATGTATTCCTCGGAAACTTGGGTTCTTAGCAAGAAAAATTGGTTCGAGAGAAGAATCCTCCGAAGAATTTTTGGCCGCCTACATGAGGATGGACGATTCCGTAGCCTTCACAATGACGAAATCCATGAGCGATACCATGACCGTCCGGTTGTGGATAAAATCCAGCTCAATAGGTTACGGTGGGCAAGTCACTTAGTCCGTATGGATGAGGATGATCCCACGCGGAAAGCCTATAAGGGCAATATCTATAGTAGAAAAAGAAGACGAGGCAGACCATGCCTAAAATAGAGCGATGGGGTAGGCCAGGACGTCAGACAGCTTTTAGGGATATCGAATTGTTGGACCGCGGCGCAAAACCGGGATGTCTGGAGTTCCTTATTAAGGCAGGCCTAGACCGGATACCGGTTGTTGCGCCGTTGATGATGATGATAATATCTGATGTGTGGACAATAGTCCCATTTTGACGTAGCTCCCAGTTCGTCGAAGTATTCTTCTTTTTCTTTTTCTTCAGCCTTTGTCCCATTTTACCATTTGTTTCTATCAAACGCCTGATCTGCATGCAATCGCGAGGCTTTTAAATCCCCATCCAGTGTATCAAATCGCCGTTGTTTCTGCCCGCCTTTTAGTCGCTTATCATCGACTTCGATCTTCAAACCAATCTTGGCAAGTGAATTCTCGTTACGTGGCCATACCATCGAAGATGCCTCTCTCACAGTTTTACCACGATCGGTGCAACTCCATATCGATCGCGGATATCCTCATTTCGGATGTGATCAAAAAGTGTCACATCACCAGTCCACTGCAATATCTTCGTCTCCATTACCGCAAGACGCCGTTCATTGTCTTTTATAGTCGGCCAACACTCAAAACCATAGAGAGTGACAGGACAAACGACATGCCGTAAATTTTAGATTTGAGACGTTCGTTAATAAGCCGATCATCCAGGTTCCGTTAATGCGTGGAGCATCGAGCAGAATACTGCTAAATAACTTTTCTGTGGACGACTTCCCCGTGAACGATAGTGGATCCAGATGGGGTCGCAGAAGTCGACTTCACAATTGATGAAAGGACGCGCCGGTTGAACTCGATGGGGTGGTAAATTATCCATCATCTGCGTTATATAATAGCTCGCGCCATATTTTTCGCCTTTGTAGGCCAGAACCGTTGTCTTATTATTGCCAGTAAGACCCGAGGCCATATACGCATATTCTTTACGTGCAAATCGATCATCAGCATTTTCTCGAAAAAATGGACGTAAAATAGAAGTGCAGATGGGAAATATTGGATGCTTCTAACCTTCCTCCTACTCGTAATAAACCTTCCTCGTCCAGGAATGCTGACAGTCCCAGAAGAGCACTTTTCTTGTCAACTTCCTTGTGCTGTCTTAAATGAGTTCGACACCGTCGAAATCTTGCTGCTGGATTGCCTTCACTATAACCCATAAAAGTGCATCCAATTCTTGTGGAGTCAATGGTTTGCTGTTTACCACCAGCCTTGAACCTGTCCGAGTGCTTTTTGAAGGTTCACATCACAGGTTGACATCCTTATTTCATAAAAGCTTTATGAAACGGAGGCAATATGCTGTCACCCCTTGAAGCTTTCGAAACGAATTCGAATGTTCGATTTTGTTCAGAACTACTTTTTCTTGCTGCGAAATTACCGGGCAAACGATCTTATCCACCTTCACTGGGCAAGCTGATTTCTTCCTTCTTCCCCTTTGCTTCGTCCCTGTTTGTGTTCGGTTTGCCCATGAAAGAATAATGGTCCATAGTACTATAAGTAGTGCTCCAGAAGCTTATCTGGGGCAGTTTCTCTTGAGGGAAATCTGCTGGATTGTTAGCAAACTTCACATGCCGCCACTGGTGTTTGTGTGATATTACATAAATTCTAGGGATTCGACGGCCGACAAAGGCTAGACGTACTTCTCTTTGGCCGTGAATCCAACAAAGAACAATCTGCGAATCAGTCCATAGGTAGGAAGTAGCTCCTTCAATTTTAAGATCTGATTTTATACGGGATGCCAGCTCTGCGGCTAATACTGCAGCGCAAAGTTCCAGCCGTGGAATTGTGAGACTTGTCATCCCTGCTGTCGTCTAGACTATGGAAGCTACTCGAGCCCTTGAACACAGTAGTTTGCTTATTATAGTACCGTCGGCCTTGATAGATCTCACGTATGCCGCAGCTCCATATGATTTCTCCGAAGCATCCGCAAATGTGTGAGCTTGTACTGACGTTGGCACTCCTTCAGCAAACACATGTCTCGGGATATTCACTTTGTCTAGCTTTTGCAAGCCTTCCCGATACGTGCACCACCGTGTCTGCAGCGGGAGAGCCGCATCCCAGTCATATTTGAGTGCCCACAGCTCTTGAAGAAACAGTTTGGCTACAATTATCACTGGTCCACTACACCCAGTGGATCGAATATCTGTGCTATTTCCGAGGCGACTGTCCTTTTAGTTGCTAGACGCTGTTCATTAAGACGCACCTCCAAATCTTCCAGAAGATTGTTATGTTTGGAACTCCATTTTCGAAGTTTAAAACCTTCTTTTTTCAGGGCTGTCACTAATTTCCTTTGAATTTCCTATGCAGTTGTCAGATTGTTGGCAAGTCATCCATACAAAAATCCCTTTTGAGGACTTCGCAACCCAATGAATATTTTGTAGCGTTTTCAGATGCGAGCTCCTGAAGGCATCTTGTCGCTAAATATGGTGCGGATGAAGTTCTATAGGTTACCGTACAAAGCTCGTAGCATCTTAAAGGTAGGCTTGAATCTTCCCTCCACTAAATTACATGGAAGCGGCTTTCTCCTTCTTGTAGTCTAATCTGGCGGTACATCATCTGTATGTCTGCCTCGAATGCAAACTTCGGCAGTCGAAATGGCAATAAAATTGTAAAAAGTTCGTCTTGTGCGGTTGGTCCAACATGTAATATGTCGTTCAAGGAGACGTTCGTAGAGGTCGTTGCTGATGCATCGAATACGACCCTTAATTTTGTGCTGGTACTATTTGGTTTAAGTACGCAGTGAGGCGGTAAGAAATAATGCGGGTGAGGTATCTGATCCGGGTTCACTTCCTTCATGTGACCAAAGCCGAGATACTCCTTCATGAATGTGATGTATTGTTTTCTCAAGTCCCCAGTTGCAGTGCATAGAATCCGTTCATGGCGATGTCCGCTGAAGATTCAAGTTTCTCAGCACTGTCTGGGAATGGCGAGCTTACCGTGAACTGGTTATTGCTTAAGAGGGTGTTCTGATTGAACATTTCTTCGCACAGACGCCCGCGGAGGCCTCTGGTAGCTGCTCGATCTGCCAAAATCTCTCAATACTGCGCTCTAGATGTTCATCCATCGTGCAGATGCCGCATGTGGCAACAGATGCATCTCCTTCCGTCAGCTTTCCCTTAACTATCCATCCAAGTAATGTGTTCTGCAGCAGCGGCAAGTTCTTCCCTAGTTTGATTTGTCCAACGCACAAAAGCTCATTGTAGTATTCTGCTCCTATTAGCATATCGACTCGTCTCGATTCATTGAACCTTGGGTCCGATAGCTTAATGTTTTTAGGAACATTCCATGAAGAGACGTCAAACGTTCGCGAAGCCTGCGGCGCCACGATCTGAGGCGGAACAATCGCTTCAACTCTCGTTGAATACCTGGTCACTCCTGATTGAACTTCAACGCGTCTCCAGCCTCGAATATCCCACTCCTTGTAGGCGCATTGGCTTAGAATTAGTTGCTAGCAGCATATTTAATTTCCGCAACAGTCTTTCTGATACGATGTTGGCTTGTGAGTCAGAATCTAAGATCACTCGACAGTAGACTATAGTTCCATCGGATCCCCACGTAACAGTCAAGTCCATCACTGTCGTTGTTAACCGCCGCTAATGTAGCCTTCTCGCTTGCCGCCTTAGAAGGCTTTCGACTCGAGCTAATTTTCTCAAGATCCTGCGTTTGGTCGTCCGATCATGTTTCTTCCCGAGGCTTAAAGTGAACCAGCGTGTTGTGTTTCTTGGAGCACTTCGTGCACCCTCTCGAAGAGCAAGATGAAACAGTTGATGCGGAGCTTGTGTTTCCGGAGATGATGAAAACGATCCGTGGCTGACTGACATCGTTTTTCTTGGTAGCTTATTTTTGCTGTCCTCCGCTTTAATATTCCTGACACTCAGCGCTTCCAGCGACTGAAAACGAGTTTCTAGGAATTACAGAAACTCGGCCAGCGATTGCAACTGTTTAGGATTTGCCAACGACTGCTCGTACAATGTGAGGGTCGTTTTGTCCAATTTCCTGAGTACTATGTGTAGGATTAGTGGATCCCAGTTGTCCACCGCAACTCCCAAATTTTTCAACCCATGAAGACACTCTTGTGAGGTGTCATGCAATGACTTTAGAGTTGCGGCTGATGTTGTATCAGATGATTGCGATGATTGGCCCGCTGCGTAGTTTAAATCCGACAAGGCTAAATGGCATATTAAACGTTCCGCTTCGCCTCCAAGATTGATTTTCAGATGCCACATCTTTTCACATGGTGCAATTGGCTGATTATCCACCACCTGGGTGAACCGGTCGAAGAACTACTGCCATTGTAAATAATCTCCTTCGAACTTGGGCACAGTAATTTTCGGTAAATGGGTCCTTACATTACTGGTAGCAGCTGGCCGCTGTGTGGATAATGAATCAATTACCTCTACTATCATAACGAGCGTATTTTGGACTTGCTGCTCTAGCTGAATATATCCCTCAAAATTGGATCCTGTTGCTGCTGGTTCCTCTGATGCCTCCCAGATGTTGTTGTGGATCTCTTCGATCTGATCCCAATAGCGCTGAATGCTGCCCTGCAACTCATAGTATTGCCGGGCTTGCTCCACCAGAAGCGGATTTTGAAGCAATCGTTTTAATGCTCCTATGACTGACTTTTGTCGTCTGACCTGTTTCTGCAGCCCAGCTTCCTCACGAGAGATGACCGCTGATTGCTGCTCCATCGACTGAGCCTGCAGCATTTGAATATTTTCCGCAAACTCCTTTTGAAAAGCCCCTTCATGAGATGGTAGTACCGCTTTGCAAAGTATGGATGGGATTGATCATCCCCGAACTGCTTTCGTATTTGGCTATCGACTTACTCGAACAGCTCCCACAGCTGCAGTGGTTTTTGTTGTCGCTCCCGAAAATAGTTCAATGTTCTTCTCGAGGCTCCATCTTTCCGGTAGTTAGACACGAGCGACTCTATCTGCTTCCCAATCGCTTTCTGTCTCTGGGTCCACAAACCCATGAATTAGAAGCATAGAACGCAACAAAATTGAAACAGGAAAGTCGGGGTTTCGAGTATGAAAGGTTTTGTATGTATATCTGATGTATGGACAATGGTCCCATTTTGACGTAGCTCTCAGTATGTCGAACTATTCTTCTTCCTCTTCTTTTTTTTCTTCAGCCTTTCTCCCATTTTACCATTTGTTTCTATCAAATGCCTGATCTCGATACATCGCGAGGCTTTTAAATCCCTATCCAGTGTGTCAAGCCACCGTTATTTCGGTCCGACTTTTGGTCGCTTATTATCGACTTCGACGTTCAGACCAATATTGGCAAGTGAATTCCCGTTAGCGCGAATTACGTGGCCATACCATGGAAAACGCCTCCCTCGCAGTTTTTCCACTGTCGGTGCAACCCCATATCGATCGCGGATATCTTCATTTTGGATATGATCAAAACGTGTCACGCCACCACTCCAACGCAATATCTTCGTCTCCATTACCGCAAGACGTCGTTCATTGTCTTTTATAGTCGGCCAACACTCAAAACCATAGAGACAAGACAAGACAGACGACTTAAAAACGGGTTCTGGTATCTGAGTGTAATTATGCGGTGTTTCGAACGATTAATTATTTGAAATAATAAAAAACTTGTTCTATATCGGTATTTGCAATACTAAATATTTACACTAACGAAAAAAAAACAACAAGGGTTCTGGTAGATTCTTATAGACAAGTTGTCTAGGAACTGGATGATCTTCATATTCACAGAGATGTCACTCTATCAACTGCTGACTATGCCGTTTGGTTTATGCAACCCTCTTTAAGGCGGCCGTACACGATCCTACAGGCCTGTAAGTTACCCCTAGTCAGTGCAGACGATACACGTACTGGCACACCAGACAATACCATCAGTTTTGCTCTGACGGTGAAAGACGTTGAGATGCAAAATTCAAATATTTTTCTGTTTGAGAATTTATAAAAAATGTTTCCCAGCGATAAAAATGCGCATGCAATGCTCGCTCATTGCCTAAATGGCCTATTTGCCTGGTCTCTATTCTGACCGACTGGATGGTCGAATCCATCTTCAATCAACAACCTGCAGTTTATAGTAGTGGTGGTCAAAGGGTAGTATAGGTCCCAGGGATGGGAACGTGGATTGCTACTGACAATGGAGCATAAAACTTAGGAGACGCCTGCTGAACCAACACTACCAAACCCTATCTTCACCTCCATGTGATAATCGTTGGGAGTTCTTTCTTAACGAAAAGCTGAAGACGGAGAAGGATGAAGACGAATCTTCCGCGCCCAAAAACGGGACAAATTTTACCAACTGGTCTTCCAGATTGGGGGTTGGGTAAGGTTAACAATGCACAAAAGGAGCTTCGGATTGGACTGGCAATACTACGAGGAACCCGGCAATGAAAACGAAATAACGATTTGCGCATATTCTCATGGAACGTGCGCTTCCTGTACAGAAACAGAGCTGCCAAGTAGCTAGCCGATGCCCTATACCAATATACGGCTTATGTAACAGCGTTGCAGGGGATGCATTAGACAGGGACCGGTTTCCTGGAGAAGAGTCACTGCTTCATATATTATAGTGGTCATCCAATAAACCATATGCTCGGAGTAGGTTTCTTACGCTGCCAAGAAATGAAACCTGCTGTTATCTGCTTTAAAAACATAAGCGAACCGCTATGCACGCTGCGCTTGCGAGGCAAATTTAGAAATATAACCCTTATTAACGTTCGGTCGGAGAAAGACACTTTCCACGAGACAGTAAAACGAACCCTCGAAGCCTGTCCCAGGTATGATATCAAAATCATATTTGGTGATTGACCACCGCCACCTTTGAGCCTCGATGAATGTCAGAACACATAGGGTGGTCAATATAAACTCGGACCGCTATCCTGTTGGCATGGTGCTCCGGGCTTGGATAACAACACCACCTAAAATTCTCTCTACCAATAAGGTGAGAGTCAACACGGATACCATCCACAGCACAGCCCTCCATAATACCTATAAGGAGAAAAGGATGCCACAATAACCGCAATCACCAGAGGTCCTGGAGATGAAACATCAACGAGTTTTCTCCACAACCGCCTGAAAAATGTTAAATAATGTTTAAATGTTGCAAAAAAGTCAGAACATTCATTACATTCTCACAGGATGCGGGCACCCACGGAGACTTATCACGAACTCCGTTGAGAGGAGACGCGACTTTACAGATGGAAAAATGGAAGCCTGGGAAAACCGAAAAATCTATGAACTCGATAAAGTAAATGGAGCAACCACACCAGGCGCGAAATTTTCGCCAACCAATCAGCAGGATGAAGCCTTATATACCTCAGCGCTCATCTGCCTAGACAAAGATGGACATCTGATTTCCGAGAAAATGGACATATTGGAGCGATGGGTTGAGAATTTTAATGAATGCTGAACAACCAAAATATCGACTAGTTGAAGGTCCCGCCAACTGAATACGACGGATAAATAGCTCCATACGCCCGAAAGATCATTAGCCCATACCAAGGAGGCTTCGCTCCAAGCAAATCAGCAGCATATCAGATTTTCTCTGTCTGGCAAGCGATAGAAAAATTGCTGGAATATGGACATCAGTTGCAGCACGTTTTCATAGACTTTAAAGTCGCCTATGACAGCGTAGCCAGGGTAAAACTGTGCATAGCCATGAGAGAATTCGGCATCCCGAAATTCATAAGACTGACTAGGTTGACTCTGACCAATTTCTGAGAGCAGATAAAAGCAGCAGGACTACTCCCGAGGCTATTCAGCATCAACAACGGTCTAAGGCAAAGGAATGCCCTATCAACATTAGCGCCAAAAACCAACGAACCAACAACATCAAACCGCACTGATCAAACGAAAATAATAAAGGTAGAAGACTACAACTTTGAGACCGTTGATAACTTCCCCTATGTAGGGTCGAAAGTCACAATCGATAAAAACTGCTACGATGGAATTCGGGCAGGGTTGTTGGCTGCTAACAGAGCCTATTTCAGTTTACAAAAACTGTTCCGCTCAAAACCTCTCATCATAGGGTCAAAGCTCTTACTGTACAAGGCAATGATATTGCCAGTCCTCATCTATTCCTCGAAGACTTGGGTTCAAGAGAAATTGTGAACTCTTGACCGCGTTCGAGAGAAGAAAATTTTTGACCTCCAACATGAGGATCGATTATTCTGTAACCTCTATAACGATGACCATGACCGTCTGGTTGTAGAAAACATCCGGCTCAACAGATTACAGTTGGCGACTCACCTAACCCGTATGGGTGAGGATAATCCTGCCCGAAACGTATATCTATGGTAGAAAAAGAAGACGGGGCAAGCCCTGCCTGAGACGGAGCAATGGCATAGGCCAGGATGCCAGACAGCTTTTAGGGATATCAAATTGGTGGACCTCGACGCGAAACTGGGATGTCAGGAGTGCCTTATTAAGGCAAACCTAGACCGGATACTGGTTGTTGCACACTTGATGATGATGAATCTGTAGCGTGAACAGTCCAAACTAACAGGCCAGCCGAATCCCATACACGTCCCGGCTGCCGGTTGGTTATGGACTATTTGGGCGTAACTGAGAGGTCAGCTTGTTTGGCAGGCATTAGAGTATGCTGGTGCCTATCACAGAGATCTTCGACCAGTATCTGTTGCTCTTAGACACAATAGCATTCTATATGAGACGCGCTAGCTTGACACTAAATGTGCAGAAACGTAAAATACTAATGAATGATGTCCGCTACTTGGAACACGTCCCATTTCCAATTTACTGCGGCTGAAAACAATGAAATAACTACGGAGATTTCTAGAAAAGTGCTGTAAATATCACCAGCCCTTTATGCCAGATTCTGTAGTCCGAGTCTATTCTCCAACTGAAGAGGATACTTTGGAAAAAAACTGGAATGTTGGAGATCTGGGTTTGAATTTTCACCATTTTAGATCTATGAGCTATGATTATTGGAACTCTCTCATCTGTGAACCCTATAGTGAAGCTTCACTGAGGTTCCAGGATCGTAATATACAGACATTTGAATTTTGCATTCGGAAAGGTGCTCCAGTGGACTAGTGGCATAACACGGCTTGATCACATCCGAAATGAGGCAATATCAACACCGTATTGAGTGCCAGCAACCAAAATAGAGAAGTTTATAGTCATTTTTACCGCATTCGCGTTCTGTACCGCAACTTTTGGAACCACACCATCGGGTTCCTTGTTGAGCGCAGATATCAACATGCTTTTCCGAAGGGCTCTTGAGGGTGCCAATATTTAGCGTGCGGATACGTATTTGTTTTGCTCAGACTAGCTTACTTACGTCCTGGCGCCTTCCGTGCGTCAAGAGCCTTGCCCATTTCTCGACCGGGGCCCGTCCGACCGCGTCGATTGAAGTGAATGTCTTAGCATTACTCCGAGGCTTAGAGCTCAACATAGCATAGTGAAATAACTCCAACTATACTTTATTTATCTTTTTCACTGAACTCAGCATTTTATTTGTGTCTTACTGGGGATAGTACAAAATACATTGCTTCAAACCTCCCTCCTTTACCTGGGCTTAGAATCATCATGCTATGTAATTAACATGGCAGTCCCTTATTACTCACGGGAACCATCGAGAAGCGGATCTTGAAAATATTAGCAACCAGTTACGTCCAGAATATTCGAGCTTGCAGATCCGACGAATAGCGAAATCCGTAACGGGAAGAGACAAAGCAATGCACACTGAAAACTCTTCGCTCCCAAAGACGCCATAATTGTGATTAACCATTGCTCGAAAAGCAGAAATATAGGCCGACGAGGGCCTTAAATCCGGTCCCGGAGTGAAAATTCCGTAAAAAAAGGGGCCCGGGGAGAATATTATATATTGGCCAGACCTGGGGCTAATTATCACAATTCGTAGCTAATATCCAAATGTTTAAACCTGAGCCGAATTGAAACTGCTTGTTCTCATTCAAAACAACAAGGTACTTCGTTAGTATCCAATCAGTGCCAAAAGTCAATCAATCACATACCTAACAAGCTTCCACATCTACCCATACCCACCCACCTACCCTAAGCCACTATCTTCGGCAGAATACTGCTGCTGCAAAACAAGCACAATTAAAATCCGATCAGAGTACGAGGATAACTAGAAGGACTCAAAGGCAAATTCCAACATGCACAGAAAAGATAAATAGGTTAGTTTCTCATATGGAGCCCCGAACAATGAATAATGTATTAAAACCTTAACCGCACCCTGTAACGATGCTCACCGTTCCAACCACTCCATAACCAAAGTCTCATCCTCATTACTAGTTTCATAGTTTTCACCTAGTCCTTCATCGCAACATATCCCATCCATAGCACCCAAAATTCACACTGAGATGGATCCAAAACGCCTTCCGTACTATTCAATTTGGAAATGTATCTGGATTCGTAAGTTTAGTGGATCTGAATGATTTCAGTAGAGCTTCAATATTGCCTCCCCCGTTCCATTCATCCGAGAAACACTTGAGTGACTATCATGTGAGAGAGTCCCTACGCTGCAGCCACTAACCATTGAACTTCAGCCCCAACTAATTTCCCTTGGTACGAATATTGAGATAATAATATTGTGTTCGTGATAGAAAGGACTTATTCCTTGGGATTTTCACAAGATTGCATCGAAGGCTTCCTTCGCTCTAATTTCAGCCTCAAATAGATTTCAGTTATAAACAGAAATGGAAGTTGAATAAGTTTCCCAAATTTTTAATAAATGAACATTCGAAAATTGAAAATTAGTACTTGAGGGAAGTAAACAGGTTCTGCTGATGAAAAGACAATCCATGTGCAACTGTTTCAAATTTCCAGCCAGAGGAAAATGAGAAAAATTGGGCATGAAATTTGGAATTCATAAGAGGGCGAAAAAATAAAAGGATGAAAAGTTTAACTATTTCTGCACAATACATGTTTTTACACGCGGGACCACCCCGAGGTATTACATCACGGGGCGGAGTCAGCTCATTCTATCTATACGCGGCGTACGTGACCTCGTTTTTTTTCTCCTCTGCCTTTCGCAGTTTATTTTTGATAGATGCGATCATGCAGTTGACCGCATCCCAATTCTGTTGCTGTGGTAGCATTTTCACCACCAGATTTTCTGGTACCAGAACCTCTCCTAGCGTCTCCTCTAGATTCCTCCTTTCTTCCACAAATCTCGGGCATCTCCATCGCAATTTGGACAATCGGGTAAGGGTCTCCAATTTAAACCTGTACAGGTATTGGCGATATCCTCCGTGCCCCGTGAGAAACTAGGTGAGATTATAATTAATCTCACCGTATGGTCTCTCCACCCACTCCTTGATGGTAGGAATGAGCCTGTGAGTCCACCGACCTTATTCCAAGCGTTCCCAACGCTCTTGCCATCTATTTATGAATCTCTCCTTCTCAGCGTTCTTCGTTCTTCGTCATTGTATATATTCGTCATCAATCGGCATCATTCCAGAGATGACCGATGCTGCATCATCTGAGACAGCCCTGAAGGCACAGCATACCCTCAGGGCTGTCCTGCTGTAGACTGCACTCAGTTTGTTTGGCTTAACTGACATCCGCAACGCCTGCCTCCAAACTGGGGTCGTATAGAGCATGATTGAGGACAGCACCCTGACAATAAGCAACCTAGAGATATGCCGTGGCCCTCCCACGTTCGGCACCATCCTAGCCAGGGCCATACTAGCAGTGGATGATTTATCGCAAACATACTGCACGTGTTGCTTATAGCTGAGCTGCCTGTCTATTACCACCCCCAAGTATTTGATGGTCGGCTTTTAAGTGATGATATGATTCCCGATTCTAATACAGGCGTAATTTCTCTTCCGGCGCTTCGTGATGAGGACCGCTTCTGTTTTTTCCTTCGCAAGTGTCACACCGGAGCTCTCTAGCCAACTTTTAAAAGCACTGATTGCCTCACTTTAGTATAACTCAGTATCTTCGAGATGCTTTGGGACAACAACTAGCGCTATGTCGTTTGCGTCACCCACCACTGTGGCTTCATCCAGAAGGGAAAGATTACGTACATCGTTGTACATGATGTTCCACATTAGTGGGCCCAATACAGAGCCCTGCGGGACACCCGTGGAAACAGTGTACTCCTGGGGTCCGTCATCGGTGTCATACCAGAGCCCCCTTTCAGTTAAACAACTATCAATGATAGCAGCGAAATAGGCGGGAATACCAACCTTCGCTAGGGATTTGCCTTTTAGATTCCAATTGGCCGAATTGAATACATTTTTCACATCTAGGGTTACTACCACACAATATTTGCCTTTCCGTAGATTGCATCTCCGGCCAAACCGGTAACCAATTTGATGGCATCAATGGTTGATCTGGCTTTACGGAACCAATACTGCCGATCTGAAAGGCCGCCTTAGCTTTCAACAACCGGGAGTAATCTTTGATAGATTACCCGCTCTAACGTTTTCCTCACAACGTCCAAAAGACATATGAGTCGGTATGAGGATAGTTCACCTGGAGGTTTACCAGACTTAGGCAGACGTACCAATTGCCGCTTCCATAATAATAATAATAATCGTTGGCGCAACAATCCATATTAGATCAGGGCCTTGAAGTATGTTAGAGCACTTCATTCAAAACCGTACACCACAGTACACTATGGGAGACAATGTAGTCAGCATTGCGACCCCCCCCCCTTCTCTGGTATACACTTTCAACGAGGTCAGGGCACTGCTATAGTCGTGTGTGTAGGGGATGCTATACCAGTGGCACACAGAATGATAAAGCCAAAGCCGCTAAAGATGGGGGATCTTAAGAGTCAACACAATTATGGAGAGCCTTCAAAAGCAAGGATGAGGGCACAGGTAAACTTCACACGATCGGGATGGATGACCGATCCCTGAAGGCAATCAAATTTCGAAATTGCTACAGAAACTATAGATTCGACAAAATAACTGTTCACGTGTTCGGGAAAAAGCTGATAGAAAATACTTCAGAGAAGACATCAGGTTTGAAATATACCGAGGTTCCCGCTGGAATCAAATAGGCCATAGAGGCAGAAAGGACTGGATGTAGACTTGCCGCCGGGATCTTCTAAGGCTTAGGTTGGACAGTGACTTGTATGAAAGCGCCATGTCGGAAGAATTCCAAACACTAACGGAGCCAATGCCACGGAATGTAAAATAGATATGCCTTTCAAAGCTCCTCACCGGAGACCATGTGCCATTAACGTTCACGTCCCTAGAGAGGAGACCGAAGAGGCGGAGAAGGATACCTTCTACGAGGCAGCAGAACGAACCTTTGAAGCCTGTCCCAGATATGATATCAAACTCATACTTGGGGATTTTAACAGCCAAGTATGGACGGAACCCGTATTCAGGCGATATGTTGGCTCCCATAGCTTACATCAAAATACAAATGATAATGAACTGCGGATTATTCAATTAGCAGAACCACTCGAAATGGTTATTGGTAGTACCTGGTTTGTGAGGAAAGCGGTCCAAAAACATATGTGGGCCTCTCCAACCGGGACTACTTTCAACCAAATTAACCACGTGCTGATCGAACGCCGCCACCTCTCAGCATTGATGAATGTCAGAACATATAGGAGGCCAATATAGACTCGGATCACTATCTCGTTGGCATGGTGCTCCGAGCTCGAATAACAACACCACCCAGAATCCCCTCTGACAATCAGGTGAGAGTTAACACTGAAGCCATCTACAACACAGCCCTCATCAACACCTATAAGGAGGAAATGAATCCCGCAATAACCGCAGTCAACAGAGATCCTGGAGATGAAGCATCAACAAATGATCTTCACAAACACCTGAAGAACGTTATCATAAATACGGCCACAAACATACTTGGCCCCCAAAGAGGCTTCACTCCAGGCAAATCAGCAACAGATCAGATTTTCTATCTGCGGCAGGTGATGGAAAAACTGTGGGAATATGGAGATCAGTTGGACTATCTTTTCATCGACTCTAAAGCCGTCCATGATAGCATACCCAGGGTAAACTATACACGGCGATGAGAAAATTCGATACCCCGACGAAGTTGACAAGACTGACTAGGCCGACCCTGACCAATGTGCGGGGTCAAATAAAAGCAGCAGGATCACTCTCCAGACCATTCGACATCAACAACGGTCTACGATAAGGGAATGTCTTATCATGCGTCCTCTTTAACCTGCCCCGTGGAGAAAGTGATCCGTGGTGCTGAGGTAAATGCGAGAGGTACGATCCTCTTTAAGTCCACCCAACTACTAGCAGGCGGCGCGAGATCTTGGTCTGCACATCAATGAAAGCAAGAGAAAGTATATGGTGGCAACGTCAGCACCGAAATACAACCAACCAACAACATCAAACCGCACTGGTCAAACGGGAAAAATAAAGATAGGAGAATACAACTTTGAGAACTTTTGATAATTTCTCCTATCTAGGGTCGAAAATCACAACCGATAACAGGTACGATGATGAAATCCGCGCACGGTTGTTGGCAGCCAACAGAGCCTATTTCAGCTTACAAAAACTGTTCCACTCAAAACGTCTCACCATAGGGTCAAAGCTCTTACTCTATAAGACAATAATCTTGCCATTCCCTCTGTATTCCTCGAAGCCTTGGGTTCTTAACAAGGAAAATTGCGAACTCTTGGCCACGTTCGAGAGAAAAAAGCTCTGATGAATTTTTGACCTCCTACATGAGAATCGACAATTCCGCAACCTCTATAACGATGAAATCTATGAGGGATACCATGACCGTCTGGTTATGGACAAAATTCAGCTTAACAGATTACGGTGGGCGGGTCAGGTAACCCGTATAGCTAAAAATGATCTGATATCGAATTGGTGGACCTCGGCACAAAACCATGATGTTTGGAGTTCCTTATTAAAGCAGGCCTAGACCGGATATTGGTTGTTGCGCCGCTGACGATGATTATGAAAAGATTGGTATTGTCGTATAAGACTCAAGACTTAGCCGTTGCTGACCCAGCTTTCTTAGCAGCCAATTGACCCGAAGAATTCGGATCGTCAGACGACCGCTGCCGCTACAGATGCACCAGACGATCCTTTCCTTCAAGATTGGCACAACGCGTTGGTTGTGGTTTGCCCAGAGGCAGTTTATCCGGAGGCGGTTTGCCCTGAGGTAGTTTGACCCAAAAGGGTTTGCCCGAAGACTGATGCTTACCCATAGGTAATACTTTAGTCTCAGCGGGTGGCGCCCATTGGAGCCCGGGGCTAGAAATGCTGACAGAAGGGAACTACTTCGGCTCGTCTATTAACGGCTGGGTCTCAATAGAGTTGGTTCCCACTTAAATAAATGAAGAATCTGAGTCTACACTCAGGTTCTCCATCGAAGAGCTCAGGGTTGCCCCTTCGCTCAGGTTTGGATCATCATGATCAAAGTGCTGTTCATTTCTTTTGTAGTTTAAGTTTTTAATTTCTTCATAGTTGGCTGCCATGGCTTTTCTTTTACCGGGGAAAATAAGTCGAACTTGGTAGAGCCCCCTCCCCCCTTTTTTGCCGAGACAAGGCTAGTTGAAAGTGGTTTCCTCCTGGCACCCAGAGTTCAGCGTTCACGGGCACTGTTGTAAGCCTGCAACCATTCAGCCTTCGGCACGGTAGTCACACCTTGGCTTTGGGTTTTGATTACCGCTTAACTTCAGGTATCACCCCCGATTTCCCGAAAGATCCTCCTTACTGAGCTCTCTCACCACGGCAAGTTAGGTAATCGTCGAGGGAGAGGATAACCCTTAGGGAGTGTTCTCCCTTTAGAACCGTCTTAGATGATGCGACATTCGTTATCTTGCCAATGATGCCGATTGACACTTTTATGGAGTAAAAATCCCACATATTGTCGTATCCAGGCTGGCGCATTTTGAAGTCTGCCTCGATTTCACAAAAAGAACAGATAAACGACTCTTAACAACTGCTGCGTTCTACAAGAGTCTTCCTGGTGCTACTCCTATGAATAATTATGAATGGCTCGTCGTAAATTCTCCATTATTGAACCATAATCGCTTCCAGCATTAAAAATTATAAAACTATTTCGAAATTGTTAGAAAATTTTAATTAGATATTCAAATTGATTGTGCTGCAATAAATGGGCATTATCCACACAGGACACTTGAGTGCCTAGGACTTCAATTACGAGAAATTATAGAATCAATCGAAACGCCTAAGAAATCAAAAGGAACGCCAACGAAAGGGAACAGTATCCAGCTTTGAACATAAAGAAGCTTTTAGAAACGGAAATCTTTTCCGTCCATTCTACCATTATAGCAATTGCTTTCCGTGCAATCTTCTTATAATTTCCATACAGAAAAAGATTTTTCCATCAGTTCTAATTAACACAAATTCCTTTTCCCAGAATTGGCTCTCCATTCCATGTCTTCCTTATGGCAGGATCTTAGTACTATATTCGTTATGTTTCTTCTCTCCCACACGGAAGTATGTCTATGAACTCCCTAGAAAGTAAATCTTCTAATTAGTACAGCCTCATAGCAATTACACATATAAATTGGACCTGGAGTACGCATTGCGGCGATAGTTTGAATATCTGAACTCCAATTCCGTACCAGGATATTTTCAGAATGTGTGCTGTGGTATCAATTATAAGGCCAGACATTGGAGAGTTATATTCGCTTGACAGGTTTCCTATGTAAAATAGGTTCAGGTGAGAGCACTGACCTGTCACGTGTGATTCCCAATTTGTAATGTTCTGAACTAGAATAAACCAAAGAGAAGGTGTGCATTAAATAGGTTTTCATTTCATTTCTTGGAACCAAATTTCAAGAAAATTGGGTCACGATTCAGCACATATAAGGCACGATAGTCCCGTTTATATACAACATTCTCAAACAGTATTGACATACATACACATATTCCTGAACTAGATGGTCTTTATTGAAGAAGGAAAAGGTTATAATAGCATCGTTCAACAGAGAGATGTTAAAACAACTGGAGCGCATATGGTTGGGAATTTGCAAATGAGGAGACTTCAACAGATAAATAGGGTCAAAGGGTGCCTTAGGTCCCAGGGCGAAACGTAAATTGGTAACCAAGGAAAAAGTATAAAACCGGGGAAACTCCTGCTGAACCAACACAGCTCTACTGCTAAATCCTATCATGTCCATGTCCACCGCTGTTTCGGCCGGCCTTTTGGTCGCTCACCATCGACTTCGATGTTCAAACTAATCTTGAAGAGTGAATTCTCATTAGCGCAAATTAAGTGAGCATACCATCGAAGGCGCCTCTCTCGCAATTTTTCCGCGATCGGTGCAACTCCATATCGATCGCAGATATCTTTATTTCAGATGTGGTCAAAATATGTCACCTCACTAGTCCAACATAACATCTTTGTCTCCATTACCGCATTCATCATCATCAACGGCGCAACAACCGGTGTCTGGTCTAGGCCTGCCTTAATAAGGAACTCCAGACATCCCGGTTTTGCGGCGAGCTCCACCAATTCGATATCTCTAAAAGCTGTCTGGCGTCCTGACCTACATCATAGCTCCATCTTAGGCAGGGTCTGCTTCGTCTTCTTTTTCTACCATAGATATTGCCCTTATAGACCTTCCGGGTGGGATCATTCTCATCCATACGGATTAAGTGACCCGCCCACGGTAACCTATTGAGCCAGATTTTATCCACAACCGGACGGTCATGGTATCGCTCATAGATTTCGTCATTGTGTGTTCTTCTCTCGAATGCGGCCAAGAGTTCGCAGTTTTCTTGCTAAGAACCCAAGTCTCTGAGAAATACATAAGGACTGGCAAGATCATAGTCTCGTACAGTAAGAGCTTTGACCCTATGGTGAGACGTTTCGAGCGGAACAGTCTTTGTAAGCTGAAATAGGGTTTGTTGGCTGACAACAACCGTGCACGGATTTCATCATCGTACCTGTTATCGGTTGTGATTTTCGACCCTAGATAGGAGAAATTGTCAACGGTCTCAAAGTTGTATTCTCCTATCCTTATTCTTCCTGTTTGATCAGTGCGGTTTGATGTTTTTGGTTAAATCGTCTTCGGTGCTGACGTTGCCACCATATATTTTGTCTTGCCCTCATTGATGTGCAGCCCAAGATCTCGCGCCGATTACCGCCTGCTCGATCTGGATGCAGGCAGTTTGAACGTCCGGGTCCTTCTTCCCATGATGTCGATATCGTCAGCATAGGCCTGTAGTGAGTGGAATTAAAGAGGATCGTACCTCTTGCAATTACCTCAGCATTGTTGTCCATATTCCAACAGTTTTACCATCGCTTGCCGCACAGAGAAAATCTGATCTGTTGCTGATTTGTCTGGAGAGGATTCCTCTTTGGTATGGGCCAATGATGTTCTGGGCGTATGGGGCTATCCGGCCTAGCATTACCGCATTGCCGTCTTTATAGTTCGCCAACATTCAGGACCATAGAGAGCGGCAGGATGGGCAACAGGACGGACGACATGGTAGTAAATTTTAGGTTTGAGACGTTCGTTGATACGTCCATCACAAAGTACACCAATTATGGAACGCCACTTCATCCAGGTTTCGTCAATGCGTGAAGCACTTACATAATGAATTGATGAATACAAACAGAGATACGAAGTTCTCCCCAAGTATATAGAGTGGTTGGCAGTAAACAATGTCAGCGGCAGTGGCTTCTAAATCCTCTCACCATGCGGTGCCAATCCCGTTGGTAATACGCGCGTCCAGTGTGATTTCTCGTGTGTGAAATCGGGTAACAGCTTTAAGCTGCCGATGTAAATACTCCACAAGTCCGAACTGTCTTCTTGGTCCGACATTCGGAACGCTTCGGGCCAGCAAGAAAATTTGTCTACGCAAGTAAGACAACATCGTCTATCCTCTGAGCATGGCATAACTATTATGTCAATGTGTACATGCTCAAAGCTTGATGATAGTGGTGAAAAGCTGGCACTGGATACACGCAGATGACAGCCTATACAGTCGCCTCGATGCCTGGATGAAATAGGCAAGGAATTGAGTCGAAAGCTTCTCGAAGCATGTATGGTCATGGAATATTTATTCCCCCGTCGGCATTCCTCAGGGTTCAGTCCTTTCTGCAACCCTTTTCTCCCTGTTCACCGCTGACATCCTCAAACCTACTCCTCACCCATGTCCTATCCGAATCCTTCAATACGTGGATGACCTAATCCTTCATACCGCCACCAAAAACATCTCCCACGGTGAAGCTCGTCTGAATTCTTATTTAGACGAGCTTTACCATTATTTCACCCGTTGAAAACTCTCGTTAAATCCCGACAAATGCGAAACCATTGTTTTCCATGGAAACATGAGAATGACGCCGAAAATGTGGAGTGACATTAGGTCTTTGTCATTCACAATCCACAACGATCCTATCCCTACTGGTAAAAAACCTCGGAGTGACAATGAATTCCCGTCTCTCCCAAATCCCTCATATAACGAAGGCACTATGCCGAGCAACTGGTGCCCTCAGGTCCTTGTATCCTATCTTTAAATACAACATCTCTACATCAAAAAGGATTAAGCTGTTTTGTTATAAGCAGCTTATCCGTCCACTCCTCATTTTCGCCTTCATTTTCTGGTCTGATTCCTCCCCATCCCAAATGAAATGACTCCGCCTTAAAGAGCACAGGATCTTCGTTACTGCGCCAACATTTTTAAAAACGAAGACCGCTTCAAGTACATTTCCAACCTGATCGTCTACGAGCCCTCCCAAACCGCACATCTTTTTTAGAAAATAAAAAATTGTTGATTTTCCGAAAATTGTTGGTTTTGGGATGTTTATTTACTTCAGCTAGAGTGAAGATGAAGAAGCAAGCAGTTGTGTCAGTCCCTTGTCGCTCCTGCTATCGCTGCATAGTCGAGTGATTTTGACATTTCCTCGTTTCGAGAGAACGCATCGGCCACAATGTTGTCGTTCCCAGCTCTGGGTCGAAAGCGCTGTAACAAGTTTGTGCAGGGCTAAACCTCTCAGAAAAGAATGCTAGCGGCCCCCTTCGTTAACTTGCTACTGTAGGGCTGCGTCAGAGTAGAAATTGGATGCGTCCGTGAGAAGTCTAACTGGTGCCCCATCCTGAGGATAGGTGAGCAAGGTGGCTTGCGCAGGGTCATCTTTTGCCTTCTGAAAAGCCATTTTAGCCTAAGAAGCCAAACGAAGTTCGGTCTTCCCTTTAATGCTGCCAACGAGAAGACTATTGAGGGGTGCTTGAGTTTTCGCACAGTCCAGCAGCTCCTGTAAAGGTAAATGTCGCCAAAGAACTGACGTAACTCTTTGGTGCTGTTCAGCTTCGGGTAGCTGCAGACGGCTTAAACCTTATCGGGTGGTAGACGAACACCATCAGCGTTAACGAGGTGGCCAAGAAAGAGTACTTCAGGCACGCCGAACACATTTGGACGTTTTTATGACGATCCTGTAGCCGTTGAGGCGTTGAGACAGGTTGTATCGATGCTTCTAAGGCTCCTCTTCATTTATGGATGAGATGAGGATGTGGTCCATATATGGATGGCAAAAATGGGGTCCCCGAGAAACCCTAGGAAAGCCCCAATGTGCGAGGAAATCTTTTCCAATGATTGGCCTAGTAATATAAGTCACTACGAAGCGCCAAGGGAAGCAGCAACGAACTCCAAGGTAGAGGCAAAGTTCAACTATGCCATTCGTATGTATCACAGAGCTGTTTGCTGCCACAAGTTCGTACGTCGACTTTTTATATCTTTGGCGAGTGTTCGTGTATCGATAAGGAAGTCTCGCTTCATCTCTTTATCGGCATGCAGCTGCCCGGTCTCCTCAGACCTCAAACGAAGATACCTTGGTACGGTTTTCTTCAACGAAGAGTCTGCGCGTTCTCTGTCTCTGGAAAATGTTTCCAAATTCGCGAAAACCCGCGAACGCCGTCGGCGGGAGATCAATAGATAGTCGATTTCCGGGGATTGCACAATGGATCTAGCAAAGGTCTGAGTGCTTGGATTGCAGCTACCCCCACTAAACTAACCTAACTAACTACCACCCGCCCCACAATTGCCTGTCTCCTTCTTTACGTCTGAAATACTGACCTCTCTGATCGCTACTTTTTGAGCAGGGGCTTTTCTTGGTTGCGGTCTTCACAGTAGACCAATGCTGACTAGGAGCCACTGCTTCCTATCATTCTCCCTTGCCTGCGTCTGATATGCCAGTCTGTGTGCGGCATAGAGTTCCGCTAGTTTGTTATTGCTTTTTTTAAGTGCTATTATAGACATACTGATATGGTTCCCACGAATATGGTAATCAACAGAACCGCCATGACATAGCCCTCTCAGCTAGGAATAGTGCAAGGGGCGATCAGCTATCAATGAGACTTCGTTCAAATACAGTCAGTTACCTCTGACTGCAAACTATCCAATGTGCACGGTACGCATAACACCCTGGGTTGAGCGCGATGTTTTTTGGTTCCTCAGACTAGATCCACAGCGTTTTGTTAATTGTAGGGTCACCTCGTACAGGGTGTGATTATTACTAACAATCTTACTAGACGAGACGCTTCGTCCCTGGAGAACCACATATCACCCTGAAAGAAAGATCGGTTGGCACCCAGGGAGCTACATTCCGCGTCAAGCTATCCTACAGTCCTGCTTGTCCACACCTGAAAAACTTACATTGCCGCCTCACCATTTCCATTCTACCCCAGTGAATATTTATAAATATGCAATCAAACCAGCCAGTCATTCCCTAAGCCTTCATTCTTCCTTTGAAGGACGAGCAGCTCACTGTGCGGTCGAAAGTTGCAGAGGTGTAGGTCTCGTTCCAAAGTTTTCCAGCTCATTCGTCCTGATATATTGTGAGGTTTCACTCCACCAAAAGCTCAATCCATCTTGTCGTCTTTTAATGTAAATATTTCGCTATAAGCTCCATTAGGATGCTAAAATCCGTGCGAAGATTTCATCGTTCATGTTTTCATCTACTATGGCTTTTGAAACCGGAAAGGAAAAACATTTAGTTGTTCGAAGGTGTGTATTCCTTTCTGTAATTGACCAGTACGTCCCATCACTCCCACCAGATGCTATACATGCCACCCGCTACCGAACAATCACTCACTAAAGAAGCCTAAACCTCTCCAATATAAGTTAGTTAAAGGCATCCCTCATTCCGCCATTTGCATTCACTGTCCCTGGGCCTCTCTCCACTCTACAGCCTTGGCTCCCAACACCAATCAATTTTCAGAATTTGGATTCCATTTCTAGTTCGATTTCAATTTGTAGAACGAAGGTGAAATGGTGAAAGTCCATCCAGGAATGTCAGAAAAGCGTAAATTTCTACGCCAACTCCCAAACTCTATAGCTGACTCCATCATTAAATTATAAAAAAAATGAATTGACATAAAAAGGCATGTTGTCTGCGTGGCAACCACAGCATAAACTAAAGTGTCAAGTTTGCAAACATATCAAAAGAAGTTAATTAAATGATTACGCCTGAAATATCAGTTGAATCTACCATCGATGGCAGAACCGAAAATTTAAAGCGAACTGCAAACCTAATTTTGTGGTTGGTGGTCATCAGTCCAGTAAACGTATAATGAGATGGATTCGTTTGTAGTAAAATTTAAGAGTACCACAAACCGTGGCCAGGACTGTTTTTCAATTACGTGGTCCCGAAACCGCACCCCGCCCGTAAATACCAAATTAGAGTCCTGTTTCGCTCCACACTTCCTGGCAGCCGCCCTTGCCTCCACTTGTAAAATTAATAGCTTTAGTGTTGTGCCATTATTTCGATCCTAACTCACCCACTCCAAGTATATTTTCTCGGGGACTGTGGTTGCTCCACTTTATGTCCTTGGTCAGGAAATTGAAGTTCATTCTGAGGAAATCTATACATCAAGACAAAGAAATGAAAATGTGGCAGCTACAAACAAGAAAATTCTAATTATGTCCTTGGAGTGAAATCGTTTTAGCTGTGAAAATTTGGTAGTATATGCTCGATGGAAAAGTTGTTAAGTTTTCCCAGAAATCTGTAATTCAGCCTCAGGAAAACCTCAAATGAAGAATCGATTTAGTACCAAGAATGCACTACCACTATCTTGAATCTGAACTAAGTAAGTTGCTAAGAAATTGACTCCAAAGATATAGATAATTACTAAAACATGTATCTTACCATCATCCACCATCTTTACGTGCTTCAAAATGAAAATACTAAAGACGAAAAAAGTGTAACGGTTCGGGTTGGTACGGATAAGTGACCAGTTTGAAGAGCAACAGGACCAGGTTACAGCTGGCTTAGATCCTCAGCGCCAACCCGAAACATTTATGAAAGATAGCAGCTCTCCCACGCTGCAGCTAGAAATCCTTTTCTTCTTCCTTTTCTTCAGCATTTGTCCCGTTCACAAGCGGGGTCGGCTCGTCGTGATCGGTTTCGCCATTTAAATCCCCATCCAGCGTATCAAGCCACCGTTGTTTAGGCCTGCCTTTTGGTCGTTTACCATCGACTTCGATGTTCAGACCAATCTTGGCAAGTAAATTCTCGTTAGCACGAATTGCGTGACCATACCATCGAAGACGCCTCTCTCGCAATTTTTCCATGATCGGCGCAACCCCATAACGATCGCAGATATCCTCATTTCAAATGTGATCAGAACGTGTCACGCCATTAGTCCAGCGCAACATCTTCGTCTCCATTACCGCAAGACGTCGTTCATTTTTTCTTATAGTTGGCCAACACTCAGAACCACAGAGAGCGACAGGACGGACAACATTGCAGTAAATTTGAGATTTGAGACGTTCGTTCATACGTCGATCACAAAGAAAGCTAGAAATCCTTTTGAGGTCCCCAAAAAATTGTTTACTTGGTGTCAGCAGCTTGGCTCTAACAACAACTATGCAATCCCAAGAGAAGTACCTGTGGATTTCGTTTAGACCTTAACCCACGGTATTCTCAAAATACGGATTGATTTTGTAACCGCAATCAGAACCCCGCTGTGATAAATAAGAACGGTGCCAGTCTAAACTGAGTTCATGGCTCAGCATTCATACTAGTGGATGCAAGGCCTACCAGAGTCTCTAACGAACTAAGAAGCAAGCAACCTAATTGAAACGACACTCCACGTTTGAGTTGCGAAGGTCTGTTTAACCGCCTGGAGGTAACCAGTTCTTCTTCTTCTTTTTCTTCAACCTTTGTCCTGGTCACAAACGAAGTCGGCTCGCCGTGATCAGTTTCGCCATTTGGCTCTATCGAATTCCTGATCTGGGTGCAATCTCAAGGCTTTTAAATCCCCATCCAGCGTATCAAGCCACCGTTGTTTCGCCTGCCTTTTGGTCGTTTACCATCGACTTTGAAGTCCAGACCGAAAATACCTAAATCAGAAACAAAGAAAACCAACATGTTGACAGGCTGCGATGCCAATGCAAAGCATACGCATTGGGCAGCTGTAAAATCAATGAGAGAGATGAGTCATTCTTTGATTTTATTATTACTACAAACCTATCGGTGTGTAATAGGGGCAGTCAACCAACCTTCCATTTCCCCAGCTCAGAGAACTGTGACGGTTGAGAGGAAGTCCTTGATATCACCCTACTAACCGACAATGGGATTCTTACAGTGAAGAACCGGAAAGTGTCCGACCAGAGATCGTTTTCAGATCACAGTTGGATACTTTTCAGTCTAGATTTCGGTGCAGCGAGCTCCAAACCCTGCAGAGAGCCCAGAAAGATCGACTGGAGAAAGTTTGGTCAAATAATTAAGAACAAACTCTCCGCCAAGAGGCGGTTGGACTATTGTCAGAAGATACAAGGGAACAGCGAATCCGCGAGGCTCAGTAAGATTCTGTGAAAGGAACATAGGAGAAATCGTCTGGTGATACCCTGGAGCTGCTAGTTCAGACGCACTTTCCCTCCAGCAAGGCTCGTCAGAGCCTTGCAGTGACCCTAGCCGCGCGAGACTATCAAATCGGTAATTACCAAAGATAAGATAGGCTGGGCTATAAACAGCTTCTCCACATATAAATCACCCAGTCCAGATGGTATAATGCCAGTCATGCTACAGAAGCAGCGGGAAAGAGTTGTACCGCGACTTGTTGAGATTTACCGGTGTATCTCTTTAGAATACGTTCCACAGTCCTAGAGACGCGCACCAGTGGTTTTCATAAAAAAAAGGGGGCAGGCGCGGCCATGAGTCCGCAAAGAACTTTCGACCAATCAGCCTCACCTCTTTAGTGAACACCCTTGAGCGCGTCCTGGACATTCCCTTAAGGGCGATTATGGACAGAACGGCTTTCTCTAAGTCCCAACATGCCTACCTCAAAGACAAAGCCACAAAAACCACTCTCCAGAGGTAATTGGCACGGTTGAGCGGTCACTGTAGTACAAGCAGTATACCCTAGCTGTCTTCTTGGATATCGAAGGAGCATTCAACAACGTTAGTACCAACTCCGTCAAAGAAGCCTTGGTCAGTATTGGATTGGAGAGGTATCTTACGCGTTGGATTATATCCATGCTAAGTACCAGGATAATCCAGTCGGAGACACGCCCCAGGGTGGCGCCATCTCTCCGGTAACTCAACCAAAACGGAACTGATGCTATTCACTACCATGAATGGTACAAAGGTTGGTTCTTTCCTCCAATTTAAAGTATAATCCTGGGTACAAAACTAAATTGGAGATCGAACATAGAACTGAGGATTAAGAAGGCCGCGAGAGAACCTTTACAAAGAAATGGGGTCTCCGACCGAGAGTGGTTCTTTGGATGTACACCGCTGTGATGTGTTCAATCCAAACGTATGGACTCTATTATATGGTGGCAGGCTTTGTTCAAAAACTATAATAGAGCGAAGCTTAATAGGATTCAAAGAACTGTGTGGGGAGGTGCTACCGGGACTCTGCAATCCAGATCGGCAAATGCTCTCAATGTACTCCTGGATCCCCTCCCACTTGACCACCCCATTAAATAAATCATAGGGTGCAGTGCCGTCAAACTTCGTGAGTCTGAATGCTGGATAGCAAAGCCCTACGGCAAGGGTAATATCCTAGGCGAAGTACCTGGGGAAATCTGGACATTCCTTACGAAATATGCCACACGAAAGCTGAACTTTACGAGAAACTTTGCTGTGGACTTTCCAACCAGGGCAGAGATTATGACCCAGTATTCTTTACCGATGGATCAAAGATGGTCTGTGGAGTTGGTGCGGGGGTTTTATCAAATACACACAGTGTATCCGAGTCCTATGATCTCCCAGGTTTCGCCAGGGTATTCCAAGCGGAAGTACTGACGACACTGGAAGTCTGTTGAGGGCTAGAGCATGATCCTAACCCCAAGCGTAACATAGCTATTCTGACCGACAGCCAAACGACCATTAAGGTCTTGTACTCAGCGGCGACATCCTTCAGGCTGGTAGTGCAGAAACGAGCTGGACACTCTGGGCAGCACGTTCAAGGTTACCCTCCTCTGGGTTCCCAGTCGTAGGAGCATAGAGAGGAATGAGCGGACTGACGAATTGGCCAGGCGGGGCTCGGTTTCGTCAGGATTCGCTGGCCCCCACCTTGAACATCAGTTGATGAACCGCTGGGTGTAATTGGTCGTCTGCATATATAACCATTTCGGCTGTAATTCCATTGGCTCCTGACGACTTATAATTTTTAAGCCGGTGGATTGCACTGACCGTTTCTTCTATGCTTGGTGCAGCATTTTTCGCTTGTCTTCAGTGATCCGAGTCTATATTTTCCCTCCTATATGTTCTGACATTCACCGCTTTCCGCGCAAACCAGGTACTTCCAACGACCATTTCGTGCGATACTCAACATCATCATTAACGGCGCAACAACCGGTATCCGGTCTAGGCCTGCCTTAATAAGGAACTCCAGACATCCCGGTTTTGCGCCGAGGTCCACCAATTCGATATCCCTAAAAGCTGTCTGGCGTCCTGACCTACGCCATCGCTCCATCTTAGGCAGGGTCTGCCTCGTTTTCTTTTTCTACCATAGATATTGCCCTTATAGACTTTCCGGGTGGGATCATCCTCATCCATACGGATTAAGTGACCCGCCCACCGTAACCTATTCAGCCGGATTTTATCCACAACCGGACGGTCATGGTATCGCTCATAGATTTCGTTATTGTGTAGGCTACGGAATCGTCCTCATGTAAGGGGCCAAAAATTCTTCGGAGGATTCTTCTCTCGAACGCGGCCAAGAGTTCGCAATTTTTCTTGCTAAGAACCCAAGTTTCCGAGGAATACATGAGGACTGGCAAGATCATAGTCCTGTACAGTAAGAGCTTCAACCCTATGGTGAGACGTTTCGAGCGGAACAGTCTTTGTAAGCTGAAATAGGCTCTGTTGGCTGACAACAACCATGCGCGGATTTCATCATCGTAGTTGTTATCGGTTGTGATTTTCGACCCTAGATAGGAGAAATTGTCAACGGTCTCAAAGTTGTATTCTCCTATCCTTATTCTTCTTCGTGTTTGTGTTTGACCAGTGCGGTTTGATGTTGTTGGTTGGTTCGTCTCCGGTGCTGACGTTGCCACCATATATTTTGTTTTGCCTTCATCGATGTGCAGCCCAAGATCTAGCGCCGCCTGCTCGATCGGGATGAAGGCAGTTTGTACGTCTCGGGTGGTTCTTCCCATGATGTCGATATCGTCAGCATAGGCCTGTAGTTGGGTGGACTTGAAGAGGATCGTACCTCTTGCATTTACCTCAGCATCACGAATCACTTTCTCGAGGGCCAGGTTAAAGAGGACGCATGATAACGTATCCCCTTGTCGTAGACCGTTGTTGATGTCGAATGGTCTTGAGAGTGATCCTGCTGCTTTTATCTGGCCTCGAACATTGGTCAGGGTCAGCCTAGTCAGTCTTATTAATTTCGTCGGGATACCGAATTCTGCCATAGCCGTGTCCAGTTTTACCCTGGCTATGCTATCATAGGCGGCTTTAAAGTCGATGAACAGATGGTACAACTGTTATCCATATTCCTACAGTTTTTCCATCGCTTGCCGTAGACAGAAAATCTGTTCTGTTGCTGATTTGCCTGGAGTGAAGCCTCTTTGGTATGGGCCAATGATGTTCTGGGCGTATGGGGCTATCCGGCCTAGCAAGATAGTGGAGAATATCTTATAGATGGTACTCAGCAACGTGATACCTCTATAATTGCTGCACTGTGTGATATCTCCCTTTTTATGTATGAGACAGATAATGCCTCGTTGCCAATCGTCAGGCATTGATTCGCTGTCCCATACCTTGAGCACAAGTTGATGAACCACTTGATGTAACTGGTCGCCTCCATATTTAACCAATTCGGCTGTAATTCCATCGGCTCCTGGCGACTTATGATTTTTTAGCCGATGAATTGCACGGACTGTTTCTCCTAAACTTGGTGGTGGCAGTATTTGTCCGTCGTCTTCAGTTGGCGGGACCTCCAACTCGCCGCTGTTCTGGTTGTTCAGTAGTTCATCAAAGTACTCAACCCATCGCTCCAATATGCCCACTCTGTCGGAAATCAGATTTCCCTCTTTGTCTCGGCAGGATGAGCATCGAGGTGTATAAGGCTTCATCCTGCTGACTTGTTGGTTAAACTTCCGCGCCTGGTGCGGTTGCTTCCTGTACTTTTCTAGTTCACAGACTTGTTGGTTCTCCCAGGCTTCCTTTTTCCGTCTGCGAAGTCGCTTCTCCGCTCGACGGAGTTCGTGATAAGTCTCTGCGCGTGCCGGCGTTCTTTGAGAATGCATCATTACTCGGTATGCGGCATTCTTCCATTCCGTTGTTAGCTTACATTCATCGTCAAACCAGCCGTTCCGACTCCTTTTGCGGCTGGGGCCAAGTATGTTTGTGGCCGTATCCATAATAACGTTCTTCAGGTGATTGTGAAGATTATTTGTTGATGCTTCATCTCCAGGTCCTCTGTTGACTGCGGTTATTGCAACATCCATTTCCCTCTTATAGGTGTCGCGGAGGGTTGTGTTGTGGATGGCTTCAATGTTCACTCTCACCTGATTGTCAGAGGGGATTCTAGGTGGTATTGTTATTCGGGCTCGGAGCACCATGCCAACGAGATAGTGATCCGAGTCTATATTGGCCCCCCTACATGTTCTGACATTCATCAAGGCTGAGAGGTGGCGGCGTTCGATCAACACGTGGTCAATTTGGTTGAAAGTGGTCCCGTCTGGAGAGGCCCACGTATGTTTGTGGACCGCTTTCCGCGCAAACCAGGTACTTCCAACAACCATTTCGTGTGACCCTGCTAATTGAATAGTCCGCAATCCGTTATCATTTGTTTTTTCGTGTAAACTATGGGAGCCAATGTATCGCCTGAATACTGGCTCCTTCCCTACTTAGCTGTTAAAATCCCCAAGTATGATTTTGACATGCTGCCTCGTAGAAGGTATCCTTCTCCGATTCTGCAGTCTCCTCTGTAGGGGCGTGAACGTTTATGAGGCTTATATTTCTAAACTTGCCTCGCAAGCGCAGAGTGCATAGCTGTTCGCTTATGTTTTCAAAGCCGATAACAGCAGGTTTCATTTTTTGGCTGACTAAGAAACCTACTCCGAGCACATGGTTTACTGGATGACCGCTATAATATATGGTGTAGTGGCTCTTCTCCAGGAAACCGGTCCCTGTCTCTCGCAACGCTGTTATATCAGCCCTATATTGGGACAGGGTATCGGCTAGCTGCTCATCAGCTTCATCTCTGTACAGGGAGCGCACGTTCCATGAGAAAATGCGCAAATCGTTGTTCCGTTGCCGGCAACGACAACGTCGTCCGTCGTTTTAAAATCCGTCCTGTCCGAGGCTCCTGTTGTGGCTTCCTAACAAGTTGTTTTCCGTGTAGGGTTGTCAGCCCTACTCAACCCCCAACCTGGAGGACCAGTTGGTACAATTTGTCCCGTTTTTAGGCGCGGGAGACTCGCCTTCATCCTTCTCCGTCTGCAGCTTTTCGTGCGATACTGCTAACTGAATAATCCACAGTCCATTGTAATCGGTATCCTTATGTAAGCTGTGGGAGCCAACGTATCGCCTGAATACGAGCTCCGTCCCTACTTGACTGTTGAAATCTTCAAGTACGTTGTTGATATTATCCTTGGGACTGACTTCGAGGCTCCGCTCAATTGCCTCGTAGAAGGTATACTTCTTCGACTCTGCATTCTCCTCTGCAGGGACGGAATCCATCATTACCCATAAAAGCTGCCCATGATGACTAAAGAAATGGTATTCATCCCAGTTTAGGACCCTGGAAAGTAAGGCAAACTACGTTCGATTTGACTTCAAACCACAAATGTTTCACTCAATCGTTCTAACATGTACGACTGCCCTCAAGTTTCATTAGTAACACAACCACTAGACTGGTACATTCAAATTACATACTTTCGATAATGTAGTGCAATTTTTTCTCACCACAAAACGGAAAAAGTTTAAATTGCGCCCATCATCCACTAACATACACACATGCATAGTCACAACACTACCCTTTAGAGAATTCCCGAGACCATTACAAATCCTTCGTCTTTTCCTCTTTCTATATCCACTACCTCTTCTAGCCGTCCCGGCAAACCCATCCCTCCCACACCCCGGGGGTTCCAATTCGGTTCCTCTCCGCGCGAGCTAGTTTCCAGTTTGTTTATTGAAACCGGGATTTGATCATAAACTAGGATATAATAAATCCTGCCGGGTTCGAGTGTCAGTTAAAGTGGTCTGGAAGTGGGAAGGGGGCGGATTGGGGTCCACTAGGAACGGTTTGTTGAGTCCAGGATGGAAGCTCGTTGTGGTTCGGTTGCATGTTTGTCTACAAAGAGTACAAACGAAAACTTGCTACAATTTCAAAACGAGTGCATTTGGCTTTCACGATTTAGGTGACCCCAATTTATTGCCGTACAAGAGCAAGAGGACTCGAGACTTTTCTATATATTTATCCCTTTGCATGGCGTGTTCATTCGTATGCGTATCCTTCGGGAGGGAATTGTAGGGAGTTGCATTTTAGGATGCTTCTCCGAGTGGTGCGGAAATAGCGTATATATCCTGCTGGATTTATGTCGAATGAATGAGAAACATTCGTAAATTGCGGAAGTATCATTGAGATTTCAATGTTTTTTTCGTCCTTGAAGTTACATACAATATGGAATGAATTTAATAGTTCTGGTGATTGAGTTTACGTTTATGATCCATTTGCTGATAGCTTATCGAAAAAAGGAGGGCCGGATTCACAGGTACCTTTTATCTGTAATTATTATTATTATCTGAATTGTTTCAAGTGAAAGGTAAGGTAAGAAAAGGATAAATGTCATATCAAGGTATCTTGATGTTAAGTTAAAAGGGCCTGGACAAGAACGTATGAAATGTGCATAATAAATATGACTGTCTCCATCCAACTGAGAACCCTGGTTTTGTTGGTGTTCAGTCCAACCAAACTTGCTTCTCTTTCCAAATCCAGGACCATTTCCCAAAGATGCATGACCCAGTAAGAAAGCAAACTGATGTCATCAGCGTAATCAACGTAAGAAAAGATGTCATAGTCCAATGACTTCCACCACGTCCTCCGGCCGCATGAAAAGAGCTAGCTCTGCGCACTGTTCCAAAGCGATATGTGGGGGTGTTGATGCGGTTAACGCAAGAGGCTCCGGAGCGCAAACCAGCCTGGTTTATGTCAATCAAGATTTCGAGATGTTCTTTGATGGATTCCAGGATTATTTTAACTATTATTTGACACGCAGATGCCCCTCCAGTTATCACACTCAAAACGGGTGCTCTTCGTTGAAATATTAACGATCATCCATTATTCTCTTTTTCCACTCTCTGGGGAAGATCTCGGATTCCCAAGAATTACGTACGAGTGAAAGTAGCAGATCTGCAGTAACTACAGGTCCAGTGATAGATAACTCAGTGTAAAGACCCTCAAGCCCAGTGACGTTACTCCGTTTGAGTGCATTGATGATTTCTCACCTCCTTGGAGGAACAGTCCGTATCCGCATTTTACGTGACTAGCCACTTCTTCTACAAGAGGAGGAACTTCACCGGATTTGATACGGTTAACAACCGTGCGGAAGTATTCTTTCCACCTCTTTAGTTGAGAATGAGAAGGCGACCGTTGACGTCCTTCACAAGACCATCGGAAGATTTGCTACCAGATGCAATCTCTTTCGTGACACGGTATACATTTCTGAAATTATTGCGATCTGCGAAATCTTCCACTTCCCTGACAAATTCTCTCTTGTCGCGGAGTACACTAAGCTGAACTCCTCGCGATTTCACTCGGTATCTGAATTCGAGCGGGTCACGCTTTCAGAGAGCCTTCAACCTCTTCCTTCCATCGTTCCACTTCCATGACTCAACAGACAATCACATACGCATTCTCGGTAACATTACCATACCTCCGGCGGCATGGTGACTCATCGTGACCAAACCGATGTAGATAAACTCCATGTCCACTTAAGAACTACGTTAACTCGTAGCTTAATTCTCCGTGGCGTGAATGTGCAGAATGATTCGACAGGTCCGACGATCAGTTTACGCTTTGTTCCATCCCTTTTGCCATCCTGCGATGGATTCCCGCCGTGCTAGTTGCCGTCAAAATACGCTAGACTACCCCATTGCATACATTTTAACGTAGAAAAGGCGACCTTCATCCGCCAAGATGTCTATGGGGCGTGCACTTCGCCGTTACGCCATTCCTAGTTTTCCGCAGTTTGATTAGTTTCCCACCACAGTTACCCAAACTGCAGCACGGAACTAACTAGCCTTGAAATAAGACCATGTCAACTTTGTCTTGGTCCACCAATGTTCGGTAATGTCCTCCCAAGTATTATTAGAATTAATATTTTAGATAAACTACGAAATTAAAACGACCTGCCCGGTCGGTGGACCGCAACTTCATATCTTCAATTATTTCTTTTTCAATTATTTTATTTACAATTCAAAATTAGTAAGGCGCCACGGAGAACACCGGTGGTGGCATTTGTCAGTCGAATAAACAACATTCGAAATTTATTTCGAATGTTGCTAACCCTGCTGTGCCACATATTTAAGCGATGGTTGGAAGTAAATTGTTTGTCCGCCAAATTTAGTTTCCAGCAACGTGTATATGCAAACATTCTTCAATTGCTTGATGGTTTCGCTAGCATAAAATTAAACATCTTCAGGTTGTTTTGCGACGACAACCACGGCTAAATCATCTGCAAAAACGATTACCGTGGCTTTCTTTGGCACGGGAAGGACAAGTGGTCAAAGGGTAGTATAGGTTCCAGGGCGAAACGTGGATTGGTACCCACGATGGAGCATAAAACCTTGGGAAACGCCTGCTGAACCAGTACCAACAGCTCTACTACCAAACCCTATCTCCACTTCCACGTCGTGACCACTGGGAGCTCTTTCTTAACGAAAAGCTGCAGACGGAGAAGGGTGAAACCGAGTATCCGCGCCTAAAAACAGGACAAATTGTACCAACTGGTCCTCCAGGTTGGGGGTTGAGTAGGGCTGACAACCTTACACGGAAAACAACTTGTTACGAAGTCACAACAAGAGCCTCGGATTGGACGGATTACACAACGACGAATCCGGCAACGAAAACGGAATAAAGATTTGCGCATTTCCTCATGGAATGTGCGCCCCCTGTACAGAGATGAAGCTGCCAAGCAGCTAGCCGATACCCTGTCCCAACATAAGGCTGATGTAGCAGCGTCACAGAAGATGCGTTGGACAGGGACCGGTTTCCTGGGGAAGAGTCGCTACACCATATATTATAGTGGCCATCCAGTAAACCATGTGTTCGGAGTAGGTTTCTTAGTCAGCCACAAAATGAAACCTGCTGTTATCGGCTTTGAGAACATAAGCGAATGGCTATGCACTCTTCGCTTGCAAGGCAAGTTTAAAAATATAAGCCTCATTAACGTTCACGCCCCTACAGAGGAGACTGCAGAATCGGAGCAGGATACCTTCTACGAGGCAGTTGAACGGACCCTCGAAGCCTGTCCCAAGTATAATAATAAAATTATACTTGGGGATTTTAACCCCCAAGTAGGGCGGAGCCCATATTCATGCGATACATTGGCTCCCATAGCTTACATAAAAATACAAATGATCATCCAATTAGCAGTGTCACACGAAATGGTTGTTGGAAGTACCTGGTTTGCGCGGAAAGCAGTCAATAAACATACGTGGACCTCTCCAGACGGCACCACTTTCAATCAAATTGACCACGAGCCTTGATGAATGTGAGAATATATGGTGGGGCCAATATAGACTCGGATCACTATCTCGATGGTATGGTGCTCCGAGCTCGAATAACAACACCACCCAGAATCCCCTCTGACAATCAGATGAGAGTTAACACTGAAGCCATTCACATCGCAGCCTTCCGCAATATCTACAACAGGGAAATGGATGCTGCAATAGCCGCAGTCAACAGAGATCCTGAAGATGAAGCATCAACAAATGATCTTCACAATCACCTAAAAAACGTTATCATAAATACGGCCACAAACATAATTGGCCCCAAAAAGAGTCGGAGCGGCTGGTTTGACGATGAATGTAAGCTAGCAACGGAACAGAAGAATGCTGCCCACCGAGTAATGTTGCATTCTCAAAGGACGCGGGCACGCGCAGAGACTTATCACGAACTCCGCCGAGCGGAGAGACTTCACAGACGGAAAAGGGGAGCCTTATACACCTCGATGCTCACCCTACCGAGACAAAGAAGGAAATCTGATTTCCGACAGAATGGGCATATTGGAGTGATGAGTTGAGTACTTTGATGAACTACTGAACAACCAGAACATCGGCGAGTTGGAGGTCCCGCCAACTAAAGACAACGGTCAAATATTGCCACCACCAAGTGTAGGAGAAACGGTCCGTGCAATTCATCGGCTTAAAAATCATAAGTCGCAGAAGCCGATGTAATTACAACCGAATTGATTAAATATGGAGGTGACCAGTTACACCAAGTGGTTCATCAACTAATGCTCAAAGTATGGGTCAGCGGATCAATGCCTGACGATTGGCAACGAGGCATTATCTGTCTCATACATAAAAAGGGAGATATCACATAGTGCAGCAATTATAGAGGTATCACGCTGCTGAGTATCATCTAAAAGATATTCTCCACTATCTTGCTAGGCCGAATAGCCCCATATGCCCAGAAGATCATTGGCCCATACCAAAGAGGCTTCACTCCAGGCAAATCAGCAACAGATCAGATTTTCTCTGTGCGGTTAACGGTGGAAAAACTGTTGGAATATGAGCATCAGTTGCACCATCTCTTCATTGACTTTAAAGCCGCCTATGATAGCAGAGCCAGGGTAAAACTGTACACAGCCATGAGAGAATTCGGTATCCCGACGAAATTGATAAGACTGATTAGGTTGACCCTGACCAATGTGCGAGGCCAGATAAAAGTAGCAGGATCACTCTCAAGACCATTCGACATCAACAACGGTCTACGACAAGGGGATGCCCTATCATGCGTCCTCTTTAACCTGGCCCTCGAGAAAGTGATCCGTGATGCTGAGGTAATTGCAAGAGGTACGATCCTCTTTAAGTCCACTCACTACAGGCCTATGCTGACGATGTCGACATCATGGGAAGAAGGACCCGAGACCTTCAAACTGCCTTCATCCAGATCGAGTACGCGGTAATCGGTGCGAGATCTTGGGCTGCACATCAATGAAGGCAACACCAAAAATCAACCAACCAACCAACAACATCAAACCGCACAGGTCGGCACACAAGAAGGTAACTGAGGTGCAAGTTGAACTTCAGAAGATGTTCAATGATATTAAGTTCTTCATGAACACTTGGCGGATGAAAACCAATGCGCAAAAGTGTCAAACGATTCTGTTTCAAAATTCCTTGGCGTATGCCAGCAGGAACTTGAAAAGGAATTGGAGGGAGTTCCACATTGTCGCGAACGAGGATAGTTCTGAGCGCATTCCTCATAAGAAGTGCGTTTGATACCTGGGTGTACATCTTGACGAGCGTCTCCAATTTAACGAGCACGTTAACGTCGCGCTAGAAAGCGCTCGCAGGGCATTCATGTCTCTTCGAAGACTCTTTTATGCTCCACATCTTAGCCGGAAGGTTAAGATTATTTGCTATCTTACTTTGGTTAGACCGGTGCTCACCTACGGGTGTCCTATCTGGTTTAATTTGAGTGCTAGCCAAATGGAGAACATAAGGATCTTTGAAAGGAAATGTCTACGTGCTTGCACGGGGCTTAATAGGACTGCTTCGTCAAACTATGTAACTAATAAAGTGATGTATGCAGCTGCTGCTGTGCCGAGAATCGACACAGTTATCGTCAGATTGATTTGGAATCATATAGTGCGATCTGCTTCGCATGGTGAGAACCCTTGGGTTTCGCAGCCGTTCTACCCAAATGATAGGTATTTTGAGAAAACTCTCGCGACAGCTTCATTCCTCCCGAAGCGTTCGGTTATCTTGACAGGAATGATCTAATTCTTGATTCTGCCAGTGATCCAGTTATGTATCATATAGATATAGACGGACCACGGACAAAAGGATAGAATACCCCCCGAACTTGACAGTGGGAGCTCGGGGATTCGACTGGAGATACTCCAGAGCGAGAGCAATTGATATTAAGCGGGATGAAAAAGAGAAATCCTGGTACTGGTGCTTGCGGGACGCCGGTTAGCGGTGGCCGTGCTCAGTTCTGCCATTTGTTTCTTGGCGGGGGTTTGTAAATATGTACATATTGAACGGGTGCTGATTTTGCCTCCAGTTGTAACTTATACATACATACGTTATTATTCTTTGTTTCTTTGTAAATATTACAACTGTTATTATTATCTTTTCTCCCTAAGGATGTTATTGTAAAAAAAGAAAAATATATAATTATGATAGTTTTAAGAACAATAATTTAAGTTAAAAGTATCTTTTGAAGCCTCCCCCTCGGACACCATCTTGTCGTAGTGGAGGAGCCTGCAGTAGTTTACTACTAGACTAAGGGTGTCCAAAATATGAATATGGAAACGAAGGATATAAACTCTCCAAGTGATAAGAAGTCACAGACTTCGAATCCACCCGCGACCCTGAGCAATCATGTCGCGGCCGAGGCGCGGCTTTTGGAGGCCTCACCACATTCATACTCAGTGGAAAGCTTGCATTTAATGCCTACGGCGAAGTTAGCCAGAAAGGAAAGTACGGAAATTCTCAAATTGGGAGAAACTGGAAATCCGACTACGGTCGGCCCGTCCGCGGTACTACGGCCCAAATCTACCCACAAACGGAAGAGGAAGGCCCGGCAGAAGGGAACTTCGGCCACTAAGGAGGGGGGACTACAGGCTGAATCCTGCCTGTCAGAACCTTCTCCTTCATCCTTACCGGGAAGAGCGGAAGAACAGGAAGCTGGTGACGTGGACACTACTGATTTAACGCCAGTATGTGGACATGGATCCAAGCGGTCCGGACACCGTGAACCTGGAAAGGCCCTAATTCGACGGCAGAAGAGAGCACTGCGAAGGAAGATGAAGCACCTTGGGAATGAGGACATGGACGTGGCTGTACCACTAGACGCGGTAAAGCCCAGAGAAATCGGACGCAAGGAAGCGGAATCTCCGGCAGAAGGTGGGGATAAACTGGGAACCCCGGTAAGATCCACACTGGACGCACCAGACTCTTCTGTCAGCGGTAATGCACGCAAGAAGCGTAAGACCAACACATCTGCTGTAGCCAACGCTTTATTGTGCTCCGCACCATGGCTTATATCCACGCGTCTCGCGGGGATTAGGATCGGTATGCCGGAAGGTGATCAAATCAGCGAGAGAGATCTCAATGAAGCTGGTCCCTTCCACAGGAATACGAACACGAAGGCGGAAAGGAAGAGGACAGATGCGCAAGCTGCAGCCTTTGTTCTGACTGCTGCCGTGGGGGTTTCCTCCAAGGATGGCAAAATGTCAGAGGGACAATTTACCATCCTCCAGGAATGCCTGTGGAAAAAAATGCTGAAGCCTGGAACGAAGCCACGATTTAACAATCAAGGTTTTCGTGATGGGCTTCTCCATTTGAAGTGCACTGTCGAGGCTGTCCTAAAGTGGCTCCAGCAGGTAATCGCCAACTCCGGCGGTCGACCCAAGTTCACTATTGTGAACACTGAGCTACGCAGGACAGAACATGTCGAATGTTGGCTACCGGGCCCTCGAAGGAAGGCAGAGGACATCATCCGCTTGCTGGGTGAACAGAACCCGGGCATAGACTTTGGACACTTGAGGGTAAAGTTCATGAATGCCAGGAAGGACCAATCTACAAACGTGGAGGGCTTCAACTTGGTATTCGAAATGGACCAACAGAGTCTGAATGTGCTCAGGGGAAGTCACCATATGGTGCTCCACTTTTTCCTATATAGACTGAAATTCAGTCATATCTAGAAACTGTAGGGCATCATCTCCATTTTGAGAGCGAAGAACAATGATGATCTTCGACTCACACAACATAGAGCAAATTGCAGCATCTTCGGTGCGCTCTCCCACAATGGAGCCGCGGATAGTGCATACAGGGGCGGAACCCCCGTATGGGGGCTCGCACTGGGGAAGAGACTACAGAGTGAATGCTACCTGCTAGTAACTTCTTCTACACCTTCCAAGGAACATGCGAAAGGAAGGGAAGCCAGAGCGTGAACGGAACTGACTTGATGCCAGTTGGAGTGATCGAATCTATGCAACCCGGACACCGCAAATCAATTAAGGTGTTAAGTGAAAAACAGACGAATTATCTGCGGGATGACATGAGATTTTTCATGGATGAGAACATGGGAACTGCGGTACTTCCAAGTACGGCTTTTCTCAGAGAAATCAATCACGAGGGGATCGAGTCTCTGGCGGTACGGTTTGGGGGAAGTCCCGTCATACGCGGACTGCCGCATACGCTTCTAACTAAGACAATAGACTAAGTTTATGTCGAAAAACATAAAGATTGATCAAATCAACCTGCAGCATGCCAAAGCTCCCTCCTACCTGTTGGCAGCGAGAATAACAAAGCTACAGGATTTCCCCTATATCTTTCTGGTGCAAGAACCGTAGAATCCGTGGCATTGGATCAGTAAAGGGGGCTAGGATCTTCTACGACGAAAGATCCATAAGATCGAGAGCTTGCGTCCTGATGTCAAGACGGTTAGAGGCAACTATGCTGAGACAATATTGTTCCCCGGACTTAGCTACGGTCATCATACAATACCAGATAAATGGCGAGAGGAAAAACATCATAGTTGCCTCCGCTTATTTACCCTATGATTCTTTGTATCCTCCACCGACGCAAGAGCTTAGGGATCTGGTGGCGTATGCAGAATCAAGTGGTCTCGAACTCTTAATAGGTTGCGATGCGAATGCTCAACATGTTTGTTGGGGCAGTAGCAAATGCAATCCAAGAGGGAAGAAGCTATTTGATTTCATCACTTCAGCTGGTCTTATGACTGCAAACGTAGGGTGCGCCCCTAAGTTCGTGGGACCGAGAAGAAGCGAAGTAATTGACCTGTACCCCAAAATTGTTAGAGTTGATTACACACTGGCAAGTGCTAGACGAGGTCTTACTATCAGATCACCGATAACTAAGATTCAATCTGACTATTGCGGCCGAACAGTCTGCAGTACGAAGACGGAACCCTAGGAAAACGGATTGGGCAAAGTTCAATGAACTTCTTGACAATAAAGTACAGTTCCCTAGGCGACTAAGGACTCCTTTGGTGCTGGAAGATGAATTGAAAACTCTGAACTTCACACTTTTAGAGTGCTATGAAGAGGCTTGTCCTATTTCCCGAGGCCAAAACGGTTTCTTGGTGGAACCGGGAACTGTAAAAACTCATGAAATCAACCAGGCGACTTCTGAACCGTGCTTGTAAAAGTGATAAGAACGAAGACTGGTTAAATTTGAGGAACTCACAGCGTGAATATAAAAGGCTCGTTAGGTATTTGAATCGAGACTCCTTTAGAGCGTACTGTGAGGAAGTGGAAGGCGAAAGAGAGACTTCAAGGCTGTGCAGAGTCCTCAAAAAGGGATGAGTCAGCCTAGTTGGATTCCCTTAGAAAACCCGACTGTACTATCACGAGCTCCAGACTGGATTCAGTACAGACCCTCCTGGAAGTACACCACCCGGGAGAACGGGTGAGAGAAGTGGTAGGGGTAGAGTTGACGGTTCTTGCAACCCCTTCAACACGCAAGTGTTGCAAGGGAACTGGAACACTGCGAAAGCGGTTGTTACCCATGAAAAGGTGATAGCTGCCATACTGTCCTTTGAACATTTCAAAGCACCCGGCATGGATGGCATCTTTCCGGCAATGCTAAAGGAGGGTATGAAGCACTTAGAGCAACCTCTAAGAAATATTTTTCGAGGATGTCTTCCTCTGGGCTACGTGCCTTCTTCTTGGCAACAGGTTTAGGTAGTTTTCATACCGAAACCTGGGAAAGATGACTATTCTAATCCAAAGAACTTCAGACAGATCAGCTGTACTTCATTCTTGCTGAAAGTTTTGGAGAGACTGGTGAAGCGTCACATTCATGGAAACGCACTTAGGTCACACCCACTTAGTGAAAACCAACATGCTTACCAACGTGGAAAGTCCTGAGAGTCTGCTCTTCATTCTTTGGTCACAAAGATAGAGGATGCAACTTTGAATGGTGAGTACGCGATGGGGGTGTTCGTGGACATTGAAGGGACTTTTGACTGTACGCCTTTTCAAAAACTTTGTGATGCCGCCAGAGCGCATGGTGTTGTTGATGCTTTAATTAAGTGGATCCATGCTATGCTAACGCAAAGATTGCTGTGCGCTGAGGTAGGGGTCGATCACTACCTGACTACAGAAGCAACGAAGGGCTGCCCTCAAGGAGGTGTGCTTTCGCCACTTCTGTGGAGTATGCTGATCGACTCACTACTATGCAAACTCCAAAATTTGCCAATACACGCTCAAGCTTATGCTGATGACGTGGCTGTACTTGCTGTTGATCAGGATCTTGGAACGGTGTGTAGGAATATCCAACGTGCGGTTGATTTGATAGACAGTTGGTGCCTCAGACATGGTCTGTCAGTTAATCCAAATAAAAGCACAATGGTTTTATTCACAAAAAGCAGAAAACTGGATGGACTTTGCCTCCCTGAGATGAGGGGCACTACCCTTCAACTCTCCGAAGAAGTGAAATATCTGGGAGTCACTCTAGATAAAAAACTTCTTTGGAACAAACATGTAGCGGTAACGATGAAACGAGCTTTCACAGCTTATGGGCTGTGCAGACGGACCTTTGCCTCGACATGGGGACTCAGACCTCATGTGGTAATGTGGATATACGTTTTAAGGTTTTTACCGTAAACTAGCCGCACTGCAAAGAACTGTTTGCCTGGGTATCACTGGTGCCATGAGCATTTGCAGCCCTGGATATATTCAATGCGCAATGCGAGCAGCTCATAGACTAATTCGATTAGATCTATGGGAAAACAACGGATGTGGGGGCACAGAGCATTGGAAGAGTTACTGGGAGGACTGAATCCAGTTCTTACAATGCCTTCCGATTCTCGTGCCCCATACATCTGTTTGGTAGAAGATATGAAGTTACCCTGAAGCGCAGAGAGAACTGGGAAGACCCAGAGGAATGCCTGGCGGCATATACGGAAGTCTTCTACACCGATGGCTCAAAAACAGAAGAGGGTTCTGGAGCCGGAATTTACCTCTCGAATAAAAACGAGAAGTGGGCTTTTCCTTTGGGACAATATGCAACGGTTTTTCAAGCCGAAGTTTATGCGATCCTAAGGCCGGCAAACTGGGTGATTGACGAGCGGTTGAAGGGCAGGCGCTTCGCAATCTCCAGTGATATCCAAGCTGCATTGAGGGCGTTGAGTAGTTCTTTGATCACATCGAAAATGGTTCAGGAATGCAGAAACCGTTTGAACTCTATCTCTAGATTCAATACGGTGGAAATACTCTGGGTACTTGGTCACTGTGGCGTAGAGGGAAATGAAATCTCGGATGATTTAGCGAAAAAAGGGTCAATCTCCCCCACGCCGGGACCGGAACCAGCAATTGGAGTATCAGTAATATTGGCTATGTCTGTTTTCAAAAACTGAGATCAAGCTTCCCACAATGACAGGTGGCAGAGCCTAAATGCTGCTCGACACACCAAACTTTTCCTGCCAGAACCGAACATACGTACCGCAAAGTTTATTCTGTCGAAAAGCAGGTGTATGGTGGGCATTCTGACAGGCCATAATTCACTAGCTGGGCATATGTTCAGAATAGGAATTACCGAAGATGATACGTGTCCCTCCTGTAATGAGGAAGCGGAATCCACGAAGCATTTCCTATGTGAATGCCTCACATATGGACACATCAGGCATCAGATTTTTGGTGCCGATGTTCTCCAATTGCGACGGGTAGCGCACATCCACTAACGGAAATCCTGCAATACGTTAACGAATCCGGAATATGCCGTTAGACGGGGGAGGCGAGTACAATGGGCCAACACGGCCTGAGTGCTCAGAAGCTGTAGCTTCTCCCCCACCATACACACCCACACACACATCTTTTGAAGCGTTCAAACATTTAATATTACTTTTATATTTCTTTATTTGCCACTAAGGCCAAGTGAATTCTGTCGGGTTTTTGACCATTTCCCGGCAACTTATTGTAAAATTAGATTTCTATTTCTTAATGTTTCTCTTCTCTGCCTGTAAATCGTTATTCGAAAACTTTGAGAGTCCACAGTGGCCATTAGATTTAAATTATTTTTGTTATTTTAAAAGATTGTTTTTTATTGTTCATTTTTCCAATCTATATATTATTGTTACCTATTTCTTAAAAATAAAAATGATTTTAGAAAAAAAACAAAAAAAAGCAAAAACTCTCGAGTCCCCGTTCTTTGTGTACTTTTATGATAGCCCAAGTTGGGCTATGAATGTGAATCCATCTTGAAATAGAAACCATCCGACCCCCCCTCAAGCTTTAAGGGGGTCATCCGTGTGAAGGCCATTTTTTTGCCTTTTTTTGAAAAATTATTTTGGAGGACTG